>NC_059105.1:39022609-39658878 GCF_020740685.1 Jaculus jaculus | reverse complement strand
ACCTGTTTGTGTTCACCGATTAATGCCGTTCTCATTTTTTGGTTATGGCAGGCTTCATTTTAAAGATGTCAAGTTATACTGGGGAGACCCAAGACTCTTCAAGGGTGATGAGAAGAAGAGAAAGCCTAGTGCTGAGCCCTCCTCGGGTCCATTTCTCCACCCCAACCCACAAGGGGCTCATAGGACACTGCCAGAGGAGGTGGCAGAAACAATTTGAATGCTGCTGTCACTGCTAGCCAGAGACGCTTCTCTATGGAGATGGCAGTAGATGCTGAGGAGACTCAAAACTCATCAAAGCTGAAAATAAGAGGCTGTTGAAAGCTCAATACTAAATGAGGTATCTATCTCTCACACCTTCCAGGGGCTCAGGGAACATTGCAGTTTACAGGACTGAAAGATATAAGAGCCACAGGTGGAAAGGGATACACTGCGGCATTGTCCTCCCAATATGAACTGAGTGGTGCATTCATAACCCCACAGTGGTTGCAGAAACACCCACAATACCTCCATTGTTTTGAGCCCATCAACATTTTGACAGAGAATAGAGGAGGACAAAAGGAATAAGACAACTAAACAGAAGAAGGACTGCTTGAAAATGAGGAGGTGGCTCAGTGGATGGGGATTAGAGAAAGGGAACAAAAGAACGTAAGAGGGAATCAAATTACAACATGTTCACATATAAATTTATCAATAAAAATGAAAAAGGAAATTAAAACTAACAAAAATAATGCATGTGCACATTCATATGTTCATGAGCAAACTGGAAGTGCAAAAGAATCTGCAAATAGCTAATTAAAAGTGAATGTTGCCATAGAGGAATCTTACATGTTTGTTTTATATACTTACATCATTTTTTTAAAACTTTATTTTTAATTTATTTGTTTTTAGAGAAGAGAGAGAGAGAGAGAGAGAGGTAGAAAAGCAGATATAGAGAGAGGAATGAGAGCCTTCAGCCACTGCAAACTAACTCCAGACACATGTGCCACCTTGGGCATCTGGCTTACGCGGGTCCTGGGGAATTGAATCTGGGTCCTTTGGCTTTGTAGGCAAGCATCTTAACCACTAAGCCATCTCTCCAGCCCTACATTATTTTTTAAAACAAGCATTTACTTAAAGCCCAACTAGCAAACAAATTCACCAAGACACTGATCTGAATGCAGTATGTCTGCATGATCCAGCTCCACTTCACTGATCATAGCAGGTTTTTGTGCCTGGAAAGTTCCTTCAGGTGGATCACCTCCAGGCAGGGAGACTACTGGATAAATGCTACACTGAGGCTGAAATTCCAAAGGAGTTTAAAGAAGGGGGTAGGTGAGGGTAGTAGAAGAGAGTGGGGAACTAAGAAAGTTGGGAGCTTGGAGGGGCAGGGCAAGCTCACTCAGAAAGCACCTCACCCTTCATCCAGCTTTCCTCCCACTCGGTCCCAGCAAATCCGGCAGGTGACTTGGCAACAGGTGGTTTTGAATCAGTTTCCTAAAACTATCAGAATAATGGCTCATTCTACAGACTCAGGTGAACTTGTTTTCCTTGTGGATGGAAGAAAAGTGAGTTTTCTACATTGTTATGACTAAATTTCTTTATAAGGGAGAAGCTCAAGCAGAAGCAATATTTTATCAATTTTGCCAAAGCAGGCATTAGGCGATTAAGTGGTATGCAAAGGGATTGTTTTGCTAGATGGCTGTGAAGGACTTCCAGTGAGAAGAGGAGGGAGTGAAGAAGAAGGAAGAGAGACAGGGAGAGATAGAATCTCCGCGATGCTTGTCGAATGCATGCAGATTGCCACAGGGAAAGCACGAGGTTCCGTGATGTCTTCAGACCAAGCTTCATCATCTCAGTGCTAGGTGCCCACTTCTCTTGGTTGAGGCGCAATATCTCTTTCTTCCTCTCCACCTGCACTCTCAGCTTCCACTCAGACTTCTACGTCACCCACCATCCACCACTGCTGCCACACGTCTGCACACACAAACCAGGAGTTCCAAGTCTTCGGGATCATTTGCAAATAATTGTAAAACTTTTGGCCAGCAAGAATGGAAGAGAATATACAGCAGAAAACCAGGAAGAAACTCCACATTTAGTTTACCTTTTAATACTTTGTTCCTTTAAGATTCTTAGACTGGGAATGCCAGTAAACACCTATGATCCCAACATTTGGGAAGCAGAAGGTGGAGAATCACCACAAGTTTGAGGCCAGCGTGGCCTACATAGTGGGTTGTTCCAGGCTAGCCAAAGATACACAGTGAGACACTTTCTTGAAAAGAAAACAGGGGCTGGAGAGATGGCTTAGTGGTTAAGCGCTTGCCTGTGAAGCCTAAGGACCCTGGTTTCAGGCTTGCTACCCCAGGACCCATGTAAGCCAGATGCATAAGGTAGCGTATGCATCTGGAGTTTGCAGTGGCTGGAGGCCCTGGTGTGCCCATTCTCTCTCTCTCTCTGTCTTCAGCTCTCAATTAAATAAATAAAAATAAACAAAAAATTTAAAAAGAAAACAAAAGAATAAAGAAAAAGATGGGTGGGGATATTACTTATTTATTTCTTTTATTATTTAATGTTTCGCGTGTGCGTGCGTGTGCGTGTGCGTGCGTGTGTGTGTGTGCGTGTGTGTGTGTGTGTGTGTGTGTGTGTGGTGTCACACACTTGCCTCCAGGAGGGGTCACTTGCCCGCAGTAGCCAGAGTGGAATGCTGGGGTATCCTGCTCCATTGCTCTTCTGCCTGGGTCTGGTTTGGAGCTGCAGTCTTTTTTCACTGAGTTCAGAGCTTGTGGGGCTCTAACAACTCTCAGGTCTCTGCTCCTCTGTAGGCCGGGGGTTACAGGCACATGTGGCCCTAGTCAGATGTTTACATGGGATCTGGAGATTTGAACTCCTGCTGGGTCAGACGCTCATGCTTGTGCAGGAAGTGTACTTAACCACTGAGCCATCTCTCCAGTGGAAGGCAGGGTGGAGGAATTTTAAATGGCTTTAGAGCATAAGCTGCTTTGTGAGATTTAGGCAAGACATAGCTCATGAGTGTAACGGGCTAATTGCTTTCCAGTGTTCTTGACATCCATGTGTGATGCACAACCCTAGGGCCTTGTTTCCAGCACAACTGGCGAAGAGGAAGGAGAGTCAAGGTTTACACCGAGCTTACGGCATGTGGTGCCATGCGCTGTGAATGTAGCAGGGAGACGAAATGAAGGTGCGGGTGATCTTCAACGTGCCCAAGAGCCGCTGCTAACAAAGGTCAATGAAATTTTGGCTTTCATCTGTCTGCTCCTAAAATGTGTATCCTCTCCCCTGCTGTGTGTTCCCTCTCCTAAAGAAATGACCTTTCCTCTCGAACCCTTACACCAAATACAGGAACGAACGAGCTAGTGGTGCGGATGGGGTTGTCCTGACGGTGCTGGAAGGCTGCTATTGGCCTGTGGCCACCAAGGTCTTGCTGACTCAGCTCTTCAAAGCTGAGGGGAGAACATGGACCATGTCTACTGTGTCTTGCAGGTGGTGATGAGAATTAAAAACTTCAGCTTAATTCTCATTCATTTGATACAACTGTATGAATGCAAGAATTTTAAAAGCATATAGCTCTTCAGTTTTTCATATCTATTTATTATTTTCATGGACCTATTGTTGAGTTAAAATGCAAAGTCTTGGCCATCCTCTTCAAAAAAAAAAAAAAAAAAGCTAACTATTTGTCCTACCAAAGTGACTATGTGGTTTACAATTGATCAAGTCAGACAAATACGATCAACAAATGCATTCTAAATGATTGTTACTATTTACAAATAATGACGGGCCTCAGAAAAGCTCATAATCATCCCCCGGGCAGATTATTGAGAGAGATGCAGAACCTGGAGTTAATGTATTGCACAATCTGAGAAACATTCGTATTCTTGCACTTGTTTGGGGGAAACAAAGCAAATTTTAGAACTCCAGGAAGGGTGATATCATGTGCATTCATAGAACTTTTTGTCCTACTTCATTGCAAACATTTTGACTGTGTGTGGAAATGGAGTAAAGTGATTTCCCTTGAACCTGGACTGAATGGGATATGACTATAGTTCTGTGATTAAGCAAGGATAAAGGATTACCTGGAGATGTTGATTAAATGTGGCCTTTTCCATTCCCACTTCCAAACACCCCCAGTCATTCTGAAATATTATTAGTCCATGGGGTCATTCGCTTCTTGGTCAGGATCACATTTAGCTGAGGTCCTTGCTCTCATGTCCAGGGTCAGCTACCAGGTAAGATGCCCAGCATATGATCCTCACCTGAGTGGTCCCTTCACCTAAGGGTGAAGCCCTAGAGAACTAGATTCATCCCAAGTTTCCCAAAATTGGGCTATAATGTGTGTCTAACTCTGGAGGCATAGTTGACTGACTACCCAATGTCTCTCTCAGCATGAAGACGGGAACTCCCCTCCCCTGTCCATGAGGCAGGTGTTTGAAAACAGAAAGAACTTCTCTACCTGCACTTCAGTAAGAAATACAAGCCAGCATCTGAGGAGAGAGCCTGGCAAGCTTTCATCTCTGCTTTGAGTTCATGTGTGTTAATGCCCCAAGATGTTTTAAAGGTGGCCTTAGTAGCTAAGCGGGCAGCATCCCATCTGTAAGCATTCTTCCCACTTTGACATTTCCATTCATGTCACTGAAAAAAAAAAAGTCCTTTCATTGCTGGGATCTCACACTAGCTTCTCTTCGGCTCTCTAGGCCTTTGGTCTCTCAAATGAATGCAGACACAGCATAGTGTAGACAGGCAGGGCTCTTTTCAGAACAACATGAGCACTGTGTCAGGTGAGAGGGAACAGTGACCAAGAGGGCCAAAGGAAAACACTCTCAAGGGGTGAAAATGGACAGTGCCCAAAGGAACCACTGTGCAGACCTACATGTTGAGGTTGACTAGCCACTATTCCTGGTCTCTGGAATGTACCGCTTCCTAAGCATCTTCCTCAGATGATTAACGGGCCCATTTGGGTTAACTCTTTTTTTAAAGCTTCTTTTTATTTACTTCGAGAGAGAGAGAGAGAGAGAGAGAGAGAGAGAGAGAGAGAGAGAGAAAGAATGGGCACACCAGGGTCTCTAACCATTACAAATGAAAATGTATGTACCACCATGTCCATCTGTCCTATGTGACTTCTGGGGAATCAAATCTGGGTCCTCAGGCTTCACAGGCAAGTGCCTTAATTGCTAAGCCATCTCTCCAACCCTGGGTTAGCTTTCAAGAAAAGGAAATATATTTGCCTTTTTTTTTTTTTTTTTTGGTTTTTTGAGGTAGGGTCTCACTCTAGCCCAGGCTGACCAGGAATTCACTATGGAGTCTCAGGGTGGCCTCGAACTCATGGCAATCCTCCTACCTCTGCCTCCCAAGTGCTGGGATTAAAGGCGTGCGTCACCATGCCCGGCTCTGTCTTTGTTCTTTATCAGAAATCATCTGCCTAAATTGTAATTGCATAATTTTCCAGACAATTCAGAAAGTCATGTCTCCACATAGAGTCAAAGACACACTTAGGTCCAACCTTTTTGTTTTAATTTTAGTTTTTTATTGTTAACGTCCATGATTATAGACAATATCCCATGGTAATGCCCTCCCTCCCCCCCCCACTTTCCCCTTTGAAACTCCATTCTCCATCATACCCCCTCCACCTCTCAATCAGTCTCTCTTTTATTTTGATGTCATCATCTTTTCCCCCTATTGTGATGGTCTTGTGTAGGTAGTGTCAGGCACTGTGAGATCATGGATATCCAGGCCATTTTGTGTCTGGGGGGAGCACGCTGTAAGGAGTCCCTACCCTTCTTTTGTCCTCTTGCGTTCTTTCTGCTCGCTTCTTCCTCAATGGACCCTGAGCCTTGGGAGGTGTGATAGCACCTTGTAGTGCTGAGCACTCTTCAGTCACTTCTTCTCAGCACCATGATGCCTTCTGAGTCATCCCAAGGTCATTGCCATCTGAAAAGAGCAGCTTCTCTAACCAAAAGTGAGAGTAGCATTAATAAATGAGTATGAATATTAAGAGAAGTGCTTACTGGGCAGTTTGGTGAGCATAATATGTACATTTAGGCAGACACCAGCAGATACTACACCCCTATGGCTCATGAGTACCTCATCATAGTTTTTTTTTTCTTTGAGGTAGGGTCTCACTCTAGCCCAGGAATTCACTATGTAGTCTCAAGGCGGCCTTGAACTCAAGGCGATTCTCCTACCACTGCCTCTCTCAAGTGCTGGGACTAAAGGCGTGCACCCCCACTCCCAGTTTTCAGTGTTAGGCATGTAACAGAGCAGATTAAAAAGAATTAAAGAGAACAAAAGGAAGCTATAAAAATACTCATTCTTTACCAGGAGGTGATAACCTCCCCTCCCTGGCCCTCTCCCACCCCACAAAGCCCTGGTCACACTACGTTCCTCCCCTTTTTCTGATTTGTAGCCACCCTTCCATGTGACATTTCAAAGCTTAAGGAGGGGCAATTGAGATGCTTTCTCCTTACTTCCTCAACATACTTCAAGTTTTGAAGGAGGAGCAATAAGATACTTTTCCCTTCCTTCAATTTGATGTGTTAATAGAGCCATAGAAGGTGGAACCCAAAACTAATTATAAGGGAGGAATCCAGCTTTTATAGCCCTTAAGCCTGCACATGTACAACTATCTAATACTATGACTTCAGTGAGGTGCATCCCTCTGTCTTCCCATTGACCATTCAAAAATGAACTGAAGGCTGCAGAGATTGCTCAGTGGTTAAAGTCTCTTCCTTGCAAAGCCTGATGGCCTGGATTTCATCCCCCAGTACCCATTTAATGTCAGATGCACAAATTGGTACATGCATCTGGAATTCATTTGCAGTGGTAAGAGGCCCAGGCATGCCCATTCTTTCTCTGACTCTGTTTACAGATGAAAGAATTTTAAAAAACAAACAAAACTGAACTGAAAGTTAAAGCACTTTATGTCAGATGGCTATAGATTTCTCTCTCTTGTGAAATTATTAAATTATTATATTTATTGAGGGAAGTACAGAGCCAAGGAAAGGCACCCACGTGGCTAGAGATGCCATGTGGAAGGCCTGGAAAAACCACGGAAAGAAAAAAGAGAAAGAAAGTTCAAAGAGCTCCTGCCACTTGAGGAGCTGGAGGGGATAAGGAACCCATGTGGCGAGTGAAGGCTGGGGGTGCTGGGGGACCCTCCCCTCTGCTCAGCCTGGCTGGGCCTGGGCTGGGGAAAAACTCACCCACAGCTGGAAGTTCCAAAGTGGTCAGAGATCTCTCTCTCTCTCTCTCTCTCTCTCTCTCTCTTTAAGGCCAAGCACCCCAAAACATTATTGTATTCTTTCCCAATCATTCTGTTTCCTTGATCAAATGTGTTAGTATTACGGAGTCTACAATTACATTGAAGCATTCCCATTCTCAGGGATTTGCATGTCTTTTGGGCACATGCTACTCTCTCAACTTTTATAATGAAAGGGCTAATGCTGACGTGAAGTTAAGGTTGGACTCTTTTTCTTTCTCTAGGAAATTATGTTTTAAAACAATGCTTAAATTATGTTTAATTTATGATTTTGAACTTTAATGTATGAACATAATGCATATTGTTCATAGTCCCACCAGGCTATACTCATATCCCTTCTCCCCCAGCTTCATTCTATCGAGGACCCTCCTCAGAGGGGTGACCAGTTTTCACTGTGGGGTCATGACTGTGCTAGTCAGTCTCTGTGTAGGGAGGAGCCCATGCCTCAGCATACTTCTTCCCACCCTGTTGCTCTTACAATCTTTCTGCCCCCTCTTTTGCAATGTTCCCTGAGTCTTGGCCGGCATCCTGTAAGTCTCCTTTAGAGTTGAGCTCTCTGCCAACTCTGATTTTCTGTTTTGATGAGTTTTGGGTCCCTTTCAGTATCTACTATCATCTCCTTGATAGAGGTTCTTGTTTAGTCTGCCACTTCCTCTGTACTGTCTCCTGTACTTTGGCAGATGTGATAGAAATGACACACCGATTTCATATGAGGCCTGCTTAGTGGAAGGGAATTCATACCTGTTGCTGAGAACTAAGTCAAAAGCCTATGAATACAAAGATCATGGATTCTAGAAGAGGTGCCAAGTATTCTTTGGCTAAGGTGAGAGGGTATGCCTGTTAAAAAGTCTTTTAAATGGCAACTTATCCCCTTTGATACAAGCTGCTCTAACTGTTGGTTGGAGAATCTGCTTTTTACAGATGGAGGAAAATACCAGGGAGACTGGAGACCCATCAGTATGATAAGAAAAGAAAGCCGGCTGCATGGCATGAGAAGGTCGGAATCGTTATAGGCAGGAATGATCAAGACTTCAAACTGCACTGGAGAGATGGCTTAGCGGTTAAGCACTTGCCTGTGAAGCCTAAGGACCTCAGTTCAAGGCTCGGTTCCTCAGGTCCCCAGGTCCCACGTTAGCCAGATGCACAAGGGGGCACATGTGTCTGGAGTTTGTTTGCAGTGGCTGGAAGCCCTGGCGCGCCCATTCTCTCTCTCCCCCTCTATCTGTCTTTCTCCCTGTGTCTGTCGCTCTCAAATAAATAAATAAAAAATGAACAAAAAAAATTAAAAAAAAAGACTTTAAACTGTTAGGAGGTCTCCCTCAGTGGTCTGGAGTTGCTTGAGGCTGATTATCTTCCTCTTGCCAAGTGGCTGCCTTCCCCTGGTTGATGGCATAGCCTCTCAGGAGGTTCTGCCTTCTGACTGATTTACCCTGAGCACAATCATCTGTAGGGTCAACCAGGTACTTCAGGGACAATACCTTTCCATATGTCATTTCTCACAGATAAAATACTCAAGTTAAGGACAGAGAGTTCAAATACCCCTTTTTCTTTGACCATAGTCCTTCCAGGAACCAAGTATGGTTGTGGAGGAGGTGACTAAGGTGCCTACACAGTGGTGATGTTAAGATATGACCCCCATCGCTAAAAAGATCAGTTTGTGGGAGATAAAGGCTTATTTTGGCTTACAGACTCAAGAGGACGCTCCATGATGGCAGGGGAAAATATGGCATGAGCAGAGGGTGGACATCACCTCCTAGCTAACATTAGGTGGACAACAGCAGCAGAAGAGTGTTGCAAACACTGGCAAGGGGAAGCTGGCTTTAACACCCATTAGTCCGCCCCCAATAACAAACCTCCTCCAGGAGGCTCCAATTGCCAAATTGCCATCAGCTGGAGACCTAGCATTCAGAACACCTGAATCAAACCACCACACTGAGACACCTCTTTATTTGTTTATTAGCTGCAACTAAAATAAGCAATTCTATAGGCTGGCACATGGAATGGCAGCTGACCAAGTTCAAGGACAAACTCAAGATCTTTCATTGTCCTCTTTAGGGATGCAATGAATCTGATATGTATTTAAGCTTCTAAACATTTGGAGGAATGCCCAGTTTTCCTCACCACTCACCCCCATCTATCACGTTACTCTTGCTCTAGTCATGGAGACCCTGCCCTCGTGGGATTTACACTCCAGAAAAGTTACTGAATGACTTCTATTTTTAATATTTTATGTTTATTTATTTATGAGGAGGGCACATGAGAGCCCCTAGATTGTTTTAAGGATAATAGCTCCTTAACTGACCATCACATCTGGCAAGCAGCAATGGGCATAGCAATAGAGACCATTTAAACCTTCATTTTTTTTTTTTTTACAAGATAGTTAAATGTGTTAAGTAAGACATGATAAATGGATTTCTTAATTGGAATATTTATTTTTAGTCAGCCGTAATTAAATTCAAAATTATTTATTTGACGACTCAGCTGTAATGTGCACTCAATTAATTATATTCGTCTCAAAATAATTATGCTTATGTAAATGTATATTTTTCTTTTTATTTTCTAACACCATTACTGCCTCTGTGCAAACTCTTTTTTTTTTGACACTGAAATCAAAAGAAGTTTATTACTTTGGTTTCATTTTTATGGATTAGGTCGTACTCTAAATTGTTTATTTTTCTCCAAATTTTTTTTTATTAACAACTTCCATGATTATAAAAAATATCCCATGGTAATACCCTCCCTCCCCCCACTTTCTCCTTTGAAACTCCATTCTCCATCCCCTCTCAATCAGTTTCTCTCTTATTTTGATGTCATGATCTTTTCCTCCTATTATGATGGTCTTGTGTAGGTAGTGTCAGGCAGCGTGAGGTCCTGGATATCCAGGCCAGTTTGTGTCTGGAGGAGCACATTGTAAGAAGTCCTACCTTTCCTTCGGCTTTTACATTCTTTCCACTACCTCTTCCACAATAGATCCTGAGCCTTGGAAGGCATGATAGAGATATTGCAGTACTGAGCACTCTGGTTACTTCTTTCCAGCACCATGATGCCTTCTGAGTCATCCCAAGGTCACTGCCATCTGTAAAGAGAAGATTTTCTACCAAAAGTGAGAGTAACATTACTATAAGGGTATGAACATTAAGAGAAGTGCTTACTGGGCAGTTTGATGAGGATAGTATATACATTTAACTGGAAAGCAACAGCTGTTACACCCCTGGGACTCATGACTTACCACTGTTTTAAGTTTTCAGTGTCAGGGATGTATTCCCTCCCATGTAGCTGGGCCTCCAGTCCAATTAGAGGGCAGCTGGTTTCCACCATGACAGATGTGCCACTATTGCACCCATTGGTTCATTTGGCCTGGCTGGCCAAATATAAGGCTTGCAGTGTCCACTGTTGAGCATCTTCACTGGTGGTATCTCTTTCTCCCATTGAACTACATGTAGAATGGCTTCTTCCAGCTTTCTGTCAGCTGGTCTACATGGAGGAGGTTATCAGCTCAGTTCTAGCAGGATTTCTCAGTGGCCTTGCAGCCCAAGTATGTGGAGTCTTCAGCAATAGGATCTTACCATTTATTCCTGGTGAGAAGCCACGGGCCTCGGCAATGGCCTATAATGTTTTGGGGGCATCAGGGACCTCCCTGGCCAACAACTCACTGGAAGTTATCCCATCCCTTGTATTGAAAATTTTCTAGCAACAACGTACAGCTCTTGAGTACTCTATTGTCCATAAAAGTAGGTTTCCATATGATTTATTTATATCCTCTTAAATTTTGATTAGCCCTCCCTCTACCTTTCCTGTACTCAATCTCTTCCCCTGACCTCACTTGGGCCTTTTCACCCCCATTAACCTATTCTTCTACTTACATATATACAGTACCACCCTATTAAGTACCCCCCTCCCTTCCTTTCTCTTCCCTTTATGTCTGTTTTCTAGCTTACTGGCCTTTGCTACTGAGTTTTTGTCCTATGCACACAGAAGTCTAATCATCAGTAGCTAGGATCCACATATGAGAGAGAACATGTGACATTTGGCTTTCTGGGCCTGGGTTACCTCACTTAGTATAATCCTTTCCAGATCCATCCATTTTCCTGCAAATTTTATAACTTCATTTTTCTTTACTGCTGAGTAGAACTCCATTGTATAAATGTGCCACATCTTCGTTATCCACTCATCAGTTGAGGGACAGCTAGGCTTGTTCCATTTCCCAGCTTCACTGTGAACTTGGAAGTCATCTGTCTATCACTGCTCCCTTCTTGGGGTGGCCATCACTACTGTGGAAGCTATAGAAAGCACCACAGTGAGGTTTCACACTGTCCAAGTAAGAACATATTTTAACAAACTTAAAATAGACATCTCTAGGTGGCTTTTATTTATTTTTATTTTTAAAAAAATATTTAATTTAGGGGCTGGAGAGATGGCTTAGTGGTTAAAACCCTTGCCTGTGAAGCCTAAGGGCCCTGGTTCAAGGCTCGATTCCCCAGGACCCTCGTAAGCAAGATGCACAATGTGGCGCATGCATCTGGGGTTCATTTTCAGTGGCTGGAGGCCCTGGTGCACCCATTCTCTCTCTCTCTCTCTCTCTCCCTCTTTCTCTCTCTGTCACTCTCAAACAAATAAATAAAAATAAGCAATTTTTTTAAACTTAATTTATTTAGTTGAGAGAGAGGGAGAGAATGAGCATGCCAGGGCCTCCAGCCACTACAAACTAACTCCAGACACATGCGCCTTCTTGTGCATCTGGCATACATGGGCACTGGGGAATCAAACCTGGCTCCTTAGGCTTTGCAGGCAAGTGCTTTAACCACTAATCCATCTCTCCAGATCCCTAGGTGGCATTTTAAATTGCTCAGAACTTATAGTTTTAGAGGACAAAGATGGCAGGTAAAGGGCCCTGTCTCTTTTATAAGAAGAAACATTGCCCTTTTATGAATTTCAAATTTCCATTTGATGTTCATTATGTTTCCATTAAAAGTAGAGGAATGGGTGAAGAGGAAGTGGCTCCCAGACTGAATTACTCCTGGCCATCTCATAACCTTGGGTAAGAACCCTCTTAGAAATGCTCTGGGTCGATCACAAATCTCCAGAGGAGACAATTCATATTTATCCTGACATATAATAAAATGAGAAGCACAGGAATATTATTCTATGTTTGGTTGTGTAAATAACCATGCTGCTAGTTCTAGCTAGAAAAAAAAAAATTGTGACCTACATATTTTAGCATTTGTTGCTGTGTCATAGCCTTTTATCAAGACCATATATGATAAGTATCTTCTGTATTGTTATAAACTCTTTGAAGACAAGGATTATATCTTGGCCTAAAAATACCTCTTCATTCCCCAAAGAGTCAGTGCTCCATTAAGACTGAAAGCAGACTTCCGAGTCCCAGGGAAGGAACCTCACTGACCTGTTTGCCTTCTGTCCCCAGGGTCTCCTCATGTCAGAAGGCACATGACTGGATATGTTAGTCTCAGAGCCAAGATCCTATAGGTGTTCCCAATTCATGTACTAAGGATTCACCAGAAAAAAAAAAAAGTCCAAATGTGTGGCTGAGGAGATAGCTCAGAGGTTAAAAGGTGCTTGTTTGCAAGGTCTGCCGCCTGGGTTTGATTCCTTGGCACCTATGTAAAGCCAGATACAAAAGAAGTGGCATAATAGCTGCTGCTCCTTTGCAGCAGCAAAAGACCCCGGGCATGTGTGTGTGCACGTGTGGGCATGCAAAAATAAATAATTTTATTTTGAGTTTGTTTTTGAGGGTTTCATTCTAGCCCAGGCTGACCTGGAATTCACTATGTAGTCTCAGCCTGACCTCAAATTCATGGCAATCATTCTACCTCTGCCTCCCAATTGCTGGGATTAAAAGCATGAGCCACCATGCTTGGCTCAATAAATAAACTTTTTAAAAATGCTCATGGGCTAATGGTTTAGCAGTTAAGGTGCTTGCCTGCAAAGCCAAGGCCCCAGGTTCAATTCCCTAGTACCCACGTAAAGCCAGATGCACAAGGTGGCACATACATCTGGAGTTTGTTTGCGGTGGCTAGAGGCCCTGGCATGCCTATTCTCTCTGTGTCTCTTTCTCTTTCTCAAACAAATAAAATGAAAAAAAAAATATTTAAAATGTCCAAATGTGAATGAAGCTCCAGGTATTTACCAAGGTCAGAGCACAAAGCAAGAGGCAGAAAAGATGGGTTTTCCTTGGTGGAGATCAGCCTTGACAATCAATCTCCAACTTAAATTATTTCATGTGAGTGAGGATGGAAAGGTTACCTAGGTGACAAAAGAATCAAAAGAAAACAAAAGTATGTAATCTCTATTTCCATAGCCTTAGACTTCAAACTGCACCCTTGAAGTAGGGCCCTGGGTTGGCATTGAGAACTTTTGGTCCCTGGCATGGTAAATGTGAACAGTCACATTAGTGATAGCATTACTGATTGCTACCTGACAGGCCGGGTACCTGCCTGTAGTTGGACCAAGCAAAGACTTCAGAGGGCTTCATGCCCTGACCCTCTCCAGCTGCAGCACTCATGCTGTTTGCTTTTAGGAAAGGATTGTCAAAGGCCATGGCACCCAATGAGGTTCTGTATCCCAGGCATGATGATAGACATCTACATAGTCCTTAGGAAACACTCAAGGGTCCTCCACACAAGCAGCTAATGGAAACATTAGGCAGTAAATTATTAATCTCTTACCATGTAAGATAATTGTTATTTTTAAAATATATTTTGTTATTTATTTGGGAGAAAGAAAGGGAGTCAGATATGTATGTATGTATATGTATATGAATGTATATATATATATATATATATATACATATATATATATATATATATATATATAGAGAGAGAGAGAGAGAGAGAGAGAGAGAGAGAGAGAGAGAGAGAAATGGGCACCCCAGAACCTCCAGCCACTGCAAACAAACTCCAGATGCATGCACCATTTTGTGCATCTAGCATTATGTACTGGGGAGTTGAACTTGGGTCCTTGGGCTTCACAGGCAAGCACCTTAGCCACTAATCCATCTCTCCAGCCCGATAACTTAACAAGAGGAGTGTAGATAGTAAAGCAGTCCTCTGTAAGGAACTATGCCTCAACACTTCCTCATCAGTGTTGGCAACAAGTGTTACCCGTCCCTACTTAACATGTGGGGAAACTGAGGCAGCCAGCCAGAAAAACCAAGTGAAGTTTCTATATAACTATTACATTCTTGACACCACTTCAATTCCCTCTGAAAACTTCAGTGTGAAATACTTTGAGATATGTCTATTGGAGTAGTTTATGTGGGACGCAACACAATGTTACTGAAATAGTGTTTGGAAATATTAGGACTTTAGGACTTTAAAATCTTTTTTTTTTTTTTTTTTTGGCTTTTCAAGGTAGGATCTCACTTTAGCTCAGGCTGATCTGTAATTTACTATGTAGTCTCAGACAGGACTTTAAAATCTTTTAATTCTTTATTTCATTTATTTATTTATTTGAGACAGAGAGAGGGAGGGTGTGTGTGTGTGTGTGTGTGTGTGTGTGTACTAGCCACTGCAAAGGAACTCCAGACACATGCGCCACCATGTGCATTTGACTTATGTGGGACCTGGAGAATCAAACCTGGGTCTTTAGGCTTCACAGGCAAGTGCCTTAACCACTAAGCCATCGTTTAATTCTTGGGCTGGACAGTGGTTAAGATGTTTGCTGGCAAAGCCAAAGGACCCAGGTTTCATTCCCTAGTGCCCACTTAAAGCAGGATGCACAAGGTGGTGCATACATCTGGAAGTTCATTTGCAGTGGCTAGAGGCCCTGGCAGCCCACTCTTTCTCCCTCTCTCTCTCTCTCTCTCTCTCTTTCTCCTTCTCAAATAAAATATTTTAAAACTCTGAACTTTGCATTGGAGCTAATTCAAGGAAGCAGATATCTTGTGATACATTTGTGGTTGTTGTGACTGCTACTATTGCAGCAGTTATTCAAGTATAATTAATGCTCATGAAACATAAACTCTCAGGAATCAAAGAAATTACTTATGACTCATAAACTTACAGTCCATTGAATTACCTCCAGACTTCAAAATGTTCTTTCTCTTTCTTTGTCCTCTTGGAAACTTCTTTTATTTTTCTCAAATTTTAAATATGCATTCTATCTTATCAAGATACTTTTTAATTTCTTTTCTGCTCTTTGAAAATCTGATAAACACTTCTATCTTCATGTAAGTCATGAACTAAAATGTTGAATAGAATAAGCCAAGCAGAGCTTTATGAGAAAATTAATCAATACTGTTAGCACTGAACTGTTGTGTATTATACATTCACATTTTCCTGTCCTCTCCACAGAGGAGCCTAGACTCATCAACTACCCTGTGAAATCCTCATGCACTGTTTGTGACATTGGCCAGATTCTCAGTCTAGAATTTCTGTCCCAAGAGGGAAGGAGGATAGCTTCCTTGAGCACCCAGTCTCCTTCCAGGTTCTACCACCGATAACCTATTCCAGAGTAGACACAGAAAATTGCCCCAAGAGTCAAATCAATGTCCTCAAGTGCTCATTTAAAAAAAAAAAAGAAAAAAGAGCCAGGGGCTGGAGAGATGGCTTAGTGGTTAAAGCACTTGCATGTAAAGCCTACGGATCCAGGTTCAATTCTCAAGGTTTCACATTAGCCAGATGTACAAGGTGGCACATGAATCTGGAGATCGTTTGCAGTGGATAGAGGTCCTGGTGCACCCATTCTCTCTATCTCATAAATAAATAAAAATAAATCTTTAAAAAAAGAGCCAGACATGGTGGTGTAAACCTTTAATAGCAGCACTTTGGAGGCAGAAGCAAGAGGAACACCGTGAGTTCGAGGCTACCCTGAGACTACATAGTGAATTCCAGGTCAGCCTGGGCTAGATGAGACCCTACCTTGAAAAAGAAAAAAACAGTATTAAGGACTTGGTAGATGACTCCTTGTTTAAATGTACTTGCTTGCAAAGCCTAACTGCCTGGGTTTGATTCCCCAGTACCCACTCAGAGCCCAAATCATAAGGTTCACATGCATCTGGAGTTTGCAGCAGAGGGAGGCCATACTCTTCCTCAAATTATTATTATTAGTTTTTTGGTTTTTCGAGGCAGGGTCTTGCTCTAGTCCAGGCTGACCTGGAATTAACTCTGTAGACTCAGGGTGGCCTTGAACTCATGGCGATCCTCCTACCTCTGTCTCCCAAGTGCTGGGATTAAAGGCACGCGCCACCATGCCTGGCCCTCAAATAGTTAAGTTTTAAAAAGTAAATAAACAAGATTAATGGTTGCCTGTCCCCAGTGTTCTAGAACCACTTAATGGACACAGCACACTTCTGTACAACTTTGCTGGTTTCTAGAACCACTTTATTGTCATGTCTCAAAGTAATTAGACCATGGTTTCACAGCCTCATCTATAAATTGTTTCAAGTCCATAAGACATAGTCCGCCTGATCCATCTGACCTCTTGACCAAATATAAAGAAGATTTCCTCAATTCCTTAAAAATATCTTAAAGTCTTTGCGGAACTTGGGCTTTGAGGCTGCTTGAATGGGCTTGTCTGACACTTTTAGACACCAAGCGTTCCTTTGGTGTCCAACATGGAAGCAAAACCAGGGATGATGTCATTCCCTTTTCTCCTGACATCTGTTAACATTAACTTAGTATGTTCCCGTTTTGATATGTACGTTGTTGATGGTATTTTCGCAAACTCTGTCTCATTCTGGTGTTTAGCCAGCCCGATACTGCTTGGTGATACACTTTTTTCCCCCCCTCATATTCATTTTTGCCTCATGACTTTCAACATTTCCTCATCTCTTTTCTCTGCTTTTGCTGATCAGAAAGCAATATGATAACAGCCCTCCTCCTTCATTTCTTACATGGAAGATGTACAATTACATCCTCCAACTTCATATCAGAGTGCTTCCTATGCTTTTATGACAATTGGCATGTGAGGTGAGGTGAGGATGTGAGGTGAGGTGGGGTGGGGTGAGCTGAGGTGAGTTGAGGGGGTGAGGTGAGCTGATGCATGGGAGCCATAGGCTGATTTCAGTTCATCGCTTGCTAGGTTCTCATTGAAATGGCCTCTGTCTCCACTCCTGTGAAGTTCCTGATTTCCACTCAAACACATACTGTGTGATCATATTGTCCCTTCCTTCTTTCTTAATTTCCCTTTGTCCCATGGCCAGACTTCATATTGGGTCTCACCATGCCAGGCTTCAGTGGTGCCTGGTAGACCTCAGAAGCCTTTGACACCAAAACTCCAGGTCCTCCTCTCCATCACCCTCAGTCTCTGCCTTGACATGCAGACACCACTGTGACAGCAAACATTTCTTCAACACTTTTATGTGCCGTGCATTCTTCTGGGACAAATTCTACATTCTTCTTGTACAAATAAGGAAACTGAGGTACACAGTGGTGATGTTACTGCCCCAAATCACAAAACTAGTGAGTGAGGAAGTCAGGATTTGCGTTGTGGAAAGATGATTGTGTAATCCATGCTCTTATCTACTTTGTCTGAATTTGATTATTTTTCCAAGACTATTTTTTCTTATTATTTTCTCTGGAGAGTTTCAAAGACCTCCTTTACTAACATTCTTTTCCCTAGTATAACCGGTATCCTCTGTTTTCATAGTTTTGAGTAATAGATATGAATGTATATTTTGAGTCATCTTCTTCCTTTCTTTAGTCATGGCCCCCTCCACAAGCATTTGTGACTACCTACTGTGAGCTGTGCAGTGTGCCTATGGGCCTTTACCTTGGGGAGAATCAGTCCATACTAGGAATTTTGATTCAGGGGACTGTGAAAAAACTTGTGCAAAATATTGTATTTACATTCAAAGAGCAGAACTCTATCAGTTTCTCAGAATCTATGACTCCCCCCCTTCTATAAAAGTGAGAGCTAGTGGTCTAAAGAGACCCAGAAACAATGATAGCACAGTGACATCCTGATTAGATCCAGGTGACATGCCTCCAGACAGGCTTTTCCAATCTAAGAGATGCCCTGTGTCAGGGTTAGTCCCTCTGATATTATAAGACAGGTTACCAACATCTTGTGACTCTCAAGAACTGTGAAAGGTCTGAGATTTCACCCTACTCACAAGCTAACAAGATAACCTGCCACCATTTGATGGATGCTGATGGAGAGACTGAACCCCTGGGTCAGAAACTCACAGTGGTAGCTTCTAGGGTAATAACAATTGTGCCAGCTCCCTGAGCCTCAATTCCCACAGGTCATTGTGAAGCAGGCCAGCTGTCACTTGGATGTGCAGTGGGTTATAGAACAGAAGAAGAAGTCTGAGTTTAGGGAAGTCCAGACTTGTCTAATGGGTGGCAAACCTTCCAGAAGATGACATACTTTATTATATTGGACATAAGCATTCCCCCTCTCCTCTATGCATGAAGACTCACTTAATTTTTTTTAATTATTTTAGGGGCTGGAGAGATTGCTTGGCAGTTAAGGCATTTGCCTGAAAAGCCAAAGGACCGCAGTTCAATTCTCCAGGACCCATGTAAGCCAGATGCACAAGGGGGCGCATGCATCTGGAGTTCATTTGCAGTGGCTGGATGCCCTGGCATGCCCATTCTCTCTCTCTCTCTCTTCCCTCTCTCTTCCTCTTTCTCAAATAAATAAATAAATAGTTATTAACAACATATTTTGTATGGATACATCATATGTTAGTACCCTCTTTTCCCTCACCCCTGCCCCCATTCCTCTGGGAACCCTCCTCAGTGGGGTTTCAGGATTTCCCTATGGGGTTGTGGTTTATGCATTGTGGGATCAGCAGTTTTTTTGGGGGGGGTCGGCAATGTCTCTGGGTATAATGTCTCAACCTGTGGCTCTAATAATCTTTCCACCCCCTCTTCCACAAAATTCCCTGAGCCATGGTGGGTGGTTTTATGTCTACTTCAGTGATGAGCTCTCTGGATCTACTTTGGTAGGTGTTGAGTGTCCTCAGTGTCTGTCTCCTTCACCCTGGCACCGATTATCAGGTTCACCATGGAAGCAGCGCTCTTGCTCATCTCCCCAACTCCTCTGTGGTTTCAGGTGTGACTTGGCTGAAGTGTGAGGGGGGTGTTTTATCTCCTCAGGTCTCACTACCTTCTGAAAAAGAAGAACAGATTCTCCAATGGACAGTAAAGCCAGCATAGTTTAAATGGGATAAGCATTATTAATTTAGGGAGAATTTGATGTTTGTAACCCCTCTTTCAGCCAAAGACTAGTGAAAGCTGGACACTAGAGAGCATAATCTTTGATGGAGACCAGTCATTATCCTCACCATACAAGTATCCTTGGTGACAGTGTGGACCAGAGCATTAGATGCATGTTCATAACATGTGCATGTCACTGGTATGTGACTTGGACTTATAGAGGTTTTCTCTGTCCTTTTTCTTTTTTTTTTTTTTTGTTTGTTTTTATTTATTTATTTGAGAGAAACAGAGAGAGAAAGAGAGAGAGAGAGAGAGAGAGAGAATGGGCGTGCCAGGGCTTCCAGCCACTGCAAATGAACTCCAGTACACCCCCTTGTGTATCTGGCTAATGTGGGTCCTGGGGAATTGAGCCTCAAACCGGGGTCCTTGGGCTTCACAGGCAAGTGCTTAACTGCTAAGCCATCTCTCCAGCCCTCTGTCCTTTTTCTTAACAAATAATTGTGTTTGACACTTCTCCCAAAAGTGTACCCCAGAAATGCATCCTAAGTGATTTTTGATAATACCAATGAAATCTAGAAAGATTACTAGAATTTTTCTTTTTGTTTTTTTGAGGTAGGGTCTCACTCTAGTTCAGGCTGACCTCGAATTTACTATGTAGCCTCAGGGTAGCCTTGAACTCGTGATGATCTTCCTACCTCGGCCTCCCAAGTTCTGGGATTCAAGGCGTGCACCACCATGCCAGGCTGATTACTAGAATTTTTATATATTTTTGTGGAATGGGTGAAGGCAGACCCAAGTATGAATGACAGAGGCACAGCAAGTGCAGAGAAATATCTGGACAGTTGAAGCATAGTGTGTTTCTTTCTACCCGGATAATTTGTGCCGCTGCACTGGCTACAGAGCGATTGTGGAGAGTGATAAAAGATTCAGGCCCTGCGTGCAGAATGACTCACAGCTGCTGAGCCAGCATCATGCCTTCCTCTGCTCACTCCTTCCTCATCCCCTCATATATGTGGGATTGACTTTCAAAGAAAGCACGACACTGTGTCCTGGAGAAAAATGGTTTACCACTTTGCCCATCTCAGTAAACATCGCTTTTTTTTTTTTTTCTTCAGAAATTCAGGCAGGCAGTACCATAATAGCTTTTTGTGAAGGTGAAGTTTGTGAACTAGCATATTCTAAGTGAAAATGGATTAGGCCATCCTCCTAACATCTTGCTTTGTGAGAGAGAAAACCTGAGAAGAGTTTATTTCTCATACTGTCATTTCAGAAGCACTTTTTGTTGAGGCATAGCCAGAGTGAACCATTTTCATCAAGCGAATGCTCTGTCCTCTGTGAATATGATTCCATCTGAGATTAATACTGATGGTAGATGGGGAAGAGATGAGAAGCCATTTCCATCATTCACGCCGACTGGAATCAATTGCCATTGAGTAACCTGCAACATCCATAGAGCATCAATCTCAGACCCCCTTGGTTCACTCTCCATAGCTCTTGCTGAAGCAGATATATAATGTTTCCTTAAACAATTCTGCAGGGTCAGAATTCCCAAGTCAATCAAGTATCCAACTCTTCAGACATCTGCAGGATGTTCCTACAGCTTAATCCAGCTCTGACACTACCTAGAATTAGTATCATGCCACACAAGTTAAAGGTTTATAAAACTTCCTCCTACTTTTGCATGCCAGGGCTTTTGACATTTCTGACCTACTCACTACAAATAAGGAGGTTCATTAATCTGCTAGAATAACTTACAAAACTCAAGAAACACTACTTATATCTGCTGGTTTATTCTAAATGTTATTATAGGAGAGATGGCTTAGCAGTTAAGGTGCTTGCCTGCAAAGCCTAAAGACCCAGATTCGATTCCCCAGTAGCCATGTAAAGCCAGATATACAAGGTGGCATGTGCGTCTAGAGTTAATGTGCAACAGCTAGAGGCCTTGGTGTGCCCATTACACCCCCTTTCTCTGCTTGCAAATAAATAAAGGTTATTATAAAGGGAAAAGGAGACTCATCAGATGAATAGAGTCACACAGGAATGTTCTAGAAGGATCTCAGCCAGTAAAGTTGATGCCTTCCATACTCGAAGCACAGAGGTGAATTCACTGCCCTAGACACTCATAAATTTCCTGGTTCAAAAGTTTTTATACCTGTACCATCATACATGCTGGTAATCCCAGCTTTCAGGAGGCTAAGGAAGGAAGACTGAATTTCAGGTCAGCTTGGGCTACATAGCAGAACTGACTCTCAAAAAAAAAAAAAAAAAAAGATTGGAGAGATGGCTTACTGGTTAAGGTGCTTGCCTATGAAACCTAAGGACCCATGTTTGACTCCCCAGATCTCACATAAGCCAGATTCACAAGGTGACTCATGCATAAGGTCACACATGCACACAAGGTGGCACACATGTCTGGAGTTTGACTGCAGTGGCCAGAGGCCCTGGTGCACCAATTCTCATTCTCTTTCTTTCTTTCTCTCTCTCAATCTCTCATACAAAAACAGTAATGAAGAGGTTTTATAGCCTTCAATCTCTGGCTCCTTCAGTCCCCTGAGGTAGGTAAGTGGGGCTGAAAATTTCAATCCCATGGCCACTGGATCTTTCTTTTCTGCACTTATTTTTGTGACTATTTTATTGAGAATTTTAATACATACACATACTGTAATTTTATCATATTTTCACCTTATTATCCTCTTTATACAAAGATTCTTGAGCTGGGCATGGTGGCACATGCCTTTAATCCCAGTACTAGGGAGGCAGAAATAGCAGGTTTGCTGTGAGGCCACTCTGAGACTACATAGTGAGTTTCAAGTCAGCCAGAGGTAGAATGAGACCCTACCTTGAAAAACCAAAAAAAAAAAAAAAAAGATTCTTAGGTGTAGTGGTGCATGCTTTTAATCTCAGCACTCAGAAGGCAGAAATGGGAGAATCACTGTGAGTTTGAGGCCAGCCTGGGACTACAGTGAGACTTCTCAAAAAAAATTTGTGTGTGTGTGTATTTTTATTTAAACATATTTATTTATTTATTTATATAAAGAGACAGAGAATAGGTGCATCAGGGCCTCCTGCTGCTGAACTACAGACACATGCACCACTTTGTGAGTCTGGCTTTATGTGGGTACTGGGAAATCAAATCCAGGCCATCAGGCTTTGCAAGCAAGTACCTTTAACCACTGAGCAATCTCCCCCAGATGTCCTCCTTCCTCCTATTCCATTTAACATTCTCTTCTTTCCAAGTAGTACTTCTTCTGTTCTGGTGTCTCATTCCCTTTGCCCTCTGGCATCCTCTATGTCAAAATAGAGGACAAATAGATTGTGCAGGTACTGTGGGAGTCATGACAACCACTGTGAGGTCATGAATGCACCGGTCAGTTTGTGTCCAGAGGACAGAACCCGAGTGTACTCTGCCACCCTGTGGCTCTTCCATTCTTACTGCCTCTCTCTTCCTGAGCCTCGGAGGGCTTGACAGAGATGTCTGGCGTAGTGCTCACAGTGGCTTCTTGTCTTTCCTGTTAACAAACCGCATCCTCAAGTCACCTAGGATCCCCATTCTAGGCCACCAGAGCACATAAACTCAGGTGTGAATCAAAGGTCTCCTCATGAATGAAGATATTCCTATCACTCAGGAAGTTCTAAGGGACTTAGAAGTTCTGCACTAGGAAGTGGACAAAGACTATTTTTTATTATATCATTACTCCCACTCCCTTAAAAAAAATCTTGAAATAGTAAATCGCTAAGGAAGACTATACAACATTACTGATTTTAAAAAATACAATCATTTTTTTCTAAAATATTCCCTGTAAATCATAGGTATTATATATCCATAGACATCTGATTCTTATATTATTTTTTTAAATGTAGAAGAATGAGTGTTTAGATAATGACTAAAAGGGAAATGCAAGGAAGGATTAAAGATTGCAAACTAGAGCTATCTCTGCAAAATTAACACGAACAATCCACATAGAGCATTTATCATAGTGCATAGAACTTCCATGTACTGCGGAGCCTTGTATATTTATTTACTCATTCATTTTTCAATTCAAGTCTTTCATTTCTCACTTGGAGTGGTAAGTTTATACACTCTAGGGACCTTCCACTGTCACCTAGGTTTCTTTTTCTCTGTAAAATTTATTTTAGTTTTTATTTTGTCACCTATATTTCATCTTAACTTTCCTTGTGGATATAAAGACTATTTAAGAAAATTTGATCAGCTAGATTACTGAGTCAGGAGAGAAAGGCCTATGACACGTGGCTGAGCTAACATAGGTAGAGTGAGCACATATTTAGCAGCAATAATTGCTTAATAGGGCTCTTTTTGTAACCCAGAAGACACTGCCCTAACTTTGGAGGCTCCAGGTCTCTCACTCCTTCCTTGGGCAAACTGCTTCCTACTCTTCTCTCTGGAGAGCTCCTCTGGAGATCAAAGACCATAATACATGGGAAGCTATGATCACAAAGCCTAGACAGGGTGAACAATCATAAAATTGCAGTTATTAATAATTATAAATATTACAAGGCTATATTGAAGAAGCATAAATTAACTCATTTACAGAATGCATACCTTCAAATTCTGATGCCACAGTTCTCTACTTACATATCCTAATAAATTATATAACCTTTATAAGCCCTTCTCTCCTCAATAGCCAAGCTTCCACAGTCCACATATTTTTCTGGATTTAGGTCTCTCAACTCTCACCAGAATGCTTCATCAAGCTCTACTTACAACATTGCAAGGTGTTTCTTAATCTAGTGTTTTAAATAATTCCACATTCCTCCCACAAAACAGTTCTAAAAGACCACAAGCTACACACTGAAGTTTCTAGCAGTAATATCCCCACTCCCTTGGCACCAATTTTCTGTTGTAGTTACCTTCATGTTGCTGGGACAAAACACTTGAACAAAGACTGCTGATAGGAAGAAAGGGTTTATTTTGGCTTTGGTCTCAAGGGGAAGTTTCAGCATGGTAGAGAAAGGAGGGTAGAGCAGAGGCTGAAAATCACTTCTTGCCATAGCAGCTGGCAAAAAAATGCAACAAGAAAGTGAGCTGAGCTCTGGCAATGGAGAACCTGGGCTATAATACCCCAAAGCCCACCTTCAGTAATGTACCTCCTCCAGCAAGGCTCCACCTCCACATTGCTACCAGCTGGGGACCAAGCATTCAAAACACATGTTGTTATGGGGTCATTTCACATTCAAACAACCACACTTCCATAAACCAAGCCTTCATATTTACATTTCAATGAACACTTCCTATCTGCATTAGGAATGCCTGCTCCCCTTAGCCAGCACTCCTCCTAAGACTCCTCACCTTTAGCTGGGCGTGGTGGTGCACACCTTTAATCCCAGCACTCGGGAGGCAGAGGTAGGAGGATTGCTGTGAGTTTGAGGCCACCCTGAGACTACATAGTGAATTCCAGATCAGCCTGAGCTACAGTGAGACCCTACCTCGAAAAAAAAGACTCCTCACCTGCCACTTATGTTAGTCACAAAATTCAACCTTAGATATAATTATCCTAATATGTGCCACATGTTAATATCATCTCAGATACAGAGAAAAATTTATATAGAGATATATAAGACCTGGATCATAATGTGATTCAGGGAGTTTCTTTCTTAACCACTCCACTAATTATCTTTTTCTCCTGAAAAGCCTCCTTCCTGCCTATTCATTCTTATCTATAATAGACCCTAGGAATGAGTCTTCCAGCAATGTGGGATAATGACAATTTTTGGCAAATGCACAAAGTATGATGGTTAGCCAAAAGAGAACCAAAAAATAAGTCTCCCAGAAGAAGACATGCTTGTATTCTTAGAACATCAATGAGCCAGACATGGTGGGGCACACCTTTAATCCCAGCACTTGGGATGTAGAAGTAGGAGGATTGCCATGAGTTTGAGACCACCCTGAGACTACATAATGAATTTCAGGTCAACCTGAGCTAGAATGAGATCCTACCTCAAAAAATCAACAAAACAAAACAAAATAGAACATCAATGAATGATTCCAGAAATTGTGGAGAGTTAAATGTTGCAAGCCCAAAACCCAACATTACCTTGAGCTATATTAGCCTTTTAAAACATCAAACTTAGGGGCTGGAGAGATGGCTTAGTGGTTAAGGCACTTGCCTAAAATAGCTAATTTAATCTTTTTTGGGCCTTTTTGTTAAGACCAAGTGTAGTATCTTTACTTCTATTTTGTCTCCTCCACTTTTATGGCTGTTGGAATGGTTAAGATGACCTGGTGGGGGCCCTTCCAATGTCCCAATATGGTGTCTTGAGTTCTGGTTACGATGGTGGTATAGGAACCACACCAAAGCAGTGTAAGGGATAAAAAAGCCAAAAAATAAATAAATAAATAAAAGCAAAATACACTCTTCTACTAAAAAGTGAGGTGTATAAGAAATTGTCAACTATAGCAGAGAAATAGGAGAGATCCAGAGCATCGACAGCCCACAGAAGCGGCTCTAGCAGTGGAGGCACCAGGTCCGCGTGGCCACAGCAGCCAGGCTTGGCCTGAGCCGCAGGAAAAGGCAGGTGAGGGGATTCTCCACGCACACAGGCCTGCTCGCAAACTCAAGAAATGTGAAGGGAGGAGGACAGCAGGGAAAGACGGAAGAGCCACTAGTGAGTAAGAGGAACACCTGGACCAGGAGAACTAGAGCTACCAACCACAGCTTCCCCTCCCCCACCACCAGCACAAGCACCAACGAGTACCAGAGGCCTGGGAAGGGAGCTTACCTGCACACACCCAGCACCAAGCACAGGTGACCAGAGCAGTGATGCAACAACCCAGCCAGCCTACCTGAGCCCACAGTGCAGCAAAGAAGGACCCAAGCAGGAGCGCAGCATAATTGAGATCAAAACCATCCCAAAAGGTAACTGGGATTACACCAGGTCAGTACCCACCAAATAAACCTTGTATGTAGGCTTAAATCAGAAGTGCTAATTGTACCTTCCATGTCAGGATAAGTTATATGTTAAATCTGATGGATGGTCAGATTTGCCATTCTTAAATAAGCTATATCTGTGGCTTGTCATTTGTTGCTTCCTGATTTATAGTGCCTTTGTTTCCTCTTCTGTTGTTCTTTAGGGAAGGGATTCACTTGGTCAAAACCTGACTTAGAACCCTCAACAGACCAGAAATCTTAGCCTCCTAATTGGCAGGATTCAGGGTGTGGGGCAACATATACCCTAAGGGACTGTGGCTTTGTTAGAGAATCTGGTTATCATAATACCTTTTCCTGCATAAATATTCTGTGCTGTTTTTCATTGAATGTGTGCATTGTTTAGTTAAATTTTAGAATCTTCCTGTATTTTGCTCCACTCATCCTACTTGAATACTCTCATAATAGGCAAACCCAACATCTAGGGTCACTTTTGTAGACACTCTGAGAGTCTTAAGAGCCACACCTAGTACCTTAAGCTCCTCCCCTGAAGATGCTGAACATCAGATTGAGTGATACATCTAATAATATTGCAGATAATTAGAAAATCCAAGCATTAAATTAGTCCAAGATGCAAAAATATGTACATTATAACACAAGAAACACAAAAATCAAGACAATAGAAATCCACCAAAAAGTACTAATGCATCAGAAATGACCCCCAGTGAGACTGATTTAGAGGAAATGCCTGAGAAAGATCTCAAATGAATGACTGTAAGTATGTTTGAAGAAATTAAAGAAGAAATCAAAGAAGACACAGGAAACCAATTTAATGAAACAAGGAGGTCAATATAAAACATAAATAAGGAAATAGAAATAATAAAGAAAAACCAGACAGAATTACTAGCAATAAAGAACACAGTCAATGAAATAAAAACTCTGTAGAAAATCTCACCAGTAGAATGGATGAAGGAGAGGACAGAATATTTAAACTAGAAGACCAGGTAGCAGATCTAATATAGTCCAAAAAAGAGAAAGACAAACTAATAGGAAAGTATGAAGGGGAATTTCAAGATATTTGGGACACTATGAAAAGATCTAACATAAGAATTCAGGGTATAGTAGAAGAAGAATTTCACTCCAAGGGCATAGTAGGTATTTTCAACAAAATCATAGAAGAAAACTTCCCCCAAATTGAGAAAGAGGTGCCAATGCAGATACAGGAATCCTTTGAATCACCAAACAGACAAAACCTGAAAAGAACCTCTCCTTGCCATATTATAATTAATTTACCAAACACACAAACCAAAGAAAATATATTGAAAGCAGTTAAAGAGAAAAATCAAGTCACATACAAAGGCAAGCCCATCAGGATCACAGCAGATTACTCAACACAAACTTTAAAAGCCAGAAGGGTTTGGAATGATGTATTCCAAGTTCTGAAGGATAACAACTGTTAACCAAGGTTACTTTATCCTGCAAAGCTATCCATTCAAATAGACAGAGAAATAAGGACATTCCACAACAAAAGCAGACTAAAGGAGTATTTGAAGACAAAACCAGCTCTACAGAAAATACTTGAAAGGATCCTCCATGCTGAAGAAAAGCACACATATAACAAACCTAGAAGAAAAAAAATATATACTCAAATAGTAGTTAATACAAGAGAGCAAAGGTAAAACCAGAACTACAAAAAAAAAAAAAAATGGCAAAAATAAATACACACCTTCCAATACGGTGTCTCTTGACCCAAACTCTGTTGCTGAGCCAAAAGGGATGGGGACAAACAGGGTAGTATCTGTTCTTATCAGTTTAATAAAATAGCTAACTTCTCTGTGCATGACTTGACATCTTTGTGGCCACTTGAAACACTATTTGTTCCAGGTTAGCTCTTCTAGGCATGTATGCCTTTTTAGGTTAGACCTACACACAAGATCTGATTTCCTGAGGGGTAAAATAATTTTTTTTGCATGCAGGGGCTCACCTTTTTTACTTACATTTTCCTGCCTTCTAATGTTATGAGTATGAACACTTCTCTGACCATGCCAGTTCAGTCTTTAATTTGTCTACTTCACTTATACATTCCATTCTAGCAGATCCAATTCCAAATGGTTTCAAACACACCTGCTAGCTCCTCAGTAACCACTTCAAAGCTTGTATCCATAGGCTCCCCTCTAGATCTCTTCTAGCTTGATACTTTCTCATCCTGAAACAAGATACAGGCCTCTTACTCAGACATCCTGAGATGGGGGAAGAAGCTTCCTGGCCCCACAACATCCCAATCCAATATGAAGCAGTTAAAGACACAATTTCATCGCCCCATGAGTCAGCTCTCGCCCTCTAGCCCCCTTTTGATGAAGTTTTCTCTGTCCCCCTTCAACCCTCCTCCAACTCTTCTCTGTCAGGACTAGCTATCTTCTCTGCCAGAGTTTCTACCTCTTCCATTGAGAGCTCTTTCTAACACCCTAGATGAGATGCAGCTGCTATCACCACCCTCCAGACCCAAACGGACCTGCTTCCACCTTCCTTCTCCAGCCACTGCCTTGGTTGTCCAGTCTCCAGACTGGGCCTTTCAAGCAGGAGATACTCAATACTTGCCTATAAGGACCACAGTGTTAATCAATCTCTAACTCTGTTTTTGCCCAAAAGACTAACATGTTGGGTTTTTTACATAGGCTTGCACAAAATTGTATGAAAAAAAGAATAATTCCAGCTCTTGAATTCAACTCAGGAACTTATATCTCCACCTAAACTCATGGCTTCTTTTTCTGTTTGTTTGTTTTTTAATTTTTTTTATTTATTTTATTTGAGAGCGAGAGACAGAGAGAGAAAGACAGATAGAGGGAGAGAGAGAGAATGGGCGCGCCAGGGCTTCCAGCCTCTGCAAATGAACTCCAGACGTGTGCGCCCCCTTGTGCATCTGGCTAACGTGGGACCTGGGGAACCGAGCCTTGAACTGGGGTCCTTAGGCTTCACAGGCAAGCACTTAACCACTAAGCCATCTCTCCAGCCCTGTTTGTTTTTTAATGTTTATTTCTCTCTCTCTCTCTCTCTCGTGTTTGTGTGTGTATGCCAGGGTCTTCCCACCTCACTTTATGTGTATGAAGAATTGAATTTGGGCTAGTAGGCTTTGTAAGCAAGTACCTTTAACTGCTAAGACACCTCTCTGGCCCACTTTTCCTGTTTTGTTTTTGTTTCCTAGTTTTATGCTTGTAAAGGAATGAATAACCCCACCAGTTCATCTCAATTGTGCCTTTGCCTCTGGTTGACTGCCCCTAAAGGGTGACTTTATATTATTCCATCCTGAGGGATAGAGAAAGTA
Source organism: Jaculus jaculus (assembly GCF_020740685.1). Classification (NCBI taxonomy): domain Eukaryota; kingdom Metazoa; phylum Chordata; class Mammalia; order Rodentia; family Dipodidae; genus Jaculus; species Jaculus jaculus. The sequence continues at coordinate 39,629,301 of NC_059105.1, read as the reverse complement.
TGTTTTTTTTCAGACTTTGTCCTTTAATAGACTCAGCTTGTCCTTCATCTTTCTCGCCCTCTGTGTTCACGTCAGACACCACATATTCTATTCTAGCAGACAAATACCTTTGAATATCTACAAGAAATTTAGGATAAAGCTGCAAGTAGGCAAGGACAGCCACAAGCTCTCTGTCTTATAGTATCTAACAACAGCTCAGCACAGGTTTAAAGCATTTATCTGTCCCTGCTCATTGCTTTAAACCATTCCTTCTAACCATCCCCTGGACTGGCCTGCATTCATTTTACAAGCTTTTATTAGGAGACTCTGAAGTACCAGGCACTGAGGGAGGCACTTGGAATGTAGAAATGCCACAAAGAAACTCACAGTCCTTCCAAACTTGGTGGAAGCCCTTGATGCTCCCTTAGAGCTCTGTCATTCCCTCATGGAATATTCTTTCCTTTTACTTTCAAAATTACTTTTATTATATATTATATTTAATATATATATTATGTATATTCCCCTCATGGGATATTCTTATGCCCCCTTGTGATCGCCTCTTTGCTCACTTATGCCTGCTTTGTGGAAGAAGGACTGAGCACCACATTCACCACCCAAGCACCATCACGGTGCACAGCTATTCTTGGCGGGGGGGGTGGAAGAGGCGGTGTTTGTTTGGTTTGTTTTTGAGCCACTTCCATCATTAAACATTACTAAAGAGCTTGTTTGGCTAAGTTTGTTATAACTATTGACATTTGTAGTGTTTGAAATGAAAACTGAAAATATCTTAATTATTCATTCATTCTTTATTGGTAACAGGACTAAGCCTTTTAACATAAATGAGACATTCTTCATGAAGAACAACTGCATTTCCCCTTTGAAGAATCAGACAGAAGAGCGGCATTGTTTTATATGTTTGTGCACCTCTTTAACAGCGGCTTAAGAGAAGGCAGCTGGATCTTACCTGCTCCTTGCTGTAGATAGGTGTGATGCCACACACCCCCCAGCCTGTGTTACACACCACTGTGTACTCCTGAGAGAAGGAAAAAGAAGACAAGTGATGTACTTCATTATAAAACACTTTTTAACCTTTAAACCCCCACCCCTTCCCCAAAAAATATATTTTGTGGGGCTGGAGAGATGGCTTAGCAGTTAAGTGCTTGCCTGTGAAGTCCAAGGACCCTGGTTCAAGGCCCTATTCCCCAGGATCCATGTAAGCCAGATGTACAAAGGGGTGCATGTATCTGGAGTTCATTTGCAGTGGCTGAAGGCCCTGGCGCATCCATTCTCCCTCTCTCTCTGTCTGCCTCTTTCTCTTTCTATCTGCCACTCTCAAATAAATAAATAAAAATAATTCTTTTAAAATGTATTTTGGAGACTTCCAGAAGTCCTTAGGCTCTATTTTGAGAAGTGCTGACCTTGCTTAATGAGAACATATGAGTTATTTCTTTAATCAAAGTTTTTATCTATTCCCAAGGTCTCCTACCTATACCAGCCTTTCCAACAAAACACATAACTTAATGTAACAGTTACAGAATATTTATGGATCAAAAATTCCATTTAACCAATCTGCTTTTAATCACTGCTTTTTCCCCACCCAACAATGTTGAAATCATCTAGTGAAATGATCAATGAAAACATGGAGATTACACCAAAATATCTGCCCTTTGGATGGTCCCACAAAGAACAAAATAGTTTTTTCATAAATACTTTGGCAAGGATATTATCAAAGTTAATTTGAAACAAGTTAAGCAATCCAATTCCTGCTTGAGAAATGATTCCCTTGTTTATCATTAGCTGGAAGAAACTGCTTGACCCTACCTCTTCCCGATGTGTGTAACTATTTCAGATTCAGAGAACTCCAGGCAAGCAGTGTGATGCCTCTGGGCTCATGACCGGCTCACATTAACCACCTGGGTCCCCTTCACTTCATCATTTCTCTGATTTGGTCCTCAGTGTTTTCTTCTGTAAAACCAGACCAGTAGTTTCCAGATTTGCTCATTCATTTATTTTGCAAGGAGAGAGAGCTGGAGAGAATAGGCATGCCAGGGCCTCTGACCACTGTAAACAAACAATGCATGCTCCACTCTGTGCATCTGACTTTATGTGGGTACCTGGGAATCAAACCTGGGTCATTGGGCATTGGGCAGGCAAGTGCTTTAACCACTCAGCCATCTCTCCAGCCCCTCACCTTTTTTTTTTTTTTTTTTTTCATGGTAGTGTCTCTCTATAGCCCGGGCTGACCTGGAATTCATTATGTAGCCTTAGGGTGGCAAATTTAATCAGACTTAATGGAGTAGCAATGATTTTAAACATAGAACATATGAGGATATTGAGTGACCCTTGCGTCAAATCAAAACAGAGAGCACAGGTGTTTATGAGAAAAAGAAAAGAAGGAAAATGAAAAGAAAATGAAAGGCTACTGGACTAAACATGATCAATATTTACAAATTTCCTCATGAATTGTCCATACTTGTTCATTATTGTCACCTACTGTAGCCATTGGTTTTAGAAAAACTCATGTGAGGACGGAACCTAAAGACACTTCCCATCAACTACTTCTGCTAATGAGAAAAGCCCAGCTGTAGCCGGGCAGCCCTCCAGTCTTGCTGAGCGAACCATAAACATCTGTGAGACAAAAGTTCCCACTGGCTCTACTATGGTTGGCTTCTATGCTTGCTTGATTTTTTTTTTTTTTTAATTTTCAACAAAACACCCATCCTTACCCCATGTTTTAAGACTTCTCAGAGCCAAAAGAGTTTCCTATATTATCCCCATTTTTCAAATGCATTGAGTCAGGACTAGAGAGGTCCACAGTTTCCCTAAATTCACCTAGTTAGTCAGTGGCAAGGCTTGGACTGGAAGCTGGGTCTCCTGTCTCCTGCTATATTCAGCATTCCATTCTGTACATAGCCCCAGCCTACATGATTCATTCTCTGACAATTTTCTGTCATCATCTGTAACTTAGCCAACAAATGTTTTTGGTTGGGAGTTTGACATCTAATGTCTGATATGTAAGATTCTGACTTGTTTATAAGTTAATGTTTAATGTTAAACCTACTTCACTTTTAAGCCCAAGAAATGGAAAAATAAATATGCAAAATAGTGAACTTAGTTATGAATTCATTAAACCACAAAGTATGTCTTTGTTTTATTATCCATGGTGGGTTCAGTCCTTTGGTGTTTGGTTTGTGAGCTTTAATAAAATCTATGTTTTGTCATTGGCATCATCATTAAGTTTGAATTCAAACACTTGGATGGCAGAGGATCCCCTAAAAGACCTCCTCGAACTGAAATGAAGTATCCTCATGCTCCTCTTGTGTTGGAGAACTGTTCTCTCAGTAGGTAATGGAGACTCACGTTTTCTCTCCCTATACTGAACCCTAAATGGCTGAAAAGGAAGTAAAGGTTGCAGTAAAAGTCCCTTCATGGTTCAACATGTTTACCCAGTGATCAATTAAATAAGTGCAAACGGGGGGTCAGCACCAGGAATACTGGCATAAAACTAGAATGAGGCCAGTGGAGAGAGGAAATAGGGAGAGATGAGAAGAGGGGTGACTGGGTAAGTTAGGGGAATGCAGAATATTGAGGGTGTGAGGAGTGTGGAAGGGCAGGGGGTGTTATTAACTGGGAGAAGCCGTTTGAACCTTGCTTCTTCCAGATGCATGCAACTATTTCAGTTCTAGAAAACTCCGGGAAAGCATCCTGCAAACCCTGGGCTCATGTCTTGCTCAACTAAACCATTGGTTGCACTTGTTTATCTACAAGGGGGTAGGGAGGGGGGAGGGAGTTACATAAAAGTTAAGACAACATGAATCAGCTCCCTAGAAATCCTAACTCTGACTAGCATTCTACAAGATATAACCACCAACAAAGGGGGATGGGGACAGTATGGACAGAAGGTTTGAAGAGTTTAACCTTAAAACCATGGACTCTGTCAATAAGTTCCAGGCCCAGAGCAGAGTTTGCCCCCAGCAGTGAGTTATTGGCCAGGGAGACCCATGAGGTCTCCAAAACAATCTAGGCCATTGCGAAAACACTTGATTATTTGCCAGCGCTAAAAGGTAAGACCCTATTGCTGACGGCACGACAGGCTGCAGTCAGAGGACATGGAATACCATGTTGCAAACAAAAGGGAAACTAGTGCCCTCCTGGCTGGCCCTCATAGTGCTGGAGAGCGTCCATGGGAGCTGCTGGAAGAAAATGGTCACCAGTAGCATGAATAAGCAGGGGACACTGCAGACTATGAAGTCAACCAGCTAGACAAGAAGTACACATTTGTACAACAGTGGCACACAACCTCAGCAAGTAACCAACTGTGCTCTGTTTGGACATGAGGTCTGGTCAGTGGGAGAGAACTCATATCTGCTACTGGAAACCAAGTCAGAATCCCATAGTCAGGAAATTCAAATTTCAGAGAGAAGCCCCCACTGCTCTCTGGAGAAGAGAAGGCTTGCACACCAAAAATCTCCCAAGCAACTTTGCATACCCCCCTTTAACCCAGAATGCTCTCAGTCTCGGTTGGAAAATCTGCTTTATTTTACAGATGGCAGAGAATACAGAGAAGAGCCAACATCCATCAATAAGACAAGACATAACCAACTGCCCATCATGAGACCTGCCGCCTCTACCACATCAGCCAGGGCCCAGGAGAGCTTGCAGTGGAAGTGGCGCCGTGAACACTGCTCTCACTGCTAGCCTGACAACCAGCTCTAGGGTGATGGCGGCAAACAAGTTGATCCATCAAAGGGGGGTGGAAATATGGCTTAGCAGTTAAGGCACTTGTCTGTAAATCTAAGGATTCAGGTTCGATTCCAGGACCCACGTAAGCCAGGTGCACATGGTGGCACATGTGGCTGGAGTTCTTTTGTAGTGGCTAGAGGTCCTGGTGTGCCCATTCTATGTCTTTCAAATAAATAAAATATATATTTTTTAAACTATCAAAACAAAAATCCAGAGGCCGCAAAGAACTCAACACTAAATCAGACTCCTAACAGGTCTGCCATGGCTCAGAGAACATTGTGGAAGAGGGATGGGAAGATTGTAAGAGCCACAGAGTGGGTAGGAATATGCTGAGGCATGGTTCCCCTACTACTCCATAGGGACTAACTGAGGCCTTCATGACCCCACAGTGAATCCTCTAACCCCACTGAGGAGGACCACAGGAAAATGGGAGCAAGGGCAAGGAGAAAAAAAGAGTATAATCTCCCTCCCTTTATATATATATATATATATATATATATATATATATATATATATATATTATTTTTTTTTTAAATAAAAACACCTGTTCCCTTTGCACAGCTTGAGGCCAGCATATTATACCACTAGTTTTGTGCAGAGCAACTTGGCTTTTGGCTTCAACTATAGACTATTATTAGATATTGGGTGGGGAGTGTCATTAAAATTTCCATAAACAATAAAACACATGTTTTCCTTCCTGAGTTCTAGAGGACATAGCCTATAGATGGTCAGCCTCAGCTCCAGTATGAAGAATCACTGAGGATGGAAACAAGCTTCTGTCACCATTTTATTTCACTTAGAAATAATAATGACACTAATAATTAATCATCAATTCTAGGTCAGAGCTTTATTTTTGCAAAGTGCAATGCTACTTAGCAGTATCTTTTTTCTTTCCTTCTTCAGTACTAGGGATTGAACCTAGAGTCCTGCACAAAATATGCAAGTGTTATATCTTCAGCCCCTTTCTTTTTTTTTCTTTTCTTTTCTTTTCTTTTTTGGTTTTTTGAGGTAGGGTCTCACTCTGGCCTAGGCTGACCTGGAATTCATTCTATATTCTCAGGCTGACCTTGAACTCACGGCGATCCTCCTACCTCTGCCTCCTGAGTGCTGGGATTAAAGGCGTGTGCCACCATGCCTGGCTAGCCCTTTCATTTTATTTTATTTTGTTTTGTTTTAGTTTTTCTAGGTAGGGTCTCACTCTGGCTCAGGGTGACCTGGAATTCACTATGTAATCTCAGGGTGGCCTCAAACTCTCAGTGATCCTCCTACCTCTGCCTCCCAAGTGCTGGGATTAAAGGTGTGAGCCACCACACCCAGCTTTATATTTTACACTTTTAAAAAAGTTAGAGACAGGGTCTCCCTAAGTTTCTCAGTCTCATGAGTAAGCAAGATTAAATACAGGCATGTGCCACCAGACCTAGAGTATCTGGCTTTTCCTCTATTAATGATAATGCTTCTATTGTGGGGGTTGATAGGAAGTTCATAGAAGTTTCCTGTCCAATTATTATCTCTCTTGCATGGATCTTGGACTTATTCATATTGACAAATACATAAGAAGGTGTGTTTGCATTTATTATAACAAGGTCCATATGTTACAGATGGTTCAGCTAAAGAAAGCAAAAGCCATTGGACACTAACCAAGTCACAGGATCACGCAGCTGGAGAAAGGCATGTTTGGCACTGCAATGCTGAACCACAGCTGATCTTTTGAAAAGAATAGCTCCTAAATTTAGAAAATCCTGATCAAGCTTGTACATACTCCCTTGAGATTCAGCTTTCTTCAGAGAGTTAGGACTCAACAAATGCTCATTGGCTCACCCAGAAGCCCATTTAGCTCTAATCTCTACTATTTTCATTTTCCCTTCCTCCCTCCCTCCCTCCCTCCCTCCCTCCCTTCCTCTCTCTCTCTCTCTCTCTCTCTCTTTTTCTTTCTTTCTTTCTTTCCTTCTTAGGCAAGCCCAACAGACTGTGCTTTTTTTTTTTAAATAGGAGAGAGAATTGGTGTACCAGGGCCTCCAGCCACTGTAATCAAACTCCAGACATGTGCACCTTTGGGGACACTTCAGACCCAAACTATAGCAGAGAACATGCTGCTGCTTTGTTCTCTGTAGTAGTCAAGGACTGTCCTTCCACACACTTGTGTCACCTTGTGTCTGGCTTACATGGGACCTAGAGAGTCGAACGTGGGTTCTTAGGCTTCACAGGCAAGCGTCTTAACCGCTAAGCAATCTCTCTGGCCCCACCCTACTTCTTCACTCCAGCAGCAGATGAGAATAGCTAGAGCCATCTCAGTTGATGTAGCTTGCAGCATTTTCACAGGGAAGATCTTTAAGTATCTTCTCCAACTCAATACACCAGCTTCAGTGATTTCTCCGCAGCTACTAAAGAAAGAGAGGTATGATTTATTCCTCCCTCACAATTTAGGCCTCAATTCTTTAGGTAAATATTATTCTTCCAAAACAAAAGATAGAATAAAGTAATTTCTGAACACTCATTTAGTTTTTATTTATTCGTTTTATAGAAGAGACAAGCAGGAGAGAGAGAGAGAGAGAGAGAGAGAGAGAGAGAGAGAGAGAGGGAGGGAGGGAGGGAGGGAGGGAGGGAGAGAGGGAGGGAGGGAGAATGGGCATGTCGGGGCCTCTGGCCACTGCAAGTGAACCTCAGACTCACGCACCACCTTGTGCATCTGGATTTACGTGGGTACTGTAGAATCAAACCTGTGTGCTTAGTCTTTGCAGACAAGTCTGACCTAAAACACCCTTTTCTATCATTTTATTGCCTTTTGAATACTTGGGAAGGTAGTTCATACACAGGCATCCATTTTGGCACACGGGTGCCAAATCCATCAGTGCTGCAGATTTGACTTGTGGTTTCAACATTGCCAGGTCAATTTCGTAGTTCTGACTGAGAAAATAATCCAGGCTCTCAATCTGTTTATTTTGTCAGTGCACTTGAAACATCTTGTAGTATGCATTCTTTCAACATTCATTGAGCAGTATTTGGTAATGTCAAAGAGCAGAGATCTCTGTTTGGTCAATGATAAATCCCAGCCTCATGAAAGCAAGTCTGAGGCTTAGATCCTGAGTTTGTTCATGCTGTGATATGAAAAGAGAACAGAGGTTGACAAGTGGAGAGTTAACATCTTTCTAGATGAGTCTTTGGACTCTTGAGCTGGGCTACTTGTTCTATGTGAGGTAAGCAGAGCATGACAGAAGAAAACTCTGCCCTGAGGTGAATTCATCAGCCGTCCCCATTCTCACCAGTGAAAATCAAGCCTTCCGTAACCAAATGTCCTCTGCTTCGAGCTTTGTTAAGGAAAAAACAACCAGTTATGATGTTTACTGCAGATTCTTGCCACGGAGCCCTTCTGTTCAACTCCCCAAAATTAAATCATGAGCTCCCTCTGCTGAATGCATGTTGATAAAACAAAATCTAAAACATCTGTGCTCTGCCTGGCAGGCTAAGTTCCTGGAAATATAGACAATTTTGAATTATATTTTTCTTTAAAAAAAAAAAAACATGGGCTGGAGAAATGGCTCAGTGGTTCAGACGCTTTCTTGCAGAGCCTAATGGCTGAGGTTCAGTTTCCTAGTACCTACGTAAAGCCAGATGCACAAAGTGGCACATGCACCTGGAGCTCTATTTGCAGCAGCTGGAGGCCCTGGCACACCCCACCATTCTTTCTTCCTCTGCCTGTCTCTCTTCACTATGTCTCTCTTTCCTTGCAAATAAATAAAACAGAATTTTTTAAAAAATGTGTGACTACGCTACAGAGTTCAATGGAAATAAGCAAGGGAGAGATTTATTAGCTGAACTGTTTCAAGTTCCTGGTAGGATTTCCTAAGCACGTGGTGGAAACAGCAATGCTTTGTAAGCACAAGCACCGATCACCAGTAGGTGTTTGTAAGAGTCTGTTCTCATGGCTATTCTGTTACCTGGCCTTGGTTCTCTGTAGCATCTGTCAAAACTGAAATCACATTATTTATCATTTTCCGGGTTATGGCTCTCCTCCCCTACTGAATTTTGACCCAACAGAGGAGACGTTGTCTGTACTCCTGGCTCTAGAGCAGCAGAGTAGGTTAGCTGAAACACTTGGGAACCGGATGGAGAGTGAGGCAGGTCAGCATTCAGGCATCATGTCACCTAGGACAACGAGTTCAATGAGAGAAAGTAAAGTGCAGGTTATACAGAATCAGATGCAAGTTTAGTAGAAAATGACAGGGAAGAAAGAACTAAGGAAGGGGCCCTGATAAAGGTGTGGAATTTAAGGTCAGCTTTCAAAATGGCAAGGGTTCAGAGTTAAATAAAGGAAACAAGCAGGGTGCAGCCATCTAGGCCCCCAGTGAGTGAGAGAGCAGTGTCTATCCTGAGAGCAGAGAGCAGTTGCTATAGGGGTTCAACTGACTTTCAGAATCCTGTATTATTTTTTATTTTTTATTTTTGAGAGAGGGAGAGAATGGGCATGCCCCGGACCTTTCAGGGGCTGTGAACTCCAGACATGTGCGCCCCCTTGTGTGCATGTGCGAAACTGCATGCTTGCATCCCTTGCATCTTGCTACATGGGACCTGAAGATTTGAACAAGAGATCTTAGGCTTCGCAGGCAAGCACCTTAACTGCTTAGCCATCTCTCCAGTCCTATTTTTTGTCTTTTTTTTTCCTACTTCTCTATCATGTGGTTTACAATGAGTATGAACTACTTTCATAATATAAGACATGGAATATTCATGATGGAGAAAATAGCATTCTAGTTGAGCAATGGCCTTCTTCTTGCCACTCCCATCTTCATTTCCAGGCTTGTAGAATTTTAACAAAGCTGTTTAACTTTTAGGGCTAACACTTGGGGGTAAGCATCAGCCTGACCCATGTGAGGGGCATCTTGGTTGATGTGGCCTCCAACCTCCCCAGGAGAGGACACAGACAAACCAAGCTCTCTTGAAGTGCCTGAGAATCCTTGCCGGAGAGTAGATCCTGGCTGTGGGTCCTCTGCACCCTCCTCTGTGATGGCATTGTTTAGGAAGGAAAGGTGGTATTGTCCACTACTTCTGTTTTCTGCTGAATCCATCATGCTTTTCACATGGATGAGTGACAGACAACTTAGTTTCAGATGTTTGTGGCACAAGTTACTTATACGATCAGGTTGTAGGCCATATGGGGCATAATGTCATTCTGGTCTACTCATCATGACTTGGGTAGTGATTTATCCAGTCCAAAAAATGTTTGTCTATCTATTTATTTTTGGTTTTTTGAAGTAGAGTCTCACTCTAGCCCAGACTAACCTGGAATTCACTCTGTAGTCCCAGGCTGGCCTTGAACTCATGCTGATCCTCCTACCTCTGCCTATCCAACTACTGGGATTAAAGGCGTGCGCCACCATGCCTGGCATGTTTGCCTTTAAAGATCTCCAACGGACTTCTTTGACTTGTCATCTTATAAAAACAACTGATAGGTTTATGAAAACAACTTACCTAGTAACAGAAATACTGCTGCACAGCTTACTGATTTTCATGCAATTCTACATACTACTGTAATAACTTGAATTTTAAGTATAAATATAATAGACATATAAATAACTGTGAACTATAAATACTACCCACAGTGTTATCCTTGCCAACCCACAATCTCTCTGTATGAGAGGATTGTTGGAGTGGGGATAGCTCAGTGGTGGGGGCATTTGCTTAAGATGTGCAGGCTGCTGGGACTGTTTGTTTCTAGAAGCAGGATCTCACGCTAGTCCAGGCCTATCTGAAACTCACTCTGCAGCCTAAGCTGGCCTCGAGTTCACAGCAATCCTCCTACCTAGCTTCCCCAGGGTTGGGATTAAAGGCATAACAATAGCAAAAGATTGCTGGATTGTTTCTGTGGTCTAATTTCAGTCCTCTTTGATAGTGGTGGCTGTGTGTCCCTGCTGCCTCTTCTGGACCCTGTGGTATTCACATTCTTGGCTGCCTGAACTGGAATGGTGGTGGTATGTTTATATGAAGGCCTTCAACCAGCTAGGAAAAGCTGTTAAGCCAGGCGTGGTGGCGCACGCCTTTAATCCCAGCACTTGGGAGGCAGCGGTAGGAGGATCGCCATGAGTTTGAGGCCACCCTGAAACTACATAGTGAATTCCAGGACAGCCTGGACTAGGAGTGAGACCCAACCTCGAAAAAACAAAACAAAACAAAACAAAACAAAACAGAAACCAAAAGCTCTGTTGCTCTACCTGCGATCCATTGTTTGAAGTCACGTCTTGACTGATGGAATCTTCCTCAGTGGCTTTTCGCAGGAGGCACAGGTTGTGACTGGGTGCTGCCCACGGGTCCTGTCTTCCTATGCCCAATCTCACATCTGAACCCCTCGCTGCACTCACGCAGGGCCTGGCTGAGAGGATTCCAGCTGCTCGCGCTTTGCTGAGGTGAGCGTGTCGGGGATGCTGGCTGCTCCCTTCCCTCAAACTCTGGCTACCTCAGCGGCTCCCTTCCCCGACTCCTCTCCCCACATAACTGTGCGCCCCCCGCCCCACATGCGAACAGCCCTGCCCTCCCACCACCAGCTTCAAGCACCCCAGCGAGTGCTTCATGAGCATTTCTGATCTGTTGCCATGCAAGTTGCACGCACGTAACTGCAGAAATAAATTCTTCATCCAGAAATGATAACTTGAGTCTCATCATCTCATCATCAGAAATTAGAAGGGGGTGGCACTGAAGTGATTTTCAGTCTTTACAGTCTCTGTTTTGCAAATAACTAAAGAATGATTCATTCCAATAAGCACATGTCAGGGTTTGCAAGAAAGTCTTCCCCCACCACACACACTGTGCTAACATGTTTTCTTCCAAATGGCTTAATGAGGTTGAAGAAGCAATGTCGCTACTCACAACAGAAGCTTGTCCATCTCTCTTTCCGTCCTTTGGTGGTCATATTACTGGTAAACTTCCAACCTCTGATCTCAGCCCCGTTTTGGGTGTAGACAATTGCATCCTCAACGGTGCTTCGATGGGTGAGTCTACCGAGTTCACGTCTGAGTGTGGAGTATAGTTCTATAAACACCGACGACAGAGGGTGGAATGATATGGACTCACTTACATGATTGGGTGTAATGTTGTTTCCTTCTGTGGGTAGACTGGAAATCACACATGTGGTGAAGATAGAAGGGGAAATAAGAGACTTCAAGAAATTGAGTATAACCAGTGAATCCACCTCCACTCGATGTCTTTCTTATCTGCTCATCATCAAGAGCTAAAAAAGTACAATTAACTCATGTTATAGAGTGAGTTATAAGGTAATACAGCACATAATTATTGCAGTGACAGTTTTGTATTAATAGCTTTGTGACTTGTGCTTGTATGTTAAGCCAAGGTGCACAAAGTGATGCACATGTCTAGAGTTCGTTTGCCACAGCTGAAGGCCCTAGCGTGCCCATTCTCTCTCACTCCCTCCCCCTCAAATCAATAAATTAAAAAAAAAAATTAAAAAACAATATGAGGACCGTGCTTCAGGGATAGGAGCCCGACGTTCAGGATGGCGGAAATGATGGAGACTTAACATTTTCTAGAATTTCCTGTGAAATTTGGCTGCAGTGGTATCAAGAGAGGACACTATACCCCAGGATCTAGACACGGTGTGAAAATTTGAAAATTTGTGGTATTTCCTGCAACAAGCTTCTGTGGAGAGATTAAGGCAGGGAACCTTATGCCCAGGAAGCCAAAAATGATGATGCATTTGTGGACTGGATTTCTCGGCCAGAGAAGACGTAAGCCTGAAAGTAGAAACAGTGTTTGAGAAGACAGGAGGACAAAGGAGCAGAGCCTCACAGCTCCACAGAGGCGCCTGAGGAGGAAACGGCAGGGCAGGGAGGCGAGGTGAGAAGTGGCACGCTCGGTAGCTGTTCCATGCCCTGGCCCGCAGTAGCTCCTCTCCAGTTTTAGACATGAAGGAAGTAGAAGCACTCATCTTCCCATGATGTTTTTAAAAGGTTTGTGCTATTGTTGTTGTTGTAAGTTCTCAGTGCATATGCCAGGCTGGAATTGAACTTGTAATAGTGCAACTTTGGCCTCCCAGTAGCTATGATTAAAGGCCCGTGCTACCTGGAAAAAAACAAAAAACAAAAAACAATATGAGGTTAGATGTCACTCATCTTCATTAAAGAACATCAGGATGTTGCCTTTTCTTGCCTTTCTTCTTCACCAGCTCTAAAAGTACCCTTGGATTCATACACCATGTCTGTATAAAGAGCCCTTGTTGTGCAGCCTAAAGAAGCGTGCTCATTTCAACAAAGTTTCACAGTGGATGGGCGGCAGAATCAGGACCAAAGCCTACCCTCAGCCTCAGAGGATCTCAGTAGAATAAAGAACAGCTGAGAAAATCGTTTTGGCCTTACTCCCCAAGATGAGTGTTTTCTTCAAGTTGATGATGACAACAGAGACGCACATAAGGAACGCAATGAGTTCTAGTTATGTAAGACACTGTCAGCATGTCAGGATCTCGCCGATTTGTTGATGGCTAAATATGGCTTTAACTTGCTCTTTGCTTAAGGGAAGTGTCTGTTTCCCAATGGGAAACTTGGGCAACTTGGGAAACTTGCATCTTGTTTTCTACATTAGTTCAATCAGTACTTAAAACCAATTGCCATTTCCAGAATGCAGAACAGCACAGTCACTTGTTGACACTTGCCCTTGGTGCCATTTGCTTATTTGATGTCTACTGAGAGACTAGTGAGCATGAAGATGAGTATCAGGGACAGAGAGATAATCATCACCATTTACCAGAAACAGTAATGGGTATCGCCTCTTCCCCAGGGCCTACAGTTGGCAAAAGCTAAGAAGTATTGATGAATCAGTTAGAAGAATAAGATTAAAGATTTGCAGCTACTAACTGATCAACAGAACCCAACATGTAGAATGAACTTCAAGACTAATTTCAGAAGTGCTAGGACTTCACAAAAGTCCTGTTGAACTTGAGTGAGCATTCTGTTGTGGGCTCAATACGTTTTCCCGAGGGCATCTGAGGCAATGAGATGATTCTGAACGAATGAAGCAGTACGGCCTATACTGTCCACCCGTGTCATGTTCCTGCTACCCTCAAAGTTTAACCTAAGTCAATTCATAAAGATATAATCAGATAAACCTACGTTGAAGAACAGCCTGTAAAACAGCTTTCACTCACAAAATACCCATGTCATTAAACACCAAAAAGAAAAGTAGAGAGCTCTCCTAATGAAAAGCTAAGAGAGTTATGAAGAAGACCTCATAGCTGGGGTGGGCATAAAGGTCATACTTGTCTTCCTGAAGAAATTTGAATGTAAACAACTGTGTGTTAAATAAGAGCATCCTATAAGTACTAATTTGATAAACTCATTATTATGACAGTGTTGTTGGGCTACAGCTATTCAGGAGAAAGCCCTTGCATTTTAGGAGTTTCATGGAGAAATAATTAGTGATCAAGTGTCACCATGCCTAAGATTAACTCTCACATGTTCCAACTAAAACTTGGAGGGAGTGGATGAGTATGTGACTGTGTATGTGCGCAGGTGTGTAACTAAAGGGAGAATGGATACCTGATTAATTACTGTGCGTCTATGAATGTAGGTGAAGGTGTTAATTGTACTGCTGTTAAGACTTCTGCAGCTTTGAAAAATATTTAAATAATCAGTCATTCTTCTCATTTTTCAGTGGGAGTTTGTATCAGCTTTCAGACAGGCTCCATGTCAGCAAAATGCCCTTGTAATTGTGAACACTGGGATGAGTCGTCTCAAAGAAAGCACAAACACCATTACGAGCTTCAACATCTTATATGGGGAATTGGCACTACTATAATCAGTGCAAATAACACTTATCAGAAGTTGATTTATGAACTTATACTTCTGCCATGTAAGTCTGTTGCCTCACAGGCGCAATAGTGGCATGTGTCATGGTGGAAACCAACTGCCCTCTAATTGGACAGGAGGCCCGCTCCATGGGAAGGAATACATCCCTGATACCGAAAACCTACAACGGGGAAGCCATGAACCGTAGGGGTGTATCATCTGCTGCTGTCTAGCTAAATGTATATACTAGGCTTATCAAACTGCCCAGTAAGCAATTCTCTTAATGTGCATACCCACATATTAATGTTACTCTCACTTGTGGTAGAGAATCTTCTCTTTTCAGATGGCAGTGACCTTGGGATGACTCAGAAGGCATCATGGTGCTGAGAAGAAGTGACTGAGGAGCGCTCAGCACTGCAAGGTGCTATCATACCTTCCAAGGCTCAGGGTCCATTGTGGAAAAGGTGGTGGAAAGAATGTAAGAGCCAAAGGAAGGGTAGGACTCCTTAGAACATGCTCCTCCAGACACAAACTGGCCTAGATATCCAGGACCTCACAGAGCCTGACACCACCTACACAAGACCATCATAATAGGAGAAAAAGATCATGACATCAAGATAAAAGAGAGGGGCCGGGCATGGTGGCGCACGCCTTTAATCCCAGCACTTGGGAGGCAGAGGTAGGAAGGATCGCCATGAGTTTAAGGCCACCCTGAGACTACATAGTGAATTCCAGGTCAGCCTGGGCTAGAGTGAGACTCTACCTCAAAAAACTTAAAAAATCAATTGCTCTTGATTTGGCTAACTGATCCACTCAGTGGTACTAGACCCTTAGCTGGAGCTGGGAAACAAGTCAGAACCATACCCAAACACAAGCCCACTCTACAATATCAAGCTACCATCAATCATGGGGTATAAGAGGGCCTACACCTATCAAACTGTCTATCAAAAAAGTAAGTGTTATCTCAATTTTCCGGGTGCTAACTTACTCTCCGTTGGAGAATCTGCTTCTCTTTTCCAGATAGATGCAGATCCTAAGAAGAGAGCTGCCCCAACATACCTCAAAAGGGGCTCAACTGAAACTAAGGACAACTGGCGAAATAAGCAAGGGTGATGCTTTCCTGTGAACCGGATACCAGCACAAAGGGGAAGGAGACCAACGCAGAGAAAAATCAACTCCTACCAAATCAGAGAGCCAAAGCCTCAGAGGCCCCCAACACCTCAGCACTGAAGCAGACCAAAAATGAACCCAACATGGCTCAGGGAAATCTTGCGGAAGAGGGGTCGGAAAGAATGTCAGAGTTACATGTTGGGTCATGATTTGCAGAGACATTTATCATACTAATAACTGGGGGCTAACTCCACAATGCACGACCCATTTTCATTAACAAGGAGGGTCTAATGGGAGGGGGTAGATCACAGATGAGCCTAAATAATGGTACCAAACTGCCTGTATTCACTGAAATGAAAACTAATAAATTAAATTTTAAAATAAATAAATAAATAAATAAATAAATAAATAAATAAAAATAAAAGAAAGACTGATTGAGAGGGGGAGGGGATATGTTGGAGAGTGGAATTTCAAAGGGGAAAGTGGGGAGAGGGAGGGCATTACCATGGGATATTGTTTACAATCATGGAAGTTGTTAATAAAAAATAAATTAAGTCTGTTGCCTCTAGAGAGTGGTAATTGCCATAGTTATCAGAGGGGGGGGGGGCTGTCTCTTCTCTATAGCATCTGTTATACTCAGCTTCATGTTGCTGGCAGAAAACACCTGACCAAGATCAGCTTATGAGAGGAAAGGGTTTATTTTGGTTTACAGACTCGAGGGGAAGCTCCATGATGGCAGAGGGAAAATGATGGCATGAGCAGAGGGTGGACATCACCTCCTGGTCAACATCAGGTGGACAATAGCAGCAGGACAGTGTGCCAAATGTTGGCAAGGGGAAGCTGGCTAGAATACTCATAAGCCCACCCCTCAAAATACATCACCACCAAGAGGCTCCACTTCCCAAACTGCTACCAGCTGTGGACTCAGCATTCAGAACACATAAGTTTATGGGGGGACACCTGAATCAAACCACCACAGCATTATAACGCTTTAAGTAAGACCTAAAATAAAACAGCATTACAAAGGCCTAATATGTGTTATGATATTCCTATGAAAAACTAGATGTTCACAACCTTTGCTTATATTTTTTTAAACATTTTTTTGGTAAGCACTAGATTCTTTTTTTTAGTTCTTTAACTTTAATTTTTTTTTTTTTTAATTTTTGAGAGCGAGATGAAGAAGAATTGGCACACCAGGGCCTAAGCCACTGCAATCAAACTCCAGACAGTTGCACCACCCAGTGGCCATGTGAGACCTTGAACTTGTCTCACCTTTGTGTCTGGCTCATGTGGGATCTAGAGACTCGAACATGGGTCCTCAGATTCTTGTCTGTCCTTCACTGCACTACATGGGGTGCATTTCTTTTTGCATAGATCTAGGTGTGGGGATGAAGGGATGTTGAATAAAGTTTGCATACTGGTTCTAGGTGAAATCATCCTTCTGTCTTCTTTCTGATTTCAAGCTATGTTTCTGAGTCCTTATTACTATGTGAAACAAACACAAATGGCTCCTTCACTTCATTTACATTTTCCCAAAGCAATGAAAATAAGGGTCTGGAGACCATGTGGAAAATTATTTCAACTATATCTTCACAGTAAATACTTCTCATCTTTGCTTCAGGATCCCTGAGGATCTTCTGACATCTTCAAGAAACACTTAAGTGTTCTAGAAGACTTTCCTTTGACCAGGCCTCAGGGGTGCAGCCATTTGAGGCTAGTGGGTTTTTTGTTTGTTTGTTTGTTTGTTTGTTTCCTAAATGAACAGAATGGCCAAATGAGGCTACAACTATCTTCTGACCTGGATTTACTTTTGAATTTCAAGTTACTATTGTGGTCTCATCCTTTAAGGAAGGATCAACTATGGAGTATTGTACATAAGCAATGGTCAGTTAGAAAATGCAATGGAATGCTGTCCCACTACAATAGTGAACAATAATTTTCTAAGAGTAAAATAAGTAAGAAATTTGCAAGACCTATGCAGAGTGAACTTTTCAACTACTAATAAACTTTCAAAAGAACTGACTTGCATAAAGGGAAGTGTAGTCCTTGGCTAGGACATATAAAATACAAAGATATC
Source organism: Jaculus jaculus (assembly GCF_020740685.1). Taxonomy (NCBI): domain Eukaryota; kingdom Metazoa; phylum Chordata; class Mammalia; order Rodentia; family Dipodidae; genus Jaculus; species Jaculus jaculus. The sequence continues at coordinate 39,611,607 of NC_059105.1, read as the reverse complement.
AATTTTCTTTTAAACCACACCATATATGTGGAATGTATTCTGAATAAAAATACCAATAAGAGTTTTGGGGTACTTGATCTTAAGGTTTATATAGAAATATCAATGTAATTTTTATTGTGAAAAATAATAGTCATAATGAGGGATACTTTCATGTATTAAATTTATACCTCTAGTAGTTAATACTAAAGGCATAGTTAATACAGGAGTAGGCTAAGAAACCTTTAGAACAGTTTAGAGTCCAGAAACTGACCAAAAACCAGGGCATCATTACATGCAAAAATGCATTTCAAATAAATAATAAAATAGAATGTTTAAGAAATGATATTGATATAAGCCACCTTGAAAACAAAGAAACAAAAGGCCATGTTTCCCACCTTGCAGTAAAAATTAAAATTCCAGATGATCAAATATATTAAATATTGAAAAATAAAAGCATAAAATATTTGATTTTTTAAAAAAATTCATTCCTGAGGAAGTCCTCTCCAAATATTATATGAAACTCCAAAGCCTTAAAGGAAAATGATAAATATGGTTATATAAAAGAGAAAGTACAAATAGTAAATAAGAAATATTTGCAACAATAACTTTTATATTGTTATTTATTTATTTGCAAGCAGAGAGAGAAAGAGAGGAGAAAGACAGACAGAGAGAGTAGAAGTGTCAGGGCCTCCAGCTGCTGCAGGGGAACTCCAGATGCATGTGCCTCTTTGTGCATCTGGCTTTACATGGATACTGGGGAATCGAACCTGGGTCAATAGGCTCTGCAAACAAGCACCTTAACCATTGAGTCATCTCTCTAGGCCTACAACAATAATTTTAGTAAATTACTAGAAAAGTAAGCTAAGTATACCCACTGCAGGTCACTGAGAAAATAAATTTAAAACATTAAACTATATAAAGCCTCACTCAGGGTTTTTACAATGCAAAGTAAGATAGCAATGACACAAAGTTTTAATCTATCAGATTGGAAACCATTTTTAATTGTTTTGTTTTTTGAGGTAGAGTCTCCCTTTAGCACAGGCTGACCTGGAATTCACTATATAGTCTCAGGGTGGCCTTGAACTCACGCCAATGCTGGGGTTAGAGGCGTGCACCACAACACCTGGCCTAAATTTATTTATTTTTTTCGAGGTAGGATCTCACTCTAGCTGAGGCTGACCTGGAATTCACTATGGAGTCTCAGGGTGGCCTCCTACCTCTGTCTTCCAAGTGCTGGGATTAAAGGCATGCACCACCACGCCTGGCCTGGCTTAAATTTTTGCTGGTACCCAGAGCTCCCTGTATTTGAAATATTTTCTGTAAGCATAGTCTATGGTGTAATAAAATTACTGGAGAGGGAACAGCTTATTTGTACAAATAGTATTGGTTCCCAGGGCTCAGCAACAGGGGGCAGCAGAGATCTCCTTTGTTACCTGGTTTTTACACACATGGCCTTCTCTGCAACATGGTTCCTGGGATGACAGTGCCACAGGAGGAGATCATTACCAGCTCTTGCCATCTTGGTGGCTTTGAGTAAATCTGGTGGCAGCTCTGTAGAACCTTCGTGGCAGGTGTCGCGTTACTGTTCCCAAGGAGTTCTGTACAAGCATCCATTTACCGAAGAGAGGGCACCAAAGACAGGCCCAAGAAATGATTCTATTCAAGGCCATCTTGGTGAACCAATGAGCTTACCAGGCTAACTTACATGAGCATGGATGAGAGGTCACTTATAGGAGTGTGGGTGACCCTAAAACAACTGAGTCACCCAAAGGACCTGCCACAACACAGGTGACGACTCCCCTAAAGCTGCATAGAGGGAACCCCATTCAACCCTCCACCTTCTGCACACTCTCGCAACCTCCCGAAGCCACATGCTGTTGTTTAACTGGGAGGCAGGAGGGCTGCAGGAATCTCAGGTGAGGCTCAGCGACCCTCCCTAACTCTCTCCCTAAGGGAACGTTAAAGGCCTGATCTTGTGGGAGAATCGTTCGAGCACAACAGCTCTCATTTCAAAATGGGCGTGTCAAGACCAGGATGTGCACGTGTCACATGGGTAGAAGACTTGTAACCAACATCAGAGCAGTGGGTGACAGCACCCCTGTCTCTAGATTAGTACTCTGAGAGATAACGCCTGCTCGGGGAGGTTTAAAGAGTTGGTGCTCACAGAATTTGTTTTTATTCACCTTTTGTTGAGTGTCCTTTGCAAGTCAACAAACTAGACCATGGAGAACAATGAAGCAAGTGTCAAAACTCTGCCGGGGCCAGAAATTTTCACTTGTCTTACCGAGCAAACACCAGCAACCACTGCATGGTTTTGTTGGGAGAGAGAAGAAAATCACAATATTGGTGTGAGGAGTAGGTTGGCCCAGCTCCTTCCTTGTGTGTGTTGTGGTGGGGTTGGGCGGGGGGGGGGGCAGGGTGGGGACTTGGCACCCACGTGGGACTCAGATTGGTTTCTGTTAACTAAGGTGTTGCATATGTAGGCCCTCCCTGAAGAAACCCGCCCTGGCCCAGCTCAGCTGACCGTGGTGATGGACGCGTCTGGGCTCATCCAGCCACGCAGATTCGCTTTCGGGAAATGTGTTCATCAACTTTCCTTCGCGGTGACCAGATAGCTGACGTAAATGCGCTAACGAGAAGGGATGGTATATTTGGGCTCACGGTTTCGTACACTTGCCCCCATGGTTTGTTTTGGGGACTGGGGTGAGGCAGGACGTGTTGAGGACAGTGCATGATGGAGCAAAGCTGCCCCCCTCATGGCAGCCAGGAAAGCGAGGGCAGGGGCGGAGGAAGGAAGAGAAGGGGCTACCGTCCTGATGTGCTCTTGAAAGGCAGGTCCCCCAAAGACCTGTCTTCCTTCCACTAGGCTCCACCTCCCAAAAGCCTTTAACACATGGCCTTTGGGGGACACTTCAGACCCAAACTATAGCAGAGAACATGCTGCTGCTTTGTTCTCTATCATAGTCAAGGCCTGTCCTGCCGGCTGCCACATGGCCTTAAGAAGCCTTGGGGGAGATGTGTCCTTCCCTGGGCACAGGGTCAGGGGCAGCGTGGACTGAGAAACCAGTATAGAATGGGTGCAAGCACGTGCATGCACTCTGCTTTCACTTATTATTACAGAAGGAAAGCATGTCCTTCAACAAACATGTGACAAATACAAAAGAACATAAAAAAGAAAACCTCAATAGTCTATATGATTCCCTCTGCCTTCCTCTGAATGCTTGCTTCACAGGAGCCAGTGCCCCCAATTCAGTGTTGGTTTATGCAAACGAGTACACTTCTTCCCAGAGATTACCAAAATGCTCTCCTGAAGGGGTTCTTTTCCTTCTCCTTCTTCCTTTTTCCTCCTCCCTCTTCCTCTTCCTCCTCTTCTTCCTTCCTCCTCCCCCCCCCCCTTCTTTCTCCACTGCGCCCAGCGGAACCAATCCCTCTACCTCCCATAGTGTTAGCCTGGGGTTAAGGCCTCCCTGGGGATGTGCACGAGAATCCCAGCATTCCTCTTAGGATTTACATCATCTTCTCATAGATGAGGCCCATATTATCCTGTGACACCCTGTAATTTGGTTTCCTTCCTAGTTCCCTTGATGTTTCCAAGGTGTTGACATCCGTTGGAGTGATTGGTGTGATAACAGCTCAGGATGTTTCTGGTGACAATGGCAGAGGGGGAGAAAGACTGTATGCACAGGGTGAGGTAGAGCTGTAACAGTGACTTAAGACTCTCAGAGTTTGTGAACACAGTGACGGCTGTTATTCTCTGGTATAGAAGATTGCACAAATAACTTTAGATACATGCAATCTTAACAACCTTAGATTATCTATTTGTACTAAACCTGCTTTCAGAACAAATTTAATGCAGCTGAGAATTCTGGTAAATTGGCACAGTTTTCTCTAAGATGAAAACACGGAGGCTTAGGGGGTGTTCGACTTATCTCTAGTGGTAGCAGAGCCACTATTCAAGCCAGCTCATGATTTTCTGTGCTCCACGTTGCCCCGCACACCATCCCAAGCCAGTCTCCCTCCCCAGGTTTACAAGGGTCTCACCAAAGCATGCTTATTTATTTCCTTCCTTCCTTCCTTCCTTCCTTCCTTCCTTCCTTCCTTCCTTCCTTCCTTCCTTCCTTCCTTCCTTCCTTCCTCTCTCTCTCTCTCTCCTCCCCGCTCCCTCCATCCCTTCCTGTCTCCCTCACTTTCTTTCTTTCCTTTTGTTTGTGAGTTAATTGCCTTATATTCCGGAAAACACGGAGACTGGTGCTCACATTCAGCTTTTTCTGGTGTATTACCTGGTCTGGTTCTTCAACAGGTGAGCTGTGTGGGTCACACTGCCCTTGCTGTGGCTGCTGAGTCAGGTGCTCCTGCCAAGAAGACTTCAAACAGAGTGACAATTGTATACAAAGATAAGGAGCCTATGGTTGTAAACATTCAGGTAAATAGCATCTGTCTACTTTTTGGGTCATCCGACAGTGAGTTTTTCCAGAAAGTTCCAAGAAAGTCATAACAACAATACCTGTGAAAAGCCTCAACTTTAAAGAATTTCTTATGTATTATGGAGGTAATATAGACTGATTCATATATCTTAGGCCTTGCTCCTTCACTGACCTTGAGTTGTCTGCTGTCCCACGTGGAACTGGCTCATTTATTTTCTCTTGGCCCACGTGGAACTGACTCACTTCCAGAATGCCAAGTGTGTGCTCTTTCGCCTGGGCTCCCTTCAGTTTTGTCCGGGCCCAAAGTAAAGTTGCGGGAACTCCTTTTGTGCACTGGGTAGAAGATGTTCTAGAGAAGGAAGCTGCTCAAGGCCTAGAGGAGGGACAGGGATGGGAGTCATTCGTATTGTGTGGCAGGCGCGGCAGCCACGGGACCTCCTCTGCTGCTTGAACTCGGGACCAGAACTGAAGATGGTCCGCAAGCACGTGCAGTGGGGTCGTGTCACACATAAGGACCAGAATTAACCTTAACACATGAGCAAGATAAGAAGGGACTAAGCACTGAATGGCGAAAATTAAATCAACAGTAAGGGAAGCAAGCCTGGGTGAACACCCTATTCATATACCTGAATATAACTCAACATCCAAATTCCATAAGAGAAAAGGTGAATGAACTCAGCAGCATCTACTAGTTAACGCCTTCAGCATGAAGAAGAGTGTGCTACAGCAGTCAGAAGGTAAGTACCAATTGGGAAAGTACTCATAAGCCAACATAGACAAGAAGCTCATTTCCTAATTATATTAAGATTTCTTAGTGGTGAAAAACAAAGAGAAAATGGAAAAATGAACAAAGGACACAAACAGACAGATCACAGTAAGAAATTATAAATGATCAATGCTATGAAATAATCAGAAATTTTAAAACTTCAACTAAGTACCATTTTCAACCTATCAGAGTAACAACAACAACAAAAACAAAAATACAAAACTTTAAGCCAGGTGTGGTGGTGCATGCCTTAAATTCCAGCACTGGGGAGGCAGAGTAGGAGGACCGCTGTGAGTTCAAGGCCACCCTAGGAGTAAAGAGTGAGTTCCAGGTCAGCCTGGGTTAGAGTGAGACATTAAAAAAAAAAGTTTGACGACAACACACTCCATTGACAAGCTGTGGGAAAGCAGGTACTTCTGTATCTCCTTGAAGGAGTATGGACTACAAATCATCTCCATGAAGAAAACTTTAGCAATGTTTACAAAAATTCCAAGTGTCCTCTCCAAGGCTCAGGGACCATTTAGGAAGAGGTGGTAGAAAGAATGTAAAAGACAAAGGAAGGGGAGGAGTGTTTACAATGCTGTCTTTCAGACACAAAGTAGCGTTGAGATTCATGACCTCACAGTGGCTGACACTACCTACACAAGACCTGCATGATAGGCGGGAAAAAGTGATGAACTCAAAATACAAGGCAGACTAGTTAAAAAAGAAGGGATTCAGTGGAAGGAGGGTCTAGGAGAGGGAAGAGAGGGTGGTGGGAGGGGATTATGATCATGATATGTTATCTATATTTATGGAAGTTCCTAATAAAAAGTTTAAAAGGGGGACTGAAGAGATGGCTCAATGGTTAAAGGCACTTGCTTGCAAAGTCTGATGGCCTGGGTTCAGTTTCTCAGTGCCCATGTAAAGCCAGATGCTCAAAGTAGCACATGCATCTGGAGTTCCTTTGCAGTGTGGCAAGAGGCCCTGGTGTGCCTATTCCCCACACCCCCTCTCTTCGAAAATAAATAAATAAAAATATTTTTAAAAGTTAAAAGCCAGGGGTAGTGGTGCACACCTTTAATCCCAGCACTCAGGAGGCTGAGGCAGGAGAATCACTGTGAGTTCGAGGCCACCCTGAGAATGCAGAGTAAATTCCAGGTCAGCCTGATCTAGAGACCCTACCTCAAAAAACAAAAAACAGCCGGGCGTGGTGGCGCACGCCTTTAATCCCAGTACTCGGGAGGCAGAGGTAGGAGGATTGCCGTGAGTTCGAGGCCTCCCTGAGACTCCACAGTGAATTCCAGGTCAGCCTGGGCTAGAGTGAGACCCTACCTCGAAAACAAAACAAAACAAAACAAAAACAAACAAACAAAAAAAAAAAGTTAAAAGCAATTCCAAGTGTGTATACCTTGTAAGTAACAACCTTAATCTAGGAACTTGTCCTGAAGTTTAGCTTTTTCACTTACAAAATAATGTGTTTCCATGGGCTGGAGAAATGGCTTAGTGATTAAAGGAGATTGCTTACAAACCCTGACAGCCTGGGCTTAATTCCCCAGTCCCACATAAAGCTAGATGCACAAAATGGCACATACATTTGGAGTTTGTTTACAGTGGCAAGAGGTCTTGGCATCCCCATTCCCTCCCTCCCTCCCTTCCTCCCTTTTTTCAATTTCCTCTTTCTCTCTACTTGAAAATAAATAAAATATTAAAACATAATTTATTTCCAAAGTAATTTTTTTGTATCACTGTTTGCAGCGGTAAAATATGGAGTACAAGTGAAATGCCCATCTGTTTCTATGGTATGGCTGTCTTATGGCTCAGTGCTAGAGTACTCGCCTAGTATGCAGGAGACCTCCTCGTCATTGCAAAAAAGCACAAAAATAAATAGATAATGGAATTCTGTGTAGAAGTGTACATTTTTTAAGGAAGACATTCTCTATACATGGTTATAGAAAGATTTCTAAGCTATAATGAACAGTGAGAGGGAAAATGCAGAAAAGTGTCCAAAGTGAGGAGTCTCGGGACATAAATTTCACATTTGCTTATATTGGCATGCAGAAGCTCTGGAAGCATGCACGGGAAACTAATCATGACACACGCCCTTGGAGGGAAGGGTAGAAACTAGACAGAGAATCTAGGTGGGCAGGTGTCCTCACTAAACGTACTCAGATTCTGTTTCACTCCTAAACCTCTGGGATGTGTTATCTAAGTTTGAAAAATAATCTTAAATCTAATTTTATTTATTTATTTATTTTAGTCATTCCCAGATTTACTGAAAATATTACAGAATAGCAGGAAACTTTCAAACGGCTCCGCGTGGTGTCTTGAAGTTCATCCCGACTGTAGGCTGAGTGACCTGGAGGTTGGAGAGACTGCCGAAGTCCAAAAGGTTGAGCATGTTCTTCGCGTCAGGATCCACCTCAATGATCTCCTCATGCGGGGCTGAGACCTCAGGACACCATTGTCTCTCCTCTCTCCATCTTCTTCCTGTCGCTCGAGGGAGAGTCCTCTCACAGGATCTCTCTCAATCCGCTTCATCAGACGCTAACATGGCCTCTATCTTGTTGCGGAGCTTCTTGCGGGGAGTGATGGCGACCTCCTCGCACACCCGCGTGTTGGTGTGGAAGTCATTGCCCAGGCGTGCGTACGGTGCTTCATGACGATGACCCAGCTGCTTTCCTCATGGTCTTCATGCACACGCAGCCCATGTTGGCGGGTCCTAGGGAAAGAGCTTAAATCTAATCTTAAATCACTCACAAAGTGCAGAACATAAGCAGGGAAACAAGAACTTGACTAAATCAAGAAACATAGGTTATATTTCACTGTAGGTCTTGGTGTCGAAATCATTCTTTGTAACATACTCATCAAAATTCCTAGGTCAGCATGGGGCATGAAGAGAGCTCTAAAGTTAGTCTCAGGGTTTAAACTAATCCAATATTAACCTTACCTAATAGTTTTGAGGATTAAAGAAGGTAGAAGAGTCCCAGGGAAGGTTGGGAGTTACAGGGGCAGGGTTCCATTATATGATGATTACATTTTCTGAAATGTGTCAACTCAGGAGACAGGATATAGAAAATATAGCTGCACCCAATGAGGTAGTGGGAAGTCATGTTTGAAACCCTTCTGTCTTGGGAGTTCTGGAATTGACATCATGTATGGTCAACATCATGTATGGTTTTCAATATGAGGGATGTGCAGGTGACCAAAATCACAACTCTTGCACTGAGCATTAGTAATACATTTTATTTGTATCCTTCCAACCCTTTATTAGACCTGAAAAAAACTAGAACAAGAAAATATTGATGAGGCATTTCAATGTGTTGGTCAAATCCTTAAAGGTAAACTAATTTCCTTTTTATGCATGTGTATATGTGGTGTGTGTGTGTCTGTGTGTCTGTCTGTGTGTTCAGAGGTTAAGGTCAGGTGTCTTCCTCAGTTATCCTCCAAGTCTTTTTTTTGTGGGGGGGGGGGATGCAATTTCAAGGTAGGGTCTCACTTTAGCCAAGGCTGACCTGGAATTCACTATGTAGTCCCAGGGTGGCCTTGAACTCAAGGCGATCTGCCTACCTCTGCCTCCTGAGTGTTGGAATTAAAGCATGCACCATCAAGCCCGGCTCTCCAAGTATTTTGTTTGTTTGTTTGTTTTTTGTTTTTCAAGGTAGGGTATCACTCTAGTCCAGGCTGACCTGGAACTCACTATGTAGTCTCAGGGTGGCCTCAAACTCATGGCAATCCACCTATCTCTGTTTCCCAATCTCCAAGTATTTTTTGAAACAGGATCTCACTAAACCTGGAGCTTACCAATTAAACTAGACTAGCTAGCCAGCAATCCTAGGAATCCTCTTGTCTCTTCTTGCCAGCTCTGAGATTATAGGCGTACACTGCCATGACCAGATTATATGTGGGTGTTGGAGATCTGAACCAAATCCTCATGCTTTGCCAACTATGCCATCTCTCCAGCCCCCTTAAGTCTCTTTTTATCATGGGAGGTTTATTTTTTTTTAACTTTTTTAATTTTAGAGAGAGACAGGCAGAGAGAAAGAGAGAGTTGACATGCCAGGGCTTCAGCCACTAAAATTGAACTCCAAACACTTGAGCCACCTAGTGGGCATGTGCGACCTTGCAACTTACCTCACCTGTGTGCATCTGGCTTGCATGGGATCTGGAGAGAAATCAAACATGGGACCTTAGGCTTCACAGGCAAGCACCTAAACTGCTAAACCATCTCTCCAGCCCTCATGGGAGTTTTAATACATTAATGTTGCTTTGTCAATAAAGTTGACTCTATGGAAGCTAAATGAAGCCACTTATGATGGCACATGCCTGTAATCTTAGAAATCAAGAGGCTAAAGCAGGAGAAGCTCAGGTTTGGGGACATCCTGGGCTACCTGTCCTGAGGATGTAGCTAAGTGACAGACTGCTTGCCTAGCATACACAAAGCCCTTGGTTTGATTCTTAGCACCCCCAATAAGTTTGGTGAACTTAATGCATCTTAATTTTTGTCATGAAATTAATAGAGCTAGGCACCTTTAATCCTAACACTTTGTAAAGGATAGGGGGATTACCATTAGTTTGAGATCAGCCTGGGGCTACAGAGTGAGTTCCCAATCAGTCTAGGCTAGAGTGAGACCCTACTGCAAAACACCAAAAAAATAAAAAATTAAAAATTTAAAAAAAGCAAATGAGAGAGAAAGTCTGAAGATAGGATCAGTAGCCACACTGTTGGAAGTTGGAGGAACATGGTGATTCCAAGGTATTCATTCTGGACACTCAGGGATGTGAAGGCAAGGCTGGCCGTATACTGGATTTGGTACCAGATCAATTTAAAATTCATGTCTGTAGATCGCAAAATGTCTCACCACATCTTTTCAACTGCCTTGATACTTTTCTGCATGACATCCATTGTCCTGACTATAAACCAACTGTATTCTTTAATACCAATAATTAATCACAGGTTTCTGACGTTTTCACTTGCTATTTGGATGAAAGTTTGAAAAAGAAAAACAGACGATGAGGCCAAAGAGGAGGACAGAATTTTTGTCCTCCACCCCCTTCCTCCCACTCCCCTATCACATACATCCATTTATTCTTCCCACGAGAGGTCTTTGTTTTGTTTTGTGAAGGGAGGTGTCTTACCCTGCGGCCTCACATAAGCTAGGCACGCACTCTGCCCATGTGGGTCTTCATGAAATCTTTCAACTCAGTGGGTGCGGCGTTGTGGTATTGCTTTAGTATTTCTAGAAAACAGATGAAGGAAAGATATGTCTGACTGAGGGTCACTGTTGAAGTACAAGTTTCGACATGCTATGTAAACTCAACTGTGCCCCAGGCAGTTTCATTACAGAAATGAACCGAACCTTAAGTAAAGCCCGGCACTCCCTACTCTTACCTGATGTTCTAGCTGTTGCTCAAGCCAACAAAACTTAATTTCTCGTTCTTGTGAGAACACACTGGAAAGAATATGTGGGGAAAGAGAGCCAGTCTCGTAGAAGATTTAAAATTGCACATAATTGCCCAATTATCTTACATATAACAGCTACTTAAGGCAACTTGGCCACGTTTTAATGATGCTTTGACATCAAATGTCATTCTCATGACCTGAGAGAAAATATTAAGCTTTAGTGAAGCATGCTACATTCTGCTTTGAATATATTTAAATGGTGTATATTAAATGATAAGTACCTCAAGGGTCTAAAAGGGGAAATAAGGCTGAAGAGATGGCTCAGCAGTTAAAGGTGCTTGCTTCAAAGACTGCCACTGTCTCACTCACACACTCTCTCTCTCTCTCTGAAATAATTAAATAGGGCTGGAGAGATGGCTTAGCGGTTAAGGTGCTTGCCTGCGAAGCCTAAGGAGCCAGGTTTAATTCCTCAGTACCCATGTAAGCCAGATGCACAAGGTGGTGCGTGCATCTGGAGTTTGTTTGCAGTGGCTATCGGCCCTGGTGCACCCATTCTCCCTCTCTCTCTCTCTCTCTCTCTCTCTCTCTCTCTCTCTCTCTCTTTCTCTCCCTCCTTCTCTTTTTGCAAATAAAACTTTTAAAAAGTTTACTTCTTTTTACCTGAAATAATGACTACCTTCTATTTAATTAAGAAAGAGAAATGAGACCAGAAGGTCTGAATGTTCCTAGTCCCCATCTCTCCTCCACAACAGTCTACAAGGGAGGGGTCTAGCTTTACACCTGCACCTTTGGTACCTGTTACTCCCTACAGTTACCCCTCCTGTGTTCTATAACTTTAACTTTTACTCTTAACTACCCATTCTGATCAGAACATAAAAGCAAGCTTGTCCCATTCTCTTTTTTTACAAAAATTTATTTATTTGACAGAGACTAGGTGTACCAGAGCCCCTAGCCACTGCAAACAAGCTCCAGATACATGTGCCACCCTGTGTATCTGGCTTAAGTGGGTCATGGGGAATTGAACCTGGGTCTTTAGGTTTCACAGGCAAGCACCTTAACCACTATGCCCTCACAACTCTTTCCTGTCCCATTCTTAAAAGCAGGGCATTTTGACACATTTGTTTATCCTTGCTCTTGGAAAGTTAAGACAGGAGGATTGCGAGTTTGAGGCCAACCTGAAGTACACAGCAAGTTCAAGGCCAGCCTGAGCTAAATAGACCCTGTCTTTAAAAAACAAAGCGCCCCTCTGCTTCACATGGTAGCGATTTCTCCCAACTCGTCTTCCCTTCTGAAACTTTCTTACTTCCCACTACGCCTCAATTCACTGCCTCTGCCATAGCCCCAGCTCCTTCTACTTCTCAACTCTAAAAATGCTTCGCTGCAACCGAAATCCAGATGCATGGGGCTTGTTGTGTTTTTACATGGATACTGGACATCAAGCCCAGGCTGTCAGGCGTTGCAAGCAAGTGCCTTTAACCACTGAGCCACCTCTCCAGCCCTGCATTGTTCTGTAGACTCCTCTACTTTGCCCTCATCGCCTCCCACAGCATGTTACTGAAATGTCCGGCAGGCCTGGAAACTCTATGGACTCCTACAAGGCACAAATGCAGCTCTTTTTCTCCTTTCCCTCCCCTTCCCCTGCCCCTCGCCCCCACTTTCTCTTCCTTTGAGATAAGGACTTACCTGGTCACTCTAGCCTAGAACTCAATATGTAGGCCACTGTGGTCTCTGATAGGAGATCCTCCCCTTTCAGACACCACAGAGCTGGGATTGCAGGCTAGCCGCACCTCCCCCCACCTCCCCCCCCCCGCACCCCCCCCCCCGATTTGCCCCTCTTTCTGTTGCCATAACGTTCCCAGCAGACATCTCTCCCTCCACCCTCAGTACTGTCTCTATTCTGGGGCTTGGTGCTTTTTTCCTTATCTTTCTCTCAAGCATTTAGTATGTTTCTTTAAAAGTTGTTGCTTTTTTTACTTTATTTATTTGAGAGAGAGGGGGTGGTTCGAAAATGGGCGCCCCCCCCCCGCGGGCGTTGGGCAGCTGTAAATGAACTCCAAGGGCATGCGCCACCTGGTGTATCTGGCTTACGTGGGTACTGAGGAATTGAACCTGGGTACTTTGGCTTTGTAGGCAAGCACCTTATCTGCTAAGCCATCTCCCAGCCCCAAAATTGCTGGCTTTTGCAAGAAAAGATAAAACCTGCTTTCTTGCCTCCCCAAAAGCTTTGCTGTTCTTTCAGGAGTTCCTGCTGCTTCCCCTCAGCAGACCCCTGTGCACTCCTGATGATGAACTATTGAATCTTTGTGAAATAAAATTAAATAATAAAACACAAGAATAAAACGAAACATGGTAGGTAGGTATGCATATATGTTACATGGCCCAAAGATCCTCCTTTATAGTCACGACACAGCCATACTTGGGAAATTCCACACTGATAAGCATTATTTATCTCATACATGACTCACTTTCGAATGTCCTCAACTGGCTCACAAATATCCTGGGTTTTATTTTTTAATTTTTTAAAATTTTTTTTGGTTTTGTGAGGTAGGGTCTCACTTTAGCCCAGGCTGACCTGGGATTCACTATGGAGTCTCAGGGTGGCCTCGAACTCACAGTGATCCTCCTGCCTCTGCCTCCCAAGTGCTGGGATTAAAGGTGTGCGCCACCACACCTGGCCTGGGTTTTATATTTTATGACTCATTTTGTTTTCTGATTTAGGACCAAATCTAGGATCCTGCTTGTTGTCTTAGTGATATTTAATCTAAATCCAATGAAAATACACAGCTAGAGTTTCGAGTTCAAAGTTCATCTGGATTAATATCTATAGTAATACCAATTTTAAATTTTTATTTTACTTTGTTTATTAGAGAGAGCGAGACAGACAGATTTGGTGTGTCAGGGCCTTCAGCCACCACAAATGAACTCCAAACGCATGTGCCATATTGTGCATCTAGCTTACATGGGTCCTGGGAAACTGAACCTTGGTCCTTTGGCTTCATAGGCAAACCCCTTAACTGTTAAGCCATCCCTCCAGCCCTAATATCAATTTTATACATAACTGACCTCATCTGTTTCTGCTTATAATCAGGCTAGCCCTCAGAGTTTTTAATAACTTGCTCTTCAACAGTGTATTTGAACACTAAAGCGTGTGATATGCCATGTCCTGTCAACCTATTGCCATGGGTTCTTTCCATGTGACCCTTTAGAATATGGGCTGTGATGCCAGGTGTGGTGGCACACGCCTTTAATCCCAGCACTCAGGAGACAGAGGTAGGAGGATCACCATGAGTTCAAGGCCACCCTGAGACTACATAGTGAATTCCAGGTCAGCCTGGGCCAGAGTGAGACCCTACCTCAAAAAAACAAATAAACAAAAAGAAGAATATGGGCTGTGAGCTAAGCATGAGGATGGCTATCTCCGTCTGTGCAGCGTGAGCCCCACAAGGTATCGAGATTACTCCTGGAAGTCACATCAGCCCCAGACAGCTAGCGTCATTCCTGTGGGCAGTGGTTCAAATCCCACGTAATCCCTGAGAACCTTGAGTGCAGATGCTGTCTCCTCTTCCCAGACCACTTATAGCAAAACCCTTGCCAACAGAGCTCCACTTAGCTATTCCTTTTATTTAAAAAACACCTTATTTATTTCTTTGCAAGGAAAGAGAGGAGAGAGAGCGGGCGAGCCAGGACCTCTTGTCAGTGCAAAAGAACTCCAGAGGCATGCACCACATTATACATCTGGCTTTATGTGGGTATTGGGGAATCAAACCCGGGCCCTTAGCCAGTGAGCCATCTCTCCAGCCCAGATCTTTGTTAATGTGTCTCTTTAGGGGACAGCTATTTACCAGGCTTGCAAATCCTGGATGCAAGATTCTCAGCATGCCACCCCGCTCAGAAATCTGTTGACAACAACCCACATAAGGAATAAATTTTCTCTAAAATGTATTGAGGATTAGTTATGCATTCATAAACACTTAGAAATCATGTAAAATTTTGCATAACTTACAGAGAATTAGGAATTTACATTCAATGGTACTTGGTAATAATTTTTTGATTCATTCCTTATCCACCCGTTGGTGAGTCTTCAAGCAGTTACAGTTAAAGACTGCCCTTATCTTCTTCCTCTGTCCCAATGCCACCATATGGCTGTTTCTAGCATCTTCCTTACTTTTGCATGGCTCTCTAGATGTCACGTGTTTGATTTCAGGCCCTTCTCGAGTGTACAGATTATCCTGAATGTGCTAACACTGTCTATTTATCCTTGTATTTTTGCAGGGGCGTCTTGGTCACTCACTGCCCAGCTGTGTGACACCTGCTGTGACGCCCATGGTTTCCCTTCCAGCCTCCCTCCAGCCTCGCTTCCTACTTCTCCATTCCAAGTGGGGGCCGTCTGTGGCATGCTGGGCTGGTAGCCACAGTCTTCAGCAGGAGGAATTCATTCCTGATTGATGTCTGAGTTAAGCAAGGCTTCTCTGCTGACAGAAGCATGGATCATATAAAGACTGGGAGTTGTTGTTCCTTAAACTTCCTACACCCCTGCTGGGCCAGGGTTCACTGTGGCCACTTCTTGGTCATTACCAGCTTCCCTCCTCACACTTGCTTCCACTTGCACACCCCTTTGGGAGGCTACACATTCCGATTTACCTTCATGTCATGTGCACGGCTGTTGCCCTGCCTGCCTGACCTGGGATGGCTTTTTAAAAAAATTATTTCCCTCTGGATGGTGCATAGCTCGCTCTGCCTTTTCTGCCAGCTCATTTGTATAAGGTATTGAGACTCAGAGTTAAGGGGGAAGAGTCACAGGTGCTCCTTGGTAAACCGCGGGGGACAAGTCAGGACCTCAGTATGGTCACTCTGTAATGTCATCTGTCCTTAATAAAGTTTGAAAAGTGATACCAATTTATTCTTTCAATTGAGATGTCACCGGTGTATGCAGCTTTTTTCTGCAGACATCCCTCCAAAATAAATAAATAAATATATTCTTATCATGGACAATAGAAAATGACATGCAGGTTTTTTTGTTTTGTTTTGTTTTTGTTTTTTAGTGAATGAATCTCTTACTATCCATGATTATTCTATGTTGCCTTCTTTGGAGCTGGTAACTCACCACCAACCCACAGGAAATAGTGGCTCATTAGTTGGGCATTGCACAAACTAGGATCAACTGCCCTGTGGAAGGAGCTGATGGAGACTTCAGAGGGAAATTGAGCAACCAGGCTCCTCGCTGCCATGGGGGCCGCGGGGGCACAGAGGTGGGAGTGTCCATTAGCCAACTCAAATGGGTTTCAGATCCTCCATATTCTGGTTCTCAGCCATTGGGTTTCTCAAAGGCGCCTGATGACAAAGGGGCTGCCACCCCATTCAGACCTAATTCCCAGCAGCCGCTGCACAGGACGCAGAGGTGCACTCGCCTGACTGCCTGCTCTCCAGCTTAGTGCACAGAACAGGGCGGGTTCAGACCCATGGCATTGTCAACTCAAAGGCCCTCCTGTCTTTCAACTGCCAAGGAAGTAAGACACAGTTTGATCAGTCCACAGTAGCCACTGAGACAGAGGCAAAACTCCACAGAGACAGACAAGACTGAACGTGACAGTATTCAGACCGTGCTCATGGGTGCTTTACTGCTTCTAAGAAAAGAGAACACCTGCTAGCACATTAAAAATTCAGTGTGTTTAGGACATTCAAGAAACTGCTGACAACTGTACTTTCTGGAAGAACTGTCCAACTATAAGCAGGAGCAGGGACATACTGAGCTCTGGTTTGAATTTTTGAGTTGGGTCATATGAGCACATATAACATATTCAAAAATATATTTTTTTAAATTTTCTTTTTGTTAAATCATATTTTTTTCTATTTATTTTATTTTATCTATTTGAGAGAGAGAGAGCATGGACATACCAGGGACTTCAGCCACTATAAACAAACTCCAGATGCATGCGCCACCTTGTGCATCTGGCTTATGTGGGGAATTGAACCTGGGTTCCTTGACTTTGCAGGCAAACACATTAACAGCTAAGCCATCTCTCCAGCCGCCCCCCCAAATAGTTTTTATAGCTACTACTTATGCACACATGTAGTAAGGGATGCTGATATAATGCTCAAAAGGGCAAATCATAAATCTCACCTAAGACAGACCACATGTGTTTTCATAGGGAGAGTATCCAGGTGTCATAAGCTCGCTCACTCGCTCCCATTCTCTCTCTCTCTCTCTCTCTCTCTCTCTCTCTCTCTCTCTCACACACACACACACACACAGTTCCAGAAAAAGGCACAACTTATAAAGACATAAGGCATGTGCTCAATTTTAGTAATTTTAACCATATTTACATAGACTGTGATGGTAAGAGCTTCACAAATGAGGAAATCTTAAGTAAAACACGAAAGGAAGGTAAAGTGAGGTCAGTGCAATGAAGGGACGCCACCAGGTGTCTGTCTGTGTTTGGTAATCACAATCACAGTGATGTTTGCCTAGAAGATAGCATCTACTCCTCTTCAGGGAAGGGAAGTAGAAATGGCCAGAAAAGACTCCAGAACTCCAACCACTTCATTCTGGTTGCAACAAAATCAAGTAAAATCAAAATCAAAGGATGCCTATTGGAAAAGAGAATTGCTGTAGAGATGGCTCAGCAGTTAAGAGCACTTCCTGTGTAAGTGCGCGGGCCTGAGGAGGCGTGAGAGATGGCTCCTTGATCCCTAGGACCCTCATACACAGCCGGGCATGGGCACATGGGTCTGTAACCCTAGTCCCACAGGGGAGCAGAGACCTGAGAATCACTGAACTTGCAAAAAATAAAAATAAAAATAAAGCAAGCTCTGGGATCAGTAAGACACTTGAGCTTAAACAAGAACTAGAGGAAGAGTGACAGAGGGGAACACCTACGATTTCCCTCTGGCCCTGTAAGCAAGTATGCAGGGGAGCGCAAGGGACACCTCGTTGGCACCTACATATGCATGCATATACCACCTACATACACACATACTGACATACTTATTACATATCACATGCACACACAAGCCAAAAGAAAATTGAACCCTAGAAATATTTTAGGAGAAAAAATTAGGCGCAATTTAAACATGAAATCGTCGGATGAAGAATGTGAGTAGTTAAGATATAAAACTGAACTTTCAGATGAACAAACCATTGACGTCATTAATGTAAATGAAGAGTGTGGTCACTAAAGGTAATAACGAATAATCACAGAAATCTCAATTTTCAGAGGGTTTTGAACTTGTGAGTTACTCTGAGGAGAAAAATCCAAATCACAGCTGCTGACAGCACTTTAAAATTCTGAGTCAGGCCCAAAATAACAAAAAAAGAAAGAAAGAAAGAAAGAAAGAAAGAAAGAAAGAAAGAAAGAAAGAAAGAAAGAAAGAAAGAAAAAAAAAAAAAAAAAAAAAAAAGCTCTGTCATGACTCCTAAGAAAGATCAATGCAAAAAGAACTTCTTAAACCTACAGGTATCTTTGCCAACTGCCTCCTCTGTCATGAAGCAGTAAGAAGCTCACAGCTTCTCTCTCTCCTGGGAGAGGTTGCATTCTGACTCTTTCATGTACAGTGAATGGGATGCCGGTGGTTTCTGGAACATTCTATAGACCTAAATTCAAATTTCAAATCAGTTGAAGTTACAATTCCATCTCTTTCTCTCTGGGACATTTTACTTCAGAGCATGGAAACGACATGTGGCTAGCTAGAGGACATTGCCTGCTGCCGGGAAATACGAGGTGAGCAGATAGCAAAGTCACCTCTCACATTTCCAGTGCAATGACCTACCAGACTGCAATGCCAGATCCGCACAGCCCTGTGCTCACCCCCACACAGTGAGCGCTCTGCCTTTTTAATAAGTCTCAGGACTGCCCAGGGTGACAGCTGAGTCACTGCACAGAAAAGATAAAGAAATACTAGTATGGAGAATGCGAGAAAGGGTCCAAGCAAGACAGAAGTGAGCAGAAGTGTTGGCATTCTCACATCTCCCTGGGTCTGGGGACCTCTGGAACGCACAGATGTTCTAGGACTTGGAATGCCACTTCTCAGAGCCTGGTTTATCCTACACATTCATGAATCTAGGCCTAAGCGAGGTCAGGGGAAGGGATTGAGTAAAGGAAGGTGGGAGGAGGGTTAACCAAAATTTAAGATGTTCTGAACAAGCCATATGGAAACCTACTTTTAAAAAAAATGAAGAGGCAAATTGAGATAGGGAGGAAATGGGCATGCCAGGGCCTTCAGCCACTGCAAATGAACTCCAGACACATGAACTACCTTGTACATCTGGCTGATATGGGTCCTGGAGAATTGAACCTGGGTTCTTTGGCTTTGCAGGCAAGTGCCTTAACCACTAAGCCATCTCTCCAGACTGAAACCTACTTTTTTGGATAATGGCGCACCCAGGTTGTTACTAGAAACTGTTTCAGTGCCAGGGATGGGATACCTTCCAGTGAGTTATTGGTCAGGAAGGTCCCTGATGCACCAAAACATTCCAGGCCATTTCCAAGGCTCTTGGTTTCCCATCAGAAATAGACGATAAGACCCTATTGCTGAAGAGTCCACATATTTGGGTTGCAAGGTCACTGAGAAATCTTGCTGGAGCTGGACTGAAAATCTCCTCCCTGTGTCCCAGCTGACAGAAAGCTGGAAAAAGTTGCACTGTATGCAGCCCTGTGGGAGAGAGAGTCATCTGTGGTGATAAACAACAGTAGACACTGTTACCCTTAAGTTTGGCCAGCCAGGCAAAATGAACCAACAGTTGCAATAGCAGCATGTCTGTTATGGGGGAAACCAACTGCTCTCTAATTGGACTGGAGGCCCGCTCCACAGGAAAAAATACATGCCTGGTACTGAAAACCTAGTCAAAAACCTATGGCAGGGGAGGTCATGAGCCCTAGGGGTGTAAGGCCTGCTGGTGTCTGGCTAAATGCATATATTATGCTCACCAAACTGCCTAGTAAGCACTTCTCCCAATGGTCATACACATATATTAATGCTACTCTTACTTTTGGTTAGAGAAGCTTCGTTTTTCAGATGGTGGTGACACTGGGATTTCTCAAAAGACATCAATCACAGTGCTAGCTGGGCGTGGTGGCACACGCCTTTAATCCCAGCACTTAGGAGGCAGAGGTAAGTGGATCACTGTGAGTTTGAGGCCGCCCTGAGACAACATAGTGAGTTCCAGGTCATCCTGGACAAGAGTGAGACCCTACCTCAAAAAACAAATAAAAAAAAAATAAACCACAATGCTGAGAAGAAGTGACAGAGGAGTGCTCAGCATTGAAACATCTCTATCACACCTGCCAAGGCTCAGGGTCCATTGTAGAAGAGGTGGTGGAAAGAATGTAAGAGCCAAAGGAAGGGCAGGACTGCTTACAATACACTCTTCCAGACACAAAATGTCCCTGAACATCCATGAACTCAGTGCCTAGCACTCCCTACACAAGACCCTCATCATGGGAGGAAAAGATAATGACATAAAAACAACAGAGACTAATTGAGAGAGGGAGGGGATATGATGGAGAGTGGATTTGTGAAGGGGAAGGTGGGGAAGGGGGAAAAATTATCACGGTTTATTATCTATAATTATGAAAGTTCTCAATAAAAAAATAAGTAAAACCAAAAAATTAAAAAAAAAAAAGAAAAAGAAATGCTTCCAGTCTTCTGGCAACACCAGCTTCATGGATTTGTATCTAGAAGGAAGGAAGCAGAAAATGCTGCTAAGATAAAAGCAATAAAATCGGCCCCAATACCAACCCCCAGGGACTTGATCCCGTAACAGGGGAGCTTTGATTCTCACGCGGGGTCCTGCAGACTAACTAAAAGCCCAGATAGCCCCATTCTATGCTGCGGATCAGACCCCCTCAGATGACACCTTCTCTAGGAGATGTCTACAGTGGGGCCCCGAGCGCCCACAGAGCTGCTTCCCTGTGCGCTGCCCCTACGGAGTGCTTCCTGTGTGCAGGGTGGCCTCAGGCTCCTTCCCTCCTCGCCTTTGGGTCCGACCTCTAGCCTTGCGCATCTCATCTCAATCACATGGCTAGTGACGAGCCCGTCTCCATGCCAGGCCACTGGCTTGTGGGAGAGAAAGGTTCTTGCATTTCCACGTCTGTTTCCCTAGTACGCATCTCATAGGCAGTGCTTGCCATGAACGTGCTGAAATGCAGTGTGTGATAGCCAGCACTTTAAAGAGTTGGAGGTCAGACAGACAAATATGTACACTTTCCTTGGAGTGATAGTTCATTCAACAGACAAATTTCCCGCTCGAGTTCCTTTAATAGAACCTGCCAGAAAGAATCAGTTCCATGCGTCAGAGCAGTGAGAGGATTAAGGGCCACTGAAAATTTTCTCTTCCCAACTCTTTCTCTCTCTCCATATTAGTCAGGGTTCTCTAGAGAAACAGAACAGATAGAATTAATTGCATTAAAAAGGAAATTTCTTGGATTAGCGTATAGTAATCCAACAATAGCAGTATTCAGGCTTGAGAGTCAAGGAACCCCCGGAGCTGCTCAGTCCATGTGGCTGGATGCCTCAGCGTCCCCATGCAGCACTGAAGGCCTGGCCTGGAGGCTTCCTTGGATTGCTGCTGGTCTTCAGTGCACACTGGAAGGCTGAGGAAAGTGGGTTCCAGCATCGACAAAGACTAGCTGCACAGTACGGATGAACGCACTGGCAAAGGCATTCACCAACAAGCTGTGCCCACAGCCAGAGGGGGCTCTTTTCTCCCGGAACTTCATAACATGAGGTCCCCTCTGGAAGAGTGGCCCACTCTGGGGCATGGTCTCATTCTGGAGGAAGGACTTCCTCCTCCTTCAGTCAATCCTTCCTGGAAGCAACCTCAGAGACCCACCCAAGAGGAATGTCTGTGAATTCTTAACCAGATCAAATTGACAACAGAATTTAACCATCTCTCTCTCTGTATCTTTCTATCTCCTGCTTCTCTCTCTCCTCCTCTCTACTTCCCTTCTCTCTTCTCTTGTCTCTTTCTTCTCCCCTTCCCTGTGTGTCCCCTTGTTTCTTCTCATTCTGCTTCTCCTTGCTCTTTCTTTCCCCTCCTCCGCTCTCTCTATTCTCCCCTTGCCCCTCTTTGCTCTTCTCATGTGCCCTCTCCTCCCCTCCTCTACTCTTTATTCTTGTAAATGCTGGTGCCAACTGAATCAGATGATTTCACAGCTTGCTAACGAGGCCCCGTGGGACAGTTTGGAAAGCTCTGAACAAGCTGGCGTTCCTGTCTGGGTGGCCAAGAGCGCCTGTGCCAGAGCCCTGGTGACCCTGATGAAAATGCAGACTCCAGATCCACCCTGCACCTCTGGAATCAGAATATCAAGGGGCTGCTTAGACCCAGGCGTCATCTCCTGACAGAAGCTGTGCACTGGAAGGTCTGGGGGAAGACGACCTCTCAGGTTCCTTCTGACTCCAAACACCAAGTTTGTTGAGCCCTTACTCCATACAAGAGCTGTGCCAATAAACCCGAGCTGGCTTTACTGATCTGGTTCCTTGTGTCGATCAAGCCGTTCAGTCTCTACCGCCCGCTGCCTGTGAGGCAGCCAGGGAGCCGTGGGCCACTTTGTAGCTCTGAGATACCCTGTTTAGGCTCGCTCTATCCACTGGGCTCCAGAGTCAAATTGTGACCCGTTGAAGAATGCCTTAGGTTTCCCCGCCCCCTCCACCCCCTCTGGACCCAGCACAGAGTTCTTTCTTCCTTCCAGTACTTTCTCCTGGAGAAGGGTGAGTGGGAGAAATGGAGGTCAGGGAAAAACGATGATGCACTTTCCTTCTGGAACAAGGGCAGGGCTTTAAGTTTGGCCCAAGCAAATCTCTCCTCTGCTTATGCCAAGGAAACCTCTTAGCTGCACACTTCCCAGCCTCTCCTCTCTCGCTGGGAGCCTACGCCCTACCTAAACTCTGGTCCAGGCCCAGCTACCTCAGTAGCTCCTCATGTTGCAAAATCACATGGAGTCCTTCCCAGGGTATTGACAACAGTTATCAACAGACGTGAGGACACCACTGGCCTGTTCAATTGGTTTTTCAACATTTTATTTATTTATTTATTCATGGGATGGGGAGAAAGAAGGTGAGTGCCAGGGCCTCTAGCCACCGCAAATGGACTCCAGACACATGTGCCACCTTGTGCATCTGGCTTTACGTGGGTACTGGAGAATCGAACCTGGGTCCTTTGCCTTTGCCGGCAAGCGCCTTAATGGCTAAGCCATCTCTCCAGTCCCCTATTTGACGTTTTGCTCACTTCCCATGTTTCTGTCAGTTCCAGAAGCTTCAGAGTTTGTCTTCCTCTACTTGCTCATGTTATCATTGCCTTGATTTCCTGAGGAGCCCAAGTAGGAATCCACAGTCCACTCTCATGACCCACCTGGCCATGGTTCATTCACCCATGCATCTGTCAGAGCTGTTCTTTCCACTCTTTATCTACCCAAAGTCAGAGTCTATGATTTGGGACAGTTACTCTGTGCCATCAGTACCAGAATGTAGTTGTCCCTTAGTACTCACAAGGGGATTGTTTCCCTCACAGATACCACAACCCATAGTTGCTCAAGTCTCTCATATCAAATGACAGCATTTGCTTATAGCCTACACACATCCTCCCACGTATTTTGAATGATCTCTACATGACATGATCTCCACAGAATGTCGATGCTGTGGAACTAGCACAACACTGTAGTGTGGAGGAAATAATGAACCCACTACGCCTGGACGTGGTCTGTGTGGACAGAATGTTTCTCTGGCTTTTATCAGTCTGAGGGTGTTCAGGTGTGGAGGACTGCCTGGACTCTGATGAAAGGTCATTATCGGAGGTTTTGGGCTTTGCTAAGCATTTATGTCTTAAGCATGCAGAAAAATAGCAAAGATCCCAGGAAATAAGAAAGAAGTGAAGTCTCTAATCAAAAGAAGAAAAATTCCAATATTCATACTACTCATCACATTTTTGAGTGTCAGAGAATTTTTTAAGAGGTAAACATTAAGTTCTTTCCACTTCTACGAAATACAGAACATGTATTACGGAAACATTTTTTTTCCTCCCCTTTGGTGTTGGGAATTGAACCCAGAACCTTGTACATACTAAGTACATGGTCTACATTGATCTGCTTCTCCAGGCCCTATAAATGTCTTCTCTCTCTCTCTCTCTCCATATCTATACAGATGTAAAATACAATATGATATTTAAAATTAGCTAGACAGTCACTGAAGTAGATGGCCAGGGAACGCATGAAATTCTTCTCTATGGCTGTGCTGAGGAGTTGAGAAATATATTATTTTATTCTCAACAGGGGGCTGACCTTTCTCCTGCCCAGACAAAGATTTTGATCAATGCTCACTCAAGGTGACATGAATCAGGATTTCATTTTATCCATTTTTCACCTCGTAACACTTTCTAGGTAATAGAATATGCTTTAGTCAAGCTGGAAAATGCTTATAATTTCCCCAACCTGTGCGTTCGTAGCTGACACTGCAAGACTAATTTGCCACAATACATCCTTCCATGGGTCCCCAGATCCTCTCCAAGAACATTTGTCACAGACCTGGGTGTCAACAGTAGCAGCCAAATGCCACTTTCCACCAGAGAAGGTAACGGGAACTGATAAAGTCTTCAAAAAGTGGCAAAAGATGCTTGCTGGCAGATGGAGGGGCATGTCCGTCAGTGGTTTTAGCCACTTGTGGGTTTCTCATTTTCTAGAAAACACCTTCCCACCTGTGATCATGCCATCATAATTCAACCCAATGGGTCAAAAACATGCATTAAAGTAGGATGAGGATCTAATGGGAAGAAGGGATTTTTAGTGGGAAAAGGAGGGTATTTAGGGGACTGGAATCAAAATGCATTGTATACATGTATAAAAGTGTCAAAAATCTTTAAGTAAGGAAAAGTACCATTTTTCAATTATTTAAATCACATTGTTTTAGGTTAATTTCAATCTGACTCCATAGTGTTCTATAGCTAATCTCTTCTAGGGACTGCTCTGTGGGTCTTACTGTGAAGTTTAGCATTTTTTATTCACCAGGCTAGAGAGTTAAATATGTACAAAACAATTAATGGGAAAATTTATAAGCAAGAATTTGACCCAAATAATATGATAATGTTCTGGGATAAAAATATAGAAAATCCATCAAACTATAGCACAGAAAACAGTGGAAGAATTTAACCAGTAGAGGTTTTGGAAAAAGAAAGGCACTGCCATTATCCAAATTCTCAGCTGGATATCCAAAGACATTTTATTAGTTGTTAATTTTCAGAAATGCTTAAAACTCTGGAAAAAAAGATTTTCTAAGCGCTGGAAATGAAATAATGAAAGATCTACTGATACAAATTTTTAGAAACTAACTTGACAATTTCAGAAGTTGTGATACAGATTAGGAGTATAATAGATTTTTTTGTTTTTTTTTTTTTCTTCTGATGGATAGGTAGTTAGGGACTGACCCACAGAGCTGTGGATGCCACTCTGCCTGCCCTGGCAAGATGAGAGCCCACATCGAATCCGGACTCATCCAAAATAGCTACAAGCAACAACATCTCAGCAACTGCTTGCTTTTTTCTCAACTGGTCCTGGGCTCAGCGCACCCGTGAGCTGGCCCTTCCCGAGTCAACCTCTTAAGCCCATCAACAAATCAGGTCTCTCCCTTACACAGCTGAGTCTAGTGATGAGGCTCATATAAAAGTTCCTGAGCCACGTGTGTGATCCTCTCTTGGCCCCTTTCCACTCTCCTAGCTCACTCTTGCCCTATATGAGGAGAATCATCTCCCATTCGTTGTTATGCTTTGTGTAGCTCTTAAACATTGCTCTGGAAGGTACCTCTGACCTGCAGTCCCTTGCTGCACCACTCAGGTTTGACGCTTAACTCTTAAGATCAGGCTATGTTGAAACTATGATTTACAGTAAGAGCTCTTCACTCTAGAAGTGAGGCCTTGGTTTTTAGTCACCTGCTGATTTCTCAGCCGAGCAGAAGGCACACATGACTGTGTGTATGTACGTATGTGTACAGATAATTGATGATGAGGAACAAGTGGTGCAACGGTAGTGAGTCTGACTCCAGATAATTGGTAATGGATAATAATAAATATAGTTACATCAATGAGAATGTGAAGGAATTTTTATGAGTGTAGGGTCTTCTTGATAATTCCTTTGAAATTATTCCATAAGTTCTAAAACACATAGCTGGGATTACATGCTCATTTCTATATAGGCAATGTGGACCTCCCCTGAATCACACTCAGAAATCACCACCTTTTCTGCTAGTGACTTGTTATTGCCTATAGATTTTCCAAAAGATATATTCTAGCCTGGGGGTGTAGAAACAACCAGAAGTATATCTTTTAAAATCAATGCCATTGAGACCATCAAGATCAGGCACAGGCAGATACCCAACAGGTGTTGTTAGTGGGAGTATAGAGAAATATTTTACAAGATGTGAGTTTCATAGGATTACATTAGAAAAAAAGAAAAAACAGGTGAGATTGAAGATTCTTGTACTGAATACCAATGAGCTCCTTGTCAAAGGGACAGGAGTATGAGATACTGATCATGCTTCTAGCAACCACCTTCCCATGGTGACCCCGGGAAAGGAAGCAGCTCTGGGCGTTGGAGTACCTGGGCTAGCTCATGGGCCTCCATTCAGCAACTCCACTTTTCTCTTTGCATTTTTCCAAACATTGGTTTGGAAACATAATTCTTACTTTCTAAACAGATATCTTTTGGACATTTAACCACACTCAAAATTATGAGGGGGCTGGAGCTGGCTCAGCAGTTAAAGGAATTTATATGCAAAGTCTGATGGCCCTAGTTTGATTTCCTAGTACCCATGCAAAACCAGATGCACAAAGTGGTGCAGGCATCTAGAGTTCGTTTGCAGTGACAGGAGGCCCTGGTGAACCCATCCTCCCTCTCTTTCTGTCTGCTTCTTTCTCTATGTCTCTTTCTCAAATAAATAAAAATATTCTTTTAAAAAATTGTGATGGAGATCAACCATCAACCTCAGGGAAAACAATGACTAGTTTAACTTTTGTGTTTTTTTTGTTTTGTTTTTCAAGGTAAGCCCTGGTATACCCATTCTCTCTCTCTCTCTCTCCCTTCCTCCCTCTTTCAAATAAATAAATAAATTTTTAAAAAAAAAATTGAAAATGGTTGGGCATGGTAACACATGCCTTTAATCCCAGCACACGTGAGGCAGAGGTAGGAGGATCATCATGAGTTTGAGACCAGCCTGAGACTGCATAGTGAACTCCAGTTCAGCTTGGGCTAGAGTGAGACCCTACCTCAAAAAACAAAACAAGAAAAACTTAAAATGTACCTGACCAAGACTCTACCTGCTTAATATATCCTCTGTTCTGCTCTGCTCTTAAAAGAGATCATAAATTATGCCCACTTGGTAATAACTGTACTTGAATAAGAAAATGTAGAGGTGGGGTGAAACTCTCCATGTTTCTGTAGTGTAAGAGCCTGCCATGCAAGCAAGAACCCACCCCATAGGACAAGGGGTCTTCAAGCCTCTTTTATCCCCAACTAGGCAATAGCTACATGGCACATCTCCTTTCAAAGAATTTTGTTATAGCATTATTTTTTGCAAGGGTATATGTGTGTTAGTTCATGCGTGTGTGTGTGTGTGTGTGTGTGTGTGTGTGTGTGTGTGTGTGTTTAGGCTAGAGGTCACTGTTACTATTTGCCTTATTTCTTTTTAAAATTCTATTTGTTTACTTATTTATTTGAGACAAAGAGAGAGAGCACAATAAGCAGAGAAAAAGAAAGTGACAGGAAAGCCAGTATGGTGCGCCAGGGCCTCCTGCCACTGCAAACAGACTGCAGGTGCACGTGCCACTTTGTGCATCTGGCTTTATGTAGGTACTGGGGGATCAAACCCAGGACATCAGGCTTTGCAAGCAAGCACCATTAACTGCTTGCAAAACTGAGCCATCTTTCCAGCCCTTTGCCTGTTCCTTGAGACAGGATCTTTCACTGGACCTGGAGCTCATGGTATGGCTACGCTAACGAGCCAGCTTGCCTGGAGGGCCTCCTGTCTCCGCCTCTCAAGTGCTGAGATTGCAGGCTCATATCACCACACCTGCAAGTTTTTTGAACTCAGGTCCTCATACTTGTATGGCTATTTCACCAGCTTAGTTCATATATATATATATATATATATATATATATATATATATATATATATATATATTATTTATTTGGGAGAAAAATGGGAGAGAGAAAGAGAAAAAAGAAGAGGCAGATAAAGAGAGAAAATGGGCACACCAGAGCCTCCAGCCACTGCAAACAAACTCTAGACCCATGCGCCACCATAAGCATCTGTCTTACATGGGTACTGGGGAATTGAACCTGGGTCATTGGGTTTCACAGGTAAGCATTTTAACTGGTAAGCCATCTCTGCAGTCCATTTACTGTATATTTTAATGGATAATATTTTTCTCAAAGAAAATGTTCTGTCGCTTTGCTTGTCACTATGTAAATAATGTAAGCTTACTATTAGATAATACAAGAAATTCATGAAAAATATCTGGAAATGTACCATGTAGATAAAATCGCTAATAACATTTTGTTAGTATTTTTTTCTATGCCTCTGAAGGTGTCTACACATGTCTATATAATTGGACACAATTGAGATCACTTTATTCATGCTGTGTTTAATTGTAAACACAGTTGAAAAGGGTTTTCTTCTTTGCTCTGCTTTGGGTTAGTGGGAGGGACTGTTGTCTCCTCCTCCCCCCACGTCTCCCCTTCACCCCCAGCCACCAGCCAGCCAGCATTAGTAGCTTACATACTTCCATTTATCTCTCTCCATTTCCTCCTCCAGCTGCATAAACTCGGCAGTCCATTCACACACAAAGATGGAGACTTATTGCGATGACATGTCTCTGTGTGAGAATGTTCTTTTCATCCCCCACTTCCTAACTCTGTTCCTTACCTAGTGATAAAGCAAATTGAAACTAACTCAGCATTGATCTAAATAGAAAAGCATGGGCTGGAGAGATGGCTTAGCGGTTAAGCGCTTGCCTGTGAAGCCTAAGGACCCCGGTTCGAGGCTCGGTTCCCCAGGTCCCACGTTAGCCAGATGCACAAGGGGGCGCACGAGTCTGGAGTTCGTTTGCAGTGGCTGGAAGCCCTGGCGCGCCCATTCTCTCTCTCCCTCTACCTGTCTTTCTCTCTCTGTCTGTCGCTCTCAAATAAATAAATAAAAAAATTTAAAAAAAAAATAAATAGAAAAGCAGTAGCTTCAAGAAAACTCTAATGAGTTGGGGGGGTGCAAAACCTCTCTGCCTCTCTTGAAACTTTCATTTAGCACATTCCCTCCAAAGCCACTTCAGTCACCTGCTTTGAGTGGAGATAAACCGAAAGTTTGGTCAACTCAGTGCACC
This sequence comes from Jaculus jaculus, assembly GCF_020740685.1. Taxonomy (NCBI): domain Eukaryota; kingdom Metazoa; phylum Chordata; class Mammalia; order Rodentia; family Dipodidae; genus Jaculus; species Jaculus jaculus. The sequence goes on along the minus strand of NC_059105.1, from coordinate 39,582,703 downwards.
TCCACCATCACCTCCTGGGCGGGTGACCGATGACCTCATCCTGGCACAGTGCTGGAGCCAGGGGATTGGTACCAAAAGGCCTGGTGTGCACCTGCATCTGCATGTTTTTTTTAACTATGTTTTATTTATTTATTTGAGAGAGAGAAAGAGGGAGAGAGAGAAAATGGGTGCACCAGGGCCTCCAGACACTGCAAACCAACTCCAGATGCATGTGCCCCCCTTGTGCATCTGGCTTACGTGGGCCCTGGAGAATCGAACCAGGATCCTTTGGCTTTAGCAGGAAATGGTGCGATCAGAATCACAGGCTGTTGTGGAAATTGAGGGAGATGATGCATATGAAAGCATCTTCAAGTTACAAATGCATTCGAATGAGAGACACAAAGACTGAGACTGTCCCTAATGAAGTGTCCTCGGGTGGCACAGACTTTAAATAAAACCATTATTGCTATAGTGGTGAAACTGGCTTTATGTTCAGTGGCTGACAAAGGTTCAAGTACAAATGGTGGGAAGAACTGATTCTCTTGCTTGTTTGTGTGTTATTTGAGATCAAACTTTGAAAAGCACATTTGTGAAACCACAAATGCATGGTATTTTCCACATATGCATTTCAAATATACATTGAGAAAACTGAGTAGGTATTTTTTTTGAGTGGTAATTATTGCTATTCTTTCAGAATAAAGATAATTAAACATTACCTAGCCAAGAAATTGAGGAAGCAGAGATTCTTCTAAGCCCCATAAGTATTTAATTGATGCTATTGGAAAATGACTTTGAAGTTTCCTGGGAACTCCTCAGAGAGCTTTAGCAGATGGTACAATAGAGTAACATAACATGCAACATGAGCAAACAGAGTCATTCCACTTTTCACTTGGTTCCTTTGAACCTGAAACTCACTCTCTCTCTCTCTCTCTCTCTCTCTCTCTCTCTCTCTCTCTCTCACCATAGTTGTAGCTCCACCTCAGACCAATTTGTCCAGGTATAGGAACAGAAGGATGGAGACCCTCTGTCAGAGTTTGCCTGAGAACTCGGACTCTAAACTCCCATAACAAACATTCACATCCACCCTTTTCCACTTGTTCTGTGAATGGATCCAAGACAGTGACTTCAGCTCCTCAGAGGAAGTCAGACAAGCCAATCATGCTTGGCTGCTGTGTGCTAGAACCCACCCGGGCCATAGCTTCAGGCTCATTCTGCAAACGTGTATTCCCAAGAGTAAAGGCGAGTGTGATAGCCAGTGATTTGTCCTGTGTTTTTGTCCTTTGATTTGTTATATATCTGTGCTTTAAACATATTCCTGGGTTTCACATTAATGAAGCTATTCCTCAAAACCTGAATCTTTCTACCACTGCATGTTTTAGGTAAGGAGTAGCTGATGTTCCCCTAAAGTTATTCTCTTTCAGAATATAAAAAGATCTCTGGAACTATGTGTATAACATGTTTAATGCTTGATATTCATTTTCACCAGAGAGAGAAGTGCTACGCTATAAAGGTAGGTATATAACTTTAAGACGAGGCACGCAATTTCCTACATGCAATGCATTGTTACTTACAATGCAGCCACAGTTTATAAGTTTCATGTCAATAGTCCCATGCATAGTGTGGACAACGGTACGTAGGGATTTTTTGCAAATCTTTTAGTACTGCCTGTCATGGGCTTAGCACTTGCATCTTTTCATCTTTGTATATAAGATGACCCAGTATTTGGTGCTTCTTAATATTCTTTTCTCAGAAATATTGCCTTGAACTCTCCTTTTGTGACTTTATCCTCTGGTCATGTGGGGGATTGGTTACAGAAGCTATGGTCTAGCCAGAGATGACCAAAACAGCCTCATACAAATAGCATGTGGAGTTGAACAAAGTAACTCAGTGGAGTGTATCAAACAAGGGCTGTTTGCCCAGAACATAGAAGATATTTCACTAGAAACAACACAAAACTAACCCTGTTCTTACTATATGAACACATAGAGACACATCTTCTAGGATTATCTCACAGTGTGTTGTACTGTGCTAAGATCTATAAAGACACAGATCACACCAGGAAGACCTCAGTATCAACCACCCAGAATAAGGGTGTGAAAACTACAAAGAGGGAGCTCAGCTTTGGTTGGTCTCACATTCAAGACCATGGAAGGCAGAGGCATTCCTGAGTGGTGAGTGTAAAGCGTGGTAAGTCTCCTGAGGAGGTAGACCAGGAGCTGGAGAAAAGGCAGCCATATGTTGGCCCAATGATTGGATAGAAGTAGGCTGAGTTCAGAATGATGGGACTATCTTCTTTTGTTACCTTTCATCATTTATCCACGTCTTATATGGACTCTAACTTTGTTGGGCTGTGGAGAGTCAACTCAAGAGTCTTGTGTCCAATACAAGAAAAGAGAGGGATGATGCTGCCCTCTTGAGCCAATTTGCCAATGATAGGATCAGACATAGACCCCAAAAGAAGGGCAAATCATGGGTGAATACAAGGGTGAAGACAGGGTTGACACAGAGCTCTATTTTTATTAAGAAAGACAAAATAAGACTAGAGAGATGGCTTAGTGTTTAAGGTGCTTACCTGCAAAACCAAAGAACCGAGGTTCAATTTCCCAGGACCCATGTAAGCCAGATGAACAAGGTAGTGTATATGTCTGGAGTTCATTTGCAGGGATAGAGTCCCTGGCTTGCTATCTCTCTCTCTCTCTCTCTCTCTCTATTTCTCTCTCTCTCTCTCTCTCTCTTCTTCTCTCTGCTTCTGTCTCCCAAATAAGTAAATAAAATAAAATATTTTTTTTAAAAAAAGAAAGAAAGGTAAAATAAAGAGGAAGGAAGGAGTGAGTGATGATTGAAGGAAGGAAGGGGAGAGAAATAGTATATTTATAGAAAAATGAAGTCTCCTGGGCTAGGGAGATTGCTCAGTGGCTAATGACAGTTAAAAGTGTTTTCTTGCAAAGACTATGAGCCTGAGTTAAATCCCCTAGTACCCATGTTGAAAAAGAAAAGAGGAAAGAAAATAAGAGATTAAAAGAAGTCTCATTCATTAGGTGACCAAATTGGACATGATAGATGGATTCTCCAATCATATTATTAGGAGTTGAAAATGAAGAACTTTGTTCAGAAGGTCTGAGCTTGCAAAATAAAGTTTAAATGCAACCAATAAAAGACTTGACAAGAAAGAGCAAGATGAAAGAAAATTGCTTAAAAGTGAGAATCATTTCAAAATCGTGTGGGAAGTTGAAGTTTACACAGCAGAGGAAATTTTGGTGACAGCCTGCTATAAACATGACAGGAAACTAGAGTCCATCTAATAAATGACAGCATCAAATTGCATTTTCCTTACACACCAGTCATAGCAAATGATATTGTTGAAGAACAGCCTGAAACAGCTTAGCTGCACAGAGAAAGGCACACACCTGAAAGATCTAACCACTCACTGCCATGTAGTGACGATGGCTGTGAAGACCATGTTCTTTGGAAAAAGGCTCAGCAGCAGTAGGGAAAATGCCCCATTTCATGATTTGTGGACCTCACACCTTCCAGAAGCAGAGTCCTGTGCGAGGACCTCACACCTTCCAGGAGCAGAGTCCTGTGGTTGGACCTCACACCTTCCAGGAGCAGAGTCCTGTGGTTGGACCTCACACCTTCCAGGAGCAGCTGCTGCTACTATGTCATCCACTAACACACTGATCCCTGGAGAGTTCACCAGAGCAAAATTGCTCTCAGCCTGCCGGGCACACAGCTGTGTGAGACTGCTTTAGGAAAATTGTGAGTTCTAGGACAGCTTGAGCTACACAGCAAGTTTATAGGCTGCATGAGCTACCTAGCAAGACCCTAGCTCAAAAAAAAAAATGCTCTAATTTGTAAAATCAATAGTTTTTGGTGTCTCCCAATTTTAGGGGAATTTGAAAGGGATTGTCAGGTTTATTCATAGAGGAACTAGTAAGGGTTGGGAAACTATAAGAAAAAAAAGAATGCAGGCATGTATACAAGGATCAACATAGAGAGAGATAAAAACTAGAAGAGGTAATTTCAAAAGGTGACTTTATTTTTTATTTTTATTTATTTATCTTTTAACCACGAGTCTCTTGATACCCAATAGCCTTTTCCCCAGATTTATTTTCAGCAGGGAGCTCATGGCATTGTGCTGGTTCCTGGATGAGTCCTGAAAGAATGGTCCCTCTCAAGTTGATGGGACTTTATAAATTTCCCAGAAGGAAGTTTCTTGAAACATCATATTCTCAAACAGTAGCTTTTTAAAGTTGCCTTATGGGCTTGGAGAGGTGGCTTAGGGGTTAAGGGGCTTGTCTACAAAGCCAAAAGACCCAGGTTCGATCCCCTAGGACTCACATAAGCCAGGTGCACAAAGTGGGGCATGCGTCTGGAGTTTATTTGCAGGGGCTAGAGGTCCTGGCACACCCATTCTCTCTGACTGCCACTCTCTTTCTGTCTTTCTTTCTCTCAAATAAATAGATAAAACTAAAAAAATTTTTAAAAAGCAGTTGTCTTTTTAGGGATAGAAATTCAGCACATGGTAGAGCACTAGCCTAGCATGTTCAAGGTCCTGGGTTCAATCCCCGTATCTCCTCAATACTACACATGCAAACATGTGTCACAATGGGACAAATATTACATGATTCCACTTATATTATATTCCTAGGGTAGTCACATCCAGAGGCCAAAGGTAGAGCGGTAGTTGCCAGGGAATGAGGGGGATGGGAAGTCAGTGTTTAGTGGACATAGTGTGCCAGTGGGGAAATGAGAAAGTTCTAAGGTGGATGGTGCTGATGGTTGTACGGCCATGTGAGTATACTTAACATCACAGAACTGTGCACTTATAATGACTAAAATGTTAACTTGTGTTATAAATAACAAATCAGTGCTTTAAGGTTTGCTTATTCAGCAGATTCTTTCCCTGCAAGGTAATGACTGACTATAAATGCTTTAACATGTCTAATGATATTTCTGAGTTGAATGAGAAACGTTGATCACAGGACCTCTATGTCTGTGTTTTTGTGAAATTAAAAACAACATTAATAGTCAAAGCCCTTCAGTAAATAAATGTTTGTGCAGGCAGATCAAAACTACTTTATTATGCTGAAGAGATTGCTTAGCAGTTAGGGCATTTGCCTGCAAAGTCTAAGGACCCAGGTACGATTCCCCAGAACCCACATAAGCCATATGCATGTGGTGGCGCTTACATCGGGAGTTCATTTGCGCTGACTAGAGGCTCTGGTGTGCCCATTCTTTAAAAGAGAAAAGAAAAACTTGTTTATTGAAATTTCCACACTAATACTTGTAGTCATTGCAGGGTTTTTTTGGCATGGTTTCTAGACCCCTTAATCTCATGACTGCCCAACACAACATATTAAGAAATACTGACTTTGTATCACAAGTGCTTCTGGGTCTAGGTTTCTGAAACATCATAGTAATAAGTCAAAGAGGAGGTGTCACCACTCTCTGGATGTTTCATTTGATAAACCGTGTCATTTGTATTCATTTTAGCCTCAATTCCATTTTAGCCTCACTTCCAACAAATTAAATACTCAATGCTACAGCAACTTGCAAGCAGAAGGTAATTTTTCCAAAGGACAACTATTCTATATTTTCTTTCTACTGCCAATTGCAATCGTTTAGATTAATGTCAGATGTTTTTTTAAATGCTGACATATCATGGTGCTGTTTACTTTGCTTAAAAGTGAAGCTTCTGAGGCTGGAGAGATGGCTCCATGGTTAAAGGTGCTTGCTTGTAAAGCCTGATAGCCTCAATTCAGTTCCTCAGTACCTATATAAAGCCAGAAGCACAAAGTGGTGCATGTATCTGGAGTTTAATGGCAGGAGGCCTTCGTGTACCCATACTCACTCTTTCTCTCTCTCCTTCTTTCTCTCTGTTCCTCTCAGATAAATAAATAAAAATATTCTAAAATACGTAAGTAGGGAGGGAGGGAATTACCATGGGATATTTTTTTATAATCATGGAAAATGTTAAGAAAAATTTAAAAATTAAAAAAAAAAACATAAGTAGGGCCTCTGTTGAAATTCTCCATAGGAAGTGGATCACACTCCTTATGGTGGGCAATGTCCCTTCTCTGTTTTTGATAAAAACACAGCATTCTACATAGCATAGTTTTCCTCTGAAACTAATGTGACTTCTCTCATTTCCATGTTCTTAGGGAAAACCTCACTACCAATCTTGTGTCCTGACCAGGGATTGTACTTGACGTTCTCAGGGACTCTAAAGCTCACACAGACAAGAACAAGAGAGAAGGTGACATTTTTCCTTATTTTGTTTTTGGAGCAGCCTGTTCTGAGGTTGAAGTTGACTGACAGGGGCTCGCAAAGCAAGTAGCAAACACTATCACTGGCATGGTACATTTTAAAATCTGTCGTGTGTGTATATACATGTGTACATGATATGTGCATGTGCATGAGCATATGAGTGTGGAGAGGGGAGTTCCATGGAGCACATGTGAAAATCAAAAGTAACCTCACGTGTTGCTTCTCTCTCTGTATCTTTTGAGGCAGGATCTTTTGTTGTTTGCCCATTGCATATATACCCCAGGCTAGCTGGCCTGTGAGCATCTGGGAATTCCCTGTCTCTGCCTCCCACCTCCCTAGTATGTGAGAGCTAGGATTATAGATGCATACTACTGTGTCCAGATCCACGAGCAGAAGCAGCTGATGGAGGAAAGGGGTTTATTTCTGGCTTACTGTTCTATATATATATATATATATATATATATATATATATATATATATATAATTTTTGATAGAGAAAAGAGACAGAGAGAGAAAGAAAGAAAATGTGTGTCCCGTGGCCTCTAGCCACTGAAAACTCCAGATGCGTGCTCCACCTTGTGCATCTGGCTTTCCGTAGGTCCTGGGGAGTCAAACCTGGGTCCTTAGGTTTTGCAGGAAAACATCTTAACTGTGGAGCCATCTCTCCAGCCCCTGGCTCACAGTTTTGAGGGGATATTTCATCGTGGTGGGGGAAGCATGACAGGAGCAGGCAGCTGAGCATGCCTTTTCACATCAGCAGGGAGGAGGTAGCAAGCTGGCAAGTGGGACTGGGCTGTCACACCCAAAAGTCCACCCCCTGTGACACACTTCCTTCAGCAAGATGCTACCTCCAAAAGGCTCAAAACCTTCCCAAATAGTACCACCAACTATGAATTAAGTATTCAGACACATAAAGCAGTAGGGGACATTTTACATTCATATGAACACACACGCTAAGCCACCTTCCCAGCCCACCAGTATGATAGTTTTTTTTTTTTGTTTATTTTTTATTTATTTATTTGAGAGTGACACACAGAAAGAGAAAGAGAGAGAATGGGGCCTCCAGTCACTGCAAAAGAACTCCAGACGCATGCGCCCCCTTGTGCATCTGGCTAACATGGGTCCTGGGGAATCGAGCCTCTAACCAGGGTCCTTAGGCTTCACAGGCAAGCGCTTAACCACTAAGCAATCTCTCCAGCCCAAGTATGATATATTTTTAATCAAAGGGATGAGTCCTGCTTTTCCTTGCCTATCACATGACAAAGGTTTAATAAATAGCAATTTTGATGTCAACAAATGTGTGAAAAAAAAATGAGTTCTCTCATCCAATGTTGGTCCTGGTTTATTCTAGCACCTTTTTAAATGCTTCTTAAAATGACACATCTAATGTCTTTACAGTGTGAATACAACCCTAGTCAGGAATGCCTGTCAGGCAGTTTTCCCAACTCAATCTGAAGTGAGGAGAGGTAGGAGGTGGTCAAGGAAAGGTTCTAGAGAAAGCAACCTGGAAGATAAGTCCTCCAGGCAGAAAAGGGCCAGTGAGGTGGCAGATAAGAGTTTTATGCAGATAAAACAGCAAGGTCGGGCTGGAGAGATGGCTTAGCGGTTAAGCGCTTGCCTGTGAAGCCTAAGAACCCCAGTTCGAGGCTTGGTTCCCCAGGTCCCACGTTAGCCAGATGCACAAGGGGGCGCACGCGTCTGGAGTTCGTTTGCAGAGGCTGGAAACCCTGGCGCGCCCATTCTCTCTCTCTCCCTCTATCTGTCTTTCTCTCTGTGTCTGTCGCTCTCAAATAAATAATAAAAATAAAAAAATTTTAAAAAAAACAGCAAGGTCAATATGTTTGCAGATGGCACCACTTAGAAAGGGCAAAGCAAGGAATGCTGGGAGTTAGTCAGGGATCATGGCCATGTGCCAACCCACTGACCCAGGTAAAGTTTCTCTTTTAGGAGTGAGGCTCAGTGAACAGTTTTGAGCAAAAGAACATTTCAGTTGAACCCGTGATTTAGATACGTCCGTTTGGTGGCCATGCGGAGGATGAGTTTGAGGGAGGGAGTTTGAGGAATGACACTTCACGGGAAGGCAGGGAGAGTCCTTGGGAGGGTCCTGCATGTTCTAAGCAAGAGGATAAGCACCAGAGCAGGAGACACAAACTCAGGAGGGGATGGAGGGGGCGAAGTCAAAGCATACCTGAATGAAACCAGTGACACCTGGTGAGGGTGTGGAACGAGAAAAGCAATGGTCATTGTGCTTCGGGCGACTGGACCATCCATTTCATTTTCTTTTTCTAGAGCCTGACCTACTGTCTGACACATACGAGGTAGTTAACAAGTGGTCACTAAGTTAGTAAAGTTTTGGCTTTATTTGTAACATGCCAGTATCACAGTAATTTCAAGTTTTGAACGAAATAAATGAAAATTTTCTTAAATAGAAAACCATTACTGGGTCCATCCACAAGCTGCTAATATACAATAAGGATAAATTATCAAAGACCTGTGTGATAGGACAGGACCATTGCTAGCAAGCCAGTGTCTTAGCGAAACTTTAGAACTTGACCCCAAGTCCCACTAGTTCAGATCCCTCCAGCTTCTGTACTCTGGACACTGGTAACATGCTCCCCTAGGCAAGACATCCAACGAGACCGGGCCTGCTCTGGGATGCCATGCATTAGCCTGTTGACCTGGGAATAGCATCATGTACTTTCTCAGTTCATCACTCCCTCGTCTGTGGGGCTGGGTTCACAGACACTAGAGGCCAGAACGTTCAGTCACCAGATGACTGAAATCCACTCTCACCACGGTGGAAGGATAGCTCTGCTCACTGTGGAAGGCAAGGGCTGAAGCAAAGCATTTGGATCTTTCCAGGCTCTGGGGAAAGTTGTGTTGATTCTGGGAAACGAGGGAGGGAGTGGTCAGCCAGGAGCAATATCTCTATGGGCATAGAGCCCAGAGCTGCTAACAGAAGACCTGGTTCTAAACCAAGAAACCAGATCAACAATGACAAATAAACCAAAGATGAATGAAAGGTGGAGGAGAAAAAATAAAACTCCACTGAGAATGAGTTTACAACTCAAAGTTCAAGAGTACACAAGAAGCCAGTCGTGGTGGTGCATGCCTTTAATCCCAGCACTCAGGAGGCTGATGTAGGAGGATTGCCATGAATTTGAGGCCATCCTGGCTACAGAGTGAGTTCAAGGTCAACCTGGGCTAGAGTGAGACTCTACCTCAAAAAAAAACAAAATTAATAATAATATAAAAGCCCACAAAGAAAACCTAATGCCATCAAATACAACAAATAGAATAATTTGTCACCATGGGAATATAGCAAATTAAAATGATTTTAAGATAAAAGTGGTTAAAGTCCTCAAGGAAATATAGCTGCTAAAGACATATTTGTGGAAGAAACAGGGTTGTGACAGGGAAAGAAGGAGGGAGAACGAGAGAGAGACTATACTACAACCTTATCAGTTTTAACTCCATGGTGAAGAATCATCCAATTAAAATTATCATTTTAAGGGGACCCGCATGTTTAGCACATTACAAATATGAACAACGGCAATGCTTAATGTTCAGTGTAGTAGGTATTACTCCTCTCATTGAATTTTCTTGAATCTCAGTTTTGTAGTGCTAAAATTCTATGTTGATTGAAAAATAAAATCTGGTGGCTTGGTGGGTAAGGCGCTTGCCTACAAAGCCAAAGGACCCATGTTCAATCCTCCAGGATTCATGTAAGCCAGATTCACAAAGTGGTACATGTGACTGGAGTTGATTTGCAGTGGCTAGAAGCCCTGGTGTGCTCATTCTCTTTATATATCTGCCTCATTCTGTCTCTCTCTCTCTCTCTCTCTTTCTCTCAAATAAATAAACTATTTGGGGGCTGGAGAGATGGCTTAGTGGTTAAGGCATTTGCCTGCAAAGCCAAAGGACCTCAGTTCAATTCCCCAAGACCTGTGTAAGTCATTTTACACAAGGCGGTGCATGCGTCTGGAGTTCGTTTACTAGGGCAGGAAGCCCTAGTGCACCCATTCTCTTCTCTCTCTAATAAAATTTTGAGAAGAAAAGAAAAGAAAAGAAAAATACAATCTGGTGCTAGAGAGATGGCTTAGCAGCTAAGGTGCTTGCCTGAAAAGCCAAAGGATCCTTGTTTGATTCCCCAGGACCCACGTAAGCCAGATGCACAAAGGGCGCATACATCTGGAGTTCATTTGCAGTGACTGGAGACCCTGGCATGCCCGTTCTCTCTCTTTTTCTCTCTCAAATAAATAAATAAAATATATAAAAAAAGAAAAAATAGCCGGGTGTGGTGGCGCATGCCTTTAATCCCAGCACTTGGAAGGCAGAGGTAGGAGGATTGCTGTGAGCTCAAGGCCACCCTGAGACTCCATAGTGAATTCCAGGTCAGCCTGGGCTAGAGTGAGACCCTACCTCGAAAAACAAAACAAGACAAAAAAAGTATGAGGACTTTTAAAGTTAGGTGAATGCATTACATTTTAAATTTATCATGTATGGATATCAGTTTATGGGGGCCAGGAGCAGAATGTGGTTGTTTGATTCAGGGGTCACCCATAAACTTAGACGTTCTGAATGCTGATGAAGATTTGGGAATTAACACCTCCTGGAGGAAGTGTATTGTTGGGGGGTGGGCTTATGGGTGTTATAGCCAGCTTCCCCATGCCAGTGTTTGGCACACTCTCCAGTTGCTATTGTCTACCTTATGTTGGCCAGGGGGTGATGTCTACCTTCTGCTTATGTCGTCATTTTCCCTGCCATCGTGGAGCTTCCCCCTCAAGCCTGTAAGCCAAAATAAACCTTTCTTTTTCCACAGAAGCTGCTCTTGGTTGGGTGATTTCTACCAGCAATGCAAACCTGACTGCAGCAATATCACACAAACATACACAAGAAAAATCTAGGACTTAGAATAAGAGGAAAGGGGTGCAGATGCTAAAGGAATTTTCTGAAAAAGCTCTTCTTAGAAAGAACAGATCCAAGACGTTCATTACTGACGTCAGATTGGTCACTCTGGAAAGGAGGCTGAGGAGTTATTTCTCCACTGTACAAATGACTTTTCTAGAGATTGGGCCTCAGAGGTCTCAGGTACCTGTGTCTAAAACCACTACTATGCAAATGATCCATCAGACTGTGGAAAATCAGCATTACTGTTTTTTCAGACGAGTCCAGAGATTCCAGATGTCATTGTTTGCACCTGGAAGTAGAAGATGGAGAGCTATCAAGGCCTGGACTCTGGAGGGGGCTAGTCATATAAAAGAATGGCATCCCACCTCCTCCTCCATGTAGAGCAGCTGACAGAAAGCTGGAAAAAGCTATGCAGCATGCAGTTTGGTGGGAGAGAGAGAGAAATCACCAGTGAAGATACTCAACAGTGGACACTGCAAGCCTTAAATTTGGCAAGCCAGGCCATTTGAGTTAATGGGTGAAATAGTGGCATGTCTGTTATGGGGAAACCAACTGCTCTCTAATTGGATTGGAGGCCCACCCCATGGGAGGGGATACATCCCTGATACTCAAAACCTACAGCAGGGATAGTCATGAGTCCTAGGGGTGCAAGTCTGCTGCTGTCTGGCTAAATGTATATACTATGCTCACCAAACTGCCCAGTAAACACTTCTCTTAATGTTCATACCCATATATTAATGCTACTCTCACTTTTGGCTAGAGAAGCATCTCTTTTCAGATGGCAGTGACCTTGGGATGACTCAGAAGGCAACATGGTGCTGAGAAGAAGTGACAGAGGAGTACTCCGCACTGCAATATCTCTATCACACCTTCCAAGGGTCAGGGTCCATTCCGGAAGGGGTGACAGAAAGAATGTAAGAGTCAAAGGAAGGGTAGGACTCCTTACAATGTGCTCCTCCAGACACAAAATGGCCTGAATATCCATGACCTCACAGTGCCTGACACTACCTACACAAGACCATCATAAGAGGAGGAAAAGATGACATCAAAATAAAAGAGAGACTGAGAGGTGGAGGGGATATGATGGACAGTGGAATTTCAAAGGGGAAAGTGGGAAGAGGGAGGGAATTACCACAGGATATTGTTTACAATTATGGAAGTTGTCAATAAAAAAATAAATCATTTTTAAAAATAAAATAAAATAAAAAGAATGGCATTTTTAGGTGATATTTAGAAAGTCTTAGCACAGCACACAGTAAATGAGGCTCATTCCTTTTTCTGTCTCAGGTTGAAGGGACATTTACTCAAGGTCTTGGACTTTAGAGGAAGGGCAATATTCTCCTGAAGGACTCCTGTACACCCATGGCCCAAAGCAGTACAAAATCCCCTCAGTTCCCGACTCCCCAGAGGAACTCCATGTGTCCCTTCTGTGGCCAACCCAAAACCCAGAAGCAATCTACTCACTCAAGTGAGTGTCAGTCTTAGTTTGTCATCTCTACATGATCTTTAAAAAATGGATAGGTGAACCAGTCTATATATCATTAGGCAAATTAACGGAAGAAATGATGTAAATAGAGCAGATAGCTACGATGAGCCATGGGCAGTGTGGACAGGATGGGTGAGCCTGTGCCATGCCCTGGCCCTGTACCTATCACCTGTCAGCTTAGAAAACCACACACTTCATACCCTTCCTGAAAAAGAGCCTTGTGTACTAAACCCAATTAATTCTTTATTTCTAATTAATCAGTACATGTCCAAAAATAGTATCAAGACCAAAAAGAGTACTCCTCATTCAAATCAGTTCCAACAATGATGTACACACCCATGTAAAACTCACCACCTTCTCAGTTATTACCAGCTCTTTTTTTTTTTTTTGCACATTGGTCTTCAGTAAACATGATCAGTCTGCAGTCTCTTCACCCAAGAATAAGACTGTCTTCTAGAAGAGTCTTAATTTACACACACATACATATCCCATGTAGATTATAGAATTTTCCTATTTACCAAAAAGAAACAGAAAACTAGTTATAGGGCTGGAGAGGTTGCTCAGCAGTTAAGGCACTTGCCTGCGAAGCCTAACAGCTCAGGTGAAATCTAATTAAAGATAGCCTGTGATATGGGACACATCATTCACATGTGCAGATAGACTGGGCTTCAACACAAGTCTTGGGTGCCTAGCAATCACGCATTGCTTCACCGTGAGGATATATACTCTGAGAAATTCAATGTTCAGCAATTTCATTGTGGCGTGGACATCATGGCATGTCCTCACATAAGCATAAGCAGCATTTGATAATCATTCGACATGACCTATACATTCTCAGGACACATAGGAAACCCAAGCTGCACAAAGCTGCCGCTGGGTAACGTGGCATTCTGTTTTACAGTTAGCTTTTTAAAAATAAACGAGCACACTCTGTAAGAATAAAAATATAGCCCATGCATAACCTGGAAACATGGGAGGTCTGTTTACACTCACCTCTCACAAACTCATGAGCAAGGATACGGTGCTACGATGTTATGCTGCTACGGTATCACTAGGCAATGGAATCTTCCACATCCCTTGTCAGCATGCTGGATTCCTGTTCATATCCTCTCCATCACTGATCAAAACATGGTTTCCCAGTGCACAGCTATCCTCAGAGGAGCATGTACTTAGGTTATGTAGTTGCTGCATGCCAACCAGGAGAAAGGGAGGAAAGGCACACACAAACATACCCAAAGTTTTGCTAGGCAATTCATAAGTCACTGTCAGAACTACTACGCAAGCTTATCCCAGCCAGGTGTTCATGCTGACACTTAACAGGAATTTTAAAATATCTATATGGGATATTTTTATGTTGAAAAGGCAAAACATGGCCCCCATTTTTGGTTGACATGGTGACATCATTACTGAGCTCTTCCTCATGGCTACAATGGAATATCATTGCTATGTTTCTGGTTAATTTAACCCTCTTAAGGTGTCTTTGGCCAGCATTTACTTCCCCTGTAGATTTTCCTACAGGCAGAAACCATCCCGGCACTATCTGTATAGTCTGGGTTTTTCTTCCTAAGTTAATATCATGAGTCTGAAGACGTTTTCTAAGACCAAATGAATTATGGAACCCTGGTGTGGTGGCTTGATTCAGGTGTCCCCCACAAATTTAGGTGTTCTGAATGCTAGGTTCCCAGCTGATGGACATTTGGGAATTAACGCCTCCTGGAGGCAGTGTATTGTTGGGAAGGGCTTATGGGTGTAATAGCCAGTTTCCCCATGCCAGTGGTTGGCACACTCTCTTGTTGCTATTTTCCACCTGATGTTAGCCAAGGGGTGATGCCCACTCTCTGCTCATGCCATCATTCTCCACTGCCATCATGGAGCTTCCCCCTCGAGCCTGTAAGCCAAAATAAACCTCTTTTTCCCAGAAGCTGCTCTTGGTTGGGTGATTTCTACCAGCAGTGGAACCGGACTGCAACAATAAAGTGGTACCAAGAGTGGAGTTGCTGCTAGACACCTGACTGTGTGGCTTTGACCTTTTAGAGCTGATTTTCAAGAGGAATGTGGAAGGATTTGAGACCTTGGCTTAAGAGATGCCTTGCAGTGCTCTAAGCACAGCTTGATGGACTATCCTGGTCAGATTCAGGTTGAAAGGCCTGAATGCAGTAAGAACTATGGACTGTGAGGTTTGGCTTATGATGGGGAGAAAGACCTTTGCCTGGACTGGGCTAGCAGCTTGTGTGAGAAGCTCACTGTTATGCCCATGTCCTGAGAACCTGTGCAGGGTTGCTTTGCGTAGAAATGAACTGGTGTGAGCAGAGGGATATGACACAGAAAGAAAAGTCTTTGGGTGAACTGCTGCCAATTCAGATGCAATTGAGAGACTACAACCTTTGAGATTGGGCCAGCTGACCTGCAGTGGGGCAACAAGAAGAATGTAGACTCTTTTGAAGGGGCCTGAGTGCTCAAGGAGTGTCCTGTTCTTCAAAGTCTGCTTTATTCCCCCCTCAGATTAACAAATTAGCACCTTCCTTGATATTGTGGAGTATAAAAATGCAGGAAAGAGAGGGCCATTGAGTTTGCAACACAGTCTTGTGTTTTGGAAATGGCCATGGGCAGTGTGAAGCAGGTTTGCTGGATGCCTGCATGGAGACCCCCAAGGGGCCATGAGGATAAACTGTGGATTGCAATGGAGACCCAGTGGAGATGCTGGGACCACGAGATGGCTGCTAGTGAAAGCTGCCTGGCTTGATGAACTTTTCCAGGACTGTGAGCAGCCTAGCTGGAGGGGTGGAATTGGAATGTCAGAGACTTGTTGCTGGCTAGAATTATCGGACTTGGAGATTGTCACTAACTAGAGTTGTTGGACTTGAAGCTACAGAGCTTTATGTTTTCCCTGGTTGTTTTAAATCTTGCATTGGCTGAATGTTTCTTTGCTATGCCCAGTGCCATCTTCTGCAGTGTTAATGTTTATTCTGTGCCATTATGGGTTTTTTGAGGTTATTTTTTGGAATTATGGCTCAGTTAAAAGATCTTGGACTATGGGGATATTTGAACATCATTGGGATTGATAAAAACTATGGGAGCTTTTAAAGTTGAATACACTGAATACACTGTACTTTACATCATGTATGGATATCAGTTTATGGGGGTCAGGGATAGAATGTAGTGGCTTGATTCAGGTGTCCCCCATAAACTTAGATGTTCTGAATGCTAGGTTCCCAGCTGATGGAGATTGGGGAATTAACACCTCCTGGAGGGAGTGTATTGTTGGGGGTTGGCTTAAGGGTGTTATAGCCAGTTTCCCCATGCAGTGTTTGGCATACTCTCTTGTTGCTATTGTCTACCTGATGTTGGCCAGGGGGTGATGTCCACCCTCTGCTCATGCCATCACTTCCCCCTGCCATCATGGAGCTTCCCCCTTGAGTCTGTAAGCCAAAATAAACCTCTTTTTTCCCAGAAGCTGCTCTTGGTTGGGTGATTTCTACCAGCAATGCGAACCTGACTGCAACACCTGGTACCCTTGAGTTTCTGGAGTAGACCGCAGGTCGCAATGCCAGCTTTTTCTCATTTCCTTCCAGTCCTTGACACTTTTCTTTCAGGAGCAGGCTGAGGTATGGCTAACAGAGCTCAGTTGTTTATACCCGGAGACCTCCACCTGGAGCACCTCTGCATCCTTTAGCCATCTTGCCTAAGCAGGACAAGCAGCGTGCTGAGAAGAATCAGAAGTCTAACACATGTGGAAAGGTGGCGGGAGCAACCTTCAGATAGCCGGTACAGTCACATGTCACATGAGGACATTTCAATGTCACACAATGCAAACAATGTGCACCCATGGGACTATATCACCTAGTGGCCTTGCAGCTGTCTTTTTTGCACAGTTGCAGAATGAGGAAATTGCCTAATGGCACATTTCTCATAAGATATCACCATTGTTAAGTGACAAGGAGTATATAAAGGTTTACCTACATCTCACCTACCCCTAGTTCTCTGACCCACCGAGGGCAGGAACTTAGGGGGTGGTAACCCATGATCTCTAACTGCAGACAACTCCCAGCTGCTATGAGAGCAGGGCTATAGGACCTGACTGGACCAGTATAGATGGAGCATTGAGCAACCAGATAATGACACGCAAGGGCCTGGAAACCTCCCTGAACCAAAGTACCTCTACAGCTATCTGCTAATTCCAACAAGAGTCACTGTTGGAAGGCTTATTGTGGGAGTTAAGGCATGATTGATCTGTTAAACCAACAGATTAGCTACAGCATATAAGAGTAGGAAGAAAGTTATACAATTCACAGTAAAAATCTTTTGATGGCTTCCCTGGAGCTGGTAATAAGACACAGTTCTTCCCATGGCTCCCAAAGCCACACAGCTTTCAGCCCCTGGATGGAGCCAGCTTTCCTCTTCCTTGACACATTTGTATCCGTCACTTGCATCAGCCAGGATTATCCAGACAACCAACCCATAGGCTACACCTAGCTATATATAAATATGTGTGTGATAGATATGCACATTGTATACATACCTGTATATGTATGTGTGTGTGTATATATATATATATGTACATATATATATATGTACATATAGATAGATAGATAGATAGATAGATAGATAGATAGATACACATGTGTATCAGTATATACATATGCATCTGTATACTTATATCCAGATGTTTTTTGAGACAAGTCCAACAGGCTGGACTTTTTTTTTCTTTAATGAGAAAGAGCAAGAGCGAGAGAGACAGGATTGGCACACGAGGGTCTTCTGCCCCTATAATCAAACTCCAGACACATGTGCCACCTTATACACATGTGCGACCTTACACAGGTGTCACCTTGTGCATCTGGTTTACGTGGGATCTGGGGAGGTGAACATGGGTCCTTAGGCTTCACAGGCAAGCGCCTTAACCGCTAAGCCATATCTCTAGCACTATAGACTTTTTTGTTTTGTTTTTTGAGGTAGGGTCTTGCTCTAGCCCAGGCTGACCTCAAACTCAAGGCAATCCTCCTATCTCTGCCTCCTGAGTGCTATGATTAAAGGTGTGTGCCACACCACACCCAGCTTCAGATTTATTTTGAAGGTACTGGCTCACATGGTTGTTGGGTTGACAAATTTAAAATCTGTGGAGCAGGGCCAAATGTCTGGAAAATCAGGTATAGTTTCTACATTGAGGCTTTGAGGCAGCATAATCCCTTCTCCTCAGAGGAAACCTGTTTTTGTTCTTAAGGATGCCAACTGGAGCTTCACCTGCATTACCAAGGCTAATTGTCTTTTAAAGTCAGTGCCAATTACATTCACAACTTACTTTCTCAGCAATACCTACATTGGTGTTTAGCCAAGTCCTGACAGCCAGAGCCTCACCAAGTTGATTCACAAATTTAACTATCAGACTGCGTGCATCTCGGCCCAAGATTTACCCTCTCCCCTCTCCTGACTGACCCCGCCTCACCTCATACCCATCAGTCTAAATGTCATTTCAGGAAACCACTGGTGCTCTCTCAGCCCATATGGGTGCCACAATTGACCATAGCATCGCTTATTTATTTCCTTATTCACTCCTCTCCCACTTGGACATAAATCCAATCATGGTAGGACCATACAGTTTCTGGTCACCACAATGGGGCTGCTCTTGGTCCATTGAACATACTGGACCAGTCAGAGAAAGGCTGCCTGCTTCCTAGTGAATACACCTCTAACAGATCAGGGCCTGGTGTGTGGGGCCTAGGCTAGATGTCACCTGCTGATTTGATAGTCCTGTGTAAGAGTCAGCCTCTACAGGTCAACAAAAGAGGACCCAGCAGCACCTGAGACAGCATCCTCCATCAGCGTAGGAGGTGTGAGTGTCCCTTCTACACAGTGGTGAAGGATGCCTAGAGACAGATGCTCAGTGGCAGGCAGGCACCACCCATCAAGAAGGCACATCAGAAGCCAGGCATGGTGGTGCACGCCTTTAATCCCAGCACTTGGGAGGCAGAGATAGAAGGATTGCTGTGAGTTCGAGGCCACCCTGACACTAATCCCAGGTCAGCCTGAACTAAAAGTGAGACCCTACCTTGAAAAATAAAAATAAAAAAGACACATCAGAATCCACTGGAAGGGGCATGTGTGCCTTGAAGAAGCTTTGATTCATGTAGTACTCTTTGGTAGCTTGGGAAAGCTTTTTAAGGCCTGTTACTGTTCCAATTCAAAGAAAGAAGGATAAATCCTTGGCATGGGCCCCATTAGGAGTGCCAGCCATTAGCACCCTCATCCTTTAAAAGCCTAGTTGCCACTGTTGGTAATACCTTGAGCTGTGGCTGGCTTCACCAGCTGTGCCCACACAGTCTTCTGGGGCATGAGCATGATAGGCTCATGTGGTAAGTGTTGCCAGCATCCGGATTACTACTTGGGCCTACCCTCCTTCAGAATAGAGCTTCTTTGAGGCCCAGCCAGCTCCCTAAACAAACAGAAGCCAGATCTGTAGCAGAGCTCAGAGATGTTCTGGAGTGTGTCCTGAAGGTGACTGAACAAGTCTTATCACTTTGAGAAAAGAATGAGTTCTGGTAGGCAAGAGTGCGGAAGAAGCCAGAGTCAGCCAGAAGCACACAGGCTCAACCTGTGGTGGGTTCATGGAACAGGCCCTGGACAAGCCAAGGAAACAGCCGGGACCTGGTCAGAGGCTCTCCCAGCTGCCTGCTGCAGAGCTGGAAAGGAGGGAGCTCCTCTGGGTCAGCTCAGGCAGCTGCCAGAGGGCCTTGACTCTGTCCACTTCCCACATGGCCCACATATTCTAGGCTGTTTCCAAAATTCTTCTCATTTTGTCTCTTGGACCTCCAGGGCCTTCACTATTACTGACATTGTGGCAAGTTTGCAGGAGAGGGGGTTGTCCCTGATTTTGTCATGGAGCTGATTTGAATGTCCTGGGTGGATCAGTTTAAATACTTGCTATGAGAGCCCCTCTGTCCTGTCAGTGAATTTCTGCAAGCCCTTCCACGGTTCTCTGCTCAGGCAGGGACAGAGAAAAAGCGTCAGTTCAAATGGAGACTCATAATTCCCACCGGCAGAATGTCTTCCTCTGGGAAAGGGATATTGCCAGTGGTGAATGTTCCAAGTAAGAAGCTATAGTGTTTTTATAGTTGAAGAGGGGGATGTGCACTTTAAGAAGTGGTTTTCCCTCCTGGGTCCTGGAAAGGCTGCAGTAGACTGTGGGCCTTTCTGCTGCACAGGCCTAGTCTTGCTTCTCCTTGTCCCCTTCTTCACACTCCCCTTCCCCCTCCTTCTCCACTACCCAGGGGAGCTTCACAGTATCATTTCCTATATGTGACGTAGCCTGGAACCACAACCAAGAGCCACATGTGGCCACTAAGCCCAGAAACAAGCCTACTCCATGTTGAGATGTGCTTTAAATGCTTGAAGATGTGTTACTGAAAAATAATGGAAAATGATTCCTCAATCAGTTTACACTAATAAGACAGTGCAATGGTAATATTTTAAGGTATTTAAGTTAACTTTATAATTAATTTTACATACGCATCCCCCTAATGACCTATAGGCCTACTTTAAGGGGCCACACCATTTGCCACCCCCATGTTAGTGACCAAGCTTTCAACACAGGAGACTTTGGGGGACAAATCTCATGCACACCACAGCAACATTTCATTTTATTTTATTTTTTCGGTTCTGAGGACTGAACCCAGGGCCTTGCGTTTGCTAGGCAAGTGCTCATCCACTGAGCTAAATCCCCAACCCCAACATTTTAATTTTTAATGTGACTACTAGAGCATTGAAAAGCATGGGTGGCTTCCAGTAGTGGCTTGCACTGCATTCCAATGAAACTGCTGCTGCTGTGGACAATCTCTTTTGCATCTTGACTTAAGAAAAGAGACTGGACTGGGGGCACTGGCATTTGGAGTGATTTAGGCCTATGGGGATCCCGGGGAGAAGCTCCAACTTTTCACTGCTTGAAAGAATAAACGTTCACAGAGTCCCGAATTTAAAAGCACATGCCGCTGGGCTTTATGGCACATGCCTTTAATCTCAGCACGCGGGAAGCAGAGTTAGGAGGATCACCATGCGTGCGAGGCCACCCAGAAACTACATAGTGAATTCCAGGTCAGCCTAGGTTAGAGCAAGGCCCCACCTCAAAGACCCCCCCAAAAAAAAATACATGCCAAGAAGGAGAGCAGGATAGAAGAGGAGTGCTGTACTGACAATTATTAGTATACCCTGTCAGGCTCTGGATTTCCAGCCATTTTTCTGATTTTCTTAGCCTCGGCATCATAATGGAAAATTGATAAAAAGGAGGAGCTTTGACTGAGTCACAGTGGCAGAGGTGGATAAATGTGTAGGCTTGGCAATGAATACTATTATCCCAGTGTGGTGTCAGCTGTAACCTCCCTTTGCCATCAGATCTGTACAAACCTGACTTGATTAATGTTCTGAAATGCACGTGAAGAACATTTTAATGTAGCTCTGCACCAAAGGGAGCATGTAGTAGCCAATCATAGTTATATTATGGGATGCATATGTGCATGTACTTAAACAGTTAGACTCATTCCTCTCCAAGAACCAAGACAAAAAAGAGAGAGAAAAGCAGTGATGGGTACAATCATTCATGTATGTAGTCAGCAAATCTTTCTGGAGTTCCTAAAACACTGTGGCCAGGTACTTAAGAAATGGCAAAAATCAGCAGGGCACAGTGGCACACACCTTTGATCCCAGCACTCAGGAGGTTGAGATAGGAAGATTTCTATGAGTCCCAGGCTAGTAAATCTGATTTATAGTCAGATTTAAAGTCCAGGTCAACCTGGGACTACAGAGATGAGTTCTAAGACAGCCTGGGTTAGAATGAAACTTTATTTCAACAAAAAGAAGAAGAAGGTGAAGGAAGGAGAAAAAGGAGAAAAGAAAAGCCAAAAATCAATAGAACAAGGATCCTACCTCATGAAGCTTATAGTTTAATGATTAATAATCTTACAATGAAAGTGAATGCAAATAAAGTACTATACATACCCGGCCCAGCACAAGTGCAGACCAAAGGAGGGTGACGAGGAGGAGATGGCATCCGACTAATGGGTGAGATATAGACAAATGGACATACACAGGAAGGAATTCCAGGTGGGAAAGAAAATTAAAAAGTTCCTGGGGAGGAGGCCAGAAAAACATCAAAGAAGTCTCAGAAGACAGATGATTTGGGCTGTGTGGATGGTAGGCTAGGAAGGGGGGAATCTGAAGATTAAACTGGAAAACTGGGCTAGAATCCGGTCAGTCTTAAATGTGAATAGAAGCCCTTGGGATCTATACTGCAGATCAGCAAGGTCATTGAAGGTATAGTGGTCACAGGAGTGACATAATCAGGAAGACTCATCTGACAGATGCCATCGCACAAGTTAGCTTGAGAGAAAGAGCAGCTGGGAAGCTACCAGGATAGCTAAAAGATGGAGCAAAGGCCTGAGCAACACCAAGCTACCTTAAAGGAAAGGCAGAGTCAAGCAACATCTGCCACTTGATGAGTTGGGGGTGAGCCGAGGAGAAGGAGTTCAAGACAAGTCCAAGGTTGCACTCAGGCTGAGGGCCAGGACTGCACGGCCTATGATGTCAATAGGTGACATAGATGCTGCCTCACAGGGGGCAGGGGGTGAATTCGCCCTCAGATTTACAGCCTGGTGCTCAGGCAAATGCTTTCTCCAACAAGCAGTTTGTTCAGGATTGGCAAGAGGGCTGGATTCCAGACAGATTTATGAGTCATTAGAACAAATTGGTGATTAGAGTCGTGAAACTGGATAAAACTCACCAGAGGGCGAAATTGTAGAAGAGCAAGGGAAGGGTGAGGACAAGGAGAAAAGAAACAGAAGAAAAAGAGTGAGCAGGGTGTGCTGCACGAAGGACACCAAGTGGGAAGGCAGATCTGACAGAGAAATGTCAAGTAGCAGGCCTTCAACACCTTGTCAAGGAGGTCCGCAGGCCCTGCACACCTTCAGACAGAGCCAAACACATGCTGGGGCAGCTCCCCAGCACCCACTTAAAACAAAAACAGACTGTGCGGTCTTGAAAACCACATCATCCGTGTAGATCACATCAGCAGTGCAACAGAACCCAGGGCTGAGTAAAGACAGGAAGCCTCCTCTCCTGGCTCCCTCCCTCCCTTGCCTGTTTCCACCCCCGCTTTGGTACAGCCAGGGTGGGGCGAGGCCTTTGTGGATCTGGAGAAAGGAAAGGTCAGAAGAAATGCTAGGTCCAGCACTGCAGGAGGTTGAGGCAGAAGGATTTTGAGTTTGAGATCTACCTGAGCTATTATATAGCCAGATTCCGGCTGGAGAGATGGGTTAGTGGTTAAGGCACTTGTCTGTGAAGCCTAAGGACCTATGTTTAACTCTCCAGATCCCATGTAAGCCAGACACACGCAAGTGAGGCAAGGGCAAGGGCACACATGCCCACTAGGTGGTGCAAGTGTCTGGAGTTTGATTGCAGTAGCAGAGGCCCTGGCGTGCCAGTTCTCTCTCTCTAAAAAAAAATTTTTTTTAAATCTATAGCCAGACTCTATCTCAAAAATAAATGAATAAATAAATATGAAAGAGCAGAGAAGGGGAGGAGAGAGGAGGAGTATGAAGAAGGGAGAAGAGAGGGAAAGAGAGAAAATAAGCGTGGGTAGACGTTGAAGACACCCTGGCGACTTTGAAGTACAGATGTGCAGACAGCGCCCTTGGGAGGTCTGAAGCTGGTGCAAGGCAGCTGAGTGACCTAACCGTATCTGAAGCAGTGGGCTGTTTGGACCCAGGTCCTTCCGGTCTGAACTCCCCTCCAGCCAAAAACTGGGAGCTTGAGAGAGCAAGCCCTGCGCCCCGGCCACTGGCTACACTGGGGACTGGACTTCGCGCTCAGTATTACCACGCCACCAACCCACACGTTCCGCGCCATGCGCCTACAAGAACGCTGTGCTTTTTAGATAAAGTTAACCGGGAATGTGGCTGTCCCTTCTGTCATGCCAACCCTCGCCCCAGGGCACGCTCCACGAGTCAGCCGGGTGGGTGCCACCTCTCAGTCCTGGGGGCACGGGAGACCAGTTCTATGCTGTGGAGAGATCTTACGAAGAGCACCAGGTGTCCCAGAAAGTGGAGCGTCTATCCTTGTGTTCTGGGGCCAAAGAGAGTTTAGGTGAAGAACGTTCAGGGCCATCCTGGCAGTTTTCTCCAATGGCCCAATGGTTCTTAGACAGCGTCTTGGTAAAAGAGAGGAAAAGTGTTAAGGGCTCCAGTCTGCAAAGAGGTCTACCAAAATGGCTTCAAAGAACTCTGTAAGGAAGCTGGAGGGCATAGCCCCAGGTGCCTCTTGCGCATAGGACCAGAGCGCTTGTGAACTGGCATAATTTAGCCCCAAGACAGTCAGCCTGGCAAATCTGTTGCCTCCTTGAAAACCAGTCACCCTCTTTCCACAACACAGCTGAAAATGAATTCAGAAGTCCAGAGAACAGACCTTCACTCTTGAAAAGTGACAGAAGCAAGTGGTTTTGAACTTGGGACAGCAAATTTCTGGGGGAACTTTGCCCATAGGTAGATGATAGATGATAGATTGATTAGACAGATAGATGATAAGCACATACATACATATATACACATGTGTGCATTCATACATACATCACTATAATGGAAACAGCTTGTGTATGACAACTATAAATTGCAGAAAATGAAGAATTTCATCAGCAAACTTGTTATAACTGCTTTAAGTTTAGCGACCTGCCTGAACTAACCCAAGAAGACCAATATTGAAACAAGGCCTCTGCGAAGGCCTGTTCTTTGTCTTCCTCCTTTGCATGATAATGTAAGGACATCTGAAGAAAGAAAATGTCTCTAAATTACTTGTGTCGGGGAGATGTCATCTTGTGCCTTTCATTTTTTATGAGCAGACATGCTGAAAAAAATTGGGAAGTTCTATTCTGTGTAATAAACGTGAATTCATGCCTCAGATCAATTTTTGACTTTACTGAATATTAGTGAATTCCAGTTATCCATCTGTAAATTTTCTCTTAGACAAGAGATTATTGAAGAGGAAATCTGGTAGTATAAATGTAAATTCTGTTTTACATAGTATGTTTAGCTTTTCTCTCATGTTAACCATTTCATCCTTTTCAGTTTCCATACCTAAGTGGGCACTTATTTTTAAAGATTACACATATTTCGGACTTCTTGAAGCTAAAACGTTTTTTTTTTTTAATATATCTTTTTGAATTTTTTTGTTCATTCTTATTTATTTTTTTGAGAGTGACAAAGAGAGAGAGAGAATGGGCATGCCAGGGCTTCCAGCCACTGCAAATGAACCCCAGACATATGCGCCCCTTGTGCATCTGGCTAACGTGGGTCCTGGGGAACCGAGCCTCGAACCGAGGTCCTTAGGCTTCATATGCAAGTGCTCAACCGCTAAGCCATCTCTCCAGCCCAAAAGTTAAGTTTTTAATGTAAGATTACTTTATGCTAATTTATTTTAGTTTTCCTTAGCAAAAATCCACCAAAACAAAAGGTGTAGGGTTTTGTTGTTGTTGTTGTTGTTTCCAAGGAAGGTTTTCACTCTAGCCCAGGCTGACCCAGAATTCACTCTGTAATCTCAGGGTGGCCTCAAACTCACAGTGATCCTCCTACCTCTGCCTCCCGAGTGCTGGGATTAAAGGTGTGCACTACCACGCCCAGCTAAAATTTGTAGTTTTAAGGTTTCACTGGAGGATCACAGGAGGAGTATCATTGGAATTTTAATGAGCTATTCATTTGATTTATACCACTTTTTGAAATAAGTTGTACATGTTTTCAAATAATCATTGTTCATAAATATGATGTTCCTAGAGTATCCTCCATTCTTCCAAATTCCTGTATCAATTTTTTTTTTTTTTGCTTTTATTTTATAAGAGAGAGAATGAGAGAGAGAATTGGCACACCAGGGCTTCCAGCTACTGCAACTGAACTCCAGGCACATGTACCACCTTCTGCACATGTACAACCTGGTGCATGCATCACCTGTGTGTCTGGCTTACTTGGGATCTGGGTAGTCAAACATGGGTCCTTAGGCTTCACAGGCAAGTGCCTTAATTCCTAAGCCTTCTCCCCAGGTCCCTGTTTCAATTTTGATGAAAGTTTACTTTACACTTAAACTTGCATCTTTGCTTCCAAACCAGTTGCAATTTCCTCAAGCTGACAAGACCTCATAGAAAATATTACTAATATCAAAAGGCCTAAAGTAGAAAATTTAACACACAAAAATCTTCAAATCTGCATATTTGCCCTGATTTAAACATGTCGAGTCTCTATATTTGCTGTTGAAAAAAGAAAAAATAAACACCTCTTTAGTTTCTTTTCGGGTGAGTATTGTGCACATTTTCTTTTAATATGTCAGAAAAAAATAGGTTTTTAAAAATTTATCTAAAAGGACTGAATTTCTGTTTGGAAAGAAAACATAAACTTATACAAATTAAATAAATACTTTGGGAGGGAATAGATATGTTAAATGCTTAAAAAGAAACTTTGCTGCTGCTTAATTGTGTGAGCAGTTGCAAGTGTTCGACTGTTACATCATTAACCTTAATCTTTTGCTGAATGTCTCTTTTAGGTCTTATTAATTGGTTCTAAATCCTGTAAGCCCTGTTGCCTAATTCTTGAGGTGCAAGTGCAGAAGGTGATTTCCTGATGGATTAAATGACTCAGCAGGTCACCAGTATAAACATCCTTATTTTTTTAGCTATTATTTATCTTTTTAAAAGATTTTTATTGATGATTTATTTGCATGCAGAGAAAGAGGGGTGGGATATTCCAGGGCCTCCTGCCACTGTAAACAAACTCCAGACACATTTGTCACTTTGTGTATCTGGCTTTATGTGGGCACTAGGGAATGGAACCTGGGCCATCAGGTTTTGCAAGCAAACACCTCTAACCGCTAAATCATCTCTCCAGCTCTTTATTTTAAATCTATAGAAAATTGGAAGCAATTCTTAAAATTTCACATTTATAAAATGTCTTGTAGTCCCCAAACATATCTACCAGAAGTAATGATGTTTTGGGGCGCCAGCAAAAATTCAATCAACATAACAAGCTTCAGTTGGATAAACAATTTCTTTGCTGATTTTTATATAACAGGGATGTCTAGATTATAATGTGCCTATCCTGAGGAAAACAGACAGGATCAAGGAGTCTTTCAATCAGGACAATATAGTCAAGATCAGAGTGAGCTGAACCAACTGCCGCGGACTGACTCTCGGGGAGATCAGGACCGAGGGAGAACAAGGGCGAAGGCTCAGGGAGAACTCGGGATTCGGCGAGGAAATGACAGACAGACACACTCAAGTTGAATATGCTGCTGCAATTTACTGAAGGTTTCATGAAGATTTTATACAGATTGAACAGAGAAACTTAGCAAGCCAACAAGTGATCTCAGAAATCATTAATCTAAACAATCTTGAGTATTGTTCTATTGTAAGCATACATGTAATGTTGATCAGGCAGGAACTGTACCCATTTTTTAAGAAGGGCGTCTTGTATCATTGACCACAACATTATACAAACAGAAACTAGGTGTAAGGTGAATAACAGGTTACTTATTTCTTATACCCCAAGGACTGTATAAACACCAAGGCTTACGCTTCCTTGTTAAGCATTCCCGTAAATGGAAGAGAATGCCATAGCCTCCTTTTTACTTCATAATTCACCCATCTATTACCGAATTCATCATATCCTCCCTCATAGGGGAGTGGAACTAAGTAGATTCCAGCTCTAGGAGTCCACCATCTGCCCTTGATCAAGTACTGAACATATCCCCCAGGAAGTTTCCTGGTGGGAATGCCTAAGTTTTGTAACTCCTTATCTGCAGAACTGTCATGTTTCTTATGAACACTACCGATCAACATTTCTACTTTCATATTCTCAGGCTCCGTATCGTTCTCAAACATCATAAGCTGTTTTTACTTTACACCATCTAAAAACTGTTCTAGAGTTAATTTTTTATTCCTAGTAGAGTTATACATTCTCTCCATTGCCCTAATCATAGGAGGGGCACATTCAATACTTAGATTGTTTCTTGTACTCTGATTGCGTGCATGATTACTAATAAGTGTTGAATTAGCTGTTCTTAGACAAACAGCTAGAAGAAAGCAGGAAAGAAACAGCATTGGCGCCAGCAATTAGGTCGTCGTGACTTCATGGGCAGCAGGAACCTTTACAGTAACTGACTGCCAAGGGGTCACCGGGGGCATCCCTCCGAGGAGTGCTGGCCCTCTGTCCTCAGCTCTCTTCCAGTGCAGAAGCATTTCTGCTTGCTACACAGGCGAGGTCGCCGTGGACGTAGCAACCAACAACAAAGACCTCTTTGCCATATCAAATCCTAAAGGCCTTGCGTTTGTCTGGATGCACCTCAAGTTCAATGGTAAAAGTGCATCTCCTGGGCAGGGGAGATGGCCCAGCAGATGAAAGCATTTGCTGCACAAGCATGAGGGCCTGAGACCACCTGAGTTCAACTTCCCAGCACCTGAGTAAAGAGTTGGGTATAATACACCTGCCTGGAATCCGAGTCCTATGGGAAGCAAAAGACAAAGAAACTGCTGGGACCCACTGGTCAGCCAGCCTGGTGGAAAACAGCAGCTCCTCATTCCGTGCGAGACTTCTCAAGGGAACAAGAGAAAGAGCGACAGAGGAAGACACTGACTTTCACCTCTAGCTTCCACACATGTGCACAGCAAGGATATATATCTGCTCACACATGCACACATCAGTACACCACACACCACACACATCTACATACACACACAGAGTAAAACTTCAATTTAGATTCAACTTATTTCAATCAAGCAATGTCAAGAATCACACTCAACCAAAGTCTGTGACCAGAATGATGGATTAGCCTTCTGAAAATAAGAATTTGGGGATGTGATATGGAAATTGTGAAACACTGATGCTGAGGGGACCCCTGAAGTTAGAACAGCTGAACATTAGACAGAGGAATTGAGCAGATGACAAAGTATTGTAGCAGCTTTTTCTTTTGTTTGCTTTTGGTTTTTGTTTTTCGAGGTAGGGTCTCGCTCTAGCCCAGGCTGACCTGGAACTCACTCTGTAGTCTCAGGCTGGCCTCGAACTCATGACAATCCTCCCACCTCTTGTGTGCCGCCATGCCCCATGACTGTAGGAATTTTATTAGAAGCAAAGCTGGGGATTTAGGCTGAGTTCTGTGGCTAAGTAATGCTGCAAGTCCTTGCCTTACGTTCAGCCCACTTGGCGATGGCTGGCCCGGCAGTGAGGAGAGGTGGCAGGACCTGGCCCTGTTCACAGGAGAATGTGGCAGAAGGCAGACAGTTGTGTTCTGACCCTCTTGGACTCAGTACTTTTGATTTTGTGAGCCCCTTCCTCAAAAAAATTAAAAATAAAAACTTGCTTCATATGGCTGCACTGGTTAGAAAGAAAGCAAATATAGTCCACACAACTTTAAAAGTTTACAGTCATTATTTTCTGTGGGGTTTAAGAGACTGGAAACTATTTTTGTGAACTCTAAAAGTGAGTGTGCGAACCCTGCAGAAGGCGAGTGGGAATCTCGCAAGTGGGGATCCAGAGAGATGGAAGGGGGTATTCAAATAGACTGTGGGGTCCCCTACAGGGCCCTGTTCATGGAAATGTGACAGGTGGCCCTTGAACAAACACCTCAGAGCCCCTGTAAGTGTTCTGGCCTCACGTGGCCAGACTCATGCTTCTAGAGATCCATGCTCCTTCTAATCCATATATGGAGCTGTGCCAAGAGAATAGACTGGAAGCCAAAAATAATGTCACCATGTTTCCCCATCTCTGTATCTCTTGAAGAATCCTCCTTGAAATCTAGTGCATCCCTCAGGATGCCTCTTCTAAAACTGCTATTTCCTCCCGGTTCTCTCAAGCCCTGCAACGGCTCTTTCTCAAAACCCAGCAAATCTGGCCCTGTCCAACTTGTTGCAACTCTTTCCGGCTTTCTCGAGTTTCCTTCCCACTCACCCCCAAGCTCTGTCCACAAAAGAAGGCAAAAAGAGCAGGCTAGGAGGACGAAGCTCCTCTCTGGGAGGGCAGGCCAGCAGAGGACACAGCTAGCCCCTCAGTCTGTCCGTCATAGCTGCAAAAACTACATGCCTTACAAAGGAGCCCATTTTATTGCAAGGCGCTTTTGGAAACACCCTTGCTGAGACCAGCCTGTGTGAGGAGCTGTCAGAGGCAGGACCGCAGGGAAGCCGATGAAGAGCTAGGCGAGTTCACCCTGCTGCTCAGGCCCACACGGCCAGGAGAATGGGGAGAAGAGAGCAGAACCATGCTACCCAGCCCTCCAGGGTCGTTCTGTTCCTCTGACAGACAGCTGCATGGCAGGAAAAGGGCAAAGAATTCTCCAGGCCCCTTGATGGAAAAATTAAGGATTCCATTCCCACAGATGAAATAGAAATGAAACATACTAAAATGAAGTGCATATTGTGTGGAATACTCAGAAGCCTTATTTCTGCCTGTACATTCTACTTGTCACACATGGACAACAGCTAAATGTTTAAATACCTGGTGTTTTTAGACTCCAGAGGGTGGGCGCATATGGAGGTCTCCAAGCTACAAGTCTGCCAAGACCTCAGCATGGGGAGGATAGCTTCCCCACCAGGACAGTGAGAGGCTGAGTTTCACATCTTTGGGGGAAGCACAGGCTAAGCCCACTGGTAATACAAGGACTCAAGCTGTAATTGCAGGTTTCGCATGCTAACAGCGACCAGGTCATCACTGTTATTACAAGCTTGAACCAAGAACCCTCAGGCTCCAGCAGGGTGTCTGTGCCATTCAATCTGCCCGAACAGCTGGTGTTCTGCACATATATATTTCTGTTCACCGGGGAGGCGCTGCCACTCCATCTGCTTGAAAAGCAGCATCAAAATAGCCTAGACTCGGAATTGTCAACACAGCTCAGAAGGGTCACGCTGTGCCACCGTACTCCATCAGTGGCGAATCTAAGGCGGCCCAGCCAGAGACTGGAAACAGCCAGTGTTGGTCTCTCAGATTTTAGAAAACTTGATGGGTAAAAGCTGGAGGTAAATTGCCTTGACATTTAAAAAGCCGCAATTGTTTCTATTTCACGTGCCATGGAAACCTTATTATTCCGTTAGGGTAGATGATCTCAGCACTCCAGGGCCACTGAGAGTCATTCTCTGTCTCACCGAGTGGCTAAGGAAACACACTGTATGAAGTGATAAGCAGCAATTTCAGAGGGCACAGACTCAGGCGTGCAGCACACGTAACTATTTTTCTCTGAGTGCCTCTGATTTCTCGTTTGTAAAATGGAGATTATAGATATTCCTATTTCAAAGGTTACCCTGAGATTAAATGAAATAACACAGGGAGGCATTTGGCCTGACATATACTTGAATACTGATTAAGGGTTAGTTATTTATGGTACAGGTTTAAATATAACAATGCACACACACACACACATATATATTTAAATTCCATCTTGAGCCCCTGGAGGGAAACAAACAGAAACTCAGTTCTAAGGAACTACAGAAATGAAGAGAACAAAGACTTGAGGTGATGGCAGTGGGAGGAAACGTCTGTGAGGCATCCTGCTCACTGTTCCCCAACTTTGTTCCTGGAGTCGCGAGTGGGGATGTCATGAGTCTTCCTCTGTAGGCGGGAGGCATGGCTACCCTCCCGGATATTCACAGGATGGACAAGGCACTTGCAGGGAATCTGTTGTGGTCAGGTTCACATTTCTGGCAAAAAATCACCTGACCAAGAGCAGCTTGTTGGAACAAAAAAGGTTTATTTTGGCTTACAGACTCTAGGGGAAGCTCCATGATGGCAGGAAAAATTATGACATGTACAGAGGGTGGACATCACCCCCTCACCAACATCAGGTGGACAATAGCAATAGGAGAGTGTGCCAAACACTGGCAAGGGGAAATTGGCTATAATACCCATAAACTCACCCCCAACAATGCATTGCCTCCAACAGGCATTAATTCCCAAATCTCCATCAGCTGGGAGCCTGGCATTCAGAACACCTAAGTTTATGGGGGACACCTGAATCAAACCACCACATTCAGCCCCTAGGCCCCATAAACTGATAACCATACATGATATAAAATGCAATGCATTCATCCAACTTTAAAAGTTCCCATTGTTTTTATCAATCCTAATGATGTTCATACATCCCCATAATCCAAGGTCTTTTAACTGAGCCATAATACCAAAAAGAAAAAAGAAAAAAAAAACCATAATGGCACAGAATTAACATTCACACTGCAAAAGATGGCATTGGGCAAAGAAATATTCAACCAATACAAGATTTAAACAGGGCAAGCATCAAACTGTAGCTACAAGTCCAACAACTCTAGTCAGTGACAAGTCTCCAAGTCTGATAATTCTAATCAGCGACAAACCTCAGGAGTTCCAATTCCGCCCCTCCAGCTAGGCTACTCACAGTCCTGGAAAACTATCTGGGACCGGCAGCTCTCCTTAGCAGCCATCTCATGGTCCCAGCATCTCCACTGGGTCTCCACTGCAATCCACAGTTCATCCTCACGGCTCCATCGGGTCTCTATGCAGGCATCCAGAAAACCTGCTTCGCACTGCCCATGGCCATTTCCAAAACACATGACTGTGTTGCAAACTCAATGACCCTCTCTTTCCTGCATTTCTTATACTCCACAATACTAGTTAGGGTGCCAATTTGTTAATCTGAGGGGGAATAAAGCAGACTTTGAAGAACAGGACACTCCTTGAGCACTCAGGCCCCTTCAAAAGAGTCTACATTCTTCCTGTTGCCCCAATGCAGGTCAGCTGACCCAATCTCAAAGGTTGTCATCTCTCATATAATTACAGTTGAGCGGAGAGAAGTTTCAGCCCAAAGATTTCATTTCTATGCTATAGCTCTCTGAACACACCAGTCTGTTTCTACACACTGCAGTTCTGTACAACTTATCAGGACATGGGCATAACAGCAAGCCTCTCACACAAACTACTTTTAGCCCAGTACAGACAAAGCTCCTTTTCACCCTCCTAAGCCAAACCTCACAGTCCATAGTTCTTACTGCATTCAAGTCTTTCAACTCTGACCAGAATAATCCAACAAGCTGTAATTACTGCAAGGAGTATATCAGGCCAAGGTTTCGAATTCATCCGCATTCCTCTTTTTTTTTTTAATTTTTTTTAATTTATTAATTTGAGAGCGACAGACACAGAGAGAAAGACAGAGAGAGGGAGAGAGAGAGAATGGGCGCGCCAGGGCCTCCAGCCTCTGCAAACGAACTCCAGACGCATGCGCCCCCTTGTGCATCTGGCTAACGTGGGACCTGGGGAACCGAGCCTTGAACCGGGGTCCTTAGGCTTCACAGGCAAGCGCTTAACCACTAAGCCATCTCTCCAGCCCCATCCGCATTCCTCTTGAAAATCCAAAAGGCCGAAGCCACACAGTCAGGTGTCTAGTAGAAAATGACAACACTCCTCAGTACCAACATTACTGTTGCAGTCAGGTTTGCATTGCTGACAGAAATCACCCAACCAAGATCAGTTCATGGGGAAAAAAAAAGGTTTATTTTTAGGCTTATACACTCTAGGGGAAGCTTCACAACTGCTGGGGAAAAGATGACATGAACAGAAGATGGACATCACCCCCTCACCAACATCAAGTGGACAACAGCAATAGGAAAGTGTGCCAAACACTGGCAAGGGGAAACTTGTTATAATACTCATAAGCCCCCCCAACAACCTCCAAGAAGCATTAATTCCCAAATCTCCATCAGCTGAGAACCTAGCATTGAGAACATCTAAGTTTATGGGGGACACCTGAATCAAACCACCACAGAATCCCATCACCTAACAATTCATAATGTTCTCCTGCCACAGTAGAAATGGGACTTTTCATGTTACAATTCTCAGAGTGTGATGAGCTAATTATTAAAACTGACATCTCCAGAACTCAAACAGGAAACTTAAATTGTGCAGGTCCAAGAGAAGACTTTTGATGTTTTGTTTTGTTTTTTTCCTAGAACCCAGTGCAACATCTCCAGACTTTTCATCTCAGCAAATGGCAATATCCTTCACCCAGTTGCTCAAATGAGACTTGAGACTCATCCTGAATCCTCTCTTCCTTTTACTCCACTCTTATTAGCTGAGCCTGTTGGATATGTCCCCAGATCTCCCCATCTGGATGCCACCATCACCTCTAGCCTGGGGTACACAGAATGGCTTCAGATCTGTCCGTATGGTTCCAGTAGTAATTCTTTCTCTACACAATAGTATGACCAAATTTAAATCACACCATGTTATGTCCTAGGTCAAAATCCTTGGGAGTGGGAAATGGAGGATGGAAGATGAATTCTGCTTTCACTTGATGGAGATGGGGGTAGACACTGAGAAGACTCAAGACTCCTCCAAGCAGAAAATAAGAGGCTGGCAAGAGCTCAACACTAAAGGAAACTTCTAATCTACCCCCCACCCAAGGCTCATGGAACATTGTGGAAAAGGGGGCAGGAAAGAATGTAAGCACCACAGGGTATACACACACAAACACACATATATGTAAAAGCATACTGTGGGCTTAACAGTTAAGGTGCTTGCCTACAAAGCCTAAGGACCCATGTTCGACTCTCCAGATCCCACATTAGCCAGACGCACAATGGTGAGGCAAGTGCAAGGTCACACATTCCCACTAGGTGACACAAGCATCTGGAGTTTGATTTTAGTGGCTGAGGCCCTGGTGCACCAATTCTCTCACTCTCTGTCTCTGTCTGTCTGTCTGTCTGTCTGTCTCTCTCTCTCTCACTGTATCTCTCATTCTAAAAAAAAAAAAAAAGACATACTGTGAGACACTGTCCTGACATGAACCAACCAGTAATTCAAAACTTCACAGTGATTACCAATACTCCAACAAGACCTGCACTGTTCTCATTCTATAAACATTTTGACATAGACAAGGGAAGAAGGACACAAGAAATGAGACAAAACAGAGGAAGCCACCTTGAAAAGAGGGTCCTGAGTAGATGGGGGGCCAGGGAAGAAGAAATAACAGACAGTGTTCATAAAATAAATACAAATTAAAATAATGTAATAATAATAATAATTTCCATACATCCCTCTTGGCTTAGTAACAGTACACCTGTCATGGCAAGGCAAACCTGAGGCATGCCTTCAGAAAAGTCAAACCAACGTTCATAAGAGAACTAGAAGCTGTGGCAATTCAAATTCATCTTCACGGTTTTACCTGCACGTTGGCATGCAAAACACAGACTTGGATCTACTTGTTGGGGCCGTTCCTCATGTCAAGCTGTCATGAAGATGAGCCACGGAATAAAATCGAGGAAATATATCTTTGTACTTTACACTCTAATGAATGGCTGGCAATTTGAAAAAAAGAAAAAAGAAAAACCAGCAACAACTTAAATGCTGTTGCAACTTAAAAGAACATGTCCCTGAGGCTTTCTTTCCCACCTAGCTCCAAAGCCCTTGTTCCAACCACTGCTACCTCTGTGACACCCCTGTCCTCCACAGTCAGCCATACAGCCCTCTGGCTGTCCCAGCAGGCCAAGTTCACACGGTGGGCTCCTCCTCTGAGATTCTGCGCAGACGCACTCGAGCACCAACTACCTAAAGCTAAACGTGTCTCTTAAATGACTTTCTGTCACTTCACCCTGTTTACCACACTGCTACCTACGTCCCGAAGTTACTCTCTTTCTGCCCCTGCTTAGTTTCCTGCCACATTAGAAACACATGGCACTGGATCTCACACTTCACAGTTCCCACACTAGCCTAAACTGCACGGAAACAAGGTTCTTGTCAAGCAACAAATATTTTTTAGTGATGGAGCGATTTTATTTAATATTTCTATTCCTGTGATGTATCCCCATGACATTCATATGCAAATATAAAATAAACTATAAATCTCTGAGTCAGCTGGGCATGGAGGCACATGCCTTTAATCCCAGCACTCGGGAAGCTAAGGTAGGAGGATCACTGTGAGTTCCCAGGACAGCCTGGGTCTACAGAGTGAGTGTCAGAGTATCCCAGCCTAGAGTGAGACACTACCTCAAAAAAATGAAAGAAAGAAAGATCTCTAAATCAAAGTGTATTCAATCCTTAACTTTTTGTCTTCACACATATGGTTCCCTTTACTAAAAATGTCCTTGCTGTGCTTCCCTGGTGAACTCCTTCCTGTTCCTATTTCAAAATCCTATACAGGTGCTGGAGAGATGGCTTAGCAGTTAAAAGACACTTGCCTGCAAAGCCAACGGACTGAGTTTGAGTCCCCAGAACCCACGTAAAGCCAGATGCACAAGATGGCGCTCACATCTGGAGTTTACAGTGTCTGGAGGCCCTGGCATGTGTTCTCTCTCTCTCTCTCTCTCTCTCTCTCTCTCTCTCTCTCTCTGACTGTCTCTCTCCCTGCCTCTTTCTCTCTCAGATAAATAAAATATTTTTAAAACTACTATTTGGGCAAGGAGCCCTGAAGGGATAAAGCTGGAAACTGCTGAGGCAGCAGAGGAATGAGTGGCCATATGCTGTGGTCAGAACTACGACCTTGAAGAAAGACTGGATGGAAATTCTGACCCAGACCTGGAGCCCTCACTCTGCTCAAGACAGAAAGCAAAGACAGCACCCCCAAGAGTCTAGCAGCCACTCCCCATCCCCATATCTGCATGTTTGTTTAAGGCATCTCAAACTTAATGTGCCCAGGTAAGACTTCAAAGTCGCTTTCAGCTTGGCCCCACGACTTCGCTTCACTCTCTCATGCATACATCACATCCAGTCTGTGGCGCCCTTGGTCCCTCCCCACCTCCCCCTCTCACGTAGTCCACGCCCCCCAACGTCTTTGCTGGCCCTCTGATGACCTGTAACTCTGGCTCGCACCTGCCCCAGTTCCTTCATTCTCCATAATAAATAACTAAAACAACTTGACAAAACCTCG
The DNA here is from genome assembly GCF_020740685.1 of Jaculus jaculus. Taxonomy (NCBI): domain Eukaryota; kingdom Metazoa; phylum Chordata; class Mammalia; order Rodentia; family Dipodidae; genus Jaculus; species Jaculus jaculus. Next base: position 39,546,168 of record NC_059105.1, on the reverse strand, counting down.
ACGCCAATCCCACCAAGCTCAACTCCAATCCCACCACCAACTTCTCACCCTGTTGGGAACCTCAAGACACCCCCTCCACAGTGTTGGGACTCTACAGAGCCTGGTGTGGGCTCCACCTCAGCCTCGGGTCCCACCAGGCTTCCTCGGCAGCTAGGAACGAGGTTTAAAACTGTCAACTCCAGAGCAATCCTGAGGGTCGTTGGCTGTGTGATATTGGAAGAGTTGCTTAAAGTCTCAGTGCCTCTGTTTCCTCATCTGGAAAGTGAAGATGAGGAGGAGGAAGAGAATAGTTCCTGAGCTACTGTAAGATCAAAGAAGCTCCAGTCCATGATAACCGCCTACAACCCACGGCAGGCCTCTATGCATGCGAACAACTTAAAAGAATTTGGTGTCCTGGGTACCTGGATAGCTCAGTCAGATCAGCATCGAGACTCTTGAACTCTTAAAACAATTTCATGCCTTGGACCCTCACAGGCGGGGAGGAGGGAGAGGGAGCAGCAAAGATGAAGACAGGAGAATGTATCTGAAAGTTGTTACAATCAAATTTTAAAGACACAGTTGAAGTCTTTCATGAAATGTGTAGTAGAACCTTCCTTTACACTTAAACATAGGAAAAGCTGGAGAAGGGATTTGTCTCCTTAGTGCAGACATCACAGTACTGATAATAGCTAGATTGGGGAGGTGGGGTTCGAGGTAGAGTCTCACTGTAGCCCAGACTGACTTGGAACTCACTCTGTAGTCCCAGGCTGGCTTTGAACTCACAGTGATCCTCCTACCTCTGCCTCCCCATTTCTGGGATTAAAGGCGTGTACCGCAACCACCTCTGGCTTTATATCTTAGTATTAAAATCATAATGGTCTGTTAAAAACTTACTTTTCACTTGTTAGTGGCTGACTTTAAAACCATAACTGGGGAAACCAGTCTTGGATTTCAGTGGGGACACATAAAGAGGCTGACTTGAGTCACTCATGCCAAAGTAAGGCACAGGAGCTGTTGGAACACCTGTGGGCCAGGCGGGGGAAAGCCCTGGTTGGCATGGTGAAAGCTCTAGTTGGCAAGGCACTGGTTGGTGTTCCTCTGAGTGCAACGTGACTATAAATCACACCTTGTCAGTCTGCGCTGTCAGTTTGGGCTTTCCCAGGGTCCTACAGGCATCCAAGGGATTGCTCTAGCCCATCCACCTGAAAACAAATCTCTCTCCAGGGGGGGCATCTGTTTCATTTGGTTGTGTTGTTTGACTTTGATACAATGCCTTCTGCTTCCAATTCGGATGAGCTGATATTTTTTGTGAATGGAAGAAAGGTAAGTTCATGACATAACTAATATGAATTTTTCACATAAGGGATAAAAGCCAATCTTTGTTCCACTATATGTTTTATTTAGTTAACCTCTCTGTTGTCTTTTTCAAGTCATATATAGTAATATGAACTGGCTCACATTTTAGTGTCAGATCACTAAAGCATGAAGCCATCTGCTTGCTTCATATTTTTCTTTGGGAACCAGGAAAAAAGTCTCTTCTGTTACATTGTAATGAGAGTCAGATCCTGTAGCATGGCTTCATTGTGGAAGACTGTCATCGCACTGTGTTTGGATATTAATCTACTGGAGTTACTAGTGGGAGTGTGTGTGTGTGTGTGTGTGTGTGTGTGTGTCATGAAGGGTAATTAAGAGCAAATGATATTTTCTCTGCCTAACCCATCAACCCGGAGGCAGGAGCACCCTGCCTGGGCTGTGCAGCCAGGAAGCCGCTTCCTTCTACATCCTCACACAACCCTGAGAGCTGATCTCAACCCTGAGCTTCATAAACAAATGAGCACATGGGAACTTTAGAGTCAGAATGCATATTTGTTTGGGGAAAATAGAAAAAAAAACTAGTAAAATAAAATAAAATGCATTAAGAAGCATCTTGTTATATAGTTCTTTTGCTTCTCGCTCCTGTTCAGCTGGATTGCTGGTGTTTTTGTGGACAGAAGAAATGAAATTTCCAGAAAAGTGAAAATTTTAGCAATCCTCCCTGCCAGATAGCAAGAAAATGGAATTTATGGGAAACCTGTGAACTTAACATGAAATGGAAAAGAAAAGAGCAGAATACCTCACATGCACACAGTCTACATTTAGCAAATCAGGAATGACCTGAAGCCAGAAAAATAATCAGAAAAATAATTGTGGTTTGCAACAATCTAAAAGCCAAGGAATTTTCTGTGTGTGAAGAAATGGTCTACCCTGCTTTGCCTTTGTTGATGGCAAAAAAAAAAAAAAAAAAAAAAAAAAAAAATTGTCCTATAGTTGTTAGCATGGTCAGGTTTCTAGTCGTTTTTGAATTCAAAACCAGCAGTTGTTGGTTTTAGCCCTTTGTATCCTACAGTTTTCTAGGACAAGTTACAGATGTCAAAGAGCTGGAGAGATGGCTTAGTAGTTAAGGTATTTGCCTACAAAACCTAAGGACCCAGGTTCAATTTCCAAGGACCCGTGTAAGCCAGATGCACAAAGTGGCACATGCATCTGGAGTTTATTTGTAGTGGTTGGAGGCTCTGGCGAGCCTTCTCTCTTTCTCTCTCATAAATAAAATATCAAAAAAGGAGGGACTAGAGAGATGGCTTAGTGGTTAAACACTTGCCTATGAAGCCTAAGTACCCCCACTCAAAGCTTGATTCCCCAGGACCCACATAAGCCAGATGCACAAGATGGCACATGCGTCTGGAGTTCATTTGCAATGGCTAGAGGTCCTGGCAAACCCATTCTCTCTCTAGCTATCTGTCTCTTTCTCTGTGTCTGTTGCTCTCAAATAAATAAGTAAAATAAAAATATTTTTAAATATATCAAAAAAATTTAAGGTGGGGGGAGTACATATAACTGAAAATGTTATTGTAGTTCTTTCCTTGAGACCTGAACACAAGGAAACCAAGGCACACCTTCCATCATGGCACACCACCTCACCCCATGCCCAAGGCTCCTTGCTCATTTCCTACTATTAGAGATTTTTTTTTCCTACTTTTGATCCCCTGTATCCTCTTCCCCATATGATTTCACTCTTGTATACATTCATATCTCTGAGCTTTCCATCTACTTCCCATGTGCCCATGCAGAAGTACAGAATGTCTGTGTGTGAATGAATGTGTGGATTCTGGACAAAGGCTGGGGACATCTGCCAATCTCTTTGTTGGTTTTCTGACTCAGCACTGGTTTTGAGATCTGCGCCTATTGCTCTTTGAAAACCTGTCTCCTACTTCCCACCTGCACAGCTCTCCAAAGGGTGCCTATTCTTCATTGGGTTTACCCCAGTGATGGGGCCCCGGGCTGCTTTCAGTTCCCCACATACTCCCACCAGCACCACCACTTGCAAGGGACTCTGAAACCACAGCAAGATGATTTCCTAAGTTCGGCCAGGAGGCTTCCCAGAATGCGGTACAATTCACATTTCCCAGAATACGTGGCATAATGAACTCTGCTCCCTTGAAGAGATAAGGTTGTTGGCAGTTGCTGCAGTCACTTTCTACATTTTCCTATTCTCCCAGATATAAAGTGTCATCTTGGTGTCGGTTTTTTAAAAAATATTTTATTTTTTTATTTATTTATTTGAGAAAGGCAGAGAGAGAGAGAGAGCTCGTACAAGATTGAGATTACTAGGGTCTTCAGTCACTTCAAATGAATTCTATTGTTCCTCTTGTGCATCTGGCTTACATGGGTCCTGGAGAATCGAACCTGGGTCCTCTGGCTTTGCAGGCAAGCGCCTTAATCACTGAACCATCTCTCTAACCCTCGGTGTTGGTTTTGTTGGCATATCTGATCACTAATGAACTTGCTCCACTTTTCAAATGCTTAATGAAAGTAGGTGTATTTCCTCACATAGTTGTTGCAATGTTTATTTTATGTTGCTGGGAAGGCTGTCAGAATTACAGATGGCAGCCTCAAATTTCTCAGCCAAATCTTGCCCTTCTTGGTTTTTTGTTTTTTGTTTGTTTGGAACCTAGTCATGTTTATTTTATGCTTTCTGGCCCTGAGACAGCCATGACTAAAGGGGAAAACAGTAAACTAGGGTGGGGATCCAAGTCTTGAATTTCATCAGGCTTTGTTCTCCTGAATGTATGGGGGAGAAAGTATAAAGTTCTGGCCCATTGCTGTCCCTCACCTCCACCTTGGAAATAATCCCGCAGGCTCAGTTATGCTGTTCAAGAACATATGACTCGGAGGCCTTTTGCCTTTGTGTGCCCTGCATGGAATCCCCTTCACATGCCAAGGTTCAGAGTGTGGGTGCTGGGCTTGTCTCTAGATTCAGAAATCTTCTAAGAAGACTTGGAAATAAGAGGCACGGGGTGAATAAATCATGTGGTTTGTCTTCTTCAAAGGTGATAAGAATCAGGAAAAACTCTAGCCAGGCATGGTGGCGCACGCCTTTAATCCCAGCACTCGGGAGGCAGAGGTAGAAGGATTGCCGTGAGTTTGAGGCCAGCCTGAGACTACACAGTGAATTCCAAGTCAGCCTGGGCTAGAGTGAGACCCTATCTTGAAAAACCATTTAAAAAAAGAACCTTCTAGTGAGGTGCTTCTTGTCCATGTAAGTTACTTCCTCTTGCCTGGCGGTCCCAGGGAAGGGACTGACTGTTTTCCTCCAAAATCAGGGGGCAGCGGCTTTCACTGCTTATGCTGGTTTTGATCTCATAGCAGTAACAAGTGGAGCTCAGAAGAGGGGTACAGCTATGGCTAATGTCCCTCTTTCTCTCATACATTGGTGAAGCAGGGAAACAAAACCCCTAGTTTGAGCAAAATCCTCTCTGCCTCACCTTTTCTGACTTTTTGTGGCTCACATGGCATCTACATTATCTGCTCCTCATCCAGTCCTTGCCAGGGAAGTCGGGACTCAATGACTGTCGTAGATAGCAGAAAATTCAGACAGTGAGATCAATCTTCACTATTTAACTTTGGTTCCAGGCATTACGAAGGGATTTCTTTGCTACTTTTTCCCTCTGTCAAGACCCATGCCTCAGAAGAGCCTAGATTGCTGGAACACAGTGATAATATGGCCCTACAACCCTCTCCTTTGTTTCACAATGCAGGTTATAGAGAAGCATGCCGATCCTGAAGTGAATCTACTATTCTACCTGAGGAAGGTCCATATCCTTTTACTGCACTGCAAAGTACAGTGTCCACATGCCAACAGCACCAGGAAAGTCACCTGCATTTCATAAGTACTGTGTGTCCTGTATGTGGAGTCTAGTTGAAGTTCATACAATGTACATGTGGCCCATGCTTTCCTTGTTGTAATTTATTTACCTGAGCAAAAGCGAAAGAACCACTAATGAACGATGAGTGTGCTCACCTTGGAAAGAAGTTTGTGATTCCTGAGCCCCATGGTCTCCCCAGGATGACTCATACTTAGGAGCACTAATATGAACATGTTGAGCCAAACTTATGTCCCTAAACATTCAGGATGCATGTCATTTTTTTGGTTGCTTTCATTTTTATGAGGCAGAGTCTAAGTCTTGTAGTCCAAGCCAGCTTGGAACGCCCTGTATAACTCAGGGTGGCCCCCAAATTCTTAGCAATCCTCCTGCCTCAGCCTCCCAAGTGCTACCATTAAAATGGAAGCCATCAATGCCCAGAATCTTGTTGGTTCTTTTTTCCTTGTTTTGTTTTGTAGTGTTAGGGATCAAACACAAGGCTTAACAATTGCTAGGCAAGCAATCTGTAACCCTAAATCTCCAACATATCACTTTATTATGTTTCTAACTGAATTGTTTTTTTTTTTTTAACTCCTTTTATTTATTTGCAAGCAGAGAGACAAAGATAAAAGAAAGAGAGGGGCAGGGGAGAGAAAAGGGGGTGTGCCAGGGCCTCAGCCACTCTAAATAAACTCCAGACGCTTCTGCCACTTTGTGCCTCTGTAAATAGGTACTGGGAAATCAAACCCAAGTCTTTAGCCTTTGCAAGCAAGTGTTTTAACTGCTAAGCCATCTCCCCAGTCTGAATTGAAAATTTTTATATTCAGAAATGCCCCTGGACCCAAGGTGCTCAGAAAGCTCATATGGATTTCCAAGGACCCCTCCTCACTTTCCTCAACTGGCTCAGGTATTAGCAGTACATTAATCATTCATTCTCTAAGCAAGAAACTGTGGCAAACTTGATATAAGACTCAAAGAAATGTCACAACTAAAGCATCCTGGGTCCCCTTTTCCTTGACTCCCTTCCTTCCAGTCCGCCTTACAGGCACTAAATATGGCTGTGGGGGAGGAGGCTGCGGTGCCTGCACGGTGATGGTGTCACGATATGATCCCAAGAACAAGAAGATCCGGTATCCTTTGTGTTGGCCTAGCAGTGCACTAGGCATAGCTGGAAAGAAGAAGCCCCCCTGAAGGCCTCACTTTCCCTGTGACCGTGAATCCAAGTGTGTGTCATGTTCGCACTGCCTCCAAATCTTTCCCTACGTGTTCTGTTCAGCCACAATTATTTGTCCTGTTGTCCAGCTCTTGTGGCTCTGGTCTTTATTGCTTCATTATTACTTTTTTATCTGAGAGAGAGAATCGCCACACCAGGGCCTCTAGCCACTGCAGCAAAACTCCAGACGTGTGCACCATCCTGTGCCCATGTTTGGCCTTGTATCACTTTGTGAACCTGGCTTACGTGGGACCTGGGGAGTCAAACATGAGTCCTTAGGCTCAGCAGGCAAGTGCCTTAACTGCTAAGCCGCCTGTCTAGTCCTCCCTTTGTTTTTGAACAGGAGACTTCAGAGTAAGTGTCAGAAAAAAAAAATGCTTAGTACAAAGAAGCTAGTCATGGTGGAAGATTAGGACTTGATAGCAGTTTGCCCAGAAGGTCTGAGTGATTCTTCAACCCAAGCTTCATGATTTAGCAAGCATTGCCTTGACCTGAAAAGGCAGCCCTGCTCTGACTGAATGTAGAGCTGAAGTAGTTGTCTAGCATGATTGCCTAGGTTTGCCTTTGGTGACTGGTTGGTGCCATTCACAGATGATAGAACTTAAAAAAGAAAGTGGCAGGCTGGAGAAGATGACTTAGCAGTTAAGGCATTTGCCTGCAAAGCCAAAGCATCCTGGTTCGACTCCCCAGGACCCATGTAAGCCAGATGCACAAGGGGGTGCATACATCTGGAGTTCATTTGCAGTAGCTGGAGGCCCTAGCATGCCCCCCCCCTCTCTTTCTTTTTCTCTGTCTCCCTCTTCCTTTCCCTTAATTAAATAAATAAGTAATTTTTTTTAAATGAACACATCTTTAAAAAGAAAAGAAAGTGGCAAAGAGAGGAAAATGTTGAGCTTAGCTTGGAACACATCACTTTCAGGGTAATTATGGAATACCGAAGGGGATTATCCAATAAGCATTTAGATATACAGTTTTGTTGCTTAGAGAAGAGGTCTCATCTGGAGATACAATTTATTAGATGTGGTCAACATAGGCAACAACATATTTATGAAATAACTAGCATTTGTCAAATGCCTCCTGCATTCTAGGCACCATTCGAAGCAGCTGACATATATTGTTTTAAATGTTTTATTTTATTTTAAAGAGAACGAGGCATATAGAGACAGAATGATGGCACCAGGGCCTTTAGCCACTGCAAACAAACTCCAGACACATGCGCCACCTTGTGCATCTGGCTTACGTGGGGCTGGGGAATCGAACCTGGGTCCTCTGGCTTTACAGGCAAGTGTCTTAACTGCTAAGCCATTTCTCCAGACCATATATAGGCATATTTAGTTCCGCAAGCAACCTTAAGATAGGCATGCCTCTCACCCACACTTACAAAATGAGAGACAAAACTGAGGCAAAGAAAGTTAAGTACTTTGCTCAAGATTTCCTGGGTCACTTGGCAGTGAGTACAGATTCGGTGAGGCCATCGGAGACAGCAGGAACTTGAATAGAGCACAGAAGTAGAATGCTGTCAGAAGACAGAGGGAAATGGACACAGAAAGACACCCCACAAAGGAGAAGGAAAGGGAGCAGCATCCAGAGCTGAAGCGAGAATATCAAGAGAAGAAAGTTTCAAGAAGGTGCAAGTAGTCACGAGTATGAAACACCAGGGTGTGGCCAGGGCTTCAGGCTGCCAGGACAATGTCAGCAGAGAGATGGGGCTGGAAGGTAAGGCCAGATGGCATCACGATGACTGGAAGGCAAGGAAGTGTGAACAGCCTTTGAAGAAACTTGAATAAGGAAGAGGGTCTGGCGCTGGAGAGGGACGTGGGGCTCTTGATTTTGTTTGCTTGTTTTGTTCTTCACCACAGCAAACACTTGCTTTAGAGTGAAGCAAGGCAGTGGCTAGTAGTTGATGAGAGGCGAAGTCCACGTGGAGAGCAGAGGAAACGGGAGCCAGAGGACAGGGGAAGGACTCTTCGCCCTCTGGGTCTTCAGTAGTGGTAGGCGGATGCCTAGTGTTGGGCACTGGAGGCAGGACTGAGGCAAAAGGGAGAGCGAGAGAAGGTCAAGAGAAAGCAAAGCTCAAGAGGGAGAGGGTGAAAGAACATAGAAAAACAAAACTGTGTCTATTTGCCCTTGTGTCCCGGGTCTGCCCTAGCGATTGGGGTTCCTTGCCAGTCCACTGTGTGGCTTCCAGAGGGCTCTGATGATTCAAAGGGAAGGTAGCACCAAGAGCAGCATCCACACCCTCAGCCTGGGTAGGAGAGTCATCCTCAGGGAAGGCGACTATTTCCCACGCCTGCCTAAGCACCTAAAGCTCAATGCCAAATCTCCCTAACGAAGTCTGGGCTCCATTCTCAACCAGTGAGATGAATCTAGTGCTAATCATATCTTCTATGCCATGAAAACAGACACTCATGTGGGAGAGATGGTTGAGACAAGGGCCTAAAATCTGCCTTCTGGGCTGGAGACATGGCTTAGCAATTAAGGCGCTTGTCTGTGAAGCCTTAGGACCAAGATTCTATTCCCCAGCACCCATATAAGCCAAATACACATGGTGGCACACGCATATGCAGTTTGTTTGCAGTGGCTAGAGGCCCTAGCATGCCCATTCTCTCTCTCTAAAATAAATAAATAAAAATAATTTTTTTTAAAAAAAACTGCCTTCTAAATGTGGGTGTAAGCCAAGTATTATAATGCATCCCAGCACTTGAGAGGCTGAGGAAGGAGGAGGAGTTCAACCAGCCTAGGTTACATAGTATATTCCAGTCTGTCCCCCCACAAAAAAGGGGAGGGCTGGAGAGATGGCTTAGCAGTTAAGAGCTTGCCTGTGAAGCCTAAGGACCCCGGTTCGAGGCTCGATTCTCCAGGACCCACATTAGCCAGATGAACAGGGGGGCTCACGCATCTGGAGTTCGTGTGCAGTGGCTGGAAGCCCTGGCGTGCCCATTCTCAATCTCTCTCTCTCTCTCGTTCTGTGACTCTCAAATAAATAAATAAAAATGAATAAAACTATTTTAAAAAGGGGGGAAAGGGAGAGGACTAGAGATTGGCTCAGTGGTTAAAGGCACATTGTTTGTAAAGCTTGACAGCCAGTTTGATTCCCCAGTACTACGTAAAGCCAGATGCACAAAGTGGCATATGTATCTGGAGTTTGTTTGCAGTGGCAGAAATCCCTCATACTCCCATATTCATTCTCTCTCTCCCTCTCAAATAAATATTTTTTTTTAAAAAAAGAAGAGGAACAGAAAATAAAGAAGGAAAGGAGAAAAAAGGAAGGAAATAAAAGGACAGAATTAAGGAAGGACTGAAATCATCTGAGATTTAAAAGTGACTGATCTCAACCCAGAGATTCTGATTTAATTGGGCTAGAATACAAGAACATTAATATTTTAGAAACTTCCCACAACTGAGAATCACTAGGCTAAACTACCCAATGATTGTTCACATAAATCCAGTTTATCATGTTCTGGCTTTGCTAGTTACTCTGGTCACTGTGAGCAAACTAGCTGACAGAAACAACTTAAGTAAGGGAAGAAAAGATTAGTTTGGCTCATGGTTTTCAAAGAGCTCCCAATCCAGGGAAGGCATGGCCTTAGTTGTGGGAACAGGTAACAAGTCTGTTCACATCATGGTGGGCCTGAAGACATCACAGACGAAACCAGGGGCCAGGCTGGCATCTACGAGGCCCATTCCCCTGACCTGCTCCTGCCAGCCGGGCCCCGCCTCCTAAAGGCTTTACAGCCTGACAAAAGAATGCCACCAGCTAGGCAACCAGCATGCAAAATGTGAGCCTATGAGGGACATTTCCAAACCATGATACTTCTTTACCCTAGAGGGAAAAAAAACGGTAAAAACAATAATGAGCAAAACAAGGGTCTCCTGGAAGTCTGATATGAAAATATTCTTTTGTTTTCCTTTCCATTCTGCCATTCTTCACTTGTCACATGTAAGTTCTTTATTGAAATTTTATAGCTAGTCTGGTCTATGCTCAGGGAGATGCAGTCTTCTCACTCAGCTGGACTGAAGTGGCTCCTCAGATTTCGTCATACACTTGTCGTGATTGCAGTATGTTCTCTTTTTTTTTTTTTTTTTATTTATTTGAGAGCGACAGACACAGAGAGAAAGACAGATAGAGGGAGAGAGAGAGAATGGGCGCGCCAGGGCTTCCAGCCTCTGCAAACGAACTCCAGACGCGTGCGCCCCCTTGCGCATCTGGCTAACGTGGGACCTGGGGAACCGAGCCTCGAACTGGGGTCCTTAGGCTTCACAGGCAAGCACTTAACCACTAAGCCATCTCTCCAGCCCCAGTATGTTCTCTTAACACAAGCCCATCACAGCCACTACCCAGCAACAGCGTGCCTGGTGCCCATCTGCTCTCTGCATGGGGCAGCCATCACCACCGTAGAGGGTGTGGGAAGCATTAAAACCAGGATTCATCCTGTGCAGGTGAGAGCACGATGTGAGGGGGACCTCAGGCTTGTAGGGGCATCCCCAGTAGTCTGATATGTCCCTAGTCACTCTCTAACTTTGAAAGACTTTGTGCTTTTATTTTTTTATGTAAGATTCCATGCTTTGTAGTTAGGAATCTTTTCAGAGTTATCTTCAAGGTGATTTCATTGATTTTTAAATATATTTTAACTCCAAGAGACCTTCTCAGTTTCATCCTTGTTATAAACTAAAAAGGAAAGTCCAGAGAGATGACTTACTGGTTAAGGTACTTGCCTTCTAAACCCAAGCACCCATGTTCAACTTTTCAAATCCCACATAGGCTAGACGCACAGGAGGTACACAAGGTCACACAAGGTGGCCCAAGCCTCTGGAGATCAATTGCAGTGGCTGAGGCCCTGGTGTGCCAATTCTCTTTCTCTCTTCCTCTAATTAAAAAAAAAAAAAAAAAACTAAAGGAAGACAAGTCCAGTCTGACATGAGAAGAAAATGAGACAGGAAATGAAGTTTAGACAAGATTCAAGCTCCTCCCTCCTCATATTTCAGACCTAATGGAACTCTGATCATGAGTTCAATTATGTGTTAGGAATGTTCCAGAAATGTCATGGAAGTGCATGGCAAGTAGTGATACACACTGATATAATGAAATAAAGCTACAGAGACAAGGCAATTACGAAAGCTTAGAGAACTACTTGAAGAAATGGTGATGTTTTTATATGCCAGAGTAGAAACTTATGCTGATAGGAGTTTTAAAGGCAGTGTGCAGCAAAGGAAAGACGTGGAGTCTTGACACTCCTCTAGAAAGGCTGGCTAGAACACAAGCTTGTTAGCCTTGGTGGACACCTGTGAATGGTGCATGTCTTTTGGTCATGAACTTAAATTACCTTGTGCTGTCTTTAAGATCTTATCCCACACTTGGTTCCTTGCCTTAATTACTCAAGCACTTCCTGATGCAAGGTAGAGTTCTTCCTCTCCAGTCTTGACAGACTGGTTCAAGATTTGCTCAGTAGTGCCCCAGAGCAGGCTTGTTCTGGCTTGTGAAAGCTCATTGTAAAATATGCAAGGATTCCGCAAGCCAGTCTTTAAACACATCCATCATTAAATTAAACTTTGCATACATGTACAGTTCCTTGATTTATCCCAGCCATGGTGGTAGATGTATGTGTACAATGAAAAGGGGAAAATAAGAGGCACATGGAGGCTCTCCCTGCCACACTCAGCCTGGCTTACACGGACCATCCAAAACGGCCACATAGAAATGGACCCAACACAACCATGCCGTCCCCAAGACCAAGGCTGGCATTCATGGCTCCCAGCTGCAGCTTTATGCCATAGGGTTGTTGCATGGGGAAAACTGTTCTTTCTCCCTATTTTTTCATTGTTTAGTTTGTCAATGGATAGCACTGAAGATGTATAAATTCCATGTGTGACCAGCCCAATCAATAGCAATTAATTTTAAAGCATGCATATAGACTGTCACTTAATACATCAAAAACTCGATAATATACACAGAAAACAGGGGTGGAAATGCCTTTCCAGAAACTATGCTAAATGCTGTGCACACATTCATTCATTTATAACCATTCGGTAAAGCACATGCCGTTATTACCCTAATTTGAAGATAAAGAAATGTTTAACAGGGGCTGGAGAAATGGTTCCGTGGTTAAAAGTTGCCTGTTTGCAAAGCCTGACAGCTTGAGTTCTGTTCCCTAGTGTCCACGTGAAGCTACATGTACAAAGTGGCGCGCCTGGAATTCCTTTGCAGTGGCAGAGGCCCTGGCATGCCATACTCCCTCTCTCCTCACCCCTTCATAAGTAAATACAAACTATTTAAGAGAAATGTCAAATGAGACATCCAAAGTGACAGGATACATGAGCTGTAGGAAGAAGAAACGCTCACATGAGAATGGCTCCAAGGCATTTTATTTCTCTACACTTTCCATTCCACAAATAAGGAAACTGGGCTCCAGAGGGAACTGATTTAATTCCTGTTAGTAACAATTCTTCTTTCTTGAGGGCAAAAATGATATGCATCTGACTTCAAGTTTTATTTGGGGGGGGCAGTCATCTGGGAAAGGCTGAGCTACGTGTTTCACCTCTGGTTGGAGTGCAAAGCAGAGGAATGCCAGGTGTAACTGTGTGCCAATGTCTCCCAGGAACGGCTTGCCAAGTGTCATGGCACGCAGTGTGGCTTCTGCAGCCCAGGCATGGTGATGTCCATCTACACACTGCTCAGGAACCACCCTGAGCCCACCCCTGAACAGATCACCGAAGCCCTTGGAGGTGAGCTTTAAACTTGACCCTGAGCAGGCAGGACACAGGATGGGAAGTGCTCAGGAACCTAAAAATGGCTCCCTAGCCAGCCTCCTAAGATCTTTCCAGAAAGAGCTGTGTTCATTTTGGCAGCAGTAGTGCCAAGAGCTGGGGCAATGTTGGTTTCATCACAGGCCTGAAGCTTTTTGTTAGCTTGGCAAGGGTACTTCAGTGGGCCGCCTCTAACACAGTCTTTTCCAAATGTGGAAATGGGCAGGGTGGAAGAAGAAGATTCTGCCATCTGGATTTGAATTAATCTGACTGAATCATCCATCAGCATTGTTTACTGACACTGACTTTGCCAAGGAGAGACTCTCAGATACTCCACAGCTTTATGTCCTGACTGGCTCTTCATCAGATGATAACCAGTTGTTGTAATCAAAGTTACCAATTCAATCTATGGAAACATAGCTATCAAATTTAAGTGAGAAATTGCAACTGTCTATCCAAGAAAGCATATTAACAAATGCAGTTTTCTACCACAAATCCACCAAGCTACTGTACTACACAGAGACCCTGTCTCCAAAAAAAAAAAATCAAATGTATAGTTAGTATAAGCATATAATTTCTAAAATGCACAAAGTAGCATGAATCACTGTTTCATGTAATTTAGACTTTTCCCTTCAAGACTAGGAGAATTAAAATTTTGAATTCCATCCTTTGTTTTATAATTAGAAGAAATTCACTAATGGGTAAAATTATCTTTCTTCAGTAGAACTTGAAGAGTTGGCACTGATTCTGTGACCAAAACAGACAGACAAAACTGATCCTGGCTCACACTAAACTTGAATGTGTGCTTTATCTCTCTTTTTAGCAGAAAGAAAGTATTAATTGTCTCTCAAATACTTCTATCTCATGCCTTTTAATTATGGTCTAGGAGTCATGTCTCCTTCCCTCCATTCTAAAGATGAATTCTAAATTCACATCCTTTAATGATAGTTTCCCTTTTAGCAATCATTATTGTGTATGCAGTTTCTTCTTGGAATGTTCTTATGCTACTAAAAAGGAAGGAGTGTACTCGTAACCTGAGTTTCCACATGACTCACTGGTATGTTTCCACACACTTTTCACTTGTCACTAGTTATCATTAGAAGGATGCTATGAATGAAAACATGAATATTCTAGGGGGTTGTTGGTTTGTTTCAAGGCAAGGATTCACACTAGCCCAAGCAGACCTGGATCTCACTCTGTAGCCTCAAAATGACTCAAACTCACCAAGGTCTTCGTAACCCAGCCTCCCAAGTACTAGGTCTAAAGGTGTGGGCCACCACACCCAGCTGAAAACTTGTGAATATTAGAAGAAAATTTCTTATTCTTTTCAAAAACAAACCTGGACAAAACCCAGTTATGATATAAAGACACAGAATAAAACTAAGGAAAATTTCAATTTAAGTATAGCTGGCATATAGATATTTCTTAATATTTTCTCTTACCACTCAACAATACCTTCTTCACTCAAAATTGTTCACTTTCTGATTGTGCTATTAAAACTTTGACCTGTGGCTTCAATTAGTGTTAACCAAACCCGTGTGGATTAAGGAACCAGTAGTCCTTTCTTCAGTGAAAGGACAGGTAGTGAGTCATCAACACCTTTAAAAATGAGGAATTTAGGGATTTTTCCAGTTTTTGTTGGTTTAACTATGTGTAGACAGTCATAGAAAGAGGTATTATTGCTGAGGCTGGAGAGGTGGTCCTTCCTTGCAAAGCCTAATGGCCTGGGTTTGATTCCCCAGTACCCACATAAGCCAGATGCACAAAATGGAACATTCATCTAGAGTTCATTTGCATGGCAAGAAGCCCTGGAGCATCCATTCATATTCTCTCTTTCTCTCTCTATCTCTATGTCTATGTCTATCTCTATCTCTATCTATATCTCTCCCCTCCCCCTGCAAACAAATTTTTTAAAAAATTTACAAAGAAAGACGGATCATTTCCTTCTGGATTCTGTGCCTGTAATTCACATGACAACCATCAGGATGGAAATACTGTCATCAATTAGCAGCTGAGGGCATCAGTGGCAGAGTGCTTGCTTAGCATGCATGAGGCTCTGGATTCCGTCCTCAACATTGGAGAAAAAAAGAAAGAAGAGGAGAGGGGAGGGGCGGGGAAGAGAATGAAAGGAAGAGGAGACCTGTTAAATTTGGCTAAATACAGACAACTTGGGCTGGAGAGATAGCTTAGTAGTTAAGGCACTTGCCTAAATACAGACAACTTAAAGAGAATACTTGTGCCTTTTCTAGGATTATAAATGTTAGCCACACTAACAACATATATCTCCATAGCCTAAGAAAAGCAATGATATAAGTTCAAAGAAATGTCATTAGCTAGGTGTGATGGTGCTCACCTGTAATCCAAGTACTTGGAATGCTGAAAGAGGAACATTGCTAGTTCAAAGCCAAACTGTACTACACAGAGACCCTGTCTCCAAAAAAAATAAATAAATAAAATGTACAGTTAGTATAAGCATATAATTTCTAAAATGCACAAAGTAGCATAAATCACTGTTTCATGTAATTTAGTCTTTTCCCTTCAAGACTAGGAGAATTAAAAATTTGAATTCCATCCTTTGTTTTAGAATTAGAAGAAATTCACTAATGGGTAAAATTATCTTTCTTCAGTAGAACTTGAAGAGTTGGCACTGATTCTGTGACCAAAACAGACAAAACTGATCCTGGCTCACACTAAACTTGAATGTGTGCTTTATCTCTTTTTTTAGCAGAAAGAAAGTATTAATTGTCTCTCAGATACTTCTATCTCATGCCTTTTAATTATGGTCTAGGAGTCATGCCTCCTTCCCTCCATTCTAAAGATGAATTCTAAATTCACATCCTTTAATGATAGTTTCCCTTTTAGCAATCATTATTGTATATGCAGTTTCTTCTTGGACTGTCCTTGTTCTACTAAAAAGGAAGGAGTGTACTTGTAACCTGAGTTTCCACATGACTCACTGGTATGTTTCCACACACTTTTCTTCTAGGTGTTCAAACATGCCCTATCTTCACATGCACATTGTTTCAGAATATTTTTAACTATAATTGAACTTAATAATTGGAGATAAGATTTTTTTTGAGGCAAGCCCAACAGAGAATGAGAGTGAGGAAGGAAAGAATTGGCATGCCAGGGCCTCCAGCCACTGTAATGGCACTCCAGATGTGTGCACATGAAACCTTGCATATGAGTCACTTTGTGCATCTGGCTTACATGGGATCTGGAGAGTTGAACATGGGTCCTTAGGCTTCACAGGCAAACACATTAACTGCTAAGCTATCTCTCCAGCCTGAGATAAGCTTTTTAGTATGAAAAAGCATGTTCTAGAAATTGCTCAAAATTTAAAAGACAAAGAAAATCTTATGTATGATTCTGCTGCCAACAGACAACCACTGTCAAATGCTTTCTTTTAAAAATATATATATTTATTTGAGACAGAGAGAGAAGAGAATAAAGGAGAGGGAGAGAGGGAGGGAGGGAGAGAGCAAAAGAGAATGGGCATGCCAGGGCTTCATACCACTACAAACAAACTCCAGATGCATGCACTACCTTGTGCATCTGGCTTATGTGGGTACTAGGGAATCAAACCTAGGTCCTTAGGCTTTGCAGGCAAGTGCTTTAACCACTAAGCCATCTCTCCAGCCCAATACTTCCTTATTCATTCCATCTTTTACATTGTTTGTTGAGTTTCAGTACTTGCAACTATTATATTTGTATTTTTATATTGCATTACAATTTTAACAGCATAAAAACTTCCCCATGTTATTAAGACCTTTTCATAAATATCCTTCATACAGGTTGCAAACTTTGCATATAGGTTTTCAAAGATAATGGTTTCCTTCACCCTTTCTACCATATATTAGAAATGCTGACTGACTAAAATAACACTAGCTACTTAGCTACTAAAAGACATAGACTTTGCTTTTCTGTGTGGTTCGGTGACCTCCAACCCTTGCCTCTTCAGAAGCTTACAATCCAAGAAGGAAAGTAAGTTTCACCCACAAGTGACCCAGCACACTTGGGTGACAAGTCAATATCATGCTTTAGGTAGCCGGTGACACATGTGGCTGGAGTAATCCCAGGAGAACAGTGACTGGGAAGAATGACCCTGTGTTGATCAGCTTTCCATTACTATGACCAAGTGCCTGATATAATTTATAAAGAGAAAGGGTTTACTTTGGCACACAGTTTTTGAGGTTACAGTCTGTGATCTCTTGACCTCATTACTTGGGACCCAAAGTGGGGCTGTGCATCACACTGGAAGCATGTGACCAAGCAAGGCTGCTCACCTCACAGCTATGGAGAAAAGAAGAAGAGACAGTAGAACCCCACCGTCGTTTTCAAGGACACATCTCAAATGACCTGAGGACCTTCCACTAGGCCCCACCTCCTGAGGGCTCCATCACCTATCAAAACTATCAGCCTCAGGATCAGGCCTTTAATACACGGGCCTTTGAGGGATGTAATTGCATTTTTTTCCCCAAAGAATCTTTCTGGATTTAGGTACCAGAAAAGAATCTAGTTACTAAAATAGATATTCCACTGAAAATATTAAGCACACATATGCAAAATACTTCTATAGCATACCTCAAAACCTTATTCCTTATTAATCAGGTAATTTGTGCCGATGTACCGGATATCGACCAATTGTGGAAAGTGGGAAAACATTCTGTGTGGTAAGTAAAATAATACACATATCAATATATGTGTGTTTATCCATTCGGTTGACCTAGTGTTTTAATGAACTTTCACATAAAATAGGCTATTGAAATCAACATATTATATATATATATATATATATATATATATATATATATATAATATATAAAATATATGTAATGTATTATATATATATTATATTATATTATATATATTATAATAATTATAATAATATATTAGATATAATATATTATATATGTATATAAATAATTTTTTTAAAAAATCTGTATTAAAGTGTAGCAAAACTAGGAAATGTCAATTCCTTTGTTGTGAATACCAAGGTGCCTATATCTAAATTCCTTACTGAGTTAAAAGTTTAAAGTGCCAGCTACCACCTTACAGTAGTTCCTACATGCCAGATGCTGTATGGAGTTCCTCACAGTTCAGTCTAGCTAACTTGTTTGGGATGGGTTTTATTATCCCATTTTAATTGATTATACTGGGATAATACATGACACCAGGAACTAGACTCAGGCCTCCTTGATTTCACATATGAAGCAATTATCTCCAGATTGTCACACATCCTGTGGTGGTATTCACTGAAAAGGTTAAAAAAAAAAAAAAAAAAAAAGAATGATAAGTGAAGCTAGGCAGGAGTGCCACAAGCTGGAGGCCAGATTGAGGTACATAGTGAGTTTCAAGTCAGTCTGGGCTACAGTGTGAGACACTGTTTCATTTTTTAAAAAAAGGAAGAAAGAAAGAGAAAGAGAGAGAGAGGGAGGGAGGGGAAGAAAGAAAGAAGGAAGGAAGGAAGGAAGGAAGGAAGGAAGGAAGGAAGGAAGGAAGGAAGGAAGGAAAGAAAGAAAGAAAGATGGAGAGAAACTGGGTGTGATGGTGTACACCTTTAATCTCAGCACTTGGGCAGCACAGGTAGGAGGATCGCTATGAGTTCAAGGCCAACCTGAGACTACATACTGAATTCAAGGTCAACCTGAGCTAGACCGTGACCCTACCTCAAAAAGAAAAGGAGAAACAAAGGGGTAGGAGAAGGCAATGGAGAGGGAAGGGAAAAGAAGGAAGGAAGGAAGGAAGGAAGGAAGGAGGGAGGGAGGGACGGAGGGAGGGAGGGAGGGAGGGAAGGAAGGAAGGAAGGAAGGAAGGAAGGAAGGAAGGAAGGAAGGAAGGAAGGAAGGAAGGAAGGAAAAAAGAGAAAGGGAGGGAGGGAAGCTGGGGAGATGAGTCAGTGAGTAAGAGTACTTCCTGTGAAAGCAGGAGGGCCTGAGTTCAATCCCCAGTGCCACATAAAACAGCTAGACATTAAGCCTGATACCCCAGGGTTCAATTCCCCAGTATCCATGTAAAGCCAGATGCACAAAGTAGCACATGTGTCTGGAGTTTGCAATGGCAAGAAGTCCTGGAGCAATCATCCCCACCATTTGCAAATAAGTGAAAATATTTTTTAAAAGCTGGACATGGCCACACATGCCTATAACCCCAGTGCTAAGCAAGGTGGAACAGGAGAATCGCTGGGACTTGTTGGTTAGCTAATCTAACTAAAACATGGGGGCTCCAGGTTGGGCGAAATACTGTCTCAGGGAAATAATGCATAACAATAAAAGGCAGCCAATATCCTCCTTTGGCCTCCACAAATGTGCGCATGGGATATGTGAGCCTGTACACACATGTTCCCGTGTCACATGCACACAAATATGCACACATGCTACACACATACACAAAAAAAGAAAGAAGAGAGGGAGGAAAGGAAAAAATAATAAAAGAAAAGTAAAATAGGTATGACAGTGGGTAATGGTGACAGTAACTGACAAATGGATTCAGGCCAAAAACACTACCAATGTCCTGCTCCTAACGTCTTAAAAATTAAGACTAAATGGTTTGGTCTTTGAATCATCCAAATAATTCACAATGACTCCAATAATATACAAATAAATTTGACGGTTTGCCTTGTTTATATTTGTGTGTAGATGTTTTTATATTATTGAACACTTTTCTTCATTTATGAGAGAGAAGGAGAGAGAAAGAGAGGGAGGGAGGGAGGGAGGAAAGGAGAGAGAAAGAGAGAGGTGCACCAGGACCTCTTGCTGCTGGAAACAAATTCCAGGCATATTTGCTACTTAGTACATCTTGCTTTATGTGGGTACTGGGGAATGGAACCTGGACAATCAGCCTTTATAATAACTGACTTTAATCACTTGGCCATCTCCCCAGCCCACATACAAAGAATTTTAAAAGCATTTTGTCTTCTCAGGATGTCATTAAAGATTCATGGTGGGACTGGAGAGATGGCTTAGCGGTTAAGGCATTTGCCTACAAAGCCAAAGGACCCTGGTTCGATCCCCCAGAACCCACATAAACCAGATGCACAAGGGGGCGCATGCATCTGGAGTTCATTTGCAGTGGCTGGAGGCCTAGTGCATCCATTCTCTCTCCCTCTCCCTCTCCCTCTCTCTCTCTCTCTCTCTCTCTCTCTCTCTCTCCTTTTCTCTATCTCTTTCTCAAATAAATAAATAAATAAAATTTTAATAAAAGACTCATGTTTATCACTCTCACTGCTAAGAAAAGAAAAGCAATCCACTTGGATTGATGGCCACAGCTTACTATCCTCCAAGTATCTCACTTCCACTGAGAAGCCTCAACTGACTAATCCCAGGGACTCTAACTCTGAGCCTAGACAGACACTGTTTGCAAGTCTCCACTGGTAACATGGTTGCACACTCCCTATGCTTTTCTCTAATTGTTCAGTAGCTGGATAGCTTGCCACCTACCCTTCCAGGAATTCAGATAGAGGGTTTTGTTCTCTGTGGTGCTGGGGCTCTAACCCAGGGCCTTGCACATACAAGGCAAGTGCCACACCACTAAGCTATGTCCCCAGCGCTCTTTCCTTTTTCTTTCTTTCTTCCTTCCTTTCTTTTTTCTTCTCTCTTTCTTTCCTTCTTTTCTTTTTCTTTGTGAGCCAATGGCCCACGTTGGCCCTCATACTTTATTATAACTAAAGCTGACCTTCCTACTTCTACCTCCCAGGTCTTATTATTTATTTTTGTGAACACTTTTTGCTCCAAACTATGAGCTCTCTCTTCTCAGAATTGTAGACCAATAACAAGACTGAGGCAAATGGCTCAGGGACCTTCATTCCCTTCGGCTGAGCATAGAAGTGGAAGATCCAAGAGTGCATCTCACTCCTTTGGCAGATTGCAGGGTCAGGATCTCATGTGGAGTGTTTAAAGAACCAACTAGTGAAGTTGACTTAAACTGCATTACTTCCTAAGGAATCTACAATTTGCCAAATGAAAGGGTCAGGAAAGTGCTGCATGGATGAAGATGAGAGCTCTCTCGTGAGTGGAGAGGAAAAGGTAAGTGTTTGGTTTTCTATTTCAGTTGGGGTTGACACAAACACAAGAAACACTGACATAGATTCCAGTGTATCAGAGTTCTCTATTCTTGTCCATGAATAAAGGGCAAAAGAAGAGAATTGGGGTCATCAAAAGCCTTAAAGAACTCCAGAAAGGAGAAGGGAGGCCTGTGACATCCATGAGGCTGGCCACACAACCCACATGCCTCTGGAAACATGGACACTCTATGCCTTAGTCTGGGCATCCCAGGGCCCCAAACAGCACTAAGAGAGCTGTGAGCTCATGTTATAACAATGGTGCAGAGGGACAAAGCACAATTTCTGACACAGAAGGAGAAAGTCCAGACCTGTGGTGGTTTGAATAGAATAGATGGCCCCAATATATTCAGTTGTTTATTTGTTTGTAGTTTGCATCTGCTGCCACCTGGCTGGAGGCAGTGTCACTGGGTGGATCTTAAGGTGTGATGGTGGGTTTCAGATTTCAATCTAAAGATATGCCAAGTGTGCCTAGCTGAAGTTCCTAGCTGAAGTATGCTGTGGCTTTTGACCTTTAGGCTTGTATTTCTCTCTCTCTCCACTTGGTCCTGTGAAGGCAGGCCAGCTTCTTCTGCCATTTATGGAACTTCCCCCTGGACCTGTAGGCTTCAATTAATATCCCTTCCTCCATAACTGTTCCTGGTCTGGAAGTTTATCTCAGCGAACCTGAATCTATCTGCTATAGAATTTGGTACCAGAAGTGAGGTAAGATGAACCTGACCATGTGGATGCTGATCTTTTGGAACCTTTGTTTTGGAGGAATAGGCATGGACTTGGTGCTTGCAAATGAAGATGCCTTCTGGAGTGGTAAGCCAAGTTTTATGGACTATTATGATGAGAGTTTGAGAATTCTAAGTGTAGACAATATTGAACTTCAAGGCTTGGCTTAGGAGATTTCTTAGGGGAAGGAAAGACTTCAGAGGACTTTGTTGGAACTGGGCTACTGGCATAAGGGCTGGCTGTATCCTGATGCCCAGGCCCAGAGAGTTTGATCAAGGTTAAATTTGTAATGGACTGATGTGCTTGGCTAAAGATATTGGACTGAGAGATTTAAGATTTTAAGCTGGAAAACCTCAAGCAAGTTAAAATTACAGGCACTGAGACTGGTTTTAGGTTACTGAATCTGCTATTGTCAAACACATTAGCAATCTTAAAGGAAGATGATCCAATTGTTTTACCATGGAAAGGATGCCTGAGGAAAGACTATCATAGAAATGCAAACACTTTTGGAAAGAGTTGACTGGAGAAGGAACCTGCTTTTCAAGGTTATGATTTATTTTGTCTGTGAATTAAGAATATGGCTGTGTCCTTCACACCTGGTGTTGGTTTCAGAAGCATGAAAATGCGAGGAGTGGTCATGAATTGCACATGCTTCCAGGAGCTGCCACTGAGATGCAGCATGAGGTAGGGCCTGATGCCCTGATAGGCTGAAAGAGCCTTTGGAAAATGTGAGGCGTGGTCATGAATTGCACATGGTTCCAGGAGTTGCTGCTGAGATGCAGCATGAGGCAGGGCATGATGCCCTGATAGGCTGAAAGAGCCCTTGTAAGATGGACTGTGGTTTGCTTGAAGACCTCAAGATGTTTTGGATATACCAGGACTATGCAAGGGCTACCATAGAGTGCACTGTTAGCCTAAGATAGAAGGGTTTCCTGGCTACTCTGCCCAGCTGGAGGGGCAGAATTGGAAAATCTGGAGACTGTCGGTCTTTGGTTGTATTGGACTTGAACTGCAGAAGTTTGATGTTTGTTTGATGGTGGGTAAATTTGCATTGTTTTAGTCTCTCCTTTCTATGCCTTATACAGTTGAAAATGTTTACTCTGTGCCTTTATATGTTAGAAATGTTTAACTTGTTTGATTTTACAGGTCTTAATATCTTAAGTTGATCAAGACTGTGGGGAGTTTTGAAATTGAACTGAGTACAATTTACAATATGTGATGGTTATAAATATATTGGGGGCTAGGGGCAGAATGTGGTGATTTGAAGAGAATAGGTGTCCCCCAATATATTCAGTTGTTTATTTGTTTGTAGTTTGCATCTGCTGCCACCTGGCTGGAGGCAGTGTCACTGGGTGGATCTTAAGGTGTGATGGTGGGTTTCAGATTTCAATCTAAAGATATGCAAAGGGTGCCTAGCAGGAGTTCTTGAAGTGTGCTATGCTGTGTGCTTTTTGTTTTTTGGCTTGTGCCTCTCCCTCTCTCTCTGCTTGGTCCTGTGAAGGCAGGCCAGCATCTGTAGGCTTCACTAAATATCCCTTCCTCCATAACTGTGCCTGGTCTGGAAGTTTATCTCAGTGAACCTGAAGCTGTCTGCTATAAGACCCAATATACATGCTGAGGAAACCATCCTATGGTCCTGCTGGGAAGGGTTACATTCTGGGTGTCCTGTGGAGTTGGTACCTCATTTTAGAGGAATCAGACAGAGGTGCTGTGTCTGAATTCTCACACTTAAATATTCCTGTGCCTCTTTCTGTAACTCTGAATTTCCATTTGTGTTTTGTCTTGTTTTGTTAGATGTGCACAAAACTGTATAATGAAGATGAATTCCAGCCCTTGGATCCATCCCAGGAACCTATATTTCCTCCTGAACTGATAGTAAGATGCTGTACTTTGGTTATTTGATCACACGATGTAGTATATGCCGTTTTGGATTACTCAAGGGAATCACCACACTCTAGATATTAAAAGTTGGAAGTGTGTCCACCATGATAATGGAGCAATACCCCATTTTAGAGACTTGTTCAGGCTCTGCAGTAGCTAATTGAAGCAGTCATCTTGGAAGAGAGGTACTGCCAGGGCCTCCGAAGCACTCTGGTTGAACCCCATCAGCTGAAAATCCTGAGGTCAGAGTGTAGATGACACACAGTCTCACAGCTACACTGTGAGCTACCTTAAAGGCAATATGCAAAGCCAGTCAAGAGTGACATGATACTTAGAACAATGGGATTGCACTGTTTTTGCAGTTAACCTCTAGTTTAGCTCAGGCAGGAAGAAGAAGAGAAGGAATGATGTAAGTAGTATGGTATGTCTACATTCACACTCCACAACTACGCATTGGAGAAAGCACGAGAGAGCAGTGCAAGTCCCATTGACTTCTCAGAAGCTCTCAGCCCTGTGCACCCCTCAGAGTCTGAGAACTCAGACACCTGACTATAAATGCACTATTTAAAAGTGCATTGTGTAAACATAGATCTATGTAGATTAATTATAGATATATGTAGAGTTGTAGCCGGGTGTGGTGGTGCATGCCTTTAATCCCAGCACTCAGGAGGCAGAGGTAGAAGGATCACTGTGAGTTCAAGGCCACCCTGAGACTACATAGTGAATTCCAGGTCAGCTTGAGCTAGAGTGAGACCCTACCTTGAAAAAGAAAAGGGGGGTTATAAAAACTCCATTCATACACTACACCTGCTAAGTATTTAAGGGATATTTTCTAAGAAAAACTTTGCTTATAAGAAATTTTTGTCCTAATCCCCAAAGATGAAAGTTCTTTGAGTCATGTGACCAGGAATTCAGTTCCATTGCTTCCTGATTTATGGGGGGGGCAGGCATGGTGGCATACGCCTTTAATCCCAGCACTTGGGAGGCAGAGGTAGGAGGATCACTGTGAGTTCGAGGCCACCCTGAGACTATACTGTATAGTGAATTCCAGGTCAGCCTGGGCTAGAGTGAGACCCTACCTTAAAAAAAAAAAAATGTGTGGAGTTCTACTCAGCGGTAAAGAAAAATGAAGTTATGAAATTTGCAGAAAAATGGATGGACCTGGAAAGTATTATACTAAGTCAGGTAACCCAGGCCCAGAAAGCCAAGTGCCACATGTTCTCTCTCATATGTGGATCCTAGCTACAGATGACTGGGCTTCTGTGTGAAAATGAAAATACTTAGTAGCAGAGGCCAGTAAGTTAAAAAGGAGACATAAAGGGTAGAGAAAGGAAGGGAGGAGGATACTTAATAGGTTGATATTGTACATATGTAATTACAATGATTGTAATGGGGAGGTAATATGATGGAGAATGGAATTTCAAATGGGAAAGTGTGGGGGTGGGGAGGGAGGGAATTACCATGGGATATATTTTATAATCATGGAAAATGTTAATAAAAAAAAAATGGTGGGCTGGAGAGATGGGTTAGTGGTTAAGCACTTGCCTGTGAAGCCTACGGACCCCGGTTCGAGGCTCGGTTCCCCACGTCCCACGTTAGCCAGATGCACAAGGGGGCACACGCGTCTGGAGTTCGTTTGCAGAGGCTGGAAGCCCTGGCTCGCCCATTCTCTCTCTCTCCCTCTATCTGTCTTTCTCTCTGTGTCTCTCACTGTCAAATAAATAAATAAATAAAATTTAAAAAAATAAAAAAAAATTAAAAAAAATGTGATTACCTACAGGTTCCTCAGAACTGGGAAGAAAACTTCTCAGCTGCTCTCTGCCTTGCCTGCAGAAATGTTGTAATTTGTAGAAAAGATGTTACAAAAGCCAATAAATGTGCATATATACATTTAGTGGTGAGATAAGTTATCAGAACTATGATCTGCATCTTTACCTGGGAGCCAAGTTCTTTCTCTTTCACATCAAAGTGGAATTTCCTGTGGAAGTTCTTATTTTTTTCAGGGACCTGTTAGGCAGAACTTGAACAAAAAGTCTGGCATTTTAATTCCAGAGTAAGGGCAGGAGAGATGGCTTAGCAGTTAAGACACTTGCCTGTGAAGCCTAAGGACCTGGGTTCAATTCCCCAGAACGCATTTAAGCCAGATGCACATGGTGGCACATTCGTCTGGAGTTCATTAACAGTGGCTGGAGGCCCAGACATGCCCATTCTCTCTCCCTGCTTCTCTCTCTCTCATAAGTAAATAAAAGATTAATTCCAGACTAAGACGCTCACACCATCCCATGCTGCTCCTTCACACCCTCGCTTCTTGTGGACTCCTCTCCATCCCTAGCATGACGTTTATGCAGCATTGCCTGATAGTGCCAAACAGGCCACTCTTCCTGATCTCTACAAGTTGAGTTTCTTCAGAAAGCTAAAATGACCAGCCAATTATACTTTGGATACCCAGAAAGCATGTTAAATTTGCTTCTCTACAGAGAATGGCAGAAGATCCAAATAAGAGAAGGCTGATGTTCCAAGGGGAACGAACTACTTGGATCATGCCTGTGACCTTGAATGACCTTCTGGAGCTGAAAACCAGTATCCCCAAAGCCCCACTCATTATGGGGAATACTACAGTGGGTAGGTAGCGATTGCATATGATTTTTTGTTTGTTTGTTTGTTTCGATTAGGAAGCCTCTTCTTAAATTCTTTGTGTGATTCATTTCTACTAATGATAGCTATGGCCTTTAAGAAAGCTTTGTAGTTTTGCAAATGAGTTTTGTAAGCTAGAGTTTTGACCCAGCTAATCAATAAGTGACATTTATTATCATCCATTATCTTCTTTTTCTAATTGTTTTACATATTTTCCTTCTTAAGGACCCAGTATTAAATTTAAAGATGAATTCCATCCAGTTCTTATATCCCCACTGGGGCTTCCAGAGCTCTATTTTGCGAATAACACAGCTGATGGTAAGCACTTTGTTTTCCCAAGAAATTAGAGTCTATGGCTGGGTTCAAGGGGCTGTAAGTTACCAATGACATGCTCGGGGCTGTTTTGAGCACTTCATAGAGTATCTGCCTCACTTAGACGTTCAAAGTAATCTATTGGGCATTTACCATGTGCCCTCCATAAGTATCTTCAAACTGGCTCAACTGTGTCACATCCACTGCTACATTGTCTCTGTGTGTAATGATGTCCTGGGAGCTGTAATAGGAAAGGGATGAAAAATAGCTCCACCACATATGGAATGACCAGCCAAACAGAAACCATGAGACATTTATTGGCCAATAGAAAAGTTTCTTGCCACTCAACTCCTTCATTCACAAATTTTCTGGAGGCTCAACCTACACACACACACACACACACACACACACACACGCATGAAAAAAAATCTTGGCAACAGGACTTGAAATGCAACCATGAACAACCTTAATTTTTTACTTGTCACAATTTACCAAGTGCTTTTACATGTATTATCTCTTTGATATTTTTGATAATGTCAGAGGATAGGCCTATCTCCTAGTCTGAAAGTCTCCATTTTCCTTCAGAAGATGAAGAATCACGGGGCCTGACGAACTTCCCCAGCTTCAAGAAGCAGGGCTAGATCCTCAGTCTTCTCGCTGCTTAAAAGTGCTGGACAAGACTGCCTGAGCTGTCCCACTACTTGCTATCTACTTGAATAGATAACAAGCTAGAGCAACTAAAAATGCTAAAATGAGATTTTCCCCGAAAAGTAAACAGAAACCAAGTGGATACGTTTTTGCTGCCCTCTCTGACCCACCATTCTAAAGTCAATTGGTCACTCATTGTTTTCACCTATGGGGAAGTTGCTCTCAGTGGACTCCCAGGAACACATGGAGCGAGGGAGGCCATCCAGGTAAAGGGTAGGGAGAGAACCAGGGTAGAGGATGCTGGGGATACATGGAGGGGGTGCTGCTCAGACATTTCTTCATTGCCGTCTCTCTAAGCTAAGGGGCACCACGCTGTTTCCTAAGTCGTCCCTCGTGCCACAGATAAAGTGTTCACGTTTTATGTTCAGTGTGTGCTTGGGTATAATGAGTGAACATTTTTTATCTGTCCCTGTTGAGAATGAATGAGTTAGGCAACATCCTTACTCAAATCGTACCCCATGAGCATACCTGCAGACTGAGTTGACAAGGTACAGCAGGTGTCTGTCCCTGTTCTATTTTTATTTATTTATTTATTTATTTATTTATTTATTTATTTATTTATTTATTTGAGAACCACAGACACAGAGAGAAAGACAGATAAAGGGAGAGAGAGAGAATGGGCGCGCCAGGGCTTCCAGCCTCTGCAAACGAACTCCAAACGCGTGCGCCCCCTTGTGCATCTGGCTAACGTGGGACCTGGGGAACCGAGCCTCGAACCGGGGTCCTTAGGCTTCACAGGCAAACGCTTAACCGCTAAGCCATCTCTCCAGCCCCCTGTTCTATTTTGATAAGGAATCAGTAGGAGAGATGACCACAGGAGGACATGATGGGCAATGGGAATCTTGCAAGTAAATTCTCACTAAGTTTAATGATATTGAAGTCTTTTGTGGGCAGTGGGGATGGTTTCGAGGCAGGGTCTCACTCTAGAGCACAGGCTGACCTGGAACTCACTATGTAATCTCAGGCTGTCCTTGAACTCAGTGATCCTCCTACCCCTGCCTCCCAAGTGCATGCATTAAAGGTGTGCACCATCACACCCAGCTTTGGATTATTTTTAAGAGTGGCGGCATGTACCTGTAATGCAAGCATACGGGAGGCTGAAAAAGAAGTATCACTAGTTCAAGACCAGCCTGGGCTACATAGCAAGATTCTATCTCAAAAAAAAAAAAAAGTCACATAAGACTGTGGTTCAAATTTCATACCAGAGCAATTTATTCAGGGAAACTAAAGGAAGTACTGAACTTCAGATATGTCTTCTAAAAATCAATGTGAACATGATTAAGAAAAAAAAATTTAAGCCGGGTGTGGTGGTGCACGCCTGTAATCCCAGTACTTGGGAGGCAGAAGTAGGAGGATCACCGTGAGTTCGAGGCCACCCTGAGACTACAGAGTGAATTCCAGGTCAGCCTGAGCTAAAGTGAGACCCTACCTTGAAAAACCAAATACATACATATATATATATATATATATTTGATACATAACATTTGATAATTATGTTAGTCTTTCCTCATGGTAACAAAAATACTTGAAAGAAATAACAAACAGGGAGAGATTCATTTCATTTTATAGCTTCAGAGTCGTCAGTCGATTGTGGCATGGAGGGTGTAACAGAGCAAAGCACTCACATGATGCAGCCAGGAAACAGACAGAGCATTCTCGCACGGCTGCCTTCTCCCTGTTCCCCTTTTATTCCATCTGGTCTATCAGCATACGGGACAGTCCTGCCCACATGCAGGCCAGGGCTTCCCTCCTTCGTTAACCCAGAGGTGTGGTTTACTAATCTCCAAGGCACATCATCCTCCAAGTTGAACATCAAGGTTGCCATCATAAGAATAAACCAAATTATTAAAAAAAAAAAAATTTAGCCACATTGGGCCATTGTCATTCTAACGAAATATGGAAAGAGAAATTTTATTTAACAGCCAGGCATGGTGGCGCATGCCTTTAATCCCAGCACTCGGGAGGCAGAGGTAGGAGGATCACCGTGAGTTCGAGGCCACCCTGAGACTATAGAGTGAATTCCAGGTCAACCTGGATGGGAGTGAGACCCTACCTCAAAAAAAAAAAAAAAAAATTCATTTAAAAGCCTACCTCTATATCCCTTGTCACTGAAAATTTATGCTCTATTCTCTTACTTTCAGGGGTCACAATAGGGGCAGGATACAGCCTGGCACAGTTGAACGAAGCCTTATATTTCACTGTCTCGGAGCAACCAAAGGAGAGGACCAAGACCTATTATGCTCTCCTGAAACACCTGAGGATCCTGGCAGGAGCCCAAATTAGGAATATGGCTGTATGTTCTCTCTTGTCACATAAAATAAGCCACAGTTCACTCATTTTAACAAATAGCATTCAGGAGAAGAAGCTTAAGTTGCTGTGGCTAACTAGAGCCTACATCTGCAAGTTCTCTTAGGGTTCATTCCCTCAGATTCCCCCCTGTTGTCTAATGGTCTAGCTAGTTGGTGTTTCCTCATTATTTAGAACTTAAGAGTAACTGGCTCAGACCACTCCCTGTTCCACGCATGATGGGGTAGTCCAAAGAGTTTGGTAGGAGTCAGACAACAACATATATCTCCTATCTCTGGCCCTTCTGCTGATCCAAAACATCTGTGTGTTCTCACCATCCCCGTTTTATGTCCACTTTCTGGATGACACTGCTCCTCTCAATATCAACCTGTCCTCACAGTCTTCCAGAGAGCTTGCATACTATTTAGACCACCAGCTGATGGGACAACCTATGAAGCAGCCATTTCTAAAGGTTTGAGGCTGTAGAGATTCCATGACTCAGCAGCACTGTGGCCGTGTTGAACTGAATGCCTCATGCCCCTGTTCTCTGGACTTCACTCTGTCGAAAAGCTCTGCACCCTCCCAGGGTGATGGGGTAGTCTTTCTCCCCTCTGGCCACACTCTCCCTCTTCTTACCCTGCTGACGTCATTATCTTCCAAATTCCTATTCACTTCTCTTTTGCCTGTCTTCATAAATAAACATGAAGGTGGAAACCTTCCCCTGCCATATACACAATGTGGTATGCTGGCATAGTCAAATAATAAATACATGCTTTAATAAGTAAATAAGTGTGCATATCAAGGAAGGCTTCCAGACAAACACAAATATGCATGAGACTCATTTCTCCAAGAAATTACTCCTCCTCTTTGCACATGGAAGAGGAATAGCTCTTCAGGCTATACGTTGGATGGAGTCAAAAGGAGGAATTTGGAGCCAGGAGTGATGGTGCATGCCTTTAATCCCAGCACTTGGGAGGCAGAGGTAGAAGGATTGCCATGAGTTTGAGGCCAGCCTGAGACTACATAGTGAATTCCAGGTTAGCCTGGACTACAGTGAAACCCTACCTTGCAAAAACAAAAAAAAAAAACAAAAAAAAAAAAAAAGAAAAAGAAAAAAAGGAGGAATTTGACACAATATGTTGTTTGGATCTATTTAGCTACCTTAAGACTCTTCCAGATCTTTCTGTAATGCAAAGATCAGAATTAAAATCTTACACGAGATCTCTGTGTACAGAATTTCTTATTTGTCAAATAGCTGTGTAAAACATTTTTAAAATTATTTATTTATATATTTATCTGAGAGAAGAAAGAGGCAGAAAGAGAGAGAAAACAGGCACACCGGGGCCTCCAGCCACTGCAAAAGAACTCCAGACCCATGCACCACCTTGTACATCTGGCTTATGTGGGTCCTGGGGAACTGTACCCAGGTCCTTTTGCTTTGCAGACAAGTGCCTTAACCACTAAGCCATCTCTCCAGCCCTGAATGAAACATTTTATATGTTATATCTTTTTAGACATTAGGAGGACATGTGGTGAGCCGGCCTAAATTTTCTGACCTAAATCCCATTTTAGCAGCAGGAAATGCTACCATCAATGTGATATCTAAAGGTAAGAGACCCAGCTTTAGGCATTCTGTTTTATGTTTATCACTGCCTGTTATGTTTTTTTCTGCTGTAAATTATGAACTAGGCACCCAAGGACATCTTATTTCCCCTCCTGGGCTATGTTTACATTACCTCAAAAATAAGGAAGAGCAGGGTGCCATGGCACACGCCTTTAAACCCAGCACTCTAGAGCTAGGAGGATTTCCATGAGTTTGAGGTCAGTTTGGGAATACAGAGTGAGTTCCAGGTCAGGCTATGCTAGAGACTCTACCTCAAAACAAACAAAAATAAGGGAGAAACTACAATCAACTTTCCTGCCTTCTAGGTGTTCTGTATCTCATAGATGAGACACTTCATTGCATCTCACAATTTTCTTAAATATTTGACCTACTTGTGAGCTGCCCAAATACTATCAAAAAAAGGTCAAGGGCTGGAGAGATGACTTAGCAGTTATGGTGCTTGCCTGCGAAGCCTAAGGACCCATGTTCAACTCTCCAGATCCCACATAAGCTAGACACACAAGGTGACACAAGCACAAGGTCACCCATGCACACTAGGTGGTGCTCACATCTAAGTTCAATTGCAGTGGCTGGAGGCCCTGGTGTGCCAATTATCTCTCTTTCTCAAAAAAAAATAAATAAATATAGAAATACAAAGTCACGAAAGTAGTTAAAAAGAGGGCTCTCTGTGGCTTTAAAGAGTATGAAAAATTTCACTCCACAGTTTCAAAGAGATGACAATTTCTCATGAAGCAATTTTTATTTCAAACTAATTCAAATGTATGCGAAACCTTATTCATCACTTCTTACTTTCTCTAACAGAAGGAGAACGGCAGATCCCTTTAAATGGTCCTTTCCTTGAGGGATCAGCGGAGGCCAACCTGAGACCAGAAGAGGTTGTGTTGTCTGTGTCTATTCCCTACTCTACTCAGGTAAGGCTCCGACCTGCCACCTGCCCCATGGTGTCCTGCTTGCTTGCAGAAAGCCTGTACTTCAGAGGGGCTTCCAGAAGGTTATCAGGATGCACTGTGGAGTCACAAATGTACTGGTCAGTCTCTGTGTGGGGGGAGGGCGAGGACAACATACCAGAACACTCCTTTCCACCCTATGGCTCTTACAATCTCTCCACCCCCTCTTCCACAATATTCCCTGAGCCTCAGAGGGCATGTTGTAAGTCTTCTTTAGTGTTGAGCTCTGTGCAGTCTTAAAAATAAAAAACATTTCCATGGGCCCCTAAAGTGTCCTGGGCCCTACTTTGGGCTTGACAGATATACTGTGGGCTCGCAAAGAGAACCTTTTGCGTGAGTGGAATTTTTGGTTTCGGTTGAATATGTATCTTAGCCAAGATTGTGTAAATTTCTAGTCTGTACCAGCTATAAGAAATTTCTAATAAGCTGAAAGTTTATTATAAAGTGTACCATAAAGGTAATTCCCAGTCAAACAATACTTATGGACTAGGCAGTTTGAATGAAATCATGTCTATATTAAGCAGCTACTGCTGTATATCATAGCACAGGGCTAAACTCAGAAGACACTACAAGAGTTAGTGAGCTCTAGGGTCCTTTCCACCAAGCTCTCTAAGTCTAGTGAGAAAGACTTGAAATAGGAAGTAAAAGCTAATCACTTGGGACAGAGGACTGGAAGAGCTGAGGCTGGAAGAGCCAGCGTGTTGGAGCTCTGCAATGGGAGGGTTGGCAGTCAGGATCCAACGTAGATTATAGCCTCTAGATCCACCCAGGAAGGGTCCAGATAAGCAGAATGACAACTTCAATTTCCCAGCAAAAAAAAAAAAGGTAGATGCAAAGTGGTCCATGCACCTGTGATCCAATGTTCCTATGGTGATGGGAAGCAGAACCAGAGAATCAGGAAGCTCATAGGCCAGCTAGACTGGCATACATAGCAGCAAAAGCAAAGGCGACTATGTCATAAGCAAGGTGGAAGGAGAGGCCAGACACCCCAAGGTTGTCCTCAGACCCCTACACTCAAGTGCCACACATGCACATGCCCATATCAACACATATCATTCATAAATACACACAGAGAGAGAGAGAGAAAGAGAGAGAGAGAAAGAAAGAAAGGGAGAGAGAAAATTAAATTGTTCTTCCTCCCCCAAATAATAAATAAATAAATAAATGGCTGAAAAGATTGTTTAGTGGTTAAGGAACTTGCCTGCAAAGCCTAAGAACCCAGGTTCATTCCCCAATGCCCACATAAGCCAGATGCACAAGGTGACACCTGCATCTGGGGTTTGTTTGCAGTGACTAGAGGCTCTGGTGTACTCATTCTCTCTCTCTCTCTCTCTCTCCCTCCCTCCCTCCCTCTTTCTCTTTGTCTCTCTCAAATAAGTTAAATTGGAGGTCTGAATGTTGAAGGATCGATTAGGAGGTCAGTATAATTATTCAGGTGGGAGATGGTAATGAATGTGGTGGCAGCAGGAATGGAGAGGAGGCTCCCCACCAAACAGTATCCCACATATGACCTACATGCTACAAGCCCTTCTTTTATCACCAGCACCTTCGATATCAAACATCCTTTAGGCCACACAGGGCTCAAGTGATACGATTGCCTCTCCTCCCACCCCCACGAAGATGCTGGCCACTCGAAGCCCCGACTTCAGGTCACCAGCAATGAGATTCTACCTCGAATGGCAGGAATAGACCTAGGTGGAACTTTGCAGGCTGTGTTCCAGAGCATTCAAGTTTTTCTTGATTTCATTCAAATGGAATTTACCTAGAAAGCAAAACTAAAGCCATGCAAATGAATCCATAGTACCTGAGTCTGAGAAACACATCATCTCCTTGTCTCCCCCTCATCCCACCCGCAATCTTGACTGTTGCATCTGAGCCAACCCAATCACTTTTGCTTAGAGAGAGGGAGAGAGAGAGAGAGAGAGCATGAGTACAGCAGTGAATTGCTGCATCTGGCTTTACGTGCATACTTGGGGAATAGAATCCGGACCAGCTAGCTTTGCAAGCAATAACGTCTCCTGAAGCCCCCAAATCTCCTCTTATTTTTATGTATTTGTGAGCAGAGAGAGAGAATTGTGTGCTGGGTTTCTTGCCACTGCAAATGAACTCCAGTAACATGTGTCCCTTTGTTTGTCTGGTTTTACGTGGGTACTTGGGAACTGAACCCAGGGCCAGAAGGCTTTTCAAGCAAGCTCCTTTAATCACTATGCCATCTGTCCAGTCCCCCAGCCTCTTTTTAAAGTAAATTGAGATCTAAACAGTTTGAGTCAATTCCCCGAGACCACAGGTGCTAACTCCTAGTAAAAAAGGCAGAGCTTACAGTTCAAGCAGACTCCAAACCGACCTCTGCCACCTCCTGGGTGACCTCCTACAGGTTCCTAATGTCTGTTTCCTCATGAGATGAATCAGAAATGAGCAGAGTAGCTGAGCATCAAATATCTCTATGGGCAAAGCACATAGGGACAGAATTTACACAATGTCCAGGCAATAAAGATAACCACTGGCGTTGTTGTCCTGCAGAACACCAGACACAAGCACTAAGTGATCAAATACCCTTCTGTCTGTAGTGGCACTTCGTGGCTGGGCTCCGGCTGGCTCAACGTCAGGAAAATGCCGCCGCCATTGTCAATGCCGGCATGAGCGTGAAGTTTGAAGATGGCACAAACACAATCAAGGAACTTCAAGTGTTCTATGGAAACGTTGGCCCCACCATTGTCTCTGCAAGCCAGACCTGCAGGCAGCTCATTGGGAGGTGTGTCATAGCACATCTGGGGCATGATGCAGGCCTTTCTATTTCTAAGTTTTTTAAAATTGAAATAGTACTTGGGGAAAATATTCATATATATATATGGATATATATTATGATATATATGCATGTATGTATATATGTGTGTGTGTGTGTGTGTGTGTGTGTGTGTGTGTATTTACCTAGAAAATTTAAGCACTGAAGAAAAATTTTTAAAAAGTACTGACATCCAAAAGCCAGCCCTGTCCAAGTCAATGATTTTTTTTTTTAATTTTTATTTATTTATTTGAGAGCGACAGACACAGAGAGAAAGACAGATAGAGGGAGAGAGAGAGAGTGGGCACGCCAGGGCTTCCAGCCTCTGCAAACGAACTCCAGACGCGTGCGCCCCCTTGTGCATCTGGCTAACATGGGACCTGGGGAACCAAGCCTCGAACCGGGGTCCTTAGGCTTCACAGGCAAGCGCTTAACCACTAAGCCATCTCTCCAGCCCTCAATGATTTTTTTTATTGCAGTCTTCTTAAATATTATTTATTTATTTATTGGAGAGAAAGAGGAGAGAGAGTATGGACATGCCAAGGCCTCTTGCCACTGCAAACAAACTCTGACCAATGCACCACTTTGTGCATTTGGCTTTACATAGGTACTGGGGAATCAGACCTAGGCCAGAGCCTTGGTAAGCAAGCGCCTTTAACCACTGAGCCAACTCCCCAGCCAACTGTAAGTGTCAATAAGATTATTACACAAATTACATGGTTTGAGTAGATATTGTCTTTAAGTAATCTACCTATGAGGTGTGTGCCAGGCTCCAATCTAGTTGCTAGAAATATAGCAGAATTCAAGGTCTCAGAAAATTTTGATTTTTATAGTATTTTTTAAATTTTTATTTATTTATTTGAGAGAGAGAGAATGAGTATGCCAGGGCCTCTAGCCACTGCGAGTGAGTTCCAGATGTATGCGCCATCTGGTGAATCTGACTTACCTGGGTCCTGGGGAATTGAACCTGGGTCCTTTGGTTTTGCAGGCAAGTGCCTTAACCACTAAGCTATCTCTCCAGCCCTGCTTTTTGTTGTTGTTTTAGAAAAGCTACTTGAAAGAAAAAAGAAAAAAAGAAAAGTTACTTGAGGTAAACCCATATTTACAGCTCATAAAGTTAAAAACAACAAAAGAAGGCTCAGTAAGGAATAATGGAACCATCGCATGATGGAACATGCCTCAAAAAATTAATTAAAAAGGAGAGACACGGGCTGGAGAGATGGCTTGGTGATTAAGCACTTGCCTGTGAAGCCTAAGGACCCTGGTTCAAGGCTCGATTCCCCAGGACCCACGTTAGCCAGATGCACAAGGGGGCGCATGCATCTGGAGTTCGTTTGCAGTGGCTGGAAGCCCTGGCACACCCATTCTCTCTCTCCCTCTCTCTCTTTCTCTCTCTCTCTCTGTCACTCTCAAATAAATAAATAAAAAAAAAAGGAGAGACAGAATGTGAGACATTTTGAGACTATGATGTTTAGATTTCAAAGGCAACTACAGTTGTACCCCAGCTTTTTTTGCACTATCAGTTGAGTGTCTGTCTTAGTGCACTTTCTGTTGCTATAACAAAATACCTGAGACTGGGTAATTTGTGAAAGAAAAGAGTACTACTTTGGTCTCTGGAACTGGAGGCTGGAAGGCCAATAGCGTATCTCTGACTAGGGTTTCCTACTGCTGCTGCTCAACATCGAAAGTAGATGAGACAAAAGGACAACCTTGTTTTTTATAACAACCCACTCTCCCAATAGCTAATCCAGCCCTGAAGAAGTCCTGCGCCCCTCTTAGGGGCCTCATCTCCCCACTCCATCACTGTGACAAATCTCAGCATGAGTTTCAGAGGGCACAAGCCCCAACCAGATCTTTGCCTGTTCTGTGACACATCCACCTTCTCTCCTGCCAGGCAGTGGGATGACCAAATGCTGAGCGATGCGTGCCGGTGGGTCCTGGAGGAGATTCGCATTCCACCAGCAGCTGAGGGGGGCATGGTGGAATACCGGAGGACCCTCATCATCAGTCTGCTCTTCAAGTTCTACCTCAAAGTGCGGCGAGGACTGAATAAAATGGTAAATGACCTGTGTGGGTCCCTGGGCGCCTTGGCATTCTGAGGACGAGTCGCCCCCCCCCAACCCCCATGAGAAACTTCCCCTGCCTGCTGTGGGTGAACTCTGAACGTGCCTGGGGTGGGCCTTAGCACTTAGACCTTTGAGGCTCCTCCCCACGCCTTTCCTTCAG
Source organism: Jaculus jaculus (assembly GCF_020740685.1). Taxonomy (NCBI): domain Eukaryota; kingdom Metazoa; phylum Chordata; class Mammalia; order Rodentia; family Dipodidae; genus Jaculus; species Jaculus jaculus. The sequence goes on along the minus strand of NC_059105.1, from coordinate 39,508,873 downwards.
TCCTGGACTCAAAAGGGGACAGCGTTGTTATTCCTGTTACACTGTAATCTGTAGGACACTGTAACGCAAGGTTGACCAACAAGAGCAAAAAGCCATTAGTAAGTATATTATATCCTTTCCTTTTCAAGTGTCTCTTATCAAACTAACGCTTTAATTTAGAAATATAAATTCAATCAAAAGAGAGGGGAAATTGCCTGGAATACCAGTATCATTCTTATTCAACCACTATTAATATTTTTGTGTGCATCCTTCTAAATTCTTCCTTAAAGATGTGTGCATGGGAGGGTGTGCTAATAACTATTCAGTATAATAATGTCTTTCAGTGCCATTAAATATTTGTCAACAATGTGATGACATAATGGCTATATGACATGTTGATGGATGAATATACCAGTATTCAATCCATTCTATATTTTATTTTATTTTTTAATTAATTAATTATTTACTTATTTATTTTGTTTTTTCAAGGTATGGTCTCACTAGCTCAGGCTGACCTGGAATTCACTATGTAGTCTCAGGGGGCCCTTGAATTCTCAGCAATCCTCCTACCTGTGCCTCCCAAGTGCTGGGATTAAAGCATGTGCCACCACACCTGGACCTGCATTCTATATTTTAAACATTCAAATCATTTCCAATTTTCTGTTAACTAGTTTATATTACCCTTCATTATTTTCAACTTACATCTGGAGCTGTTTCTTAGAATATACCCATGCTGGGCTGGAGAAATGGCTTAGTAGTTAAGATGCTTGCCTGTGAAGCTTAAGGACCCTGGTTCATTTCCCCAGAATCCACATAAGCCAGATGCACAAAGTGGCACATGAGTCTGAAGTTTGATTACAGTAGCTGGAGACCGTGATGCACCCATTCTCTCTCTTCTCTCCCTCCCTCATGTGCTCTCTCTCTGCTTGCAAATAAATAAATAAAATATTTTTAAAAAAAGAATGTACTCTGGAGCCGGGCATGGTGGCGCACACCTTCAATCCCAGCACTCGGGAGGCAGAGGTAGGATGATCACCAAGAGTTCGAGGCCACCCTGAGATTACATATTACATAGTAAATTCCAGGTCAGCCTGAGCCAGAGTGAGACCCTACCTCAAAAAACCAAAAAAAAAAAAAAAGAATGTACTCATGTCTATGGATGTTCTCTTTTATATTTTATTTTTATTTATTTATTAGAGAGAGAGAGAGTGGACATGCCAGAGCCTCGAGCCACCACAAATGAACTCCCGACACATACACCACCATATGCATCTGGCTTACATGTTTTCCGGGGAGCCAAACCTAGGTCCTTAGGCTTTACAGGCAAGCGCCTCAACTGCTAAGCCATCTCTCCAGCCCTATGGATGCCCTTTCGATAAGCCTAAGCTACAAACTGACCCAAAAATAGCAGACAAATTCCTCCCTCCTATTTCTTTTATGACTAAGAGCTTTACTCTGTTGGTTCAACCAGTTCTTTTCATTTTTTGTATTATTATGCTTTCTTATTAGATATCATTATGTTTTCTATTATATATTGTTTAACATATTCAGTATATAAATGTCTAATCATATATGTAATATGTTACCTATTAAATGTTTTTATTTTACATATTATAAATTATCATATTTTCTTTTCTATTGTTTTTTCAAGATAGGATCTCATTCTAACACAGGCTGTCCTCGAACTCATAGTGATCCTCCTACCTCTGGCTCCTACTTGGATGACAGGAATGTGCCACCACACCCAGATTTATATAACTTTTTATCACATATATAGCCTTCACGATAGAAATAATATTTCAGAAATCTACTGTAATCTAATAAGACTACTACAATCACGGTTAGCACTTTGGAATATATACATTTATATATATATATATATATATATATATATATATATATAATGTCTTATATTTATATAAGTATATTTTATGCACTTGTAGCAGACAGCTTCAGATTCGCTGAGATGAACTTCCAGACCAGGCACAGTTATGGAGTAAGGGATATTTATTGAAGCTAACAGATCCAGGGGAAGTTCCGTAAATGGCAGAAGAAGCTGGCCTGCCTTCACAGGTCCAAGCAGAGAAAAGTACAAGCCTAAAGGTCAAAAGCCACAGCACACTTCAGGAACTCCAACTAGGTACACTGCATATCTTTAGATTGAAATCTGAAACCAACTACCACACATTAACATCCACCCAGTGACACTGCCTCCAGCCAGGTGGCTGCAGATGCAAACTACAAACAATAAAGAACTGAATATATTGGGGGCCATCTATTCAAACTACCACAGTACTTATATATTCTTTTACATTGGAGTCATTCTGCACATAAGTTTTTAATCCATTTTTTGTTTTTAATTGTATTTCTTGAACTGCATATTTCAGAATCCATAAATATACTTCTATACAACCACTTTCATGATTATAGAATTTTTTTGGTTTTGGTTTTGGTTTTGGTTTTGGTTTTGGTTTTGGTTTTGGTTTTTCAAGGTAGGGTCTCACTGTAGCTCAGGCTGACCTGAAATTCACTATGTAGTCTCAGGGTGGCCTCGAACTCACAGTGATCCTCCTACCTCTACCTCCCAAGTGCTGGGATTAAAGGCATGCGCCACCATGCCCAGCAATTATAAAAATTTTTCTCTGAATATGCCATAATTGATTTAGCAATGCCCCCCTTGTTATATATTTAGTTTAATTCTATTTTCCTCTACTCATCCAAAAGGAGAAATGGTGAGAGAAGTCTTCACTCATTGAAAACACCATTTGCTCAATGGATATTGAAGGGACTCTTCAGACAAATGCTCCTAGCCTAGGGAACCTGACCTGCAGGTCTTTCTCCCAGCAGAACTGCAGTCTAAGATCTTGAAGAATAGATTGGATAATTCTATTTCCTAGTTAGTAACTCAGGCTATAAAGTTGAATGGAAATAATCATTATTTTCAGGATCCCAAGAAGTTTCCTGATATCCCAGAAAAGTTTGTGAGTGCCCTAGAAGACTTTCCGATAAAAACACCCCAAGGACTTCAGATGTTTCAGGTTGGTGGGCAGGGTCTTTTTTTGTTGTTTTTGTCGTTGTTTTTTAAATCTGTTTATGCATTTAAAATCTGTCTATGCATTCAAATATGTTTTATGCACATGCCTCTGTCTTTAACAACTTTATTACTAGTAAATATCACCTATAAAAGTCAGCTTCTGGGCTGGAGAGATGGCTTAGCAGTTAAGCGCTTGCCTGTGAAGCCTAAGGACCCTGGTTCGAGGCTCGGTTCCCCAGGTCCCATGTTAGCTAGATGCACAAGGGGGCGCATGTGTCTGGAGTTCGTTTGCAGAGGCTGGAAGCCCTGGCGCACCCATTCTCTCTCTCTCCCTCTATCTGTCTTTCTCTCTGTGTCTGTCGCTCTCAAATAAATTAATTAATTAAAAATATTTTTAAAAAAAAGTCAGCTTCTAACACTTTGCTTGCTTCATTTATTTTACTAAACTAGCTGTTTAACTAGCGATTTTATTTTCAAGGTTGCATGCGGAATTAGAGTTTGAATCTTCCTTCTCTACTATTTTCAGTTTTTGTTGCCTAAAATTTATCCTTTTCCTCACTAGTGTCTTCCCCTTGTCTGCCCCTCTCCTTTAAAACCTGACTTGGGGCTAGAGAGATTGCTTAGTGGTTAAGGCACTTGCTTGTGAAGCCTAAGGACCCATATTCAAGTCCCTAGATCCCACGTAAGCCAGATGCACAAGTGACACATGTGCAAGGTTGCACATGGGCACAAGGTGGCACATGCACCTGAAGTTCCAGTGACTGGAGGCCCTGGTGTGCCAATTCTCTCTCTCTCTCTCCCTCTCTCTCTCTCTCTCTCTCTCTCTCTCTCTCTCATAGGAAAAAGGCCAGTCTATAAGGCTTGCCTCAAAAAAAAATGACTCAACATAAGTGCTGTAGAGCTCCATCTTTTTTATTTATTATAGTCCCACTCATCTCCCACAAACCTGTGTGTTTTCACTGTCTTTTAACAGTTGTATAAATTATTCTTTATTGCTATAAGAAGCAAACTACATTATTTTAATATGTGTTTGTATATATTCTGATTCCCCAATTAAATTATATAATCCTTGAGGGCATGAATGATGTCTTCTTTGGGGAAGGGTATTATAACCAGAATATCTATCTCCCTTATCATCATTTTCAAGGAATATTTATTAACCTTGACTAACATACATTGACATTAGATTGCCTGTATCTTGACTTGTGCATAACCCTAAACATATCAGACCCAATGTTCAGGTATGACAATGTTGGTGTAAAATAAATTGCTTTGTTTGATAACAGTGTGTGGATCCCAGCCAACCTGCACAAGATCCAGTTGGACACCCAGTCATGCACCAGTCGGCCATTAAACATGGCACAGGGGAAGCCATATATACTGATGACATGCCTCCCATTGACCAAGAACTCTTCCTTGCTGTAGTTACTAGTACCAGAGCTCATGCAAAGATCACGTAAGGAAATGCATGATAAATCTGTCAGTGAAATGCATCATATTTCATATTCAAATTGAGAGCTTATGACATACCTAAGTCAATTTAGAATAGTCATCTCTTCTGGATGAGTCATTTTTTAAACACAGAAGCTTGTATAGGAAGCTACAGCCAAGAGGTACAATGCCAGCTAAGTACTAATATTTTTCAACACAGACTATGCCCCATGATTTAGTTATGACACCCATTATAGTTTTTCCCTGTTTCAGGAATGATTTATATTACACTGTGAACTTAACCCTGCAACTTTAATGCTTGGCTTCATGTTTGTCCTCCCAGATCTATTGATGTTTCAGAAGCCCTGGCATGTCCTGGTGTGGTTGATGTGATTACAGCAGAGGATGTTCCAGGAGATAATAACCATAGTGGAGAGATTTTATATGCACAGAATGAGGTGTGTGCATGGATTATTGTTCTAATGCTCTGCTAGAAATGCCAAAGTGGTTGTTGACTATCACCTCCACAGATGCATGTTCACATCACAAAGATTTATTTACCAGGCACCAATGACTCTACTTCAGTTGTTCTCCACTTTCTGCTTTTTTAAAAATATATCTTTGTTTATTTATTAGAGAGAGAATGGCATGTCAGGGTCTCTAGCCACTGCAAATGAACTCCAGACGCATGTGCCCCCTTGTACATCTGTCTTTATGTGGGTACTGGGGAATCAAACCTGGGTCTTTTGGCTTTGCAGGCAAGCGGCTTAGCTGCTAAGCTATCTCTCTAGCCCCTCCATTTTCGTCTTAATCACAGATCCCTCTGAATTCTGATAAAAAGCCATCAGTCCTCTCAAGGAAGGCTTGCTAAAAGCTAGAGGCGGGGCTGTAGAGATGACTCAGCTGTGAAGGTGCTTGATTGCAAAGCCTAACGACCAGGGTTCAGTTCCCTAGTATCCACATAAAGCCAGATGCACAAGGTGGCACATGCACTCGGAGTTCATTTACAATGGCTAGAGACCCTGGTGTACTACTTGCCTTCTCTCTCTCTGTCTCTCTCTGTCTCTCTCTCTCATAAATAAATAAATAATCCAGAGACAACATAGAAAACAAGACGTTGAAAGAAAGCAGAATTTCAGGTTGACTGGATCACTTTGGGCACTATGGAAATGATGAGAAGTGTGGGCCAAGACAACAGAAGGCAGATCGTGAAATACAGACAATTAACATTCTGCATCCAGTCTTTGTGCCTCCTCTGTCCCACTCAACCCGCTGTTTTAAGTTTATTTTCATAGACAGAAAACAGTCTTCATTTTTAGCCACAAAAGCCCAGTAGTTAAACATAAGAATGTGAGAACAGTAATTCCTTTGGGGGTGATTCTATGTTTGAACTAATAAACAAACATGTGGCTTTTCTGCAGGTAATTTGCGTGGGTCAGATTGTCTGTGCCGTGGCTGCAGACACCTATGCTCATGCCAAAGCAGCAGCTAAACATGTGAGGATTGCTTATGAAGACATAGAGCCGAAGATCATCACCATCGAGGTAGTCCAAGCGCGCTGCATCTTTGAGAATGACGAGAGCAGCATGTTCATCTAGGGGGCCGTGAAATTGTGTATGCTGGACTCCATCGGTGCTTGCTCAGTGTTACCTATAGTTGCACAGTAAAGCCTCCAGTAATCTGCACATCAACACGAGAGAGTGAGACCTTTCCTACCTAAACTTCCTCTCCCCACCCACACTTCCATGGGGATCTGTAGACACAAAGCACCCTATATCCACCTCTCTTGTGCCTGGGAGTACAGAAAAACAGCACCAGAGAAATGCCCTTATGGCCGTCCATGCAAAAGCAGGAAGTAGCAAAGTCTAGAGCTGTGGCATGAACTCACCCTGTTACAACTGCTGAGTCCTCCCTGCCCACTTGCTGCTTCGGCACAAGCTGTGGAGAGAGACAACTTGTGACCTTGCTTTTCATAGCTTCTTAATAAGAATGAGAGCTTTGGCAAACTACTTAAACTTCTCACACTTTGGTTTCCTCATATATAAAATGGGAACTTTACAAGGCCAGCCTGAGACTACACAGTGAATTCTGGGTCAAGAAAGAGAGAAAGCTAGTCGAGCGTTCATTGCTCTCACTTCCTCTCTGCTGCTGGGATAATGGGACACTGGTTTACTGCTTCTGCCATATGAGCTTTACCCTCTGCAAATATAATATGAAATAAACTCTTCTTCCCTTCAAAAAAAAAAAATGGGAACTTTAGAGTGATTATGCTAGGCCAGGCATGGTGGTGTATGCCTTTAATCCCAGCACTTGGGAGGCAGAGGTAGGAAGATCACTGAGAGTTCGAGGCCACCCTGAGAGTACAAAGTGAATTCCAGGTCAGCCTGGACTAGAGTGAGGTGCTACCTTGAAAAAATAATGCTTATGCTAAAAGGTAGTGTCAAGTAGACAGAATCAGTAAAATGCTTAAAATAGCACCTGGGACAGGAAAGGCATTCACTAGCTGTTAACTATCATTTCTGGTTTGCACTATTATAAATGAGGGCAAGGACGTGTTGTATTTCATTTTTATCAGTGGTACCTATGAAAGTGCCAACCCCATAGCAGGTGCTCAGTAAGCGTGTTGGGTGGTGGAGGGATAGATGGATAGGCAGAGGCATAAACAGCATGCAGCCTGGAACACCCTTTTGCTTCTCCCTGGTTTTCCCTAACAATGGCCAAACTCAAGTCTTTCTTAGTTACCTTTTAAGTGCCCCCAAAATCTACTCCTTTCTTTGAATTCTCACTTTCACCTCACCCTCCAGCCCTCTCTTTCCATGTTACTGTCAGAATTAACACTTAGGTGACTTCCTTTTCAGCCCACCTACTCACAGCATTACCTCTAAACCACAAAGGTTCCCCATTCAGTTCTGCCCTCTTTGGTAAGGTCTAAACCCCTTAGCATAGAATCAAGGTCTTCCATAGACCCGCCCCAGTCCACACTTTAAAGATCACTGCTCATTTTCTCCTCATTGGAAGTCCATGGCCCTGCCAACTTGGCATAGGCTTCATTTGGGCTCCTCACTTCACTTCACCTTCAGATTATTTTATGCTGTGCCCCTAATTTAAAATGATTAAAATGATCTAATTCAGGTAGTCAATTCCAGGCCATTCTTAAGCAGACCCTACTAAATACTGTGTGGGCTTCTCTTTATCATGTAACTTCCTTGCCTGAGTTCGCACCTTAGTTCTGAAGTGCCTTAGGTAGTCATTCAGCAGTCTAGAGGTGGGACCTCATTTATGTACACTTGTACCCCTCTCAACAATTCTCAAGAGCCTTGAACAAAGTTGATGAGTCATCAGTGCCTGAAGTCCTTTTGGGTCTCACCCTGCGTTGGCTCCAGTTGTTTTAGTCTGGGAAGGTCTGATGGAGCAGAAGCATAGAATTCAGATGATAGGCCAGTGGCTTTTTAGAATGCAAAAATAAATTATTTTATTTTGGTTTGTTTGGTTTTCCCCTACAGCAAGCCTTAGAGCACAATTCTTTTCTTTCTACTGAGAGAAAAATCGAGCAAGGAAATGTAGAACATGCCTGGAAACAGGTGGATCAGGTAATTGAAGGTACGTACAGCAGTCTTGAGCAAGAGAAGAAAAAAAAAAAAAAACAAGCTTAAAGGTTTATCTTTACTTTTTACTTTTACTTTTTTTATTAATTAGTTTTGTATTCAGCAAATACAGTCAGTTTGGTAACATTGTTAGGCTCATCTGTGACCTACCCCCTCCCCTTTGGCCCCTCCTTGTTGAGGTATATGGGTCATGCATTGTGGAGTTAGCCCACAGTTATGGGTAAGATAAATGTCTGTGCATACCATGACCCAACATGTGGTTCTGACATTCTTTCCAACCCCTCTTCTGCAAAATTTCCCTGAGCCATGTTGGTTTATTTTTGGTCTGCTTCAGTGATGAGGTGTTGGGGGCCTCTGAGGCTCTGGCTCTCTGATGTGGTAGGGGTTGATTTTTCTCTGTGTTTGTCTCCTTCCCCCTTGTGCTGGTATCCCATTCATCAGGAAATCAGCACCCTTGCTTGTTTTGCCAATTTTTCTTAGTTTCAGCCAGGGCCCTTTTGAGGTATGAGGGGTGGCTCTCTCCTTAAGATCTACATCTATCTGAAAAAGAGAAGCAGATCTCCAACAGAGAGTAAGTTAGCACCAGGACAAATGAGATAACTCTTACTTTTTTTACAGAGAGCTTACTAGGTGTTGGCCCTCTTGTAGCCCATTATTGATGGTAGCTTGATATTGGAGAGTGGGCTTATGTTTGGATATGGTTCTGACTTGTTTCCCAGCTCCAGCTATGGGTCCCATACCACTGAGGAGATCAGTTAGTCAAATCAAGAGCAGCTGGTTCCCCACCATGGCTGTGTGCCACTATCGCACTTGTGTGGGCATCACAACAGGTTATTTGCTGCTAAGTAGGTTAGACCATGAGTTGCTTGGACAGATATTGGTCATTTACCCCCAGTTGCCCAATTAGCACCTTCTGGCACTAGATGCGCTGACTGTCTGGGAACTGACTCTCTTCCAGCTTCCAGCCATGCCATTCCATTTTACGTGTCACCATATGCTTGAGAAAAACTGATATTTCCGTATCAGTTACCTTCTCACTGCTGGAACAAAACACCCCATCAGAGGCAGTCTATGGAAGGAAAGGGTTTGTTTTGGCATAGAGTTATAAAAGGAAGTCTGTCATGGTAAGAAAAGCATGGCAGGAGCAGACAGCTGGCATCACATCTTCACATCAGCAGGGAGGAAGTTTATAATGTAAGAGCACCAAGTAGAGCTGACTATAACACCTCAAGTCCCATTCCAGGGACACACTTCGTCCAGCAAGACTCCACCTTTTAAAGGTTTCACAAATTTCCTAAACAGAGCCACCAACTGAGGATCAGATATTCAAACACATGAGTCTGTGGGGGATATTCCACAGCTAAACCAGTACACTGTCTCTCCTGACACAAATGTTAAATAATAATTTTAAAATGAACAATAAGTTTACAGCTTTATGGGTTTTACATATGTATAAGTCTATGCAATACCACCTGCATCAAGATGCAGAACATTCCAGCACCCAGGAATTCTCCTGGTGGCCTCCAAAGCATTATTCAAACTTTTATCCCTATAGAGTTTGACTTGCTTTGAACTTTGAAATCTTATTTCACATTTATTTCACATGCTGGAAGAGTAATCCCTATTGTGTTAAATCAGTAGTTCTTTCTCATTGTTTGGTAATACTCTATTATACAGATCCCATGTAGTTTATCCAATAACGAACTTTCTATTCTTTCTATTATGTTTGTCATTTAGTGTTCTCTGGCTTTTACATTTGTGCATGTGTGTGCATACACACACACACACACACACACACACACACCACTTACATGATGTAATGAACAAGCCAGAAAGCTTACCAAATCCCATAAAAGCATGATTGTTTTAAGGCAGAGCATAACCTTGTCTCTGCCACTTTCAACCTTTACATCCTTGAGCAAGTTACTTTCACTCTGAGGTCCATGAGCTATCAGTGTCACCTAATTCAGTTACAGATTACTATCTTCCACTCCATCTTACAGCTGAAGATACTAGGTTTAACAACTTGGCCATATTCACAGTCCAGAGACTTGGCTGAGCCTGGACATATAGCCAGACTAGTCTGTGATCCTAAGTCTGACCATGTTGCTACACAAACGAGGAAACTGAGGTCAACAAAGGCAAAGCTGGACAGGCACAGACAGAAAGAGAAAAGTTGTTTCATGCAAGTGTTATCAAGTCCAGTTCCATGAGGTTATGCGGCCCGCCCTTCCTGACAGAACACCCCTAGAGCTCATGCACTAGCTGTGACTGAACATCGTCTGTGTTTGTGCCTTGCAGGTGAAGTCCATGTAGAAGGTCAAGAACATTTCTACATGGAAACACAAAGTATCCTGGCTATCCCAAAAGCCGAAGATAAAGAAATGGTGTTACACTTGGCAACACAGTTTCCAACTCGTGTGCAGGTAAAAGGACATTCTTGAAAATGACACCACACAATCATATGACATGATTCCTCCCAGTCTTGCATCTTGAACTTCCTGTATACTTAATACTAACCAAAGCCCAGCCTGAATTAAAAAAAAAAAAATGGGGCAATATCTTTCAAAGTGATCATGAAATTTTGCTACATTCCAAGACATGGGGGAAGATGTCCATTTTTTTCTGTATAACAATTAAATAGTGTGAAAAATCTGAGAGACATCAAAGTCTTAGTATTATAATTGAGTTTACTTTGGTTGATCATTTGTATTGTGATCCAACATGACTATCTTCAAGGGCAGGTGGGGGCATTTGTAAAGCAATGGCATTTCTGGCTCACCAAGGAGTGAGCCAACTCCAGTCCTATGCTGGTGGTTGAGATGGAAGGCCTGGCTGCCTCCAGGGAAGTGAGCAAATCCCCTTATTCCCCCTTTTTTTTTGTTGTTTTTGTTTTTGTTTTTGTTTTTGCTGTTTGCTTTTCGAGGTAGGGTCTCACTATAGCTCAGGCTGACCTGGAATTCAGTATGTAGTCTCAGGGTGGCATTGAACTTATGGCGATCCTCCTACCTCTGCCTCCCTAGTGCTGGGATTAAAGGCGTGCGCCGCCATGCCCAGCTCATTCCCCTTTTTGAAATACAGAGTTGTTGCCCTAGAATAGTGCTGGGCACACTGTGGATACATTTCCACATTGTACTAAGAAGAAGACCTGCACCAAGCGTCCTGAGGAGGAAAGCTGGACTTCCTGATGGAGGACAGGCGAGTGGACCTTGAGTTCCTGAAGAGGTGGACCACGGGAGGAGGGCATTGCCAACTGCCATTCGAGGTTGGCATCAGTAACTGAGCAGTGCAGTGGCTGTGTAGCCGTGACCACTACAGTTGCAAGATTTTTTTGTGTTTATATGTTTGTTTTGTTTTGTTTCTTGCTTTCTTTTGCTTTGCAAGGTAGTGTCTTGCTCTAGCCCAGGCTGTCTTGGAATTCACCCTGTATTCTCAGGGTAGCCTCGAACTCATGGCAATCCTCCTACCTCTTGCCTCCTGAGTGCTGGGATTAAAGGTGTGCGCCACCACCCCCAGTTTACAGTTGAAAGGTTTTGGGGTGTTTGTTTGTTTGGTTGGTTTTCTGAAGTATGATCTCACTCTAGCTCAAGCTGACCTGGAATTCACTATGCAGTCTCAGGTTGGCCTCAAACTCACAGTGATCCTCCTACCTCTGCCTCCTGAGTGCTGGGATTAAAGGCATGTGCATCCACAGCAGGTTTTTTGAAAGTTTTGAGTTAAGGCAGAGGAAAAGCAGAAAGATACATGCTTTACCCTAAAATTGATCTCTCTTGCAAAGTGCAATTTCCTTTTCTGTAAATTGAGGGAGATGATAGAGATCACTTCTGAGGTCCCCTTTGGCAGGAGACCTATAACTCTGGGCCACAAAGGACAATGATGTGTGTACCAAGATCATCACTGCCATCTGCTACCCACCCCTCCTAGATTACAATCAGTCAGTTCCTCAACAGGTGGCATTTCCCAGGGAAACTCGGGCCCTAGGCATCCACCACTTGCTGTATCCCAGAACATAGGGCAGCACCAAAAGCAGTGCCAGGAAAGGATTCAAGTGGCTATTTCTCTAAAGAAGAAATGTAAGTGACTAATAAGCATGTGATAAGATGTTTAGCATCATCAGTTGTCAGGGAAATACATAGCAACATCACAGTGAGATACCATGTCATAACCAAAAGAATGGCTATAAACCAAATGACACATAATAACAAGTGTTGGGAAAGATGAGGAGAAATTGGAACCTTCATCAATTACTGATGGACATGAAAAAAGAACACAGCCACTTTGGAAAACAGTTTGGCAATTTCTTGGGATGTTAAAGAGAAAGTGACCATATCACTCAGCAATTCCACAACTAAATATTTACCCAAGAAGAATAAGAGCACGACTACATAAAGACTTTTTAAAAATTACTTATGTATTTATTTGAGAAAGAGAGACAGAGAAAGAGGAAGAGAGCGAGAAAATGGATACACTCATTTCTCCAGCTGCTGCAAACGAGCTCCAGACACATCTGCCACCTTGTATATGTGGCGTACATGAGTCCTGCGGAATCGAACATGGGTCTTTGCAGGCAAGCACCTTTGCCACTAAGTTATCTCTCCAGCCTTGCATAAAGACTTTTATACAAATGTTCACAGCAGCATGATTTGTAATAGTCCAAAACAACCCAATGTCCATTAGCAGATGACCATATACACAAAATCTGGCATGTCCGTTGTTTAACCACAACAATAAAAGACTTGTAAACATGTAATAACATGTATGACCCCTGAAAGCATTATGCTAAGCAAAAGAAGCCAATCACAAAAGGCTACACATTGTATGATCCCATTTATGTGAAATGTCCAGAACAGGCAAATCTACAGAGACAGAAAGTTGGGTTCAGGATTTCCTAAGGCTGGGAAGTTAGGAGGAGATGAGGAATGATTGCCTAATAGATACATGATGACTCTGGGGACGCTGAAAATGTTCTAAAGTTAGATTATGATAGTGGCATAACTTTTTAAAATAGGCATTGATTGGATGGATGAATTTCTTTCACTGCAGAGGGGAAGGACATGGTGAGAGAGTAAGCTATGGAATTGCATTTGTGTGGCTTCAAGGACCTTCCTCTTGCAGGAATACGTGTCTGCAGCACTAAAGGTCCCGAGGAGTAGAATCGCCTGCCACATGAAAAGAGCTGGAGGAGCATTTGGCGGGAAGGTGACCAAGCCGGCTCTGCTGGGAGCCGTCAGTGCCGTGGCCGCCAGCAAGTAAGAGTCCAGTGACCATTGTACGGTAGCAGCCTGAGTCGTGCGCATGTCATGTGAGTCCTTCCCACCCTGTACTCCGCCTTTCATCTCAGCCTTACAGGGAACATAGGTGTCCTGCAGTAAGCCAGGAGCTCTGCTCTGCTGCCTCCAGTGCCCGCTCAACCTCTGCCCTCCTGCTAGAACCAGACAGTGATGCTCCCACGACCAGTGACCTTTGCAACTGCCCGAGCTCACTAAGCTACACCCAGGAAAACTTGCCTCACCCCAGAAGGTGCCCATAAAAAAGAAAGACCACGAACACTTAGCTTGTTGGTCTCTCTAGCAGTAGAAGTGGTTGCCCTAAGTAGTGGGTTTGCAGGGTCTAGGAAGCAGAGACCTGGATGGACACTTTTCCACAGGGGCCCTGCGTGGGAGGGAGGTTGAGCTTGACAGAGCCTTGGAGATCCATCTTTAATCTCAGCAGCCCTTTTGTGGCAGTGGCAGTATTTTATTTTTTTAACATTTTATTTATTTACTTGAGAGAGAGGCAGATTTATATGAGTGAGAGGGGGGTAGAGAGAGAGAGAAGAAAAAAAAATGGGCATGCCAGGACCTCTTGCCACTGCAAATGAACTCCAGACACATATGCCACGTTGTTTCATGTGGGTACTGGGGAATCAAACCTGGGTCCTTTGGCTTTGCAGGCAAGTGCCTTAACATCTGAGCCTTCTCTCTAGCCCAAGTAGCAGCATTTCAATGCTTCCTTTACTATAGCAAAACTTGTAATAATAAACCTATTTATACACACATACACATAATTGCAAAATGATCATTAAATTCCTTTATGTAATATTAAGAATTAAAAGGGAATAATTTGGGCTAGAGAGATGGCTCACTGGTTAAGGCACTTGCCTGCAAAGCCTAAAGACCTGGGTTGAGTTCCCCAGCAGCCACATAAAGCCAGATGCACAAACTGGCACATGCATCTAAAGTTCATTTGCACAACTAGAGGCTCTGCCATATCCATTCCTATTCTCTCTCTTCCCCCTTACAAATAAATAAATAAAAATATTTTTAAAGGGAACAAGTTATAACCAAATAGTGTAGCATCACAATCATCACCATCTATAAATAGTCATAATCACTAAATAAGAAGTATTCTTTAATTTTAGTTCCCCACTGTTTCAAATGTTGTTCAAGGCATGTTACTACCTATTCCCATTTAAAACCACCATTAAGCTAATTACCTCAAGTTCCCTTCCCCTATCTCCATATTTCTACAACTTCATGAAAAAAGCACCGTGTGTGTGTGTGTGTGTGTGTGTGTGTGTGTGTGTGTAAGAGAAGCCTTTGTAATCAAGCATTCTTCAAATTTATTTATTATTATTATTATTGTGGAAGAGTGGGCAGAAAGGTTGTAAGTGCTGCAGGTTGAGACATCATGCCCAGAGGCATTCCCTCCCCCCCCCCCCCCCGCTCCAAAAAAATTACTGACTGCTGTTTCCACAATGCATAAGCCACAACCCCATGGGGAGTAAGTGCAACCCCACTAGAAGTCTCCCCACTTGAATGGGGGGCAGGAACAAGGGGGGAAATGCACCTTTTTAACACAGGGGTTTCCCCTAGGACTGGCCACCCGATCCGGTTTGTTCTGGAGCGCGGTGATGACATGCTGATAACCGCTGGCCGCCACCCACTCCTGGGGAAATACAAAGTGAGTGTGAGCAAGAAGTTCAGCAAACTGCCAAGAGGTCATTCCCTGACAACAAATCCACGGTGAAGACATTACTGAACTCCAGGGGATGTTTGGATGCTGCCTAGGAGTAGGCAGAACCTTCTGGATAATGTCCATCCTCGGGTTCCCCTGAGGACATGCATGTGCATACGCTTAACAGCCATGCTCAGACATTTGTGTCCAGCAATTTGTCACAAAGGACCACTGAGAAAATCACCTCGTTTATCACTTTGCAGGTGGGGTTCATGAACAGTGGGGAGATCAAGGCTGCTGACATACAGTATTACATCAACGGAGGGTGCACGCCCGATGAGTCTGAACTGGTAAATGAGAATTAAACCTTTCCCATAGAACATATGCATCATCATTAATGTCTTACAAACTAGAAGGGTGTAAGTTAAGAATAAATTTCAGGGCTGGAGAGACAGCTTAGCCATTAAGGTGCTTGCCTGCAAAGCCATAGGACCCGGGTTCAATTCTCCAGATCCCACATTAGCCAGACGCACAAAGGTGAGGCAAGTGCAGGTCGCACATGCTCAGTAGGTGGCGCAAGTGTCTGGACTTCTATTGCAGTGGCTGAGGCCCTGGTGCCCCAATTCTCTCACTTTCTCTCTCTCTCTCTCTCTAAAAAATAAAATTAAAATAAAGTTCATATAAAGTGGCTTTAAGCATCAGACAGATACGAGGTTTTATTTTGCTTTTAATTCAGGTGCTGGAGTTCATCGTGTTGAAATCTGAAAATGCATACCACATTCCTAACTTCCGGTGCCGGGGTCGGGTGTGCAAAACAAATTTGCCATCTAACACGGCCTTTCGAGGATTCGGCTTTCCTCAGGCGACAGTAGTGGTGGAGGCTTACATAAACGCCGTGGCATCTCAATGTAACCTACGCCCTGAGGAGGTAAATGGTCAAATGCTGGCAGCACTGGTTCAAATGTGTCTGGAGTGCTTGCACATAGCCTTATGTGGATCAAGTCTATTGTGCATTCTTGGTTAGCTTTTGCTGTTGTAATGAGTCAAACACAAAACCTGGTGCCTTAAAGCAATGACATCATGACTTATGATTCTGCAGGTCACCTGACAGGGACTCTTTTGCTCTGGGCCTGCCCATCTGGAATCTTATAGGCTAAGATGGTGTCACTGGTGTGGTTCTCAGGCTGTCCCTCAGCTGGGAATTCTGCTCCACAGTCTCTCATTCTCCAGCAAGGCTAGCCCACATTCATTCTCATAGGAACGGTTACAGAGTTCCCCCAAACAGCAAGAATGTGCCATTCCATAATACACAAGCACCTTTCAAGCCTCTGTCTGCATTGCTATGAATGGTCTGTTGGCCAAAGGAAGTCACAGGACCAATCCCAGAGTCAGTATGAAATTACACACGGGTCACTCCCCAGCCTGCCTACCTGTGCCTCGGACACAGAGGAGGGGCTCAGAGCTGACTGCACTGAGTAGGGTAGCCACCCAGAGTGTGGATGGTGGCAAATACTAGGGGGGCACACATGCCCATCAGTACAATAAGAAAAGAGAGCCGGGCTGGAGAGATGGCTTAGCGGTTAAGCGCTTGCCTGTGAAGCCTAAGGACCCCGGTTCGAGGCTCAGTTCCCCAGGTCCCACGTTAGCCAGATGCACAAGGGGGCGCACGCGTCTGGAGTTCGTTTGCAGAGGCTGGAAGCCCTGGTGCGCCCATTCTCTCTCTCTTCCTCTATCTGTCTTTCTCTCTGTGTCTGTCGCTCGCTCTCAAATAAATAAATAAATAAATAATTTTAAAAAAAAAGAAAAGAGAGCCAAGTGCCTCGCCTAAGGAATCATCTCTATCGCCTCTGCCAGGGCCCAGGAAACTACAGAAGTGATGGGTTTTTTGTTTTGTTTTGTTTTGTTGTTGTTGTTGTTTATTTATTTATTTAAGAGCAACAGACAGAGAAAGAAAGAGGCAGATAGAGACAGACAGAGAATGGGCATGCCAGGGCTTCCAGCCACAGCAAACGAACTCAAGATGCGTGTGCCCCCCCCCCCTGCTTGTGCATCTGGCTAACGTGGGTCCTGGGGAATCAAGCCTTAACTGGGGTCCTTAGGCTTCAAGGCAAGCGCTTAACCGCTAAGCCATCTCTCCAGCCCAGAAGTGATGGTTTAAATATGAGAGCTGCTCTCACTGAGAGAACCTTCTCCAGGGAGATGGTTGTAGATGCCGAGGAGACTCAAAACAGAAAATCAGAGGCCTCTGAGAGCTCAACGCTGAAAGAGACTTATAACACACCCTCCGAGGCTCGGAACATCGTGGAAGAGGGGCAAACAGAATGTATGAGCAGGCTGGAGAGATGACTCAAAGGTTAAAGTGCTTGCCTGCCAAGCCGAACAAGCAGACTTCAATTCTCCAGTGCCCAAGTAAGCCAGTTTCACAGAGCAACACATGTGTCTGAAGTTTGTTTGCAGTGGCAGAAGACCCTGGTGTGTACACATTCTCTCTCTCTCTCTCTCTCTCTCTCTCTCTCTCTCTCTTTTTCCATTGCAAATAAATAAATAAAATATTTTTAAAGACTTTTTTATAAAAGAATATAAGAGCCGTAGGGTAGAAAGGTATATTCTGAGGCATTGTCCCCTTAGTGGAATGCAGGCAGGGAAGAAGGGACATGGGAGTTTAACCTGATAGGAATATGACAAATATGCAACATGTTCAAACAAGGGAGTTCTCCAAATCAAAGTACAGAAATTACACCAATCAGAACCAGAGTGGAATGACTGTCGATTCTTACACAAGTACTTAATCATAGTTTAAGACTCTGGACAGAGCTGAGAATGTAGCTCAGTGGTAGAGGGCTTGCCTAGCATGCTCAAGAATTTGAAGAGATAATTTGAGAATAATTAGGTATAACTAGGGCTTGTGAGTCAGGAGAATTTTGTCATGCCAACAATCTAGTGGCAGAGTTAATAATAGTACCCCAGGGCTATAGTGACATTAACTGAGATGAGCAGACTTAATCTACAGGCTGGAGCATATGAAATATTCAATAGTAGTTTCTATTGTTTCATGATTGTCATTTTTACACATTGACACTTTCATACTTACAGCTATTTAAATAGTACGTCTTTTTTATTAGAAAGCTTTCTCTCTATATCAGACATATAACAAAAATGCTTGCTTCTCTTATGAAACAAGCATCCATCCTTAAAATCCATTTGGAGCCTGGGGAGATAGCTCAGCAGTGAAGGTGCTTGCCGGTAAAGGCTGACGAGCCAGGTTCTCTTCCCTAGTATCCACATAAAGTCATATGCACAAGGTGGCACATGCATCTGGAGTTTGTTTGCAGCCCTGGCATACCCATTCATATTCGTATTCCCTCTCTCTCTCTCTTTCTCTGTCTACTTGCAAATAAATACAAAAATTTTAAAAACTAAGAAAACCTTTTGCCAGGTTTGGTGGTGCATGCCTTTAATCCCAACACTTGGAAGGCACAGGTAGGAGGATTGCTGTGAGTTTGAGACCAGCCTGGGATTATAGAGTCAGTTTCAGGCAAGCCTGGGCTAGAGTGAGACCCTACCTCAAAAAAAATCCATTTTGTTTTCTTGCCTTTCAGATAAGAGAAATAAACATGTATAAGGGAACTAGCGAAACAGCCTATAAACAGACATTTAATCCAGAACCTTTGAGAAGATGCTGGAAGCAATGTCTGGAGAAATCATCATTCTATGCTAGGAAACAGGCCACAGAGGAATTTAACAAAAAGAATTACTGGAAGAAGAGGGGGCTTGCTATCATCCCCATGAAGTATACCATTGGAATCCCCATAGCCTTCTACAATCAGGTAAAGTATCCTCTCAAATCCTGTTCCAAATGGCTGACTCTGAGTAAAAAACAACCATATTCAGCCAGGAAATTTACAGGCAATCATGTCCCCTCTGGGGATAGAGAAGTAACTGGGGCAGTTCCCTTAGCAGGAGACAACATAGGTTTAGGCAAGGGTTGAAGAGCATGGGTATCAGGGCTGACTTGTAGGGTATAGCTATTCAGGACCTTAGAAAGCGATCAGTGGTAAAGTCAGCTGAGAGAGGCCCAGCCTGGGGATGGCCCTAAATATGGATATTATTTGTTGGGCCAAATTTTCTGAGAGAGCTGGGGAAACAAAGGATTCCTTTCTTGCTTTTTTTTTTTTTTTCTTTTTTAACTTTTAGATAGAATAAGTGAGAGAGATGGAAACAGAGGGAGAGAGAGACTATTGGCCTGCCAGGGCCTCAGCCACTGCAATCAAACTCCTGATGCTTGCGCCACCTAGTGGGCATGTGCAATCTTGTGCATCTGGCTAATGTGGGATCTGGAGAGTCAAACATGGGTCTTGATTGTTTATCTTTTTTAGAGGGGGAGGAGTTGAGGTAAAGTCTCACTCTAGCCCTGGCTGACCTGGAATTCACTGTGTAATCTTAGGGTGGCCTCAAACTCACAGCAATCCTTCTACCTCTGCCTCCCAAGTGCTGGGATTAAAGGCGTGAGCCACCACACCCAGCTTTGCTTCCTTTTTAATTGCACCATAATTGGTTTTTCACGGAACTCAATTTCTGGTTTGATTTATTTTTTTTCTTTTTAATGTTTCTACCGCCACTGATCTCTGACTTGCTACCCATAACCAAAATCACCCAATGGAAAGAATATGAAGTCCTTCTGTGGTGTGAATGAGGTGAACCCACAGCGTCTCTTGCCAGAATTATCTTTTCCAATGTGCAGCCTCCCTCAGCTCCAGCAAAATAGGAAACAGTATAGGAGTGACGGGAGGTCCTGGGCCCCCCAGAGCACGTGTTTGGCTTTCCTCCACGTGGTATTTTCAAACTAGCATAGTTTCAGATTCTCTTTAAGAAGAAGATTCTTGTAGATTTTTCAACAGTTGCTTAAAATATTTACTTTGAAGTTATTTAACTATGTATATCACAAAACAAAAATGTTGCACATATCTATACATTTATAAAACACAAATTCGCAAATTAAGTAAAAATGATTCTATAAGTACAATAGAACTCAAACTGGTCATATTAACTGAAAATGGTGGATGATGATGTTTTTCAAAAACTAAATCTTTACCCACGAGATAATAGTTCTGGACATGACTATACAAATTAGGTGAAGTCTTTATCCTACTATTTATTTATCCTGTTCCATTAAACAAAGTGATCCTACTTGGTGCTCATACAGCCATCATCATAGATACAACATGCTAGCTGAAGAAACATGGATGTAACCACTTACACATGGACATCTATTACTCCTGCTACAGTATCAGAGAGGTGAAAACACGGGGGGTTGTAGCTCAGAAATAGAGTGTTTGCCTAGCATGTACAAGGTCCTGTGTTTGATCACCAGCACTAAAAAGAAAAAAAAAAATCAAATTTACCTACCGGGCGTGGTGGTGCACACCTGTGACCTCAAGCATCTGGAAAATGGAGGGATAAGGAATACAACTTTGAAGCCAGCCTGGGCTGCACAGTGACATCCACCTCTAACATCGTGGCCGGGGCCGTAGCTCAGCATTCTAGATCCCTAGCTTAATTGTTCTGACATGCTCTATCATACCCACGATACTGGAAGAGAAGAGTTAGTGAATATGTGAAGGCTTGGTGGCAGAGTCGTGGACATCAGTACAGAGGTAGGCCCCAAAGGGGATAGATGTAGTATTCTAGGCCACATTCCTGGGTATAATGGGAATTTATTCTAAAAAAAGAAATTCCAGTTCCTTGCCAAACCACCTACCTATATAACCCAGCCTCCTCCCTGAGCCTGGTCCCCAGAGCCACACGTGATTATAACTGGAACAACCAGACCCAGACATGGAAAATGCCAGATAGTTTGAAGAGACATATAACATCACCTTTAACAACCATAGGTCAACTTGGGAACTGTGCTATCCAGTCCTGACCTCTCCCCGCAACCCCCCCACCCCAGGCGACCAGTCCCTTATGTGCGAAGTGAAGAATTTGGGCTAAATTATTGATCCCAAACCTTGTATCAGCAGATTCACCTGGAAGCTTTAAACAGTAGGTATGTAGGCTCCACCTCTAAGATACTGCTGCATCAGCGTTCCTAGAATGAGGCCCATGGCCCTCTTCCACCATGATTCTGAAAGACGGCATTTCAGAACACAAAACATTTCAAGTCCCTTTCAATTCCTCTAATATCCATAAGCCACACCTGGAAATTTACTTATGTGAGTTGCAGTGGCTTTAAAATAATTTCCATACCCGGGCAGGGAAGAATAATGAAGTAAGCGCTGTGCAGTGTGCTGTTGTCGAGAGGAACCTGCCAGGACAGCCAGGACAGGCAACCAGCAGGCAGGAGACCATGGGAGAGAGGACAGACCCATTCACACATCAGTATAGATGGTTGTCAGGTCTAGGGTGTCTTGCAAGTAGTTGTCTGTGGCAACTAGTAATTTCTCTCTTTTCCAGAATTAAAAAAAAAAAAAAACATGAGAGATTTATTCAATGAAACAAAATCATTCATCCAGCATCCTTTGGTAAACTCACAGCAACATACATCTGTCTCAGTTTGCAAACTGATATGATGGTTGTTCCCTGCAGGCGGCCGCGCTGGTCCACATCTATTTAGACGGCTCTGTCTTGCTGACTCACGGTGGCTGTGAGTTGGGACAAGGCCTGCACACGAAAATGATTCAGGTGAGATGTGCCCGGGCGCTCCACTGTGGAGGTGTATCACGCCATGCAGTCAACATGCCTGTTATTTTCTTGTTGATCGGGGGAAATGCCAGCACACTAAACATACAGTTTAGTTGTAAGACTCACCCTGATTTCAGGAATGAAAAATGCAGGAGGGGGCTGGAGAAATGGCTTAGCGGTTAAGCGCTTGCCTGTGAAGCCTAAGGACCCCGGTTAGAGGCTCGGTTCCCCAAGTCCCACGTTAGCCAGATGCACAAGGGGGCGCACACGTCTGGAGTTCGTTTGCAGAGGCTGGAAGCCCTGGCGCACCCATTCTCTCTCTCTCCCTCTATCTGTCTTTCTCTCTGTGTCTGTCGCTCTCAAATAAATAAATAAATAATTTAAAAAAGAAAAAGAAAAATGCAGGAGGATGAGGAAGTGGGTGCTAGACCTGAAGAAATATATTATTCATTCTGTATCAAAAAATCAAATCCATAAGTCTACTAACAATTATTCCAATCTTTCTTTTTCTTTTATTTTGGGGGGAGGGGTTGATGTACAGAGATTTAAATATTCATTCTGGCACTTTAATTAAAGTTTTTTTAGATTGTTCTGTTTACATGTCACAGGTGTCCTTTCACGCTGCACCCTTCTCTTGTCCCCCTTCCTGCTCATCTCTTTATCCTCACTCCTGGTTACCATTCATTCTATCTTTATGGGTTCTACCCACGTTTGCCCTACTGTATATATGTATTTATAGATCCTGCAAGCTAGGATCCAAATATCCGAGAGAACATGCAGTTTTGGTCTTTCTGAGTTTTAGTCATTTCACTTAATATGATTCTTTCCAGATCTATCTATTTTCCTGCTAATTTTATAATTTCATTTTTCCATACTGTTGAATAGAATCCCATGTGTATATAGCACATCTTCATTATCCATTCATTTACTGCTGGGCACCTAGACTGATTCCAGTTCTTGGCTATTGTAAATACAGCTGCAGAAAATACAGTTGTGCAAGTACCGTATAGTAAAGTATAGTATAATTTTCAAAGGTAAAAGGCTTTAAAATGCTTTTAAGCTTTATGGTAAATATTCAAAGCAATACTGTATTCATTCAAATCCTTAATTATAAATGAATCTGTTTGGGCTGTAGAGATGGCTTCACAGTTAAGGCACTTGCCTAGGAAGCCTAAGGACCCATGTTTGGCTCCCCAGATCCCATGTAAGCCAAGCAAACAAAGGTGAGGCAAGCGCAAGGTCACTCATGCCCACTAGGTGGTGCAAGCATCTAGAGTTTGATTGCAGTGCTGAGGCCCTGGCATGCCAATTCTCTCTCTCTCTCTAAAATAAATAATAATAATAAATGAATATGGTGCACACAATGAAAGCTTGTTCTCTTATTCTAGACAGAACGTGAAGGTTTTTCATGTAGAAGAGGGCTTATGGTCAGGGAAATAAGTAATATTTTCCTCCTGCATCTGCCAGGTGGCTAGCCGGGAACTGAACATCCCATCGTCACGTGTGCACCTGTCTGAAACGAGCACCGTCACTGTCCCCAATGCCGTCTTCACAGCAGGGTCCATGGGGACAGACATCAACGGAAAGGCCGTGCAGGTGACACTCCTTTGATTTCTTAGTCACCCAAAGAGTATCATGCAGAGACCTTTCTGCATTCTTACCTTTACGAAAAGAAAGGCCAAGTTCTAGGCCACTCAGCAGAGCCAAGGCTCCAAGTCGGGTTTTCTGCAGCTCTGCGCTGGGCTGCTGACTGTAGCCCATGTTCTGCTGCATGGGAAAAACCTCCTTCCACAGCCTCCCTCCCACCCCACACACCAGAGCAATGGGTGACCAGTGTGGCTCCACAAAGACCTTGCGCCCAGCAACTAACCTTGCTAGGAATCCAGTTCTTTTTCTGGAAAACTGGGAATACCAATACCACTCCCCTTAGAATTGTTAGTGACCTTAAGAAATTGTACAGGAAAGCTGCTGCCATCTTCTGCCCCACTCACAAAGTAGAAAACCACCAATGGGCCGTTAGTCAACCCACAGAGACCATCTCTTCAAAATGACCATATCTAGATGAAAAAAAGGCTTCCAGCCTGCCAAGTGCACCCACAGTAGCCTGGAGACTGTGGCTTCCCAACATGTGTTCCCTGGGGTAGCAGTCCCAAGAAGGCTTAATGGAAAAGTAAGTTTTTCCAATCATTGAGCTTGGAAAATGTTGCATTCTGCATCCCACTCAAATAAGCCTATGCACAGTCACATATTTTTAAAAAACCTGACAATGGGCTGGAGAGATGGCTCAGAGGTTAAAGGTACTTGTTTGCAAAGCCTGGCAGCCTGGGTTCAATTCCCAAGTACCCGTGTAAAGCCTGATGCACAGCGTGGAGCATGTATCTGGAGTTCTTTTGCAATGGAAAGAGGCCATGGTGCATCCATCCATCCATTCATTCTCCTCACAAGTAAATCTTGAGTCAGTGCTATAGGATCCAAAGCATGATATTCTTTTTCTTCTGAAGACAGTCTGTATATTTAAATCTTGGGCTGGAGGGATGGCTTAGCAGTTAAGGCACTTGCCTGCAAAGCCAAAGGAGCCAGGTTGGATTCCCTAAGACCCATGTAAGCCAGATACACAAAATGCTGCATGCGTCTGGAATTTGATTGCAGCAGCTGGAGGCCCTGGAGCACCCATTCTCTCTCTCTCTCTCTCTCTCTATCTCTATCTCTCTCATATATAAATAAAAATTTAAAAATTTAAAAAATATCCTGTAGGAGAAGGAAGCAAATCTACAAAAATAAAAATAAAAAAGAAGAAAAAGAGGAATGCCTTCACTGAAATGAACTTGGATTGTTAACATTCTGCTATTCCCTGTCTCTTCTTGTTCCTGATGCCACTTCAAATATTTATCTTTAGAATGCCTGCCAAATCCTTCTGGCCCGTCTTCAGCCCATCATCAGGACAAACCCGAAAGGAAAATGGGAAGAGTGGGTGAGTCTTCTCTCTATACCCCAGCCAGGAGAAGTAATGGCATCCATGTGGGGAAGCGTCCTGCCAGGGTGCACCCGAGGGTGGCTCCCATCCAAGAATGCTCCTCTCTTAGAGCTTGCTTCTACTTTTTCAAGAGTATAAGAGATACCTATGTTCATTGAGCCATGACTTCCTGTCAGAGCATGAGAATGGTGTGAGTTCCAAAGTGCCAGTCACCTAGGGCTGCACAAATGGCCACAGGACCAGGACAAGGGCCTTGGGGCCCCCGTTGTGTCTCCTCTGCAATGGAATTCATGGCAGTCCTAACCTCAAACAATTGCTTTACTTTAATAGGTGTATGACTATTGTTATTATTATTACTCCCTTCCCCTGCCCAGTGCACTCCAGCAGGGAAGCTGACGGATTGTATAGTGGAGCTGGCCAAGTCAACAGAACACAGAACAGGGTGAAAATATATACACACATGTATGTGTGTGTGTGTGTGTGTGTGTGTATCTCCTAAGTACATGCACACATGAACATGGCCTAGCCCCCCTCACTGACTTAAAAGTCCAGACATGTGAAAAGGAGTAAATGGTTTATGTGCAGCTAGTGGCTAATGTTAAGACCTGCACACAGGCCCAAGTCTCACTGGAAGTAAATGTGAATAAGGAGCTAGGTACAAACAGGAAGCTGGCCCAGTATGGAAGCATTTTTTTTTAATCACTTTTCCTAAACTTGTATCATCTCTTGCAGGTTGCCAAAGCCTTTGAAGAATCCATTAACCTCTCAGCCACTGGTTATTTCAAGTAAAGGGCGTTTTTTTTATCTGGCTTGCATTGTACCTGGGCAGGAGTGATGTGGGCCCAGTATTCATTTCGTAGTCATGGGATCCTTGTGATGGGAAAGGGGATGGAGGTAGGAGTGGGAAGGAAAGTAGTCCAGAGCCTCCTGGGGTGGTCATTATTTAGCTATTTATCAACCAAGAGGAACCATAACTACCTACACACATCTGACTGACCCATCCGGGTACCTGTGCCCTGGAGGGCAGAGTCAGACCCGGGCAGTCAGTGTCCTCCCGAGCCTGCTGGGGACTTCTTGTAACCCTAATTGCAAAGTCTGTCCCAGGAAAGGGGGAGCAGACCTCCAGTCAGGATGCTGCCTCCAGGACCCCCTACAGCCAAGTGACCAGACCAGTAGTGGGGAAAGTGCCTTTGTTTTCACGCCTGACTTCTCTTCTCAGAGGCTACCAGACGTACATGGACTGGGAGAAGGAAGAGGGCAAGCCTTACCCATACTACGTTTACGGGGCATCCTGTTCTGAGGTGGAGGTCGACTGTCTGACCGGGGCCCACAAGGTAAACACTGAGGTTTGCTCCCTCTGCCTGCGCTCAGGTGTTTTTCCTGCTGTAATGACTAACCAACTGGATCTGCGTGTGGAGGAGCCAGGGACGGACACCTAATATTGGTCAATATGTTTTCATAAATAGCATTGTCTACTTCGTATTTTCTCTTGCTGCAGCTCCTGAGGACTGACATCTTCATAGACGCTGCTTTCAGCATAAACCCCGCCCTGGATATTGGGCAGGTGAGTCCCTCACAGGGTCTTTTGTCAATCCCATTCAGTGACTGTGCATTCAGAATAGTGTCCCCAGCACCCTTCAGGCTTTGCTCAACCTGCGTGCAAGCAAGCCTTCTGCAATATATAATTTACATCATGCACATACATGCACCTGTGCACACACATTAAACCACTGAAAGAAAATTCAAGAAAAAGCGAATGAAATTTTTGCATAGCAGAAATACATATGATGTGTTCTACCCTATAATATTCTGTGCTTCCCAATTTTTTTCTTTGATGAATATTATGCTTATAATTAAAGAGATAAAAAGGGAAGAGGTGAATAAAGAAAATACCCTCCAAAATGCCCCCACAGTGGGTTGGGTGTCCTAGATACGGC
Source organism: Jaculus jaculus (assembly GCF_020740685.1). NCBI lineage: Eukaryota > Metazoa > Chordata > Mammalia > Rodentia > Dipodidae > Jaculus > Jaculus jaculus. Next base: position 39,482,296 of record NC_059105.1, on the reverse strand, counting down.
AAACCTGGAAGAAGTAGATCCTGAAGTCACCCAGGGGTGGTGGGAGCATCTAAAAGGCTCCCGAAGTGGGACATGGTGATGTCCACTTCAGTCCTACTTGGAAGGCTGAGATGGGATGATTGTGAGTTTGGAGCCAGCCTAGGCTACAGAGCAAGACCATGTCTGTAAAAAGGGGGCAGGGAGGGGGGAGAAGGAAAGGACAGGAAGGAGGAAGGGAGAACAGAGAGGGAGGGAGGGAGGGAGAGAAGGATGCAGGAAGGGAGATGGGCGAGGCCTCCGGTGAGGAGGTTAGTCTTCATCTGGAGCTTGGAGGATGAGAGTTGCCAGGTGGACCAAGTGAGCTAGGTCAGGTTGCGGAGAGTCAGAAGAAAATACACGTGTTGGATCGCTGAGAGTTCGAGGCCACCCTAAGACTACATAGTGAATTCCAGGTCAGCCTGAGCCAGAGTGAGACCCTAACTCGAAAAACCAAAAAAAAAAAAAAAAAAAAGAAAATACATGTGTAGACATGGTGGTAGGTCAGAGCCTGGTGGGTCTGCAAAATTAACAAGGCAAGTGTTAGGCCTGTGGAGTTGCAAGGATAAAGCCAGGCTAGGTGGCAGGCGCTATTCCTGAAGGACTCTGCAAAGGCCACAGCAGCACCTTCCAGAACGGCTTCCTGTGGCCATCCCGCCCCCACCTCCGCTTTCCTGCACACTAGAATACTTCAGCCAGCCTCATATACTTCTCACCTGTGCCTTTTCTGCCTCCAGATTGAGGGGGCATTTATCCAAGGCATGGGATTTTATACCATCGAAGAGCTGAAATACTCCCCAGAAGGCATGCTTTATACTCGGGGTCCAGATGAGTACAAAATCCCCACCGTCACTGAGATTCCAGAAGAATTCTATGTCACTTTGGTGCGCTCTCGCAATCCCGTAGCCATCTACTCATCCAAGGTAAGAACTGAAGGCCTCTGCCTTAGCCGGTGTCAGCCACACAGAGCACGTGACTAGGTGGCTTAAACAGAGACTGAGTTCTCACAGCTCTGGCTCCTAGAAATAGGAGACTGAGACGTGACTGGTTTAGTTTCTCGAGTCCACTCTCCTTGGCTTGGTCATCTGCGCCCATCCTGTGCCTACTCAGGTGACCTCATTTTAAGTTATTCACCTCTTTAAAGCCCTATCTTCAAATCCAGTCACATTTCAAGGTCCTGGGAAATGATATTGTTAACATATAAATTTAAGGAGAGACAGAATTGGCTCATAATAACTTCCTGGGTCTTTTTAAAATTATTTATTTATGTATTTGAGAGATAGAAAGAGAGAGAGAATGGGTGCATCAGGGCCTCCAGCCACTGCAAGCAAACTCTAGATGCATGCACTACCTTGTGGGTCCTGGGGAAACAAACCAAGATGCTTTGCAGGCAAGTGCCTTAACCACTAAGCCATCTCTCCAGCCCACCAACCTATTTTAAGCACATGAAATAATCCCCTGATTTCACTTACTCCTGAGAACCGGACATCCCGAAAGAAGAAAGCAAGAAAGAAAAGCAAGCTCGAGGCAGATGAGCGCCCACTGACTCAGAAGCCAAGCAGTCTTTTCACTCTTTAGAGACATGTGAAAGAAACCTGATGAGAGCCAAGGAATCGTTGGGCATTTTGATACAATGGGCAAAAGCCGCTAGGAGAGAAACGGGCCTTTTGTGCAGATTCCATGGGCCCAGAGCTCCCTTCTCCGCACCCTTCCCGCCCCTCTACCCCCTCAGATTCAGTTGTTTCCCCTGGGTCTCTCCCACAGCCTCCCCAAAGCAGACTGAGTTTACTGCAAGTTTCTCCGTGGCTTTGTGCTCTCAAGTGTTAATGGTCACTGATTCCTGGGAATGGCTTTTAACTGGACATTAAACAGGGTTCTCAAACACCACTGTGAAAAATGCACCAGCTTCCCGCCCCCCCCCAACCTTGGGCTCTGTTCGGAGCAGCTGGCCAGACAGGTGGTGACTTTAACTTAAGAATTTGTAGGACAGGCCCGGCGTAGTGGTGCACACCTTTAATCCCAGCCCTCAAGGGGCAGAGGTAGGAGGATTGCTATGAGTTCAAGGCCACCCTGAGACTACATAGTGAATTCCAGGCCTGTCTGGTCTAGAGTGAGACCCTACCTCAAAGAATAAATAAATAAATAAAAAGAATTTGGAGGACGCCCTCTTTCCTAGGTGTAGGTTGAGGTTGAGGAAAGAGGAAACTGTGTCTGAACTGCCTCCTTCCCCACGTGTGGCCCAGACTTTGGCCAAGGACATCTCAAAGGCCAGACCAACGCAGGGCAGGATCCTGCCCCTTAAAGGATAGCTTCTCACCATTCTTCTTGGGATGGGACCCACCTTCCAACCCCACCCCCCACAAACACACACAAACATAGGCCTCACTTCTCCCTCCATAGTTTACCTCAAAACTGGCTTTTGACAGCCAAATCCTAGAAATACTTTATTTATTTATTTATTTATTTATTTGAGAGCGACAGACACAGAGAGAAAGACAGATAGAGGGAGAGAGAGAGAATGGGCGTGCCAGGGCTTCCAGCCTCTGCAAACGAACTCCAGATGTGTGCGCCCCCTTGTGCATCTGGCTAACGTGGGACCTGGGGAACCGAGCCTCGAACCGGGGTCCTTAGGCTTCACAGGCAAGCGCTTAACCGCTAAGCCATCTCTCCAGCCCTAGAAACACTTTTTATCAGCTGTAGATTTTATCTGGACAAAAATAGCGGGAGTGGTAAATCAAATTGTAATGTTATTACACAGTTCATTCAAATGCACCCAACACAGAGAGAGGAAGTTAATCCACAAGAAAAAAGGCGCCCGATACAGTCTTTCAGTTCAGCTGGGAAAATAATGGTCATTTCATTGAAGTTTTGAGTAAAATACAAATGGACTGAGGCCTGGGGGTATAGCTTGGTGGTAGAGCACTTGCCTAGTAGGCACAAGGCCCTGGGTTCAGAATACCCTTGAGGACCCTGAGGACTTGGTCTTGGGAACATGACCCTGTGGGTGAAGGGTCTTCAGAGGCCTGTGTGGATATTTTCATAAGCTCTTCATCCTCATCAGAACCCCACACACTGATAATGTGGGGGGGGGGGAATTGAACTAGGCGATTCAGATAAAATCCATTCTAGAGCGGGAGGGAGCTGATAAAGCCAGATGAGGGGAGTGTGGGGGACCCTAAAAATCCTGCATTCCTGACCGCCTTTTATGCTTCTCTCAGGGACTGGGTGAGGCTGGAATGTTCTTGGGGTCCTCAGTTTTGTTTGCCATATATGACGCCGTGACTGCTGCCCGCACTGAGAGGGGGCTGAGCAGGACCTTCCCCTTGAGTAGCCCAGCCACTCCCGAACTGATCCGGATGGCCTGTGTGGATCAGTGGACTGACATGGTAAGAGGGGCCACTGCTGTCATGGCCCCCGACGTGGACTTTAAGGCTCTCGATGTGGATCTGATAACCAGGACAAAATCGCAGGGCACATTGACCTTTTTCAGTGAAAATTCTCCTTCCTCCTGCACTCTCTACTTCCTTCAGAGCAAAGTGCTTCAAATGCTGGCTTAATTGTTTCAGACTCAACCAAAAAATAAAAAAATAATAATATTCTTTAAAAAATACTGAGCAGCATTAATAGCAAACAGATATGGTAGATTGCTTCTTTAACTATTTTATCAAGATGTAGTTGATGTGGCTTTTTGATTACCTCATTTACTAGCTGTCTGACATGTTTGATTGTCTAGGAAGCATTTATTAAGCAAACTAATAAAGATAATTTAAATGAAAATATCAGGTTCCTGAGCACACCTTGACATGCCTCGTAAGCCCACGCTAATAGAAAGCCGCTCCCCTTGCCAGGTGGTGCAGATATGTTTAGGACTAGTGACAGAAAATATTCCTCCATGGACTGCTTCCTGTGGCCACAAAGGAGCCTTTGGTATAAAATGAGATGGTGCTGTATGCCTTGGAAATTACAAGGCTGCTGCATAAGAGAGATCTTATCCCAAGCATAAGAAATTTATCGGGATAGCAGCTAGGGATGGAGCTCGGTGATGGAGCACATGGCTAGGACTCAGGAGTTCAGTCCACGGCACCAAACTACAATAAAAGAACCAGGAGCTGAGCATGGTAACGTATACCTGCAACCCCAACACTTGGAGATCTGAGGCAAGAGGATTACAAGTTTGAAGCCAGTCTGAACCTATGTAGCAATATCTTATCTCAAAAAATGTGCAAATATATAAATATATATTATATGTGTGTATATACATATATATATATAATGAAGATAAATTTGTGACTAAATGTTTAAACTAAATATAAAAATTATGGAGTTTTAATAAAAAAAATAAAGTGGATGACTTATTCTTTTTAAAAATATATATAACTAATTTATCTTCAAATTATAGCATTTTCTGTTACTAACACTTAATTGACAATTATCTCTTTGGTCTTTTTTAGATTCCCAGAGATGACCCTTCAACATTTACACCGTGGTCAATCCATGTGTCCTAGTGCCTACAAGACAATGAAAGAGTGCGTGGCTAACCTTAAAAACCTCAAACCAGAGCAACATATAGGTTGATTGTCAATCGTCAAGCATAATTTTAGTATTTCAGTTATTCTCTGTGATTTAGGTTACTTCATGATTATGTTCTAGGATGCAAATTGTTCACCAAATATAGCTTAGAATCTGAAATTCTGATTTCAGTTTGCTTTATTCTGAAAATCTGCACCTGACACTTTTACACACAGTGGTATTTTCATTAAGCTGGGACAACTCAAGAGGAACTGTTTGTGCTTTTGTTGCAGAAAATGGTTCAGCGTTCGGTAAAATTCCCCCCGCCCTTGTCTATGGCATTCCACCCTGTGAACGTGCCCAATCTTGTCTAAAATTGTCCACCCCAAGACTCTCTGGATTGGATTCTCCAAAGCTAGTGATATCCTTATAACAACAAGCCCACGTGGAAAATCCCTGATTCAATCCCTGATTTACTGTGACTACGACGTCCCATGGCATGAACACTCAGATTAAAGCCATTCCTTGAGGCATCTGAATGTGGTGCTGGAAAGAGATGCCCACAAGCACCCACAAGCCCTAAGAGGAGCTAGCCCCAGTCTTGCTAGCTCCCCACTGTCCGGGAACTCCTGTCACCCCATTTAATCCATTTAGAAAGGGCTGCAGTAAGTTTCTCACAGGTTCATGTGCTGGAAGCTTGGTCCCCCAGGTCTCATTACTGAGGCGGTGGAAACTTAAGAGATGGGGCCTCATGAGAGGGGGTTGGCTGGTGGAAAGGGGTGGATTATGTCTCCCAGGAGTAGAATGCCACAAGCATAGGTATTATAAAACAGAAAGCCTGGCCCCTCCTCATCCCTTGCTTCCTCTCTTGCTATGCAACCCCTTATATCCGTTTCCAGTATGTGATGTCATCTGCTTTGACAGAAAGAAGGTCCTCACCAAATGGGGGAATTACATGACCCCCACCTTCCAGAACTATGAGCCAAAACAAACCTCTTTTCCTTATAAGGTATCAAGCTTCAGGGGTTTAGTTGTAGCAATACAAAACAGATATAAGACACCATTCAAAGTTTCAAGTGGCCCTCCTCCACCGTGAACTGTGTATATGATAGGACATCTTCCTAACCTGGAAGGCCATGCTGTATGAAACAGCCTGCTCACAACACTCTTGGGTGGCAACTTTTGGTTTTGGCTTAATATCGAAAAGTTGAAATTCTAACCACCTTTCTTTTATACTAAAGTGTCACAAAATGCACAAGGTTTCTTCTCAGTTATTTTCTAGTTGTTTTATATTGCATTTCCCTGAGAAAATGATGCCATGGGCCTCCCCTGTGATGTTTGAAAACACAGACTTTCCCATCCTTAAGGCAGACGACACTGTTTGTGTGAGCACCTTAGTAAGGTAGTAAGGTCTTCCTGGGGGTGCTTAGAGTTCAACTTTGTCTCAGCTATTTGGACTCTCACAAAAATAATTTCCTCTAAAACACTGACGGTATTCTAGTTAGGATGGTACTGAATGTATATATTAATTTCAAAAGAACTGACTTTTAAAAATTATTTTGATTTATTTGAGAGAGAGAGAATGGGCTCACCAGGGTCTCCAACTGCTGCAAACAAACTCCAGATGCATGCACCACCTTGAGCATCTGGCTTACATCCTGGGAAATCAAACCTTTGGCTTTCCAGGCAAACATCTTAACCAATAATCCATCCCTGCAACCCAAAAGAATTGACTTTAATTTTTTTTTATTTTTATTCATTTTAGAGGGGTGGGGTGCACTCGGGCCTCCAGCCACTGCAAACAGACTCCAGATGCATGTGCCACCTTGTGTATGTGGCTTACATGGGTACTAGGGAATTGAACCTGTGTCAGTGGGCTTTGCAGGCAAGTGCTGTAACACCTAAGCCATCTCTTCAGCTCACTTTTAATTTTTTTAATATTTAATTTTTCTTTATTTATTTGAGAAAGAGAGAAATAGGCAAGTAGAGAGAGAGAATGGGTGTGCCAGGGCCTCTAGCCACTGCAAATGAACTGCATACATGCACCCCCTTGTATATCTGGCTTATGTGGGTCCTGAGGAATCAAACCTATATCCTTTGGCTTTTCAGGCAACACCTTAACCATTAAGCCGTTTTCCAGCCCCACTTTCAATTTTTTATATTAATTTTATACCTAAAAGTACCATAGCTTTCCACTGGTGTAGATGTTTGTTTCCTAAGTGGGTCCTGTACTTTGGGCAGGGAGTGTTGGCTGAGGCTGGTTCGTCTATAAGTATTCTGTGTTTAGAGATGCTGAGAGATGGGTTTTTTCCATTTCTATTTTCAAGTGTCTTTTAATAATTGCATAAGCTACAACCTCTTCCACATTTGCATTACATCCAACCACTTGACCAAGTTTTCTCCTCAGATTTTTACAGCAAAACCACCTGTTTCTTGTATCACCCCATCATTGCATTTTACTATCAATCAGCCCCCCGCCCCGAAGCAGAGTGGTACAACAATAGGTAACAAAAGACATCCTGAAGGCCAGGCATGGTGGCGCACGCCTTTAATCCCAGCATTAGAGAGGCAGAGGTAGGAGGATCACTGTGAGTTCAAGGCCACCCTGAAACTACATAGTGAATTCCAGGTCAGCCTGAGCTAAAGTGAAACCCTACCTCAAAAAACCAAAGGAAGGAAGGAAGAAAGGGAGGGAGGGGGGGAGGGAGGGAGGAAGAGAAAAAAGAGGGCTGAAGGGATGGCTTAGCAGTTAAGGCATTTGTCTACAAAGCCGAAGGACCCAAGTTCAATTCCTCAAGACCCACGTAAGCCAGATGCACAAGGTGGTACATGCATCTGGAGCTTGCTTACAGTGGCTGGAGCCCTGGCGCACCCATTCTCTTTCTCTCTCCCTCTTTTTCTCCCTTTCTTTCTGTCAAACAAATAAATATATTTTTAATAAGACAAAGAAAACAAGAAAAGACATCCTGATCTAATGTCAGATTTTTTTAACTTTTTATTGACAACTTCAATAAGCATCGACAATATCCCATGATGATTCCCTCCCACCGCCCCTATCTTCCCCCTTCAAAATCCACCTGTCACTTTGTCCTGAGTCTTTTCTGTTTTGTACCTGCATTCTTTTCTATTTTGATGTCATGTCTCTTCTATTTTTTAAAATATTTTATTTTACTTATTTGACAGAGAAAGAGGGAGAGAGAGAATGGGTGCTCCAGGGCCTCCAGCCACTGCAAACAAACTGCAGACTCGTGTGCCCCCTTGTGCATCTGGCTAATGTGGGTCCTGGGGAATCGAACCTGGGTCCTTGGGCTTTGCAGGCAAACACCTTAATGGCTAAGCCATCCCTCCAGCCCATCTCTTCTATTTTGATGGCACTGTGATATCATGAATAGCAAGACCATTTTGTGTGTAGAGACAGCATTGTAAGCAGTCCTACCCTTCCTTTGGCTCTTATATTCTTTTTTTTTTTTTAAGTTTTTATTTATTTATTTGAGAGTGACAGACAGAGAGAAAGAGGCAGACAGAGAGTGAGAATGGGCATGCCAGGGCTTCCAGCCACTGCAAATGAACTCCAGACGCCTGCGCCCCCTTGTGCATCTGGCTAACGTGGGTCCTAGGGAATTGAGCCTCAGACTAGGGTCCTTAGGCTTCATAGGCAAGAGTTTAACCACTAAGCCATCTCTCCAGCCCATATTCTTTCTGCCACCTTGAGCCTTGGAAGGTGTGACAGAGATGTCTCAGTGCTAGACACTTCACTATCATGTCTTCTCAGCACAGTGGTGACTTTTGAGTCACCCCAGTGGTCACCACCTCTGAAGAGAGAAGCTTCTCTAACCAAAAGTGAAAGTAGCACTAATGAATGGGCATACACATAAGTGTTTAGAGGACGGTTTGGCCAGCATGATATATTCATTTAGCCAGACAACAGTTGTTACCACCCAGGGGCTTATGACCTCCCCAGTCATAGACTTCTGACTAGGTTTTCAGTATGTATTCGCTCCCATGGAGGGAATTAGAGAGCAGTTGTTTCCCCCATAACAGACATGCCACTATTGAACCAGTTGGTATGTTTGGCCTAGCTGGCTAATCTTAGGGCTTGTGATATCCATTGCTGTTTATCACCATTGATGACTCCCATCGGGCTGCATACATGGTAGCTCTTTCCAGCTTTTTGATAGCTAATCAACAAAAAGGAGTTTCCCAGCTTAGCTGCAGCTTGATTTCTCAGTGCCCTGCAGCCCAAGCATGTGGAGTCGTCGGCAATAAGGTCTTACCATCTAGTTCTTGTGGGAAACCATAATGCCAGGTTTTAATTGAATGGTTTTTTACTTTGCATTTAAAGCTAATATTAGTTGTGGGTCTAAGCAGTCTTCTTTTATTCCTTCTTTGATTTATTTTTTTTTCTTAAGAATCACAGCTGCATTTTATCAAGTAAGTTAATCACATCTACTGGTTTGACCACAGTTTTTCCTTCTTTGATTTTAATGTAATATACTAAGTTAGATTTAATAATGTGATGGGTTTCTGGTATTGAACCATCCTTTGATACATTGCTGGATTCTGTTTACTGGCCTCCTGCTTAGAAGTTTTGTATCTATATTCATAAGGAGTAGGAATCTTGTGAGATTGGGTGTTCAAACTTTTATTAGGTTTATAAAATGAATTGGGCAGAATTTCCATTTGTGTATGTGCCAGGGAGAGTTTAAATAACATCACTATTATCTTAATGATTTCATTTAATTCATGTATAAACCCATTTGTCCCTGGTTCTTTGTTCGATAGTACAGTTTTAATCTCGCCTGTTCTCTTCCCTGTTATACTACCTCGCTGTTTATTTTGCCGGGTTGTCTCTGTGACAGGCCTCCTCGGGCCTATCACTTCAAATGCTTTTCTTATACATGATACCTATTAGGGTTGGGGCAGTCTTTCTAATTATTTTTCAGTAGCAGAATCAATGTCACTCACATTTCTTTTTCTATGTTTTGCTGTGTTGTGTGTGATGTGTGCACATTGTGTGGCAGTTACATCTGCCCCGTGCATACACGCAGAGGCCGGAGGAGGACGTGGGGTGCCCTCCTCGATTGCTCTGCCACCTGATTTCTCTGTGACAGAGTCTCCCGCTGAACCTGGAGCTCGCTGCTTTTCGGTTAGACTGGCTGACCAGGGAGTCTCAGTGATCCTCTTGTCTCTGCCCCCATGCCCACCGAACACTGGGCAGACAGGTGTGCATAGCCGTCCCTGGCTTTTTGTGGGTGCTGGGGATCAAACTCAGGTCCTTGTTCTCGTGCAGAAAGTGTTCTTACCCGCTGAGCCATCTCCCGAGCCCATCATTCACATTTCTTAAATATATTTTGTTTTTATTTATTTGACAAGGACAAAGAGGGAGAGAGAGAATGGGCACACCAGGGCCTCCAGCCACTGCAAACAAACTCCAGACACATGTGGCACCTTGTGCATCTGGCTTACGTAGGTCCTGGAGAATCAAACGTGGCTCTTTTGGCTTTGCAAGCAAGTGCCTTAACCACTAAGCCATCCTTCTCACATTTCTTAAATGATTAAAATTTTTCAGTTTTTCCTCATATCTGCCATGTTTATTTTATACCTAATTTAAGCTACATTATAGATAGATATAATTACGTATTTTATACTCTGCTTCTCATTTTTCCTTTCAATTATCTTTGCTGGTTTGGTCAAACAAAATTCCATTTCTCTTATTGATTTAGAAGTTCAACTATACCCTTAGTTATTCATGTCCATTTACCTATAATAAAAAATACATATTTCTTGACTCACATTTGAAGATGAGATTGAAAATACTTCTTCCACAAAACGGTTGCTCTTCCCTGGCCTCCTTCTCTATCTTTCCCATATTTCCACCTCTGGCCCCAGTCAGAAGACGCTTTAGTCACTCTTTCTTCCCACCCACCCCCAACAAACCCCGCTCTTTAAACACACTCCCAAATAGATGGCCCTTATCCACTTAGATTTCCTCCTTCTCCACTTTTCTTATCTGAGTTTCTGTTTGATTTCCCCTTACATGGATTGGCTCGCCTCCGCTTGTGGTTCTTCTTGTCCCACACCCTGAGGTGCTGGTCTGCTGCCCTCTCATGTTCATGGTGGCGCTACAGACATCGGTACCAAGCTGATTCTAGTCCTTCACAGAAAGCTTAATCTTGCTGGGGCTGTAGCTCAGTTGATACAGTCCTTTCCCAGCACTCATGAACCGTGTGTCGGGGAGCACGCCTGTACTTACAGCACTAAGGGGGGCAGGCAGGAGGAGCGGGAATCCAGAGTCATCCTCAGTCAGCCATGATGAGTTTAAAATAAAGAAAAGAAAACTTATCTTTCAGCCTAGAACCTTCTAAGATAGTCCATTTGTCCTTGGACCTCAAAAATTGTATCAGGTCTTTTATCTCTAAAACAGTATTCTTTGATTATAAGTTGTGGGGCCTTTATTTTTTTATAGCAAACACATAGCGCTTGGGTCAACACATACGAAGTTTTTCCTCACCCACTATAACAATTTAAAAGTGTGAGAGCAATATGTAAATATCAAAGTATACTGTACATAAATGGCCTTATATAACCCTGTAAAACAGATTTTAAAGTGAAGACCTCAGGTCTGGGCTATAGCTTAGCTGTAGTGTGCTTGCCTAACATGTGTATGGTCCTGGGTCAAATCTCTAACACCACCAAAAAATAAGTGAATAGACTGAATCTTCCCATTATCTTTTTTTTAAAATATTTTATTTATTTATTTGACAGAGAGAGAGGGAGAAAGAATGGGTGCACCAGGGCCTCCAGCCACTGCAAATGAGTTCCAGATGCACGCGCCCCCTTGTGCATCTGGCTAACATGGGTCCTGGGGAATCAAACCTGGGTCCTTTGGCTTTGCAGGCAAACTCCTTAACAGCTAAGCCATCCCTCCAGCCCCCCATTATCTTAAATAATCCCCTGTAGTGAGAAAAACTTAGCAAAACCTCCAGCCCACCCTCTTCCTGCACAAGCTTTGTTCTCTCTGAGGTGAGTTTTCCAAACCAACACCTCGGAGCCCTGGAAGTTTTCAGGAGGGAAAGCAGAGGGAGAACTTTGGGCCTCATGCCATCCCCTGGCAATAGCAGCATTTTTGTTGTTTAATCTGCTTACACTTCCCAAGATTTCATTCGAACAAAGGTTTTCCTGCCCAAACAAGTTTGAAAAACACTTCTCTAAAGCACTTTAGGTCAGTTTTCAGTTTCCCCCCCAATTCATGCATTTGGTTGCCTAATCCAAACTCCTCTTGTATCACCCAAGTCTAATACCATAATCCAACTTTAGTACTCCGAACTGTTTTTCTACTCTAAATGCTTATACTTGATGTTGGTACTGATAGTTTTAGTCCAATAAATAGCTGCGGAACACTTTGGTTCATGTGTTTAGCTGCTGGCAGCCCTGAGCTTCTGTCAAGGGTAATTGTGCATTCTCCATGTGTACAAATTGCCCTCACTCAAAGGGAAATGTGAGATGGTAAACAGATTTTGGACCCTTGAAAAACAATTCCTTGGGGCTAGAGAGATAGCTTAGTGGGGAAGAGTGTAAGACCACCAGAGTTTTATTCTCCAGTGCCCATGTGAACAACTGGGCATGGCTACACACACATCTGTAACCCCAGTCTTGTGGGGAGTAGAGACCAGAGAATCATTGGTGCTTATAAAAACGACAAGCTTGGGGCTGGAGGGATGGCTTAGTGGTTAAGGTGCTTGCTTGTGAAGCTTAAGGACCCAAGTTCAACTCCCCAGAGCCCACGTAAGCCAGATGCACAAGGTAACACATGTGCATAAGGTGGCACATGTGTCTGGAGTTCAATTGCAGTGGCTAGGGGCCCTGGTGTGCCAATTCTCTCTCTTTTGGTCTCTCTCTCTCTCTCTCTCTCTCTCTCTCTCTCTCTCTCTCTCTCTCTCTTTTGGTCCTTCTCTCTCAAACAAATGATAAAATGCTTTATGAAATGGCAAGCTCAGAATCAGAGATTCCACCTCAGGAAAACATGCAGATAAGCAAGGGAGAATAGGGGCACCTGGTGTCCTGTGATCTCTTGGTCTCTGCCACGTGCATGTGTGCCAAGAGCCACACACACACCACACCACACCACATATACTAAACATGTATGCATTAACAAAAAAAAAGTCTTGGGTCATTTTTTTTCTTAAATGGAAGTTGTCTTAGGAAGGCCCTGAATCTCACATGCTCTTTCTCTTCCCCTGCCGGCCTCCCTCCATTCTCAATTCTCATGGAAACTCCTCTTTATCTTTTGAGCTGACTATCTTTTCCTCAGGAGGCTTTCTCTCAGGCTAATTTCTCTGCTCTGTGCTTGTCAAAAGCATATATGTTTAATTGAATATGGGTTGCTGCATAAAACCTTAAGCATATCAGAGGAAACAAACTGCATATATATGTTATTTTTTTTAATGTGCCCCTTCCTATGCAGCTTACAGTTTGGTGCAAAGTGTTATGGAAGGAAGGAAGGGAGGGAGGAAGGGAGGAAGGAAGGAGGGAAGGAAAGAAGGAAGGAAGAAAGGAAGGAAGGAAGGAAGCAAGCAAGCAAGCAAGCAAATAAAGAAGGGGAGGGAGGGGGAGAGAAATATCACTAATATCTTCTTCATTTAAAATAGTTTGTCAAGCTGGAGAGATGGCTTAGCAGTTAAGGCGCTTGCCTGCAAAGCCAAAGGACCTAGGTTCGACTCCCCAGGACCCACGTTAGCCAGCTGCACAAGGGGGCACACTCATCTGGAGTTCATTTGCAGTGGCTGGAGGCCCTGGCATGCCCATTCTCTCCCTCTCTCTCTCTCTCTCTCTCTCTCTCTCTCTCTCTCTCTCTCTTTCTCTCTCTCTCCCTGCCTATTTCTGTATCTCTCTCTCAAATAAATAAATTGAAAATAATAAAATATAAAACATAGTTTGTTAGTCATTTATTAACCTGTATGATGAACACATCAATCACGCTGGTCATTGCAGGACATGTGACTGTACAGTCTAACTTCTGGAAACTTATCACCTAATTAAGCAAAAGATTGAAAGTATACTCAACTAATTAGTGGCACATTGCAGACTAACTTCCTGTCTTATTAAAGGATAAGTAAGCATCTAATTGGTTGGATCTGCAGCAATTGAAGTGGGCTGGCCGGAGCTAGTTTCCGGTGGCAAGCAGAAGGAGTGGTGTAAAGGCCACCACAGTGAAACCGGACAGGGCTAGTAACAGTGCAGACATGAGGAGCCTTCGCCAGTCAACCAGCACTTGTTTGGCACTTGCTCTGTGGTAGACACCATTCTAGGACAAGGTGACAGGGAAACAGGGAGTGGAAGGGCTGCTGGTTGCAACTCATTGACAAGAGAAGGGCTTAGTCCCAGATACCAAGAAGGCACCAGCCGTTCCAGAGCCTAACAAAGAAGTGGAGGTGGGCTGGAGAGATGGTTCAGCCATTAAAAGGTGTTTGCTTCCAAAGCCTAATGGCTCGGGTTCGATTCCTCAGTACCCACATAAAGGCAAATGCACAAAATGACCCATGTGTCTGGAGTTCGTTTGCAGTGGCTAGAGACCCTGGAACACCCATAGTCTCTCTGTCAATCTGTGTGTGTGTGTGTGTGTGTGTGTGTGTGTGTGTGTGTGTGTGCACATGCGTGCCTCTTTCTGTCTCTCTCTGAGTCTCCCAAGTATAAAAATATATTTTAATGTATAATTTTTATTGACAACTTCTATACTTACAGAAAATAAACCATGATACTTCCCTCTCCTCCCCCACTTTCTCCTTCACAACTCCACTCTCCATCATATCCCCTCCCTCTCTCCATTAGCTTCTCTTTTATTTTGATGTTATCATCTTTTTATACTTATTTAAAATATTTTATTTTTATTTATTTATTTGAGAGAGAAAGAGGCAGAGAGAGAGAAAGAAAAAGTGGACATACCAGGACATCCAGTCACTGCAAACGAGCTCCAGGTACATGCACCATCTTGTGCATCTGGCTTATGTGGGTCCTGGGGAATCAATCTAGGAGCTTTGACTTTGTAGGCAAGTGCCTTAAGTACCAAGCCATCTCTGCAGCCCAATGTTATTATCTTTTCCTCTTATTATGAGGGTCTTATAAAGGTATTGCTAGGCACTGAGAGGTCATGGCTATCGAAGCCAATTTCTGTCTAGACAGTTGCATTATAAGGAATCGTACCCTTTCTTTGAAAAATATTTTTAATAAAAGAAGTGAGGGCTGGAGAGATGGCTTAGCGGTTAAGTGCTTTCCTGTGAAGCCTAAAGACCCCAGTTCTTGGCTTAATTCCCCAGGACCCACGTTAGCCAGATACACAAGGGGGCGCACACGTCTGGAGTTTGTTTGCAGTTTATTTCCATTCTCTCTCTCTATCTGCCTCTTTCTCTCTGTGTCTGTTGCTCTCAAATAAATAAAGAAAAATAAACAAAAAATTTAAATAAAAATAAAAAAGAAGTGGAGACAACATTGTCTCGGGACCCTGAAATGCAAAAGAGTTCAGCAGAGGGCTGGAGAGATGGCTTAGTGGTTAAGGCACTTACCTGCAAAGCCTAAGGACCCAGGTTCAACTCTCCAGATCCCATGTAAGCCAGACACACAAAGGTGAGGTAAGCATGAGGTCACACATGCACACTATGTGGCCATACCACCACAGAGTTGTTTCCAACTTGTACTCTTATGAACCTGCCAGCAATTCATTTAGCAATACCTTAATGCATGTGACTCGACCACTTGCAAGCTCAGACACACACACATCTATTGACGCATTCAGTCTGGGATGCCTGAGAAACTTCCCTTACAATTGTAACGTAATCTGAAAGCCAACAGCCACATTTGATTAGGAGTGTTTTCTAAACTGGCCCTGTGGTGGTCAGAAGGCATGCATGCATATACTTAGAAAGAAATTCTCAGCCAGGCCAAGGGGATGCTGGGTACTTAACCATTTCAGGCCTGAAGCCCTGTCACACAGTGAGTATAAGTGTTCATTCATTTTAACACAAAAGGTTCACTCTAGAGCCAAGCGGTGGTGGCACACACCTTTAATCCCAGCACTCGGGAGGCAGAGGTAGGAGGATCGCTGAGAGTTCAAGGCCACCCTGAAACTATATAGTGAATTCCAGGTCAGAGGCTAAAGCGAGACCTTACTTTGGGGGTGAGGGGGAAGTTCACTCCAAAAACTGTGCCAGAGCACCATGATCTCATAAAGGAGTTGGGGAACAGAGACATACTGTCACTTCTACAACCAGACTGACCACAGAAGAAGCCACCCAAACTTTGGTCATTGCTTTAGCTAAAATAAGAACTGCATGGTTTTGGTTGGGGGCTCAGCTGTGAAAGGCACCTTTTTGCAAAGCCTGGTGGCCCAGGTTCAATTCCCCAGTCTCCACATAAAGCCAGATGCACAAAGTGGAACTGAAAGGCAGGATGGAAAATTTTAAAGTAAACTTAGTGAAGAAACAGCTAGGGGACAGCCTGAACTGTATATTCAGAAAGGAGCAAATCAAAAATAGGCTAAAAGATAGGCTGCGGGTGGCCCAAGATATGGGTTGGTCTGGTCAACCTAAACTTTATGTCCTGGGAAGAGGAAAAATAATAGTTTCCCAAGACAGCCTGACCAAGGACTTAAACTCTGGTTATGCACAAATAAGATATGTAGACATAACTACACAAGCTTGGCAAATACCCTTGTGAAGCCCCCTCCCCTTTCCCTTCCTTGCTAAAAACCTTATAAAAAGAAACACCCAATAGGGCTCAGGCTCGACTCCTCTGTCTCCTGCATGAGATACGTGTCGACCCCAGAGCTCTGGTTTCCCGAATAAAGCCTCATGCTTTTGCAGCAAGTTTGGTCTCCCGTGTGTCTTTGGGTGCGTGCTATCTCGAGACTTGAGTGAAGGTCTCCCTCTGGGGGTCTTTCAATTGGGGGCTTGTTGGGGATTTGCATGTCTACCCAGGACTCCAGAGACCCCCTTGGAGGTAAACAATGTAAGTGTCTGCGGCTCCACTTGTCTGACTGTTTGTCTGAGTGGTTTCTGTGATTTCTGTTGCTTTGATCCGTTTTTACTTTCGGTTTGGGCAGCTGTTGTTTGGGACCATGAGGACCTGACAACGGTGGTTGGCAGGACCACAGGCTGCAATCCTGGGAGACACCCCGGGATCTGAGGAGAGTCAGGGTGGCCTGGCAGTCTCCTATCTGGTGAAGGAAGATAGTGTATTCTGTAGGAAAAAACCCCCGCAGGGGTCCCCCACACTCTGCCCGGATAAGGCGACACCCCAAATCACTCACGAGAAGCGGTCTTGATGCAAACTGCAAGAGGATTTTATTCCAAGCGCGCTGGGGCCCACAGTCATACACCTCACAGGGGTAGAGGACTGCAGAGCCCCGAATGCAGGAACGGGACAGTTTTTATAGGGTTTCTAACAAAGCCTGTGCATTAGACCAATCATTTTTTTAATATCAGGAGCCCTGCGGGGTGCGAGCCAGTCAGTTTGTGCCACCCCATAGTTTCTAAGCCAATTAGTTTATGACCTTGGTGGTCAGCATTTGTGCAGGTCCTTGGGTGGGAGTAGCAGAGTGTGGTTCCAGTCTCCTATGACCTTGGAGGTCAGCCTTTGTGCAATTCCTTAGGTGGGGGTAGCAGAGTATGGTATCAGCCTCCTGTGACCTTGGTGGTCTGAGGCAGGCTGCTACAGCTTATGGTGCGAGCTACTAAGGCTAACAGTGTGGGCTATTAAGGCTTATAGTGTAAGGCTTATAGTGCAGGCTATTTACAGAAACCAAATAAGTGGTTCACTTCATTACTCATTTCCCATCCTTGAGGGCTATCTCATGCCCTTTTACCTAGTTTTATATTAGGAGCGGGCTCTGATATAATGAGAAGAGGGATTCTTTACTTGCTTCCAACAGAGAGTAAAGCCTGGAGTTTGAGGTATGCAGGGAGCCCGCTTAAGCTCCCCTTGGAGCATGATAGTATTTCTGAGCTTCTGAATTCTTGGGCCTTTCAATTCCTCCTTCAGGAGAAACCACGGAGGCACCTTCCATCTGAAACTGCATTTGGTTTTCTGTTCTGGACACATCGGAGGCGTCACAGTTTTTGGTTTCTTTTTGTCAGTATCTATTTTGTGTTTGTTTGTGGACTCTTGTTTCTAATTATGGGACAGACTGTGATGACCCCCATGACTCTGACGGTATCTCATTTCTCTGAAGTTAGAAGTAGGGCTCATAACTTGTCTGTAAAAATTAAAAAAGGTAAATAGCAGACTTTCTGCTCCTCTGAGTTGCTGCCAGAGGGAGCATTTGATCTATTATTTCTGCTGTTAAGAATATTGTTTTTCAGAAGGGACCCATTCTCACCCAGATCAACAGCCATACATCCTGGTCTAGGAGAGCCTAATGACAGATCTCTTGGTGTGGGTCAAGCCCTGGATCCACCCCCCACCACGGTCAGGCTCCCGAGTCCTGGCAGTGGCCCAACAAGCCACAAGAAAACCAAGCCAAATGGCCCTGGACCCCTCGGCTCAGCCCAAAATATATCCTGAAATAGAGGACCCTCCCAAGTGGCCCTCTGCCCCGATTCCATCTCCCCCACCTCACCCCCCCTGCTCTCCCCACTCCAGCTTTGGCCAAGGGAGGAGGAGATGGGCCCGCTGCAGGGACGAGAGACCTGATTCCACCGTGGCCCTGCCCCTACGAGCCTTTGGTCCTCCCCCTGACCCTAGCATGTCCCCGGCCCAAATAAGCAGCCTACCCAGCTCCCAAATGAGATCGATGCGGGATTCCCTCTCACCCGACCTGAATGGGATTACAATTTGGCAGAAGGTAGAGAGCGACTGACAGTCTACCGCCAGGCTCTGATGGCAGGTCTCGGGGGCTGCCTGCCACCCCGCGAATCTGGCTAAGATAAGAGAGGCCCTCCAAGGGCCTACAGAACCTCCCTCTGTGTTTTAGAACGCTTGATGGAGGCTCACCGGAGATATACTCCTTTTGACCCTACTTCTCCGGGTCAACAGGCAGCAATAACAATGACATATATAGGGCAGTCCGCTCCAGACATTAAAAAGAAATTATGTCTGGAGGGCTTACAAGATCTAGCTTTGACAGACATAATTAAGGAAGCTAAAAAGGTTTATCATAAGAGAGAGAGAAGAAGAAGAGAAGGACAGAGAAAGAAAGGAAGCAGAAGAGAGAGAAAATAAATGGGAAAAGAGACAAGAAAGGAACTTAAGTAGGATATTGGCCGCAGTGATAGGAGGAAAAAAAAAAAAGCATCAGGATCAGGAAGACTTAGACAGCCAGGGTACCTGGGCAACAGGCAAACAAGGAGAAAGGAACCTGAGGGCTTTAGGAAGCCCCTTGAAAAGGATCAATGTACGTATTGCAAGGAAAGAGGATGTTGGGTTCGTCAATGCCCCAAAAAGAAAGAAACTGGGAAGGAATTTTTCAATGTTGGGACTTAGAGTGCTTGTTAAAAATGCCTTTTGAGTGGTACTTAGATCAGAATGTTTAAGTATGTAAATAAAGGTATGTGGATGTAAAAAAAGAAATTTTCAGGCTAAAGTATGTTGGGATAACTTGCTTAAGCTTTATCAAATTTAAGTCATGAGTAAAACATAAAATTGTTTTATGTTAATAAAAATCTCTGTGGTGCATGAAATCAATAGTTATCAAGTAAGCCAAAATCATTGATTGTCAAATAATGTTTTTTCTTTCAAGAAGATTTATCAAGGGTTATATTAATATTTAGCTAGCTGTTTGGGCTCAGAAAAGACCAGATTCTACTCTGTTGTATGTAAAGTAACTGTCTCAATTTTGGCATCTTAAGTCCAGTGCTTATAACAAAATTAACCCTTAAGACATATTCCCTACTTTAGGGCACAGCCTCATGCTCAAACAATGGTCCTCATCTGAGAAAAAAGGAACAAAAAAAAAAAAATTCAAGCTCCATGGTTCTGTTTCCAATGTTCTCTGGGTAATTTGTACCCACACAGGTATCTGAACTAATCAAAGATGTTTTTACACAGGTGCTAAAACCTTATACTGTCTTACTTGTTTTCTAAGTTAAATGAGTTAAGTTTGTAAATCAACTGGTACTGTTTTCAAGACTGGTAACAGGTTCTGCCTATATTTACAAATGTTAGATATTTAAAATATGAGATGTGCCTACTTTCTATACCTCAGATATATGGCTTATGCTACCACAGTACAACAAAAATTTTAAAGATAGGACAAAATGATTTTAGAAGCCCTGTGCCATTCTTTAGTGAAGTCTACTTCAGTAATTAAATGTGCTCTATATGTACATACATCCAAGCTGGTGTAACTTCCTTTCTAAGTGTGTTAATCACCTATGTAGAAGCCAAAGCCAATTGGAATCATCAGAGTAAAAAGTGTCAATATTTTGGCCTATGCTCCCATGTCATGAGGCCACTGGAGATGATGGGACACTTCTACACTGGCCCCCTGGTAAGTCACCTGTCTTCCTGAGCAGGGAGGATATGGAGACCCAAACAAAAGTGGTGTACAATGTGAAACAGGAGAACCACATTGAGGAGCAATCAGTCCTCCTGACTTCCCAAAGAAGGGAAAACTACTTGGCCAGCATGGCCCTGACTCATCCTAATAGACAAAAGACACCAGTAAGCTATGGGGCGACTCCTGTGTCCCTAAAGTCTCTTTGGAGAGCCATTAATGACCTCCAAAATTAATCCTTAATTAATTTTTGGCTATCTGCCAGGTCTTAAACACTCAGAGAGAAATGTATAACCAAAGATAAAAATAGCTTAAATATATGAATGGCCTATTAAGTAATACAAGAGCTATTCAAGAGGGGAAACAAACAAACATTAAGATATCTTTTCCCCACAGTTCTAGTTCTATAATAAAGAAAAACAACTATAGATGTTCAAAGGGTTATTTTCAAATCTAAAATATATAAATAAGTTCTGAGACCAAAAAATATATATATTTGTATAGCCTTTAATGGCACCCAATAGCTCTTTATTATCAAGATTAAATGTGGTGTATATGTTTCTGATAACTCTGCTAGCATCTCATCTGTTTTACAAGCCATGTTAAATATTACTGTGCCATTTAATGAACAGTTCTGAAAGAAAATCTCAGCCAGCTCATCCTCAGATGGTTCTGAGATGATCCAAGCCCTGGTACACCTATCTTCTAGCATCTCTCTCTCTCCCTCTCTCCCTCTCTCTCTCTCTCTCTCTCTCTCTCTCTCTCTCTCTCTCTCTCTCTCTCTCTCCCTGTGTGTGTGTGTGTGTGTGTGTGTGTGTGTGTGTGTGTTTCTCTCTCTTTCCTTGCAAATAAATAAAATATTTTAAAAAACAGAACTGCATGATCTTATTTACAGATAATGACACTTCCTGCTGATTAGGGATCTGTCTGTACATTCAGTGATTCTGACCAGGAGACCTTGGTTCTAGTTACCACTTTACCAGTAACTCACTTCCAAGTGACATTGCTTCTGTGGGCCTCAAGTTTATCTAGCTGTCAGGGGATGACTTGACCAAACCTCTGTTTTCCAACAGAATGCTGCTGGTCATAGGGAAGAAACAGAAGAGTTATCATGGGACTGGGTGGATGTGGCACCTCATACCATATCTCACATAAGGCATAGACTAGATTTGTCCATATGAGTTCCTATGGGAAAATCCTATTTTTCTACTGAATTCCCATGCAGAACTCAGGAAGCCCATTTCTAACTCTCTGAGAAGAATCAGAATCTACCTGGGAAGTTTTTCCTTGTGTTTGGGCAGTACTCAGATTAGGTCTAAGCTTAGAGTGTTATTTGTGAATTTCATCCAATGCCCTCAAAGGTGAGCAAACAAGAACAGGTGTGGGCTGCATCCTGAGCCAACTTCAAAGCCAGGATTGGTGGAGTCAAGGCACAAGATTAGAGGCCAGGCCACACAGGGCCCTGGACTTAAAAAGCCACAAAACAAGGAAATCTCCACCTCCATCCCTTCTGGCCGAGGCTCCAGGCTGCCTGCTTTCACTCTGAGATTCCAGTTGCTTTGACCTCAGTCCTGTCCACTGACTTCTGTGGCCAGTACCAAGAGTATTCCTGCCTAGAGCCATGCCTTGCCCACCACAGAGCTCCGACGAGCTGGTGTTCTTTGTGAATGGGAGGAAGGTAAGTACTGGGTGTGATCACTGTGCCTTACAGAGGCATCAGGGAAGTCCTGGCTGGAGGGGAGCTCTTGAGGGATGGGGACTGAGACCCCTCCAGTCAGGGGCAAGGATTCCCGGAACTAGGCTCCCATCCCAGTCCAGCCTGTGCCCCTCTCAACCAAGGCTGGGCTCCTGACCATGGTGGGAGGCAGGAAAGCTCTGGGGTTCGTTGCACCTGCTCTGGGGGCGCCAGCTCTGCAGTGCGCTGTAGAGCCTCACCTCCCTGAGCCTGGGAGCATCTGTTTCCAGGGCCACTAGAAACACTGCTCCTCTCACTCATCTGGAACCTCAGCACCCCTGAAACACGACACTGAGGCCACTGACACAGCTTGATCTTAAAGAGTCCGGAAAGGGAGCTTTTTCTCTCCCTTTATCAAGTTGGTTTCTCAGGTGAATCCCGTCTTGCAGAGTTGGTTGAAATGTAAATGCAATCAGTTTGGAGGACCCTCTCTCCCTGGGTTACAGCTAAGCTCCAGGAGGAAGCTGTATAACAAGGGCAGTGGCCGCTTTGCGCCGGCAATCTCCTCTCATGTTCTCACCATCTGTTCACATAGACCACTGATTACCCCAGGGCCTTCAGCCAGGCCCTTCTTGCCATGAATCTGTCTTTCAAGGGCACACAATTTCCCTGGGGTCTCACCATCCCTCCTTGGAGAGCTTCTCCACCCTCCCAACCCCATTAAACCTAACTGGGCTCTGGTTGTGGCCTTCCCCACTCGGGACTCAGCTCAAGAAGGCAGGCAGGGCTGGAGAGATGGCTTAGTGGTTAAGCGCTTGCCTGTGAAGCCTAAGGACCCCGGTTGGAGGCTCAATTCCCGAGGACCCACGTTAGCCAGGTGTACAGGGGGCACACATCTGGAGTTCATTTGCAGTGGCTGGAGGCCCTGGCGCACCCATTCTCTCTCTCTCTCTCTCTCTGTCTGTCTGTTGCTCTCAAATAAATAAATAAAAATAAACAAAATAATTTTTTTTAAAAAAAGGGCAGGCAGAGCACAGAGCCTTTAGGTCTCCCTGGTTGTGCCTTGCACCTTCTCGGCTGCAGCCTCCCCAGCCGACAGCCACCGGCTCCTTCCACAACCAGCACCGTGAGCTAAGCTGCTGCCCGCTTGTTCCGCTGGCCTGAGCTTGGGAGGATCAAAAGCCAGGGGAGGCTCCATCCCCACATCTTCTGAATGCTGAGCACCTAGGGCCATGGCTGCAGTCAGAACAGAGCATAAGTTGGTGGCTAGAGGAACAAGTCTGCATAATGGAAGTCTGTTAGATTGTGTGTGTGTGTGTGTGTGTGTATAAATTATTTAACCACAGTCTCAATCTGCTGTGCCTGCTTCACGAATCTCCTACCATGAGCATGTGCGTTCACAGTGTTTGTACTCAGAGCAGGTGCAGATAAAATCAGGCCAAATCCCAATCACTAAATCAAACAGGTTAGATAGGCCACAACATTCTTCTGAGTCATTGGTTCAAGCCTATGATCCCTCCTGTGTTTCTAATGCAGGTGACCGAGAGCAATGTGGACCCAGAAGTGACTTTGCTGGCCTTCCTACGCAAGAACTGGACCCTTTCTATCAAAGCCGTGGCCCTGTCTGTGCTTGCCTTCAACCAGCCTGATGGCCTTAAGAGCTGTACTCAGTGCCCAGCCAGCCACTTGACCCGCTTCTATTTGCTTTTGGTGGTGGTTTTGGGCATATCAGATTAACCGGTTGGGTCTGGAGAGGAGGAAGTTTCCCAGAATTGCTTATGATGGCTTAAATCCCTGACACCGAAGCTAAGCTCTTTACCGAGCTCTGCAGATCCCACAAGGGTGTTTGTTATATAACAGTGGCTCATGTTGCCTATGACCCAGCCTTTTCCTTACATCTGTTTTCTTTTCTTTGTTTTTTTTAAATTTTTCAAGGTAGGGTGTCACTCTAGCCCAGGCTGACCTAGAATTTACTCTGTATTCTCAGGCTGGCCTTGAACTCACAGCAATCCTCTTACCTCTGCCTCAGGAGTGCTGGGATTAAAGGCATGCGCCACCACTCCAGGCATTCTTTTTTTTTTTTTTTTGGCTGTTTTCTTACAACCAGGTTTTCCCCATGATTTTCTTTTTGGGAGCATAGATTTTTCATAATGACAAACATACTTTAATTAGTTAATCTGATGGGTCTCTCAGGGAAGCCAAAAAAATTAAAATAAATGACAGGAATTACAAACTAATGAATTGGCCTCTGAGCAAGTTTTGCTTAAAAGCCAACATGGTTTCTAACTAGCTGTCAATATTTGGACATTGGGAAATTTCATGCTTTAAACAATCGAGACTTTTCCATCTCCCGTGACACATAGAAAGGTAGCCAGGACGACACGACAGCAGTCTTGCTTTAGAGCCCGGTGAGGACCATCCCTGGTCCTCTCTCTGAAGTGAGCCCAGCTGTCAGCCACACCCAGCCTTCTCCTCACTGACACGCCCTCTGGTCAGCATCTGAGCTTATGACTTCATTCACATGAGTCAACCTTGCCGTTAGAAAAGAAAGGCAGATAAGTGGCAATGAAGAGTCAGGGTTTCTGAATTCTTCTTAGTTAATGACATCCAGTTGAATAAACTGTGTGGAAGCAGGCCACAGTTTGGGAGGTTGACTCATGAGAAGGGGCTGAGGCCCAGCCTCGCTTTCGAAGTCCCTAGATGGGTGCAGAGCAGAGGGATCCTCACAGTGGGGTGAGGCTGGGGTGGGAGATCCTGCAATGACTGCTACCTTGCTTCCAAATGGAATGCGCTCAGAGGAAAGCTGGGTTGCTTTGCCTGGCTTATTACTGAGAAAAGCTTATAATGCAGGGAGTTCTGGAAAGTTACATGATTAGAATTACATGATCAGAATCTAGCAGAAAACATATAAGAATGCCCGATGATGAAATATAATACTTTGAAGGACTTTCATGTCATTACCCTCTAAATGCTTATGATAAGTTGATGATAACATGGGTATTACTCCTTCGTCTTTGCAAATGGGAAGACAGGGTGGGACAGGTTAAGATGTCCAGGGTCACACAGCTCACAGGTAAGGGCTGGCCTTTACTAATATGTGGAGGTAGGAGAATGTTTTCTCAGACCTGTGCCCCATCCCACAAAGACCTTTCTCCATAATAGCACCCTACTGGAGGCAGGCGTCCATGCCAGCATTTTCCCTTAACTCCCCCTTCCAGTAAGCCTCACAGGAACCAAGTATGCCTGTGGAACAGGAAGCTGCGGGGCCTGCACGGTGATGGTGTCTGAGCACGACCCGGTGTCCAAGAAGATACGGTAGTCACCCCTTGGCCCAGCAGCCAGAGGAGGCCTGGCTGCCACTCTCAGCTCACAACAAAAAAAGCCTTTTAGATGTTTGCTGTTTCTGTATCTTAACTCCCCCTGGAAAAGTATCCCATAATATTGTGTGTCACTTGGTGGGAGTGGGTCATAAGCCTTCCAAGGTTCATCTGTGCACTCCAGGTTAAGAAACCCCAAGTCAGGCCAACAATTTATGTCACAGATGAGAAAACTGAGGCTCAAAGGAATGAAGTGACTTGTTGAAGGTCATATAACCGTCAACTTGTAGATCAAGAACTTCCATCCGTATTTTCTGGCCCGTGAGCTAATGCACTTATTACTACTCTTGGACGGGATCAGCCTTACAGAACAAGGACCTGGACAATGAATTTTCTCGTGTATTAAGGGCTGCGTTCTATAGCGTGGGCTTTATCCAAACCCAATAGCCCAAATCAAGAGATGGCTTCACAGGTCACTCCACAATCCATACTCTTAAGTGAACTTATCCATAAAGTTTAAATTAACAAGGAAGGGTTGGAGAAATGGCTTAGCAGTTAAGGCACTTGCCTATGAAGCCTAAGTAAGGACTCAGGTTCAATTCCCTAGAACTCATGTAAGCCAGATGCACATGATGGTACATGTGCTTGGAGTTCATTTGCAGTGGCTAGAGGTCCTGGCCTGTGCTCGCTCGCTCGCTCTCTCTCTCTCTCTCTCTCTCTCTCTCATTCTGCCATAAATAAATAAATAATAAAATAACAAGGGAAGATATCTTGAATGCATAGCATTAGAGATGGGGAAAAGGCCTAAGTGTACCTTTTTTTGTTTTGTTTTTTTGCTTTTGAGGTAGGGTCTCACTCTAGCCCAGGCTGACTTGGAATTCACTATGTTGTCTCATGGTGGCCTTGAACTCACAGCGATCCTCCTACCTCTGCCTCCTGAATGCTGGGATTAAAAGCGTGCATCACCACGCCCAGCTCTAAGTGTACCCTTTGCTTGTAATGAGATCCTTGGCCTGGCAGAGACTAGTAGAAGTCCATTCCCACCACCCCCAGACGGCTCTGTATGAACTTGGACGGTTTTTCTGAAATGGGATTCCCAGGTTCACCTTAAGGATCTCCAGTTCTCACAGACAGCAGTCAGCAGAGGACTCCCGCTTCCTCCCAGCTGTCACCTGTCCATTCTGCAACCTCACAGAGCCAAAGAGATTGCAGGGGGGGCGGGGGGGCTCTGGCTGCCCTTCTTGGTTGCAGTCCCCGCTCCCCCGGGCAGGACTGTATTAGTCCCCTTGCTTTTCTTTGGGTTCCTCGTGCAGACATTTCTCTGTGGCCGCATGCCTGGTGCCCATCTGCTCACTGTACGGGGCCGCCGTCACCACCGTGGAAGGTGTGGGGAGCATCAAGACCAGGATTCACCCCGTGCAGGTACGAGCACTTCCTAGGCTTCTCCCTTCTAAACTACCGTTTCACCAGATGCCGCGCAGAAGGGGCTGCCTCCGCTGTCCAGGTTGTGATCAGATTTGTGAACACTTGGGATGCTTCTCGACCAGGGTAATAATGTCTATTCAGAAATTCACACAAAGATGAACATTCATCTGCATTTATGATTATTATTTACTTACTTGAGAGAGAAAGAGGCATATATGTAGAGAGAGAGAAAGAATGGGAGTGCCAGGGCGCCTAGCCACTGCAAATAAACTCCGGATGCATGTGCCACCTTGTGCATCTGGCTTATGTGGGCCCTGGGGAATTGGACCTGGATCCTTTGGCTTTGTAGGCAAGCACCTTAACCACTAAGCCATCTCTCCAGCTCCATTTGCATTTTATTAGATGGTCACCTTTATTTCACTTTTCTGCTTGAATGATACCAAGATTTTCAAAATGATATCTAATGCCTATTGTACTATAATCTGATTACATACTATACACAGGATATTACACATAGAATAAAATGTCTCAGGCTAACAGGATAAAATTCAGGATTATTCTTTGTGGCATAGAGATTTTAGGGAAATCAAAATTGGGATGGAGGAGTGTGAAAGTTATTTCACTAGAGCCTGAGAACAATCATTCCCCCAACTTAACCTGCAGCTGAAGCAAAGAGGTTGGATTTAGAATAATGTGCATGTGTTGGCAAAGAACACGTTAATTCTCCTGGCATTGTCTCAGGAACCCAATCAACCAACAATGAGTCCCTCTAGGCAGGAGGATCCCAAGAGTCTTGGGATTTAATCACATGAGAATCAATTCTAAAGAGGTTAGCAAAAGTGAAGGACCCAGCAAAACCTACTCAAGTCTACTAGGAGGTCAGACAGGATGCTGACGGCAAGCTCGATACACTGGAATCCTACAACGTCTATATCTATAGAGGAGGGGCTCAGAGTGGGGACCCAAGTTCCTGTATACTTCCTGCAAGTTCCCAGGGAAAGTCAGTACTGCCAGACCACAGACCACACTTTAAACAAAGATATAGGAGACAGACCAAAACCTTGTACCTCTGAAAGTCTTGGAGCCAGCACAGAAACTTAGAGGTGAATTGAGGTGAACAGTAGTTTTCATATCAATCAAAAACTGGCAGCCCCCTGTGAGAAGTAAACTGCATGAGACATGCAAGTGTTCACAAAAACCAGGTTTTATTTAAAAAAAATTATTATTGGGCTGGAGAGGTGGCTTAGCAGTTAAGCTCTTGCTTGTGAAGCCTAAGGTTTAAGGCTCCATTCCCCAGGACCCATGTAAGCCAAGTGCATAAGGTGGCACGTGCATCTGGAGTTCGTTTGCAGTGGCTAGAGGCCCTGGCATGCCCATTCTCTCTATCTGCCTCTTTCTTTCTCTGTCTGTCGCTCTCAAATAAATAAATAAAAATAAACAAAATTTTTTAAAATTTATTTATTTATTTGCAAGTGGGTGGGGGCACCAGGGCATCTTACCATTGCAAACAAACTTCAGATACATGTACCACTTTGTACATCTGGCTTTATATTGGTACCAGGGAATTGAACCCCAGGCCAGTAGCTTTGCAAGCAAGCACTTTTTTTTTTTTTTGTTTTGTTTTGTTTTGTTTTGTTTTTCGAGGTAGGGTCTCACTTTAGCTCAGGCTGACCTGGAATTCGCTATGCAGTCTCATGATGGCCTCGAACTCATGGTAATCCTCCTACCTTTGCCTCCAGAGTGTTGGGATTAAAGGCATGCACCACCATGTCGGGCTTGCAAGCAAACACCTTTAAGCATTGAGTCATATCCCCAGCCCCAAAACTGGTTTTGAAACTTATGCACACCTTCCTTGTAAATATTGAGTCCTAGAGAATTACTCTCACTGAGAGTGCAGGCTGCACACTGCCAATTCCCAACTAGAAGGGTAAGAGTCCTTGACCCTGGGAAGTGATTGACAGGATAGCGTAGGGGCTCCTGACTCACTGCCTGCATGAGCTGCCGAGGAAAAGTAATGCACAGATTCCAACCCAAAGGATGGAACATTCTGAATCATGGGGGTTCCACCATGACAAGGGACATTGTAGGCTGTGCGCCGGTGGGAGTTGGTGGCAGCAGAAGACAGGGCTATGACCATGCATGTTATCCTTCCAGGAAAGGATCGCCAAGAGCCACGGCACCCAGTGCGGATTCTGCACGCCCGGCATGGTAATGTCCATGTACACTCTGCTGAGGAACCATCCGCAGCCCTCGGAGGAGCAGCTCATGGAAGCCCTGGGGGGTAGGTCTCGCTCACGCTGGAGGCAGGTGGCAGATGTGCCTCAGGCTTCCCACAGCCCCCTCACTGTCACTCCAGCCCCGCCTGTCACAGGGACAGCGAAGAAAGCAATGCATGGGGTGCTGTCACAGGGACCACGCCACTTCTCAATCCAGCGACTCATCAGCTGCCTCCTTTAGGGCCTGGGTCCGTCTTCTAGAGCTGTCCAAGCAAAGCACGACAAACTGATTGCCTTAAAACACCAGAAATTTAGCCGGGCGTGGTGGCGCACGCCTTTAATCCCAGCACTCGGGAGGCAGAGGTAGGAGGGCTGCTGTGAGTTTGAGGCCACCCTGAGACTACAGAGTGAATTCGAGTTAAGTCTGGCACAGAGTGAGACTCCACCTTGGAAAAAACAAAAGGAAAACCAAAAACAAACAAAACAAAACCAGAAATCCACTCCCTCGCCCTTCCAGAAGCTTTAAGTCTGAAATCAAAGAGTGGAAGGGGCTGTGCTCTGTCTGCAAGCTCAAAGGAGCAACTTTCCTTGTCTCTTCCTAGCTTTTTTTAAAATTTTTTGTTTATTTTTATTTATTTGAGAGCGACAGACAGAGAAAGAGGCAGATAAAGAGAAAGAATGGGCATGCCAGGGCCTCCAGCCACTGCAAACGAACTCCAGACTCATGTGCCCCCTTGTGAATCTGGCTAACTTGGGTCCTGGGGAATCGAGCCTCGAACTGGGGTCCTTAGGCTTCACAGGCAAGCGCTTAACTGCTAAGCCATCTCTTCAGTCCTCTTCCTAGCTTCTGATGGCTGACAGTCAGATCTTGCCATTTCTGGACTTGTAGCTGCACCATTCTAATCTGCACCTCATCTTCACATCTTTCTTCCCTGTGTGTCTCGGTCCAAATTTCCATTTGATAAAGACACCAGTCATCAGATTAGAGCCCATCCCAGCCCTGGACAGCCTCGTCTTAACTCGATTGTGTCTGCATGGTCACAGATTCCAGGGTTTAGGACTTCTATATTTTGTGAGAGAACACGATTCAACCCACAATAAGGCTCGTCATGCACTGAAAGAATCCTTTAAAATTTGCAAAGGTTTAAGTTACTACATAGGATATTACATATCATAAACATATTCTTTTTTTGTTGTTTTGCTTTTGGCTTTTCAAGGTAGGGTCTCACTGTAGCCCAGGCTGACCTGAAATTCACTATGTAGTCTCAGGGTGGCCTTGAACTCTCAGCAATCCTCCTATCTCTGCCTCCCAAGTGCTAGGATTAAAGGCATGTGCCACCATACCCGGTTTGCATATTCTTTTTTTTAAATGTCTTTTTATTATTTACTTGAGAGAGAGAACAGTCATGCCAGGGCCTCCAGCCACTGCAAATGAACTCCAGATGCATGCACCCCCTTGTACATCTAGCTTATGTGGGTCCTGGAGAATCAAACTGGGATAGATCCTTTGGCTTTGCACATAAACGCCTTAACTGCTAAGCCATCTCTCAGCCCTTCTTTTTATAGAATCAGTATCAATAACCCCTAAATGAGTCATTACTTCTTAGATCAAAGACTGGCAAAGATAGGCATATGCTTTATCTAACAGATGCTTACTTGTTCTCTCTCTTTCTCTCTCTCCCTTTCCTTTCTCTCTCCTTTCCAGTGCAGAAAACTAGAGCTGAGAGTCTGGCTCAGCGGTATAGTGTTCACCTAGCATGCCCTGTGTTTAATCCTCTGCACTGCAAAAATAATAATGACCAGCTATCAGTCTCCCTCCCTAGACCCCTATTCTATTTGAACCTGCAGCAGCTTCTCAACCCTAAAGCGTGGCCAAGCTCAATTCTGCACTCAAAGAAGAACGGGAACTAGCCTGGCTAACTCACGCTTCCTCTCCTCTGTGACCCCCGGAAGGCCAGAGCCTTTCCACCGCCCCATCTTCCTCCTGCTGCTCTGCGAATCCCACCCAGTCCCCCTCTGATCAGTGCCTTTCACATCCTTCAAGCCAGCTCAGATAAACTGATAAACCCGCTTCTGCCCTTCCCCCACCCAGGACTTCATCCTTAGAAACCTGAGACTTTCAAAAGTGACCCTCATAGCCAGGTGTGGTGGTGCACGCCTTTAACCCCAGCACTTGGAGGCAGAGGTAGGAGGATCGCTGTTTGTTCAAGGCCACCCTGAGACTTCATAGTGAATTCCAGGTCAGCCTGAACTAGAATGAGACCCTACCTTAAAAAAAAAAAATGACCCTGAGGGATCTGATTTTAGAATTTTTATTTATTTTGCCTTGCTAAGGACTGAACCTAAGGCCTTGTACAAGCTAGGTGAGTGCTTTACCTGAGCTACGTGGCCAGCCCCTCGGTCCTCTTAAACACAGATTCTTGGCTGTGAACTAGAGCCACTTTTTTTTTTTTTGAGGCAAGCCCAGCAGACTGGCTCTTTTTAAATTCAAGAAGGAGAGAAAGAGAATTGGCAAGCCAGAGCCTCTAGCCTCAGTAATCGAACTCCAGACGTGTGTGCCTCCTTGTGCGCATGTGCAACCTTATGAGTTTGCATCACCTTGTGCGTCTGGCTTATGTGGGATCTGAAGCATAGAACACAGTCCTTAGGCTTTGCAGGCAAGCACCTTAACTGCTAAGCCATCTCTCCAGCCCCAGATCTAATTGTTTAATAATACTTCCAGGCGACTCTGTTGCTGTATCCTAAAAGCCACTGAAGAGCATCTCTGGCACACTGTCCGAAGCATGGCACTTTGCTCACCTAGGAGTGACTTGGGAATTGCCTGTGTTTTCTGTTTTAAGATCCTATTGTCTTAAGTAGTGCGAAATATACATGTCAGTAGATACACATCCGGGTGGGGAATATGGCTTAATGGTAGAGTGCTTGCCTAGCATGTACAAGGCCTGAGATTGATCTCCAGCACTGAAGAAAGAAAGAAAGAAAGAAAGAAAGAAAGAAAGAAAGAAAGAAAGAAGAAAGAAAGAAAGAAAGAAAGAAAGAAAGAAAGAAAGAAAGAAGAAGGAAGGAAGGAAGGAAGGAAGGAAGGAAGGAAGGAAGGAAGGAAGGAAGGAAGGAAGGAAGGAAGGAAGAAAGAAAGGGAGAGGGGAGGAAGGAAGGGAAGGGAAGGGAAGGGAAGGGAAGGGAAGGGAAGGGAAGGGAAGGGAAGGGAAGGGAAGGGAAGGGAAGGAAAGGAAAGGAAAGGAAAGGAAAGGAAAGGAAAGGAAAGGAAAGGAAAGGAAAGGAAAGGAAAGGAAAGGAAAGGAAAGGAAAGGAAAGGAAAGGAAAGGAAAGGAAAGGAAAGGAAAGGAAAGGAAAGGAAAGGAAAGGAAAGGAAAGGAAAGGAAAGGAAGAAAGGGAAAGAAAGAAAAATGCAAGGAAGGAAGGGAGGGAGGGAGGTAGAGAAAGAAAAGACTAGGTCCACTTAAAGTGTCAAAAGAAGCCGCTAGAAACAAGCCCCACTAACAACCATGCTTCTCCTCTAATCAGGTAACCTTTGCCGCTGCACTGGGTATCGGCCAATTCTTGAGAGTGGCAGGACCTTCTGTACCTCGGTGAGTTGTTAGGAGCAGGTGACAACGGAGACACAAGAACAAGAATAACAGGGACAGGTGGTAAAGTCTGGGAACACAGGAAAAAAGTTCTTTTATTTTTAGTTATGAGAGAGAGAGAGAACGAGAGCAGGCATGCCAGGGCCTCTCTAGCCCCTAACTCCACACACATGTGCCACCATGTGCACCTGGCTTATGTGGGTTCTGGGGAATCTAACCTTCATCCTTAGGCTTCAAAGGCAAGCGCCTTAACTGCTAAGCCATCTCTCCAGCCTGGAATGGAGGTCTTTTTAAGACTATCACAATAGGCTAATAGAGAGACATAGTGAGGAGTCAGCTCAACTGACTCATTGGAGGAAGAGGACTTTCCTGACCGTCAGGTGAGCATACACCACCTTTGATGCTGTCCAGAACCACGGGGTCTCACCAGCCATCCAGACTTTCATCAGCAAAGCAAGGCTTCAGGTAAGTGTGCCCCTGCAGACACTAGGGGATGAGTAAAGAGATAAAGAATGCTTCAGTGAGCGTGGCAGTCACCTTCATGTTCCTGGCACAAAGCACCCGACCAAAACGCAGCATATGAGAGGGAAGGGTTTATTCTGGTTTTCAGTCACAAGGTGAAGCTCCATGATGGCAGGGGAAAATGATGGCATGAGCAGAGGCTGGACATCACCTCCTGTCCAATATCAGGTGGACAACAGCAGCGGGAGAGTGTGCCAAACACTGGCAAGGGGCAGCTGGCTATAACCCCCATAAGCCTGCCTCCTCCTACAACAGCACACCTTCTCTAGAGAGACTCCAATTCCCAAATTGCCATTGGCTGGGGATCAAGTGTTCAGAACACATGAGTTTAAGAGGAGACATCTGATTCCAGAAGGTTCCTTCCAAGAATGCAGCCTGCTGGGAAGGTGTAAGTAGATAAAGCTGGGTCTGCACAGTGAAGCCAAAATTCACTCCAAGGACACGGGTGGGGAGGTCCTCTAAAACTGGCCATGCCTCACTGGGCTGCTCTGACAAGCAAATGAGGCACACTTGACATGTAGTAAGAATTCTAGCCAGGTATATTGGCCTTTAATCCTAGCACTTGGGCGGGGGCACGGGGAAGGCAGGAGGATCAATGTGAGTTTGAGGTCAACCTGGGAATACAGAGTGAGTTCTAGATCAGCCTGAGCTACAGTGAGACCCTACCTCAAAACAAGCAAAAAGAAAAATAACGCTCCAACCACTTACTGCTGTTATTTAAAATGCTGAGCTCTGCTTCTTGACTGGATGATCTCCTGCTTCCCCACCAAAGCGGAACGCATCCTCTTGAAATTTTGACATTGTAAGCCAGAATAAACCCTTTCCTTCCTTAAAAAGGAAAATGTAAAAAAAAAAAAAAAAAAAGTTGCCGGGCATGGTGGTGCACGCCTTTAATCCCAGCACTCAGGAGGCAGAGGTAGGAGGAGCACCGTGAGTTCAAGGCCACCCTGAGAATACATAGTTAGTTCCAGGTCATCCTGGGCTAGAAAGTCAGACCCTGCCTCGAAAAACCAAAAAAAAAGGAAAATATTGACCTTATGACTAGTACTTGATGGAGACTCCAGACAGGCACATCTAATCAGCTCTGCCGAGGATGTGTGGTATGAGCAGTTCAGCTCTTAGGTTCAAACAGAAAGGACTCCACACCCTGGAGGGCCCCTCTGGATTCTTCTCCAGCTATTCTTAGGAATCCATGGGGCTAAAGTGACTTGCCCACCTGGAGTCTTCTCCCCATTTCCAGATCATTCTCCATGTGTGATTTTGACATCACCCTCAGGCCAGACATACGCCTTTCCCCTGAGAGATGATCCTTGCGGCTAATGTCTGCAGGCAGAGTCAGAAGGCGGCCAATGAGCAGCTCTTTTGGAGGAAGTGGACACTTAGGATGGGGTGTTAGCGTGGGTTTTAGAGGCCCCTCCCAGCACAGGACAGAGCCATGTGGGAAGAGAAGGGTTCTTGCCCAACAGGTATGTCTCACACCCCAAGGTCAGGCAGGAATCCCATGGCTGTGCCCCAGATTTCGGCTGCCACAGTGGAGCCAAAGTTGGCAAGCTAAGAAGTACAATGAACAGCCTGTAAGCCCAGCAAATGACTGATATAAATGGAAAAGCACTTGTGTAATATCAAGACAGAAAGTTAAAGGAAACTCCTCTCCTTATGCGTATGGACTTACTCACTTTTCCAGGCACTCAGATTCTGTAGATAAAGGTGGAAATGTGGTCCAACACCCTGCGCAGCAGCCAGCTGCCTGACTAGACATGACTGGGTTAAAGATTCCCAGCTTCAGGGCTGGAGAGATGGCTTAACGGTTAAGCGCTTGCCTGTGAAGCCTAAGGACCCCGGTTCGAGGCTCGGTTCCCCAGGTCCCACGTTAGCCAGATGCACAAGGGGGCGCACGCGTCTGGAGTTCGTTTGCAGAGGCTGGAAGCCCTGGCGCGCCCATTCTCTCTCTCTCCCTCTATCTGTCTTTCTCTCTGTGTCTGTCATTCTCAAATAAATAAATAAAAAATTAAAAAAAAAAAAAAGATTCCCAGCTCCAGATAGGATGTGTAAGGCTTGCCACCTGCTGGGCTTTAAAAGAGAACGATTTTGTTCTTGTTCTATTACCGTTGGCTCCTGGCCCATCCTGGGAGCTCCCAGTTTTGACTCAAAGTGTCCCTTGCTCAGCCTTCTTTCGTGCCTGGGACAAAATTGGGAAGCCAGTGGCTGGAATGCTGGGGCAGAGACAGTGAGCTGGAGCATTTGGGAGAAAGTATTTGGCAAGACAGGAGATCTCAAGGAAGAAGATACGAGAAGAAAGTGGGGAAGACATGAAAATGAGAGGTCTGCCCATGGAAACCTGCTTTGAAATCCACTGTCAACTCGCTCCACACTCGCTCCCAAAGGTGTGGGAGATCCAGTCACCAAACGGCTTTTCTTACTTCCTCTTCTTGTTTTTTTCTACCCCCTTTTTGGAGCGTTTTATGTGAATTCAAATGAGCAATGTTTTACGTCTTAAACATGCTAGAGTAGATATATTTGACTGCTCTATAAAGTACCTTAAAATTGACTTTACTGCTAGACATTAACCTACATAAGTCACCTATGAACAAAATGTCTGTACTCCACATTGCAGTGAACAAAAAAATGACCATATGCCGAGTACTGTGTGAAAATGTACCACAGGGCATGAGGAGATGGCTCTGAGAGGAAATGCTTGCTGTGAACTTACAAGAACCTGAGCGCAGATGCTCAGCACCCACGTAAAAAGCCGGCTGAGGCAGCACACCTATGATCCCAGTGCTGTGGAGACAGAGACAGAAGGGTCCCTAGGGCTTGCTGGCTAGCTGATCTAGCCAAATTGGTGAGCTCTGGATTCAGTGACAGATCCTGACTCAAAAAACTATTGTGGAGCATGGTTAAGGAAAACATCCAAAATCAACCTCTGGCCTACACTCACACAGCACACCAAAAAAAAAAAAAAAGTATTATATATATATAATATAATCCCAGATAATATATCAAAATATTAATGGAATAAGGTACTAATCATTTATTTAATATACTTCTGTATACTCTGTTATTTTATATCATTTAACATTTTATATGCTATATGTACATCTTTTTTTTTTTTTTTTTTTTTTGGTTTTTCGAGGTAGTGTCTCACTCTAGCCCAGGCTGACCTGGAATTCACTATGGAGTCTCAGGGAGGCCTCTAACTCACAGCGATCCTCCTACCTTTGCCTCCCAAGTGCTGGGATTAAAGGCGTGCGCCACCACGCCCAGCTGTATATCTTATTATTGTATCTATAGTATATTATTGTTTTATTAACAAATAAAGCAAAAGAACAGAGGCCTTGTGCTTATCCCAGTCCCAGCAGGAAGTGCCTTCAAAAATCTGACATCTCATATCAATTGCCAAACCTTCAGGGCACGCACTCACTTGCCTATGGAACAAAAAGATTTTGATGTGAAGCATTTCACTTTCTCAGGAGTTAGGTGGCTGTCCGCAGAAAGGAACAGGAAAATGTTGCCTGGACCAGACGGAAGATGACTCCTCCCCACTTGGCGACAAACATGATGTGAGTGTATCTTTGCTTTTCTAAGGGAATTTCTAAGTGCTGAGCCAGTTTTAGGACTGGGCTTATAACCTGGGAAGGTTTGTTTTACAACTGTCCCAAGCACATGCAGACATAAGAACTCCTCACTGGTGAGCTGGGTAGTGTGAGCCAAAGGTTTGAGGCTGACTTTCCCCTTCAGAGTCCGGCCACACACCACAGAGCTTGTGTAAATTGAGATGTGCTGCAATGCATGTTCATAAAGAGAAACCCACGTATAGAGTGAGATAGTCAGAGAACCAGTCATCCTTTTCCTACGGGAAAGCATATATAGCATTCCAAATTCTATTGAGCACTAGGCTCTGCGCTGAGCAAGAACAAAGAAGAGAATCAGGGTGGCTCTGCTGGGTAGCCAGGTATCTGCCTGTGACGTTACCTCCTCCATAAGTTCTGTGACAATCTTCCCCTGGGCAGCTGTTAAGTCTTGGCCTAGAGAGCACCTGCTTAAGGGAGCTTCATTTTCCCAGCGTGGACGCATTATGATCTACATGTTCATTCTCAGGCACATTATTTCCTGCAAACTCTGCCTGTCCTTCCAATTCCAACTCAAAAGTGATCCTCCAGATGTGGGCCTGCAACCCCTCAATCCGAGGCACTTGCCTCGCTGTTTTTGTTGTTGTTGTTGTTGTTGTTGTTGTTGTTGTTGTTGTTTTCAAGGTAGGGTCTCACTCTAGCCCAGGCTGACCTGGAATTCACTATGTAGTCTCAGGGTGACCTAGAACTCATGGTGATCCTCCTACCTCTCGGCCTCCCGAGTGCTGGGAGTAAAGGCGTGCGCCACCATGCCCGGCTTGTTTTGTGTGTTGTCTGGCTTATGTGGGATCTGGAAAGAGATTGAACATGTTCCTTAGACTTCGCAGGCAAGTGTCTTAACCACTAAGCCATCTCTCCAGCCCTTCGGAGTCATTTTTACTCAAACTTCAGGGCTTGTCAAAACTTTAGCATTTTGAATCCTGACTTGGCAGAAGAGAGAATAGTAGTTAGGGTACAGCAGACATTTCTCCACAACTTTTTGATTTGTGAAATACTGGTAGTTTTCATAGAGTGTCTTTGCATTTCCTAGGTTATTTTCTCTAATGTGTCATGGTACATTTTCCTCTGGATGGGAGTAGAAAGTTAATTACATTCTTTTTTTTTCTTTTCAAATATTTTTATTAACAACTTCCATGATTATAAAAAATATCCCATGGTAATACCCTCCCTCCCCCCACTTTCCCCCTTGAAACTTCATTCTCCCCATCTCATCAGTCTCTCTTTTATTTTGATGTCATGATCTTTTCCTCTTATTATGATGGTCTTGTGTAGGTAGTGTCAGGCACTGTGAGGTCATGGATATCAAGGCCATTTTATGTCTGGAGGGAGCACATTATCAGGAGTCCTACCCTTCCTTTGGCTCTTACGTTCTTTCCACCACCTCTTCTGCAATAGACCCTGAGCCTTGGAAGGTGTGATAGAGATATTGCAGTACTGAGCACTCCGGTTACTTCTTCCCAGCACCATGATGCCTTCTGAGTCATCCCAAGGTCACTGCCATCTGAAAAGAGAAGATTCTCCACCAAAAGTGAGAGTAGCATTAATATACATGTATGAACATTAAGAGAAGTGCTTAGCCAGACATTTAGCCAGACAGCAGCAGACATTACACCCCTAGGGCTCATGACTACCCATGTTGTAGGTTTTCAGTATCAGGGAGTTACAGTCTTATTTAAGTTGTTTGGCTTGAGCCGTTTCCCTGAGCAAGGAGAATGAGAGGGCTGGCAGTGCTTCGTCTTGCCGAGTTCCTGCAGAGGACTGCAACAGGCCGCTTCCAGCTGAAGTGCGCTGACAAGCCGTCTGCTTCTTCCTTCTACAAAGATGTGCACGGAGCTGTTTGCAAAAGAGGAATTTCAGCCCTTGGACCCGACCCAGGAGCTCATATTTCCCCCAGAACTCTTGGTAAGATGAGCGAGGTATTGTACGTGCTTGTTTAAACATCACTGGTTCTAAGCTCAATTTTATAAATCCACCATTTCCTTCTGGTGACATGGGAGATGTGTGCTGGGATCAAGTTGTCTCCTTCCTCCCAGCTCTGGCTGATCCCCAAGAAACATTCTCTACCCCCCCCCAGCAAGGGTTTGTAAAAATGACTTCACATAACTCTCCTCATGGGAATGTGTCTCTGTGGACAGTCCAGGTGGTTCAGCTTTGCTAAGCATCTCCTGGGCCCTTCCAGCCACTCCAGCGCAGTGACTCCAAGGGCGATTCCGGGAGCACCCCTCCCTGCACCCTGCCTCCCATCAGTCAGCATCTCATCCTCCTTCTCGGCCATCTAGTGTCCTTTCTAGGGAATAACCTTCTTCTGTAGGGGCTCTCTTATGTACATTCAAAAGTACGTATCCAGGGCTGGAGAGATGGCTTAGTGGTTAGGTGCTTGCCTGTGAAGCCTAAGGATCCTGGTTCAAGGCTCGGTTCCCCAGGTCCCAAGTTAGCCAGATGCACAAGGGGGCGCACGCATTTGGAGTTCCTACGCAATGGCTGGAGGCCCTGACACACCCATTCTCCCTCTCTCTCTCTCTCTCTCCCTCTCTATCTATCTATCTATCTATCTATCTATCTATCTATCTATCTGCCTTTCTCTCTCTGTCTATTGCTCTCAAATAAATAAATAAAAATAAATAAAAAAATTTTTTTAAAATACATATCCAGGGTTGGAGAGATGGCTTAGCGGTTAGCACTTGCCTGTGAAGCCTAAGGACCCAGGTTTAGGGCTCCACTTCCCAGGACCCTCATAAGCCAGATACACAAGGTGGCACATGCATCTGGAGCTGAATTGCAGTGGCTAGAGGCCCTGGGACACCCATTCTATTTCTCTCTGCCTCTTTCTCTGTCTGTCTGTTGCTGTCAAATAAATAAATAAGCAAAAAATTTTTAAAAAAATATGTATCCATTCAGCAACACACCCAGCTCTCTTCTAAATACTGGCCCAGCAGAAGCAAAACTAACAAAAGCCTTGTCCTAGAAAAGCTTGTAATCAGCTAAGATAAATAATAAACAAAATAAAAGACACAAGATATAATGTGTTAGCACACAAGAAGTGTTGAGGAGATAAATAATAAATAACAATAATGATAATAATGGAGCAG
Organism: Jaculus jaculus; assembly: GCF_020740685.1. Taxonomy (NCBI): domain Eukaryota; kingdom Metazoa; phylum Chordata; class Mammalia; order Rodentia; family Dipodidae; genus Jaculus; species Jaculus jaculus. The sequence goes on along the minus strand of NC_059105.1, from coordinate 39,442,828 downwards.
AGAATGAGGTTAGGAGACCGGTGTCCACAGTTTTCGATACCCTAGCCAGAGAAGTCTTCTCTGAGGAGGTGATGTTTGTAGACAGTCTAGAAGAGAGGAGAGAGCCAGCCATGAAGACATGTGGCAGAAGAACAAGAAATACAAAGGTTAGAGGCAAGGGATCAGCTGTTCTAATGAGGGGGACAGAGTGGAGCCAGCCTGGCTGGAGTGGGGAAGGCAGTGGGAAGCCATGGGACAGAGCGTGCTGGACTGCAAGCTGCTTGGCTTTTCCACCGAGAGGAAGGCAGGGTACAGGAGGGACATGCTCCTGCTAGTGTCCTAGCCAGATCACTCCCACTGCTGAGCTAGGAACAAAGGCAGGAGCAGCAAGCCCCATCAGGAGACTCACGGCACGCCAAGGCCTGCCAGCCGCACTGGCTGCTGGTGATGCTAGCGGTGAGGAGCAAGTGGATTCGGATTTGAATGTGGGGCAGAGAGCTAAGCCTGTCTCCTGAGCTATGAGCAGCTCACGGGGCATCACAAAGCTGTGGAAAACCTCCTGAGAAGCGGGTCCTTGTTCCAGTGCAAGGGCTTGGAGAAGGATTGGGTCTGAGAAGCTCTGTTTGGAACAAATCAAATGTGCGATGCACGTCTACAGAGGACATCAAGAACTCATCCGGAAGCCGGGCGTGGGGGCGCACGCCTTTAAACCCCAGCACTCCGGGAGGCAGAGGGAGGAGGATCACCTTGAGTTTAGGGCCACCCTGAGACTACATAGTGAATTCCAGGTCAGCCTGAGCTAGAGAGAAACCCTACCTTGAAAAAGAAAATCAGGGGGAGGAGAGGTGGCTCAGCCATTAAAGCGCTTGCCTGCAAAGCCTAATGACTTGGGTTTGATTCCCCAGTATCCACATAAAGCCAGATGCACAAAGTGGCACATACGTCTGGAGTTCGTTTGCAACAGCCAGAGGCCCTGGCATGCCCATTCTCTCTCTCTCTCTCTCTCTCTCCTTCTTGTCTCTTTTTGTAAATTAATAAATAAAAATATTTTAAAAAAAGAACTCAGTCAGATCTGAGTTTGCCTTGCACAGGGTAAATCTGGGCTGAAGATACTAACCTAGGATCATTAGTCTAATTAGGAGTTTATGAATGAGGCTAAATTAATCCATTCTAAATGGTCAATAACAGGTGACAGCTTATATTACTACGTGTCCTCAAAGGACTATCTACTTATGGGGATCCAGACGTTAGACAGTGAGTATATTATCTTTCCGGGAAAAGCGGATCCGAGAACCTTGACGTCTTGCTGGAGTTAGACCCCTGGAGACCTGGTGTAGCCCAGGAAGACCGCTATGCACACAAGTACATCTGCTTGTCATTTGCCCTCAGAGGATGGCTGAGAACTCAGAGAAAGAAACCCTGACCTTTTATGGAGAGAGAGTTACCTGGATCTCCCCCGGGACCCTCCAGGATCTCTTGGAACTGAAAGCGAAGCACTCTGAAGCCCCTCTCGTCCTGGGCAACACGTCTCTAGGTGAGTGTCTGAAGCAGTTCTCACACTACTATTGATGGCAGGCCAAACTTCCTGGCCCCTACTCTGTCAGTTATACTTGTCAGGAATTTAAAAAAAAAAAAAAAAACTAATCCTTTATAATAAACCCAGTGATCTCCAAAGCTGGGTGCATATATATGCTGATAATATGTAGGGTGACAAAGAGGTGGATGAAATATTATTTAAGGGTTTCTTAAATTATTAATCTTTTAAAAAAAATTTTTGTTTTGTTTTTATTTATTTGAGAATGACACACAGACAGAGAGGGAAAGAGGCAGAGAGAGAGAGAATGGGCACCCCAGGGCCTCCGGCCACTGCAAACGAACTCCAGATGCATGCGCCACCTTATGCATCTGGCTAATGTGGGTCCTGGGGAATTGAGCCTTGAACCGGGGTCCTTAGGCTTCACAGGCAAGTGCTTAACCACTAAGCCATCTCTCTAGCCCCTTAAATTATTTATCTTGCCCCTTAGCGTGTTTTCACAGTAAATATTGAATAGGAGCCAGGCATGGTGGCTAACGCCTTTAAACCCAGCACTCAGAAGCAGGGGTAGGAGAGTCGCTGTGAGTTCAAGGCCATCCTGAGACTACATAGTGAGTTCCAGGTCACCTGAGCTACAGTGAAATCCTACCTCAAAATAAATAAATAAATAAAATGTGTTTTATTTATTTATTTGAGAGAAAGAAAGAGGTAGAGAGTGAGGGGAGAGAATGGGTAGGCCAGGGTCTCTAGCCACTGCAAACGAATTCCAAGCGCACGCGCCCCCTTGTGCATCTAGCTTACGTGGATCCTGGAGAGCCAAACCAGGATCCTTTGGCATTGCAGGCAAATGCCTTAACCGCTAAGCCATCTCTCCAGCCCTCCAGGTTTGGTTTTTACAAACGCTTACCTGTTTCCATGCTGAGGATCAGACCCAGTTCCACGCGTGCTAGTTTCCACTACCAAACTACATCTCCAGCCCCATAAACATTTTTTCACATGTCTTCTGGTGCCTCTGTGAAAGTGCTTTACGAGCTTCCCACCCTTATGTCTGCTCACATAAGGTACTGAGAATATCAATGATTGAAAACACACATCCGGAGAGCACGCTCTACAAATTCACTCGGCACAGTATACGGTCATTGCTTCTGCTTCCACACACATTTATTGTCAATATTTAACTTTATATGGGAACACGTTTATGAGAAAATGCAAAGAAAGGGATTTTTCTCGTTCCTATCTCTAAAACTACACTCATTCTCCAGGACCAGCAATGAAATCTCAAGGACACTTCTACCCAGTTCTCCTCTCTCCTGCTAGGATCTCGGAGCTGAGGGTGGTGTCGACAACTAGCGATGGTGAGTTCCTGGGTGCCGAGTAAGATGGCAGTGAATTCACCAGTTCATCCCTGCAATCCTAGCGCTTATGGAAAAAGAGGGATGGGGAGTTCAAGGCCAGCCTCCACTACGTAGCAAGTTCAAGGTCAGCCTGGGCTACATGAAACCTTGTCTCAAAAAAGACAGAGAGAGCCGGGCGTGGTGGCGCATGCCTTTAATCCCAGCACTCGGGAGGCAGAGGTAGGAGGATCGCCGTGAGTTCGAGGCCACCCTGAGACTCCATAGTGAATTCCAGGTCAGCCTGGGCTGGAGTAAGACCCTACCTTGAAAACCCAAAAAAAAAAAAAAAAAAAGGAAGAAAGAAAGAGAGAAAAGTCAATCATTCAACCTCTGTATTAAACTTAAACTTGCCAAATAAGTCAGAGCCTCTTGACACGTCATGTGTGAACTTATTCTAACTCTTCATCACTTTTCTTTCTTTTTTCATTTTTGTTTTTCAAGGCAGTGTCTCACTCTAGTCCAGGCTGACCTGGAACTCACTATGTAGTCTCAGGGTGGCCTCGAACTCACCGCAACCCTCCTACCTCTGCCTCCTGAGTGCTGGGTGCTGAGTGCCACCACACCCAGCTTCACTTTTCATTTTGGAAATTTTGCTTCTGGGTATGGGTGTGTAATGTGGTGGTGTGGGTGGGTGTGTGGTGCATAGTGTATGCACGTGTATGTGCCCTTGCAGTACCATATACGCACGCCTGTGGCAGAAGGTGCTCACCTGCTGTGGCATGAGTGTCCTGCTCCATTGCTCTGCTGCCTGGTCTTTTTTAAAGCCACAGTCTTTTTCATTTACTGGTTCTGGAAGCTTCTCAGGTGTGCTCCTCTGCAGGACTGGGGTTACAGACGTGCATGGCCACACCCAGCTATTATACTGGGGCTATTTAAACTCGGCTCTCCTCAGGCCCTCATGCTTGTTCAGGAGGAGCTGAGCCACCTCTCTAGCCTCCTCGTCATTTTTCTAATGTGAGAGTGCGTCCCCACTGTGAAATGTGATTAGCAAAACCTTTTGTGGGTACACCACCCTAAACCTTGTGCTCACTTGCCGAAGTCTTGCCTGTACGTACTACGGTATCCCAGAGACAGCAAACAGACTGTGTCACTTGGATGGAAGAGAGGCGATTTCAGCGGAGAGGCGGAGAAATATTGTCTCCCATGCTTCTTACAGGAACAATAGCAAGAGGCCAACCAGGACAGAGAGCCACAGGCAAGCACGCACTCACAGTCACTTTGAACACCCTGCAGAGCCCACCACTGGAGAGTACTATGTCAGACAAAGGAGAATCCAGAGTAGGAAAATGTGCAAAATCACATTCAAAGTGCATGGAAAACCTTTTAGCAAATAGACCTCACTTTTCTCCCTGTCTTTGTCCCCCAGAACTAGTCCTGAGTATGCATAGAATTGCTCAGTAGCTGATAAGTGAGTTCATGGCAAGAAAAAAAAAAATAAATGAACGAATAAATGAATGGGTCTGAAACTTGAATGCAGTGAAATACAGTGATAGTAATGGCTTCCTTCACTTGGGCAACATAGAAGTTGGCAAAACAGAAACTTGTAGGAGGACTGCTGTGAATTTAAGGTCAGCCCGAGGCTACAGAGTGAGTTCCAGGTCAACCTGGGCTAGAGTGAGAAATTGCCTCCAAAAAAAAAAAAAATGTTGGTTCCATGTGTCTCTGTAGGGGTCTGTGGGAGGCAGAGAAGGGACCCAGGACAAGGCAGTCACTGGCAGCCAGGAATCCTACCTTTCCAGCCTGCAGCCACCAGCAAAGGTAGATATGCTGCAGACCCGTGAGCCTGCTAGTCCCAGACTGGCCATCTCCATTTGCAAAAAAAAAAAAAAAAAACCCTTTTCTTGGGTTTTGTCCAGCTTTTGTTTTGAGGAGAGGAGGGGAGGGGAGGGGAAGAAGGGAGGAGGGGAGGAGAAGAGGAAAGGAGGAGAGGAGGGGAGAAGAGGAAGGAAGAAGGAGAGTAGAGAAGGGGAGGAGGAGAAGAGAAGGAGAGGAGGGGGAGGATAAGAGAAGGATAAGAGAGGAGGAGAGGAGGGGAGGGGAGGAGTGGGGAGAACAAGAGGAGGAGAGGAGAGGAGAGGAGGAGAAGGAAGGAGGAGAGGAAGAATGGGTAGACTGGAGCTTCAGCCTAAACAAAGTTTAAGGCAGGAGACCCTTTACACTCTTTTATTATGATGATTGGAGAGAGACAGGCAGAGAGAAAGGGAGTAGGAAGAGAACTCCAGACGCATGAGCCACCTTGCACATGTAGCTTACGTGGGTCCTGGGGAATCAAACCTGAGTCCTTAGGCTTTGCGGGTAAATGCCTCAACTGCTGAGCCATCTCTCCAGCCCCTTTTACACTCTTCACCCAGACACTATTTTCAAGCCTCTCTTAACATCATGACCATGTACTTGAGTCTTAAATAAAATGCATAAAATTTTAAAAGTCTGCTTTATGGAATGAGAAGGGTAAACTTTTTCCCACCCTTCCCTGTCTCTGAGCCCTTTTGTGATACCCCAAAGGGCACCTTGAGAGAAGTCCTCACAATACCTCCACTCCTTCATTTTATACACGAAGAAACTGAGATGCATAAAGAAAGGGCACTTTCCCAAGGTCCTCTAACAGGTTCCAGTTAAAAAGTCTCCCACTGCGGCCCCCAGGCACCCTCCGCGGCCTGTCCAATGGCCAAGCAAAGCCAGACTGAAATCTGAGCAATGCTGAGGTGTGGGCGCCCTCTAGTGGTCTTCAAGGTCAATTGCATGCGTCTCAAACCCTATGGTCCAAAAGCATGGACAAGTTCACTGGTGGTGAACTGGAAGCCACATCTGCCCCACCAACAACAGGAAACAAATTTCTGACAGATGTAATTTTAATTTAAATGTTTATTTAAATTTTACATGCCTGTACACATCACATGCTCAGTTGTCTCTATATACGTTTCTTTCAATATCTTTATATACTATAAAGTGCTCCAGAAACTTGCTGTATGTGTACGTATCCCATAGGCCCAGGAACTCTGGGAAGCATGGAATTGAAAGGAAACTCCCTTTGTGGACATCAGAGTTGAAGATCTATCCAGCTCCACCAGAATGCAAGCTAGGTTTTTGTGAGGAGAGATGGAATAAAACAGAAATAGAATTACAGGAAATGGAAGAACCCAGCCAGGGTTAAGGTGGTGGTGTGAACAATGGAAACGGGCAAACAAAAGTCCCCCAGCACATGGCCTGGCCTGAGCCTGAGCAGAAGCCCTCAAGTGAACAGCTAGCATTTCACTCCCCACGGGATTCAAACTGTCCTTTTCTCTCTGTGTCAAAAAAGAGGCAGGCAAGTTGGACACGATGGCTCACTCCTCTTATCCCAGCACTCAGAAGCCTGAGGTAGGAGGATAGGTGTGAATTCAAAGCCAGCCTCCGCTCCAGAATGAGTTCCAGGTCAGCCTAGGCTACAGTGAGACCTGCCTCAAAAGAGGGGGTAAGGAAATGGAGAGACGGCCCAGTAGTTAAAGTGCTTGCCTGCAAAATCGAATGACCCAGGTTCAGTTTTCCAGTGCCCATGTAAAGCCAGAGGCATAAAGAGGCACATGCATCTGGAGTTCATTTGCAGTGGCTAGAGGCGCTGGCATACTCATTCTCCCTCCCTCCTTCTCTCTCTCTCTCTCTCTCTCTCTCCCTCTGTCTTTTCTTACAAATAAATAATATTTTGTAAGTGGATGGGGTAGGAACAGGCAGTCTGGCATAGTGTCACATGCCTATAATTCCAACACTTGGGGGATGGAGGCAGGAGGATCAGGAGTTCAGGGCCAGCCTCAGCTACATAGCAAGTTCAAAGACAGCCTTAACAACATGAGACCATGTGTCAAAAAAGAAGGCATTCATGAGTGAGAGTGGTCCATGTGAAGCTGCTGACCTAACCAAAACAGTAAGATTTGTGTTTTTGTTTTTGTTTTTCATGTGTTTGTTGCATGTGGTTTCTTCCCTACTATTAAGGCCCTGAGTGTTGTTAGAGAGAAGAAGCTATGTAATAAGGATGAAGGTTGGTTTCTCTAGGCTCCTGCAAAGATAAAGCTAGAGTTTGTTTGAGGGTTTTGTTTGGTTTTAGAGATAAGATTTCATTATGTAGCCCAAGCTAGCCTCAAACTGGTAATCCTCCTGCCTCAGCCTCTTGAGTTGTGGGATTACAGGCATGTGCCACCATGTGCTCCTGAGGGCAGGAGCTTTGCCAAAGTTAAAGACCCAGCTCCTGTGGTTATGTGTGTAAGAACTGCTCACAGTTAGGATCATCAACTGTCAGTCATGGATGGAGGAGGAACTCATGAGACCCCCCACCCCATCCTGAGGAAATATTGCCAGTGATGTCTGAAGGAAAGGCATTCCCTCTTTCTTTCTTTCCTTCCCTCCTTTCTTTCATCTACTGACTTTATCCAGGCATTATCCAGGCATGTCAATTGTTGGGGTTTTTTTAATTTTTAATTTTCATTTTATTTATTAGTTTATTTTGATTTTTCGAGGTAGGGTCTCGCTCTAGCCCAGGCTGACCTGGAATTCACTATGTAGTCTCAGAGTGGCCTAGATCTCACAGCAATCCTCCTACCTCTGCCTCTCAAGTGCTAGAATTTAAGGTATGCTCCACCATGCCAGACAAGTTTTTTTTAATATTTATTTTTGTTTATTTATTTGAGAGAGAGAGAGATATACATAAATAGGCAGGTACAGAGAGAGAGACAATGGGCGCACCAGGGCCTCCAGCCACTGCAGATCTGCAGACTGCTCCCTGTGCATCTGGCTTACCTAAGTCCCGGGGAGTCAAACCTGGGTCCTTGGGCTTTTCAGGAAAGCACCTTAACCGCTAAGCCATCCCTCTGGCCCAGACCAGTTTTGTTTTTTTTTTTTTTTTATTGACAATTTTTTATATGTGTATGACATACTGTGATCATCCCCTTTCATGACTTTCACTTGTCTTCCCTCCCATCCTCCTTTTATTGAACCCCCTTCTTTCCAGATAGCCACTTTTCCACCTTAGTGTCTTTTTGATTCCTTGTGTGTGATGGGGAGGGAGGAGAAGGCTCACTGAAACCAGGTAGGGTTGCCTACATGAGCATAGGCGGGGTTATTTATCAGGCACCACGGAAGAAAATGCCTCTGGTTGCCCATGCTCAGTAAATACCCCCCCACATGTCGTGCAAGCAACCCTGATTAAATTTGGTGGGTCACAAGACATGAAAGTAGGGAAGAAAGTGGTTGGGAAGAAAAGAGGTTCAGTGGGACTGGAAGGGAAAATGGAGAGAGTGATAGGGTGAATATGATCAAATAATTATATATACATGTATGAAATTGCCAAAATCTTATTTTTAAGAAATGAAATAAATACCAGGCTCCAGCAGACACAGAATGCACGTAAAAGCCAGATGCACAAAGTGGCACATGCGTCTGAACTTTGTTTGCAGAGGCAAGAGGCCCTAGCGTACCCATGTGCTCTCTTGCCCTCTCTCTTGCTTGCTCGCTTTCTCTCCTCACAAATAAATAATAACTGTTTGGGGCTGGAGAGATGGCTTAGTAGTTAAGGCATGTCCTGCAAAGCCAAAGGACCCAGGTTCAATTCCCCAGGACCCACATTAGCCAGATGCACAAGGGGGCGCACATATCTGGATTTTCAGTGGCTGGAAGCCCTGGTGTGCCCATTCTCCTCCCCCCTCCTTCCCTCCCACTTTCTCTGTCAAATAAATAAGTAAATAAAAATAAAATATTTTTTTAAAATAATATCTGTTAGTAGTGGGAAACCTGCAGTCAAAACATTACTGATTGTATTCCACTGTGGATCATCTTGGCCTAAATTCTTTTTGTTGTTGTTGTTGTGTTTTGTTTTGTTTTGTTTTGACTTTCAAGGCAGGGTCTTACTCTAGCCCAAGCTGACCTGGAATTCACTATGTAGCCTCAGGCTGGCCTCAAACACAGCTATACTCCTACCTAGGCCTCCCAAGTGCTGGGATTAAAGGCATGTGCCACCTATGCCTGGCTAAATTCTCTCTATATATTTTTCTTATTTTTTATTTATTTTATTTATTTGAGAGAAAGAAGCTGATAGAGATAAAGAGTTAGAGAGACAGAGAATAGGCACGCCAGGACCCTCAGCTGCTGTAAACAAACACCACATATAGATCTTGTGCATGTGGCTTACATGAGTCCTGGAGAAATGAACCTGGGTCCTTGGGCGTCACAAGAAAATGCCTTAACCACTAAGTTATCGCTCCAGCCCTAAATTCTTGAGTTATTATATTATGAAATGCTTTCACATCAGAAGGTACCAAAAAGTGCACAAAGTGATGATCATTTATAGAGAGAAAGAACTACGCAGCCTATTTAATTTCTTGAGCTTATGTAAGAAGGTAAATAGAACCTATTTTACACACTGCTTTGGTTGCTTTGACTTATACTTTGGGCTAAAATTCATAAGCAGTTGTTCCTCTGGGGGAGTAGGGTGGAGGCATGGGGATAGCAGTCTTGCATCTGATTCCAACTGCATCCCCACGAACCTTGTGGGCTGGGGGTGGGAATGAAGTCAGGTCCTTTTTATAACTGAAATACGATGCTTGATTCACCACTGTCTGCACAAATCCTTGAAAATTAAATCTTTTCCTACAAAAAAAAATACTGATTTTTAGACCATGACCTAGGGAATTGAATGACTTTTGCCTGTGCATTCATGTCATCATATTTATCCCTCTTAACCACTCCGGAGAGTCATGCAAAGTTCTGGTAAGGTCTACCACTTGCATGCTGCTGCCTTTCTTCTCTCTAGCTTCTATTTTCTCATATCTGTCCATATAAGAGTGTGGCCCTATTAAAAGTTTAGAAAAAGCCGGGCGTGGTGGCGCACGCCTTTAATCCCAGCACTCGGGAGGCAGAGGTAGGAGGATCGCCGTGAGTTCAAGGCCACCCTGAGACTACAGAGTGAATTCCAGGTCAGCCTGGAACAGAGTGAGACCCTACCTCGAAAAACCAAAAACAAACAAACAAACAAAAAAGTTTAGAAAGCCTGCAGCCCAGGGGACTGACCTGGGCGACCCGGGACGGGTGAGGTTGACTTCGCTAGGACTCCCTAGCAGCCAGCCCGGGGCGCTCCTCGACGTCCATGCCGCCGCGCCTGTTTTCCAGGACTGACGATCGGCGCGGGCTGCAGCCTGGCTCAAGTGAAGGACGTCTTGAGCGAGAGCATCGCTCAGCTCCCGGGGGAGAAAACCCGGACTTACCGCGCCCTCCTGAAGCACCTGCGGAGCCTGGCGGGCCAGCAGGTCCGGAACGTGGCGGTAGGTTCCCGACCCGCTCCCTGGGCGCCCCGCGCCTGCTCTGCTCCCAACTTGCACCTGCAGAATCGAATCGGTTCGCAGGAAGGTCCCCGTGGACACAGCAGGCCAGTAAATAAGGATGTGAAATCAACAAAGGGCATTTAGCAAACCTGTGTGGAGGAGAATTCTAAGTCACATTCAGCACAGCGACTAAGCAGCCTCACAGGTGAGAAAGGGAGGTCAAGGTTGCGCTAACCTCGAGGCCGGCCCGTGAAAGGCCCTGCTTTAGCTGTGGACGGCATTAAGGGGAGCGCAGTGCCCAGAGCAGCGAGCGCGGCCTCTCGTGTTCTGGACTGTGCAAACCACCGCGGAGAAGCATGTCCACCCTGAGACTACATAGTGAATTCCAGGTCAGCCTGGGCTAGAGTGAGATCCTACCTCAAAACAACAACAGCCGGGCATGGTGGCACACGCCTTTAATCCCAGCACTCGGGAGGCAGAGGTAGGAGGATCGCTGTGAGTTCGAGGCCACCCTGAGACTACATAGTGAATTCCAGGTCAGCCTGGGCTAGTGCGAGACCCTACCTCGAAAAACCAAAAAAGAAAAAAAAAAGTGACTGAAGTCTTGACCCTTCCACAGCCATGAGAGGGCCACCAACAGGTGCCTGTGGGATAGAAGAATTGAGGGAGAAACTAATTGAACTGGAACTCTGTTTTCCTAGACCTTAGGTGGACATATTGTAAGCCGGCACTGCTATTCAGACCTGAACCCTATCTTCGCTGTGGGCAACACTACCCTCAATCTGCTATCAGAAGGTAAGCTGCACTTAAAGGGACTTTTGCTGTTGTTGTTGTTAGCTGCACTAATTTTTTCACATTTCTTAAGGAATTACACTAAGTCAGAGCCCTGGTTACTGGCCCTCAAATCACCAAGGTAGTTCTTGTCATGGGACAAAGCGCACTGAAGCAAGGGACAGTGAGTGCTTCTCTCTAACAGCCCCCCCATACACACACACACACACACACAGAGGGAGGGAGGGAGAGAGAGAGAGAGAGACAACCCAGGACCACTTGCTCAGTAAATAAGTACATTAGTTCACATGCTCTTGCTTGACCAAGGAAGACGTGCAGGGGCTGATGTAAGAGCGTGGTTGCAGTAGGCGCCTTCCTGGGACCTGGGGGACGGAGGCTCCTGCCTTCCTCCTCCTTCAACCAATCCAAACACCCCCTCCCAGCACCCTTTAAGTCACCCTTCTCCCACTCACATACTGTGCAAAAGAAACACAAGTAAGGGCTGCAGAGATGGCTTAGCGGATAAGGTGTTTGCCTTCGAAGCCAAAGGACCCAGGTTCTATTCCCTGGGGTCTACGTAAGCCAGATGTACAAGGTGACGCATGCGTCTGGAGTTCATTTACAACAGCTGAGGGCCCCGATGTGCCCATTCTCTCTCTCTTTCTCTCTCTCTCTCTCTCTTTCTCTCTCCCTATCTGCCTCTTTCTCTCTCTCTTCTCTTCTCTCCAAGCTAGGTGTAGAAGGAGGAGGGCAGGAGCCCTGTTCCCCGGGCTACAGTATGTCACTTGTCCAGAGAGAGATCGGATGCTGTCTTAGCTTGTTTGTGCAGCTCTAACCATATCCCCACGTCCTTAGACAGTGTCATTTGTAAAAAGCTGAATTTATTTCTCACATTTCCAAGGGCTGGGAAATCCAAGACCAAGCAATGCTCTGGTGATGGCCCTCTGATTGCATCGCCTGATGGCAAAAAGCAAAAAAGCAAGAAGGAGCAAGGAGAGTGCAAACTCGCCCTGTAATGATAGCACCAGCCCACCCATGAGGATGGAGCCCACTTAGGCTAATCACCCACCTTGTACAAAAGATCCAACCCAGGCCCTTGCTCATGTTAGGCCAATGCTCCACTCCCAGGTCAAGAATCCCATCTCTTAATTACAATGGCAATTAAATTTCATGAGCTAGAGTGGGATATGGTGACGCACGCCTTTAATCCCAGCACTTGGGAGGCAGAGGTAGGAGGATTGCTGTGAGTTCGAGGCCACCCTGAGACTACAAAGTGAATTCCAGGTCAACCTGGGCTAGAGTAAGACCCTACCTCAAAAATAAAATAAAAAAAAAGAAAGAAAAGAAAAAAAGAAAAACAAATTCATGATCCAAATAAGTTTTGAAGGAGACAAGAATTTAACCCTCAGCAAATGTGAACGCCAGTCTGTCTGGTCTGTCAGTCTGTCTGGTTTCCCATTCATTGAGAATGCCCCATCTTCTCCTCAGGCCATCCTGACCTCTTGCCAGGGCTTCCAGCTTGATGTGCCCCTCTGACAACCCATCCAATACCTGCTCCCTTCCTCCCCTCCTAGTAGCTCAGCAGCTTGCTGACTCGCTGCCACCTCCCAGGGCTGACAGGGCCCCAGACACAGGTGTGCTGGAGGAAGCATCACTACATGTGCCCCGGTGTCCAGTGGGATGACATGGTCCCTGAGGTGTAATGCACCCAGTGATTGGCTACTTCAATCCTGCCACTCACTGTTAGGAGTTCAGACACAGGAGAGGCTCCCACAGATCCCACTCTATTCTCCTTTTTGGCTTTGCATGAGGACCAGGAAGTAAGGTGCAAAGGCTCACCGTGCGATTGAGCCAGGCTTTTCTCCGAGGGCTTTAAGCTTATGTTCTGAGATAACCCCAGCTCACCTCCTCCAAACAGTAGGAAAGAAGCCAAGATTCTGGGACACCAGGGAGCCTAGTCCCCATGGAGATCACCTACTATGGTGATAGGAACAAGGCTGTACTGGGGTTGTCTGTCACCTTTGGGTGATGGCCTTAGCTTTTTTTTTTTAAGTAGGGTCTCACTCTAGCTCAGGCTGACCTGAAATTCACTAGGGAGTCTCAGGGTGGCCTTGAACTCATGACGATCCTCCTACCTCTGCCTCCCCAGTGCTTTTGAGGTCTTCCACTGGCACACCTCTGATACCCATGTTCCAACCAGCACAATGACAGTGGTGGCCATGGGTGGAACGCATGACATCCCTCTCCAGGAGTCCTTCTATACCATGAAGGACACAAACATATCACACAAAAAAATATCTGATCGTGGGGTATAGTGGCACACGCCTTAAATCCCAGCACTGGCAGCAAAGGTAGGAGGATCACTGTGAGTTCAAGGCCAGCCTGAAACTACATAGTGAATACAGGTCAGCCTAGGCTAGAGTGAAACCCTTCCTCGAAAAAACCAAAAAGAAAAACGTGTGTGTGTGTGTGTGTGTGTGTGTGTGTGTGTGTGTGTGTAAAATAACTGAGCTGTAGAGATTTCGCACTGCTTAAGGATTTTCCTGCAAAAACCTAACAAGCCGGGTTCAATCCCCCAGTACCTGTGTAAAGCCGGATGCATGAAGTGGTGCATGCCCCTAAAGTTCATTTGCAGTGACTAAGGCGCTAGCGTGTGCTCACTCTCCCTCCCTCCCTAGGTCCCTTCTTCCCTCCCTTTATCCTTGCAAATAAATAAAAATATTTTTTTTTCTTAAAAATCCAATACTAGGGCTGGAAAGATTGCTCAGTGGTTAAGGCACTTGCCTACAGAGCCTAAGAACCTGAGTTCGATTCCCCAGTGCCTACATAAAGCCAGCTGTACAAAGTGTCACATGCATCCAGAGTTCATTTGCAGTGGCTGGAGACCCTGGTGCACCTACTCTCTCTGTGTCTGCCTCTCTTCTATCTCTCTCTGCTTACAAATAAATAAATAAAAATATTTTTTTTAAAAATCTAGTACTAGGGGCTGGAGAGATGGCTTAGCGGTTAAGCACTTGCCTGTAAAGCCTAAGGACCCTGGTTGGAGGCTCGACTCCCCAGGACCCACGTTAGCCAGATGCACAAGGGGGCGCATGTGTCTGGAGTTTGTTTGCAGCAGCTGGAAGCCCTGGCGCACCCATTCTCTCTCTCTCTCCCCCACCCCACCCCCATCTTTCTCTCTGCGTCTGTCGCTCTCAAATAAATACACACACAAAATTTTTTTTTAAATCCAGTACTAGAGCCGGGCGTGGCGGTGCATGTCTTTAATCCCAGCACTCATGAGGCAGAGGTAGGAGGATTGCCATGAGTTCAAGGCCAGCCACCCTGAGACTACATAGTGAATTCCAGGTCAGCCTGGGCTAGAGTGACACTCAATCTCAGAAAACAAAAAAAAACAAATCAGAGCCAGAGGACAATGCTCTAATCCTAAAACATGATAGCTCACAGCAGCAGCAAGCACGAAAAAGCAATCTGAACGGTTAACAGTGAAGAAAGCAAGCTTAAGTTATGTCAAGCCTCCACGCTCAGTGTTCAGGGGCTTCCTTTAGTCACGAGTCTCCGCTGAAAGATCCAAACCCACATGCTTGGAGAGCATGACGTGTGCTGACAAGCAAATGCCATGAGCAGTGGAGGGAAGGCTTGGCAACCCTGCGGCAGGTCACAGATGCAGACAGGGAACAGCCCTGTGCAGAAGACCTAGGCCTTCTCCTCTGGTGGCCAGCGTGTGAATATAGACTTTGCCTTTCTTGTTACGACTCTTCAGATATGCCATTTCCTGGCTGGAGAGATGGCTTAGCAGTTAAGGCACTTGTCTGTGAAGCCTAAAGACCCTCAGAACCCACTTAGGCCAGATGCACAAGGTGGCTCATGTATCTGGAGTTCTTTTGTAGTGGCTACAGGCCCTGGTGCACCCATTCTCTCTCTGTTTCTCTCCCATACATACATACATACAGAAAATGCCATTTCCTTCCGCAGAAGGTACTCGGCAGATTCCTCTAGACCGACATTTTCTGGCTGGATTGACACAGAGCGCAGACCTGAAGGCACAGGAGATCCTGGAGTCCGTGCACCTCCCTTACTCTCAAAAGGTCAGGATCCCACTTTCACTTGTAAGTTGTCATTCCCTTGTCATAACGGGGTTGAGTCATCTTTATAGATCTGAAAACAGATGGAAGGGAAATAACTGTGCCCTGAAAACCCATTTCCTGTCCCACTGCAAAGTGGTCAGCAGCAAGGCTCTGGGGTGGGCTGGGGTGGTTGTAGCTGTGGGGTGTGGGCTTCTGACGGCCTGCAGCCACGCCCCCTCGTCCTCCCTGGGTGAAGCTCACTGGCTGTGGCTGGAGTGACGCCATCTGACCCACAGAGAGATGGAGTCCAGAGCTCAGCCTCCCTCCTGCCAAACCCAGTAGTTCATTGGAACACAAGGCCTCCAGATGTTCGATGGCCCAGGGGCTCCGAGGGTTGAGGTGGCCACCTGGCCAGCTATTGAGGTGGCCTTCCATCCTCACTTCCTGTTCCTTGTACTTCTCAAAGCTTACAGAGATAGGTAAACACATGTGTGTGTGTCCACATGCACACACAGTCTAAATCCAGGAGACAGCTCGTAATGAAGGAAGTCTTTAAGTCACATTTTAGCCATAGATCATTATCTTAGGGAAACTTTAACATGTAAACCTGCTCAAAGGTGAATCTGGCTGGGCTTGGTGATTCACGCCTTTAATCACGGTACTAAAGAGGCTGAGGTAGGAAGATTGCAGTGAGTTTGAGGCCAACCTGGACGACACAATGAGTTCCAGGTCAGTCTGAGCTAGAATGAGACCCTAAGAGAGAGAAGGAGAAGGAGAAGGAAAGGAGGGAGGGAGGGAGGAAAGCGCATCGGTGAATTTACCCTGTAGTGTCAGGGTGGCCTTGAACTCACAGCAATCCTCCTGCTCCTACCTCTGTCTCTCCAGTGCAGCACTATGCCTGGCCCCCTTTTTTGAGGTTTACCAAGTGCAAGAGTGCCCATTTCTACACACCAAGAAAGGGGATAGGCCTCCTTTGAGTTCAAAAGCTCCATGTTCAAAAGCTCCTTCACCCTCAGGGGGACAGGGGCATCTGAAAGGGGAAGGATGGCTGTAGAAACACCAGCGCTGGATGGTGTCTCCACGCAGGGTCACCACAGCCTTCAACACAGAGCTCTTCAGGCCTTCGACGGAAAGCATAGTGATACCTGATCCCTGGGTATCTGGGGCCTCTGGGAAGGGTCTTTGGGAAGGAAGACTGCAGCCAGAGGGTTGCGATTATGTCCTCAGTGTCCCATTACCCTAAGCCTAAGTGATAAATTAGAGGCACCAAGAAGAGAGACCACACTGTTGGTCCTCACATACCAGATAAAACAGAATGTTGGGCTGGAGAGATGGCTTAGTGGTTAGGCGCTTGCCTGTGAAGCCTAAGGACCCTGGTTCGAGGCTCGATTCCCCAGGACCCACGTTAGCCAGATGCTCAAGGGGGCACACGCGTCTGGAGTTTGTTTGCAGAGGCTGGAAGCCCTGGCATGCCCATTCTCTCTCTCTCCCTCTATCTTTCTCTCTCTCTCTGTCTGTTGCTCTCAAATAAATAAATAAATAATTAAAAAAAAAAAAAACAGAATGTTTTCTGTCTCCACAGTGGGAGTTCGTGTCTGCCTTCCGACAGGCCCAGTGCCACCAGAATGCCTTGTCCCATGTAAATGCTGGCATGAGAGTCCTGTTCAAAGAAGGCACAGACATCATCAAGGACCTGAGCATCGCCTTCGGAGGGGCGGGGCCTGCCACACGCATTGCTCACAAGTCCTGCCAGCAGCTCCTCGGCAGGTCAGCAACAGGCCCGCACACTGGCTGTGCAAAGAACAAGTGGGAAGGAATTTGGCTCTGGCACGTTTTGATAAGTCCCCAAATCGCTACTTACGCTTTCTTTCTTGCATTCTTTCACTCCTAAATTCCCTTCCAACTAGAAAGAAAGAGAGAAAGGAAGGAAGGAAGGAAGGAAGGGAGGGGAGGGAGGGAGGGAGGGAGGGAGGGAGGGAGGGAGGGAGGGGGGCAGGAAGGGAGGGAGGGAGGGAGGGAGGGAGAAAAGAAACTCTGGATCCCATCCCATGTCTCCAGTGTCTAGTAGATGCCATGCAGTCAGACTGACCCCCACCTTGACTGGTTCCTTCCTGTCTCTGCATCGACCAGGCGCTGGAATGAAATGATGGTAGATGAGGCCTGCAGGCTGCTTCTGGATGAAGTCTCCCTTCCCGGCTCGGCTCTGGGAGGCAAGGTGGAGTTCAAGAGAACGCTGCTCGTGAGCTTCTTCTTCAAGTTCTACCTACAGGTTTTGCAGGAACTGAAGGCTCAACTGAAGCTGCTCTCTCTGCCTGTAAGTACAAAGACGGATGAGTGGGAGTGCGCTGCCGTGTTCTCATAGAGGAGTGGGAGTGTTCTGATAATGAAGGTGAACGTGCCGCGAGTGCTGTGCCAATGCGTGTGAGTGCACTGTGACTGTTCTCATAGCCGAGTGTGAGGCGCCGTGAGGGCTGTGAAGAGGAGTGTCTAGGAGCACTGTAGCAGCACACATTCATGATCTAATTTGTGGCTGCTGGAAGTCTCAATCGAAGGTCCTCAGAAAGCCCAGGGGTGGCTTCCTTATGCAATAACGGCCCTCCTCCATCAAGGGTCCTCAGAAAGCCCAGGGGTGGCTTCCTTATGCAATGGTGGCCCTCCTCCATCAAGGGTCCTCAGAAAGCCCAGGGGTGGCTTCCTTATGCAAAGGCGGCCCTCCTCCGTCAAAGGTCCTCAGAAAGCCCAGGGGTGGCTTCCTTATGCAATGGCGGCCCTCCTCCATCAAGGGTCCTCAGAAAGCCCAGGGGTGGCTTCCTTATGCAATGGCGGCCCTCCTCCATCAAGGGTCCTCAGAAAGCCCAGGGGTGGCTTCCTTATGCAATGGCGGCCCTCCTCCATCAAGGGTCCTCAGAAAGCCCAGGGGTGGCTTCCTTATGCAATGGCGGCCCTCCTCCATCAAGGGTCCTCAGAAAGCCCAGGGGTAGCTTCCTTATGCAACAGTGGCCCTGAGGAGGCTGAGGCAGGAGGGTCAGGAAGTTGGCTTTCACATTGAAAGGATGTCCCAAGGGCTGTGAGCAAGAACCTGTCCAACACCTCTTACCTAGTTTGGGGGGGGGGGCTTGCTGACAATCTTTGGGGTTCCTTAGCTTTTAGGCATTGCACTGATACCCACCTTCCCAAAGCATTTTCTCTATGTGCACGTTGGTGTCCACATTTCCCCTTTCCCAGCCATAGTGACAGTGAATCCTAATAACTGTTTAACTTCCTTACCTCTCTAGTAAACATACTGCCTCACTTGGATAAAGTTGCATTCTGTGGTGCTTGGGGTTAGGACGGACCTCAACATTAGAAATTTGGAGGGCAAAATTCAACTAGCATCTTGCTTGTATCTGCTCCTAGCTTTTCAACCAGCTGTCAGCCAGTCGCCCTCTGGGGAATAGGCCTTGCAGGGCTTCATGGGACTCAGGGTGCTAAACTGTCTTCAGCTTGCAGATGTTTGCTGTCCCCCTGAGCACTGAAATGTTCCACTCACACTGTGGGATTCTTTTCTTTTTAAAACTTTATTAAAGTAAATTGACCTTATAACAATAGACAAGTAATAAAATTGTAATAAGATGCACCTGTTCAGTGCTTTTTGACAAGTGCATACCTGTGTGACCACCAGATCAAATTAAATGTAGAACATTTCCATCATCCCAAAGAATGCTCTGGAACCCCGTTATGCCACCACCCCATTCCTGTCCAGCAGCTACAAATCTGCCCTGTGGTTCTATAGATTCATTTTCTTGTTCTAGAGTTCCATACACAATATGAAATGTAAAATGAAATTTTCTATGTAAAAATTGGTTTGTATACAAATATCAGAGTAGAGAGATTGGTCAGTGGTTAAAGGTCCTTGCTTGCAAAGCCTGTTGGCCTGGGTTCAGTTCCCCGTCCACTTATGTAAAGCCAGATGGATGTTCCTTTGCAGTGGCAAGAGACCCTGGCTTACACACACTCACACGTGTATACAAATAAATAAATGAATACCAAATATCTAAGTAGCTTTCTAGCTTTTCTGATTATGAACTTCTGGAAAAAGTTAAGCAGAATATTCACTCTTGTTCTCTTGCCCTGTCTCCCCATCTCCCCTGGCAATGATTATAATTTTCATTGCACTGGGTACTCCCTGTTCCCCAGAAACTGCACCCCACCATGTTCCTATAACATCTTCATTTTAGTGACTCATATGAAGACCTGTCATTTAATTTCTGAATCAAAACATTTGACGTTTCAGTTATGCCCAGAACGCCTTTCCGTTCTACTGCACTGTCAGGAAAGCTGGGTTCCTGATTCAGCCCCCTCCCCCTTTGTGAACCATGGGCTCCAGCTTATTCTTTGTATAATATTTTATCTTATTTTGTTTATTAGAGAGAGATAGAAAGGCGATAGAATGGGCACGCCAGGGCCTCTAACTCCAGATGCATGTGCCACCTTGTGTATCTGGCTTACGTGGGTACTGGGGAATCGAACCTGGGTGCTTAGGCTTTGCAGGTAAGCTCCTTAACTGCTAAGCCATCTCTCTAGCCCTCCAGCTTATTCTTGACTGGTTTATCCAGTGCAGTTTCCTCCCTCTCTGGCTGTAGCTCACTGCCTGGCCTTTCCCTCCAGGGTGACATGAGGCTCAATACAAACCAGTCAGACCAGGTCCTCACTATGGTGGAAAGGGCTGGGGTGGGACAGGGGACATTCATAAAAAGTGAAGCCCTAGAAATGAATGGGGTCTTTGGTTGCCCAGGCCACCCTGGGTGCATGATGTGATCCATTTTCACACCAAGCCAAGGCCATCTGTGCCCAGACTAACCAGCTTCTCTCTGCTGTTGTCACCTCAGGACAGCCAGCCTCATCCAGACATCGCAGAAAGATTCCTAAGTGCGCTGGAGGACTTCCAGGTCACAATACCCCAGGGAGTCCAAACATACCAGGTCAGTGAGTTTGATTTCACTGAAACCCAGACACCAAGAGATAAGCTAGAGCTGTACGGAGCAGCAAGCTTTCCCGAGGCCAGTCTCCTAGTCCTGAGCATCTAGTCCCTGGTTGGCATCGGGAGCCATCGCAATCCAAGGTCAGGCTGACTCTGGAAAATTCCCGAGGCTGATCCACCTGGCTGATCTGCAGACTAATCCCTGCAGTCTCTTCAAAGTCATATTCTTGGGTCATTTCTTTGACATTTACTCAGAAGAGCAGCTGAGCCAAAAAGTTCAGCCTTCAGCCCTAATTGCAAATGTTTAATCTCCGGTCAGCAAACAAAAGCCCTGTAACTCACTGAGCTCATCCTTCTGGGAGGATGCACTACAAACTCTATTCTTGCTGGAGCCCAGCCCTTCCCCTCCTCTCTCTCTCTCTCCCTCCTCTCTCTCTCTTTCTCTCATACACACACACACCTCTCAAGCGACCGTTCAGAATAAATGTGTTCTCCATTTCCTTGCAGTCTTGCTGGTGTTTTGAGGCCACTTCCACAGACAGGCAGGATCCTGAATAGGGAGCTAGAGAAATCCTCCCCAATCCCCACCTCTGCCAGGGGCCCTGAGTCCATCCGGGCTTCTCACTTACATCTTAGCCCCTCTCCCATGGGGAGCTATATCACAGAGGGTTTCGGCATAATTATCCTTTGTATGTGAATTATCCTTTATATATATGGTTGATCACTGTGAAGCTGAACAAAGAGGACAGGGAGGCCCTCTAAATGGCCAAAGAGAGTAGTACAGAGGCAGCCCAAAGGGGAAAAAGTGGAGTCCCCTTCACCCACTTCACCATTTGGTCCAAAGGTTGGCGCTGTCTGAGGCATTGCCACATGACCGACATGACTATTTCTCACTTGAGTTACATCATTAAATTGGCAAGCTCTTCATCTGACCCTCTCCAGGGCTTGCTGCCCAAGGGGACAGTTCTGTTGCTTCACCCTGAGTCCAGAGTGCTATTGAGTAGCCAGGCCACTTGCAATGAAAGGTTTGCAGGCCTGCTCTTGTCTTTCCTCTCTAGAAAGTGGACTCTCACCAACCTCTCCAAGATCCAGTTGGACGCCCCGTCATGCACCTGTCAGGACTGAAACATGCCACAGGGGAAGCCATATTTTGCGACGACATCCCCAGAGTGGATAAAGAACTGTTCATGGCTTTGGTGACCAGCACCAGGGCCCATGCAAAAATCATGTAAGTAAACCAAAAACATTTAAAAGCCTTTTAAAGGCATACCTCACAGGAACATGCGCACTTCTCTCTTTCTCTCTCAAATAAATAAATATACTTTTTAAACTTACAGTATGATCCCTTTGTTTCCTTCCACCTTGTCTCCCTGCTGCAGGCTCCGGCATGGCCCAGAGACACCTTGCTATAGTGCTGATATTTAGCTGGTAATAAACCACTGAGATACTGACTCCATTACCAAATAGGAAATGACTCCTGTCTTAAGCTTCCAAAGAAGGCCCCCTGCCAGTCACACTGCCCCGCCCCCAATAGCTGAAGTGAAACCAGTCTCTTATGCCCAACTCCACAGCAGTTCCATTCTGATTGGTCACGCTGGATTTTTACAATTTTTATTTATTTTTTACATTTTTATTTATTTAAAAAAAATTTTTTTTATTTGTGTATTAGAGAGAGAGAGAGAGAATAGGCATGCCAGGGCCTCTAGCCACTGCAAACAAACTCCAGATACATGCACCACCATATGCATCTGGCTTGCATGGGTTCTAGGGAATTGAACCTGGGTCCTTAGGCTTCCCAGGCAAGCACCTTAACCACTAAGCCATCTCTCCAGCCCCCATTTTAAAAAAAAAAAAAAATTTCAACCATGCTTTATTCTCCCCTCAGATTTGAGGAGTCTCAAAACTTACTGATATCTGTTTTTCCTATATTTTCCTATATTTTTCCTCTATTTCTCTATGTTCAGATCGATTGACTCAGCTGAGGTCCTTGCACTACCTGGTGTGGTTGACGTGGTAACAGCTGAAGACATTCCGGGCACCAATGGTTCTGAAGATGAAAAATTGTTGGCTGTAGATGAGGTACAAATGGCTCGAGCTTTCCCAGATGACCAAGGGATCACTTCAGCCAGCTGTTCCTCCATCACTGGGAAACAGAAGAGTCAAGGCTATGGGCTCTTCTCTACCCCCAATGTCTTTATTCCGTCCGCTTTTCTGGAATCAGAAAATAACATAATGAAAGGAAACTTCACAGTCCCACTTAGGCCACAATGCGCACTTAAGCTGAGTTACTTTTTAAAAATATTTTATTTATTGGCGAGAGAGAGGGAGAAAGAGGCAGAGAGAATGGGTGTGCCAGGGCCTCCAGCCACTGCAAACGAACTCCAGGCACATGCGTCCCATGTCCATCTGGCTTATGTCAGTCCTAGGGATTCCAACCTGGGTCCTAAGTCTTCACAGGCAAGTGCCTTAACCGCTAAACCACCTCCTCAGCCCTGATTTACCCTTTTTATCTGAAGAGTAAATTCAAGGAACTGATGTATATTGGCAAAAAGTACTCTAAAAAAGATCTAAAAAATTGCCAGGCATGGTGGCACATGTCTTTAATCCCAGAACTTGGGAGGCAGAGGTAGGAGGATCACCGTGAGTTCGAGACCACCCTGAGACTACATAGTGAATTCCAGGTCAGCCTGGGCTAGAGTGAGACCCTGCCTCAAAAAACCACACACACACACAAAAAGAAAAAGACCTAGAAAGTGAGAAAGTTAAGTGCAACAAAATTTGCCACTCCTTCTTATTTACATCCAACTCCCCACTTCCTGAACTAGTCCTTTACCCGGGTCCTACCTTCTTTCACACAGTCCATTTTTAAAATTGATCTGCATGCGTGCGTGCGTGTGTGCGTGCGTGCGTGCGTGCGTGCGTGCGTGTGTGTGTGTGTGCGGGTGTACCTGTGCCACAGCACCCATGTGGAGGTCAGAGGACGGTATCAACATCAGGCGTGGATCCTCATCTTCCCCTTGTTTGAGGCAGGGTCTCTTGTTCTGCGCTGGTCCCCAGCCTCCACCAGAGGATTCTCTTGCCTCTGCCTCCCATCTCACCTTGGGCACATTGACAGACTGCTATGTCTGCCTTTGCATAGGTTCTGGGGATCTGAACTCGGGTCGTCATGCTTGAACAGCAAGTGCTTTGACCACTGAACCATCTCCCAAGTGCACATCCTCCATTTTTCTTCCTCTCTCTGACATCTTTTCAAATTCAACAATTATTCACTGAGCACTTGACTTTTAGGGTCAGACTGCCTGGGTTCCTGTCTCAGCCTTTCCAGTAGCCGTGTGCCCTTGAGTCCCATTACCTGTAAAAGGAAAACGATCAGAGCGCACACTTGCTCGTGCTGTGTGGTTGGAGTGAGTCAATCAATGCACACCAAGCACCTAGCACGGGAGTTGGCATGCAAGACTCTCACCAAGAACTAGCTCTTGTCACCTGTCAATGAGTCCCACACAGTTTCTCCTCCAGCCGTGGGACAAATCGTCGTTCTTTTGGATGAGCTCTAGCTGAAGACATTGGCTGCTATTTAGGAACTGTATTCGTCTGTTTTAGCTGCCATAGTACAATAGCATAAACATGGAGGCTTAAACAACAGGAATTAACTCTCACAGTTGTAGAGGCTGAGTCTAAAGCCAAGGTGGGCAGAGGCGTGGTTTCTCCTGGGGCAGTTTTTGCTTGGCTTGCAATAGTTGACTTCTCTTGTGTCCTCAAGTGGCTGTTCTGTTTTCTCTTCCTCTGTTCATAAGGTCACTCATTATATTGCACTAAGGCCCCACCCATATGAACTCATTCAACTTTAATAACCTCTGTGAAACTCCTACACCCAAATACAACCCCATGGGAGCTAGAGCTTCCGCCTGTGAATATGGGGGTGGGGGTGGATGCACAGTTCAGACTACAATAGGAAACACATTGTTCACAAACACTGCTTTTTTTTTTTTTTTTTTTGCTTGTTTATTTGTTTGTTTCAAGGTAGGGTCTCACTCTAGACCTGGGATTCACTATGTAGTCCCAGGGTGGCCTCAAACTCACAGCGACCCTCCTACCTCAGCCCCCTGAGTGCTGGGATTACAGACGTGTATCACCACGCCTGGCTTTTAGTTTTAAACTCCTGTGTGTCACCAAGAAGGTGATACTTGTAAAGCCAGCTCAAAAGGGAACACAGTAGGTTCTGTTTGAAACCTGTCTCATATCCATTCTGAGGCTTATACCCAGTGAGTGAAATGGCCAATGGAATTTCTGTAGTGTCTGTGTGCACGCGCGCGTGCATGCATATGTGTGTGCACATGTTTTGTTGGAGGTCAAACCCAAGGGTCTTGCATGAGTTAGGAAAGTGCTGTGTGCCTCCGAGCTACAACCCCAGCCCTTCATTATTTTTTTTTAATATTTTTACCCAAGCACTTGTGATTAAATATGACTTCAATATGGTGGTTTCTGCTCAACAGTGACATCTAGAACACCAGCACTGGTGGGGTCTGAACCTAGCCTGTCGTCAATCTGCTTTCCTTGGGTACTTCCCACAGGTACTTTGCGTGGGCCAGGTCATCTGTGCGGTGGTCGCGGAGACTGACGTGCAGGCAAAAAGAGCTGTCAAGAAGATCAAGATTACCTATGAGGATCTGGAGCCTGTGGTTTTCACCATCGAGGCAAGTGAGATCTCCAGTCTCTCCCTAAGGCTATATATAAAGTACTTTTGTAAATGTCTTAATATTAGCAAGACTGATTCAGAGATCTAACTCCCCCCTCCCCCTTGGCATTGGCTTGCTCTGGAAAAATCAGCTTTCTCTGGAAGATATTATTTGTGTGAGCTTAAATTACTCTTGGCTCCAAGAAACAGAAGAAGAAAAAAAAAAGAATAGGTTAGTGAAACTCTGTCTCAAAAAGTAGGAAGAGGAGGCTGGAGAGATGGTTTAGCGGTTAAGCACTTGCCTTTGAAGCCTAAGGGCCCTGGTTTAAGGTTCAATTCCCCAGTACCCACTGTGCTGGATGCACAGGGTGGCACATGCATCTGGAGTTCATTTGCAATGGCTGGAGGCCCTGTTCTCTCTCTCTGTGTGTCACTCTCAAGTAAATAAATAAAAATTTTAAAAAGTATCAAAATCCAAAACTCAACATTGATGCAACAGTTTTAAAAAAGTAAGAAGAGGGGGCTGCAGAGATGGCTTAGCAGTTAAGGCGCTTGCCTGGGAAGCCTAAGGACCCATGTTCGACTCTCCAGGTCCCATGTAAGCCAGACACACAAGGTGACGCAAGCGTGCAAGGTCGCACATGCGCACTACTAGGTGGCACAAGCATCTGGAGTTTGAGTGGAGTGGCTGGAGGCCCTGGCATGCCCATTCTCTCTCTCTCTAAAAATAAAAGGCCAGTCTGTTGGGCTTGCCTCAAAAATAAAGCAAGAGGGCTAGAGAGATGGCTTAGCCATTAAGCACTTGCCTGTGAAGCCTAAGGACCCCGGTTCGAGGCTCAGTTCCCCAGGACCCACGTTAGCCAGATACACAAGGGGGCGCACGTGTCTGGAGTTCGTTTGCAGAGGCTGGAAGCCCTGGCACGCCCATTCTCTCTCTCTCTCCCTCTATCTGTCTTTCTCTCTGTGTCAGCCGCTCTTAAATAAATAAATAAATAAATAAATAAATAAATAAATAAATAAAATACTTCTTTAAAAAAAAATAAAATAAAGCAAGAAGAAGGTCAGGAATCTAGCTCAGTGAGCTCAGAGGCAGAGTACTTGCTTAGCCCCGGGTTAGATCCCCAATACAAAAACAATCAAAAGACTAGAAGTGGTTAGTTCACAGCTTATATGGTATGTTAGTCTGCTTACGTGGTGTGTTTTGTACTGTTATAACAGAATTCCCAAGATTGAGTGATTTGTAATGAACGGAAATTTAGCTTTCCTGGTTCTAGAATATGTGAAGTCCAAGACTAAAGAGCCGTATCTGATACTACATGATCCCATTACAGAAGGTGGGAGGACAGGACAGAGACAGGCTAACTGACTCACTTCTATACCAAGCCTGCTGTCTTGATAAGCCCACTCTATCATAATATCTACGTCAACCCATTCGTGAGAACAGAGCCTTTGTGACTGAATAACCTCCTAAAGGTCCCGCCTGTCAGCGCTGTTGCACTAGGGATTAGGATGGGACCCACGGGACGGCAGCATGTGGGCTCTGTGTGTCAGGGATCCAGCCTCCTCCCACCTAGGCCACCGGTCATGCACTGTTTCCATTCCACGGCTCATGTCTTAGGCCATCAACTGCACATTCTAGACAGCGGAGAGGCTGAGGAAGGGTCCCTGCTCAGTTCTTTACAGGGAGTGTGTACATTGTCCATGCCTTTCTCTAGCTCACTGGTTAGACCCCAGCCACCTGCCACATCTACTTGCAAGGGGCAACAGGAAATGCAGATTTATCCTACATGGACATGTAGCCACTGAAAACTTGGGTCCCTGATACTTGAAAAATATGACAAGGGCTGGAGAGATGGCTTGGAGGTTAAGGTGCTTGCCTGCAAAGCCAAAGGACCCAGGTCCGAATTCCTAGGACCCATATAAGCCAGATGCATAAGGTGGTGTATGCATCTGGAGTTCATTTGCAGTGGCTGAAGGCCCTGGCTCACTCCTCACTCATTCTCTATCTACCTCTTTCTGAATCTGACTCTCTCTCTCTCTCTTTCTCTCTCTCTTTCTCTCTGTCTCATAAAAACAAAGTAAAATAAATCATTTAAAAGAAAGAAATATGGGCTGGAGAGGTGGCTTAGTGGTTAAGCGCTTGCCTGTGAAGCCTAAGGACCCCACTTCGAGGCTCAATTCCCCAGGATCCACATTAGCCAGATGCACAAGGGGTCGCACGTGTCTGGAGTTCATTTGCAATGGCTGGAAGCCCTGGTGCGCCCATTCTCTTTCTCTGTCTGCCTGTTTCTCTCTGTCTGTCACTCTCAATTAAATAAATTAAATTTTAAAAAATAAATAAATAAATAAAATAAAGAAATATGATGAGAGTGGATATTGGGAGCAAAAATGTTCTTAAGGTATAGCCCAAAAGTAGTGAAAATTTAATGATGGAGTTCCACAGAAATTTCTACTCTCAGGTTTGGTTCTAGAAAATGGAATTTGAGCTACATTTCCAGAGAAGAGAATGGAGTGAAAATAGAAAATTCCAGTGTGGACTGGTGTGTTGATTACCTTTCCATTACTTTATTTTTTCATATTTTATATATTTATGTGAGAAAGAGAAAGAAAAGACATACTTTATTTTTTCATATTTTATTTGAGAAAGAAAGAGAGGGAGAGTGTGTGTGTGTGTGTGTGTGTGTGTGTGTGTGTGTGTGCACGTATGTGTGTGTCCCAGGGCTTCCTGCCCCTGCGAACAAATTCCAGATGCATTCGCCACTTTGTGCATTTGGCTTTATGTGGGTACTAGGGAATCAAACCCAGGTCATTAAGCCATGCAAGCAAGCACCTTTAACCACTGACCAATCTCTCCAGTCCCTCCATTATTTTAATAAATACCTGAGATTGTTATCTTATAAAGAGGAAAGGTTGCTGTTTTGGCTCACAGTCTTAGAGGTGTCACTCCATGGTCAGTTGGCTCTGTGGCTTTGCCAGGAGTGCATGGCGGTGGCTACATATAGTAGAGCAAAACGCTTACCTAACGCATCTGGGACAGGTAAAAGAGAAAGAGGGAGACACTGAATCCCACAAGCCCTATTGAAGCATGCCCCCAAGACCTAAAACCTTCCACGTGGCCTTACCTTTTAAGGTTTCCACCAGACTCCAACCTTGGAACTATACTTGTGACCCATGAGCATTCGGGGAACAGCACAAACTATAGCAGCTAGGGCCTGCAGTTTCTAACTCATGAGAAACAGGTTCAGAGAAAAAAGATTGAGAAAAGCTAACATATTTCTGGATTTGTGACTGAGCAGTAAAAAATATGCAAAAGTTCTAATGAACCATTGGAACAGTTTTAAATGTGGCTGGCTCGGTGTGGTGGTTCACTCTTTTAATCCCAGCACTTGGGAGGCCAAGGTAGGAATATTACTGTGAGTTTGAGGCCAGCCTGAGACTACATAGTGATTTCCAGGTAAGCCTGGACTGCAGTGAGACCCTACCTCAAAAAACAATAAAAAAGTATTGAAAAGTACTAATTGTTCAATATTCAAAATATTAAGAAACCATATTCCGTGATCTTTCTAAACTAAAGCAACTCTGTTCCAATTTACATTTGCCAAGTGTACAAGAAACCCAGGCTATTTTTCTTGGCTTAGTCCCCTTCCTTGGCTCTAGGATCCTAACATGGATTTTTATATTTTCATTTCAAACACCACTTTCCTCAAGGGGGAAATGGCACTGATCCAACTTCCTGTGCTGCTTGGGGTCACTTACAATAACTATATAAACATAGTGTTATATATTAGATATGGTATTGACATGTGTGTATATATGTATGTGTGTGTGTATATATATATATGTGTGTGTGTGTGTGTGTGATATGTACATATCATATAACTATCAAATATATTTATATGAGAACAGATGTAGAGTGCTGGGCCTGGCGATATGCTCAGTGGGGAAAGTGCTTGCCATGAAAGCATAAGGACTTGAGTTCAGACCCTCTGTACCCATGTAAATACAGATTGTGGTCGCGCTTGCCGGTAAATACCAGGAGAACCTCTAATCAAATCAGTGAGCTCCAGGTTCTCTGAAAAACCCTGGCTCAAAAAAATGTGAAGGGCTGGAGAGATGGCTTAACTGTTAAGGCACTTGCCTATGAAGCCAAAGGACTCACGTTCAATTCTCTAGGACCCAAGCCAGATGCACAAGGTGGTGTATGCATGGGTCCACGTGTGGAGTTCAGTTGCAGTGGCTAAAGACCGTGGCATGCCCATTCTCTATCTGCTCCTCTCTCTGTCTCTCTCTCTCTGTCTCTCTCTCTCTCTCTCTTTCTCTCATTCCAATAAATAAAAATAAAACATTTTTAAAATTAAGTTGGTGGGGCTGGAGAGATGGTTTAGCGGTTAAGGAGTTTGGCTGCAAAGCCAAAGGATCCCAGTTCTATTCTCCAGGACCCACATAAGCCAAATGTACAAGGTGGCGCACGCATCTGGAGTTCGTTTGCAGTGGCTGGAGGCCCTGGCACACCCATTCTCTCTTTCTTTCTCTCTCTCTCAAATAAATTAATTAAATAAATATATTTATTAAAAATTAAGGTGGAGAGTGATTGAGCTCTGGCCTCAACACACATGTGCATGTGCACCGACACACACATGTGTATGCCCACATGCATGCCCACGTGCACACATGAACACATACCTTACACACACACAAAAAGCACAGGTACTAGAACCAAACTGCCAGACTTGAGTCATGGCTGCCCCTCTTACCAGCTGAGTAGCTTTAGAAACGGAACCTAACATCTCTGTACCACAGTCGTCTCCTCTACAGAATAATAATGTTTGGGCTGGAGAGATGGCTTAGTGGTTAAGGCATTTGCCTGCAAAGCCAAACGATCCTGGTTCTCTCTCTCTAATAAATAAATATTTTTTAAAGGTTATATGTAAAATGACACTATTAACAATATGCTGATAAACATACTTCCATGCATACCAATGTGACTTATTGAGATTAAAAGAAAAATCTCAACTATGTTGCTCATTTTCTGTGGCTTTGAGAAATCAGGTAGTTGCCATTGAACAAATGGGGTTTGTCCTTTTCTGCAGCACTAGGGGTTGAACCCAGAGCCTTGTGTATGCTGGACAAATGATCTGCTACTGGGTCATTTCCCCAGCCCTAGGCAAGCTGGTTCTGGACACAAAACCTGGCTTGAAAGCTGTCTCCATCTCTTATTTGCAGCATGACTTTAAGAGTTATTTTCACCTTTCTAAGCTCAGTTTCTCCAGCTACAAACTGGAGATAATAATAGAATTAATGATGAAGAATGGAATTTCAAAGGGGAAAGTGTCAGGGGTGGGGAGGGAGGGAATTACCATGGGATTTTTTTTTTTAATAATCATGGAAAATGTTAATAAAAATTTAAAATTTTTAAAAAATAATAATAATAATAGAATTAATGCAAGCATACAGGTAAATACACTGTTATTGTATAGTATTGCTGCAAAGCCAACAGTATTAGGTGTTCTCATTGTCACCATCAATGGAAAGGCCGTGGATGCCTAAAGCTTTTGGAGTCTGTCAGTGCGGGGGACGGGCACCATGCTGGCATGTGGGAGGGCACCCCGGGTCTCAGCTGTCAGTTGGCCAGTCCACACATCAAAGAACGGGATGGCTTCTGGGCTTCATGAGGGCAGTTCATGCTCCTATCAGAAAGAAAACACACAGGGCTGGACAGATTGCTCAGTGGTTAAGGCACTTGCCTACAAAGCCTAAGAAGAATCCAGGTTCGATTCCTCAGTACCCATGTAAAGCCAGATGCACAAAGTGGCACATGAATCTGGAGTTCTTTTGCAGTGGTTAGAAGCCCTGGAGTACCATTCTCTCTTTCTGCATTTCTCTCTCTCTCTCTCATACTTTCTCTCTTTCAAATAAATAAGAAAAAAGAAAACACAAAGAACAAGGGGCTAGAAAGGTCCCCGTAATCCCCAGAACAAGCACAGGAGACCTACAATATGTGCACAGATTTATAAATATATGAAAATCATTCTCCACGAAATCCATTTCCTTAATGTTTAAATCGTTTAGTTCATGCTAAACCATTTCTTGGGTGGGAGGTTGAGAAGACGGATTTTCACTCACTGGGCTGCCACACTTTCTGTTATTCCCCTCAGCTAATATTTGTAATCATCATCTTTTTGAAAAGTCCTGGATCCTTTCTCAACTTTTTTTTTTAATCTGGTCTCTAAAAATTTTACTATAAATTTAAAACTATTGCAAAAGATTTATTATCTGGCACATTTTATTTGGATACGCGTTTTATAAACATGTCAAAGCCTCTGAGCTGAAAATTTCATTCATTACATTTATAGAAAAAGCCTGTCATAGTACTGAGCAGTAAAGCTTATTTTCACAGTGAAACCCACCAGCCAAATCAGTCTTACTTTGTAATAGAAAAGGTCTGGCCCCTGGTTTTCTTTTTCTTTCTTTCTTCCTTTCTTTCTTTTTTTTTTTTTTTTTTTCAGTTTTTCAAGGCAGGGTGTCACTCCAGCTTAGGCTGACCTGGAATTCACTCTGTAATCTCAGGGTAGCCTTGAACTCACAGCGATCCTTCTACCTCTGCCTTCTGAGTGTTGGGATTAAAGGTGTGCGCCGCCACGCCCAGCTTGCCCCTCGTTTTCTTTAAATAAGTATGCTAAGTGGAAAAACAAGCCCTTGTGGAAAATGCCAAAAACCCAAAAGAATGGCCTGCTTGCGTTGTGTGTAGACCTGTGTCTTGATTCTCAACATAGCCTCAGCCTTTTCAGAGTCCCGAGTGAGAGGCTCATGCATAAACGCAAGTGTTTTGCTTCAGGAACATGACCAGGGAAGTCTCAGAACCTGGCCCACAATGCATCGGGACCTGTCCCCTGGAGATCCATGCCGGAAAACAAGAAACTAGCACCTAGCATAGGGACCATCCCACAGACCCCAGGCTCAGACCTGAACACAGCTTCCCTTAGTCCTTTGTCCTTGGTTGTGCTGGCTTTCTCTGCAAATCCAGAAGGCACCCCGTCTGACATCTTGTCTGCTCTAGTGTTCTTGATCCTTGACACCTTTCCCGTGTCCCAGGAGACAGGGCTCTGAAGGACTGTGCTGCCAACGGGAGGAAAAATAAGAATAACTCACTTGTGTGTTTTTCTGCTATTGTGCAGGATGCCATAAAACACAATTCTTTCCTGTGCCCTGAAAAAAAGCTTGAGAAAGGAAACATCGAGGAGGCATTTAACAACGTGGATCAAATTGTTGAAGGTGAGCCGCTTGGCAGAGTGAAGAGCCCCACTACCTGAACTGCTCTGGCCCATGGATCAAGGGCATGTCGCTCCCCCTCAGGAAGATCACCCCCTTGAGGCTTTGCCGGACTTATACTTCCTCCTCTCAAAGTGTGGGAGGTGTGGGGCGCGACTGTATGCATGGACACTGCTTTGGGGGTGCAGGGGTGGTCAAAGCAACAAAAGAAGCAAGCAAAAAGTCCCTAAGATTTGGTGGGTCAAAGTCAGAGTACGGACCAGAATCTAGCACCTTGAACTTTCAGAGCCGTAGTCTCTGGAACGGATGCTCTTGGTTTCCGCAAGACAAAAGGGCCTGGTTCCTGGTCGAGGCTCCTCCAGGTCAACCAGTGCACATCTTCCTTGCTTTTGAGTTCCTCCAAGATGATGGCTTCCAAGCAACCTGCACACCTGCAGAAATTTTCCTGTGCTTACACTTCACAGGAGAGGTCCACGTAGGAGGACAAGAACATTTTTACATGGAAACACAAAGAGTGCTCGTCATCCCAAAGTCAGAGGACAAAGAACTGGACATTTATGTGTCCGCACAGGATCCAGCCCATGTGCAGGTGAGTAAGGCCCGCATCGCCCAGCCCCAAGCTGCTCCCGCCGCCCTCACGGTGGCCAGGTCCCACAGCCTCACGTGGTGTAGTTGTTTTATCTACACAAAGTTAGAATCCCAGTGTTCGACGTGTGTAAAGCAGCTAAGATCTCAGAAATGCTTTTCTCCAATTTTTTCCTGATCTTGTCAAGTCATAAAAGCACAGACCTGGCCACTTTAAATTGTCAGAATAGGGCTGGAGAGATGGCTTAGTGGTTAAGCGCCTGCCTGTGAAGCCTAAGGACCCCAGTTCGAGGCTCGATTCCCCAGGACCCACGTTAGCCAGATGCACAAGGAGCACATGCGTATAGAGTTTGTTTGTAGTGGCTGGAGGCCCTGGCGCACCCATTCTCTCTGCCTCTTTCTCTTTCTGTCTGTCACTCTCAAATAAATAAACAAGAATAAACAAAAATTCTTTAAATTGTCAGAATAACTTTATTTGCATCAAGCTTACATGAATATGGTAAAACATCACTAAGTTTTTCCTATATTTGATTTTCCTCTAAACTAATCATTTCACCTTTAAAATGAAGACACCACTTTGTACTATATTTTTGTTGTTATGTTGATACAGAGTCTCACTCTAGTGAAGTCTGACCTGGAACTAACTCACCCTGTAGCCCAGGCTGGACTCAAACTACAGGTGATCCTTCTACCTTAGGCTCCCAAGTGCTGTGACTAAAAGCATGTGTCACCCTAACTGACTTACACCACATTTTTACTTCCTCGGTCACAGAGTCCTCCAGGCTTTAGCCACAGACATGCCATCCTCTTTAGTAGGATGTCAACATTCACTGCTTTTCACAACTCTTTGGGTCTTTAGTTCTAGGCATTTGACTGGAGCCTAGCTTCCGACAAGAATCCAGGGCTTTGAAAGTTTCTTTCCTTGTAAATATGTTATCTGCCAGAAGAGCTGTGCTGTGCAGATCAATAGTGTTTGTAAACAAACAGAGAGCGCGCGCGCGCGCACACACACACACACACACACACACACACACACACGCACCCGCACAAGACAGGCTGAGGCTACCTCCTGTTTCTCAAGGGAGGTAGATGTGAGTGCTTTTTGCTGTGGTATTTCAGTGAACAACAACAATAAAAATTTCACTCTTATAACCCTCGCTTTTGCAGAAAACAGTGTCCTCTACTTTGAACATCCCCTTCAACAGGATTGCCTGCCACGTAAAACGAGTGGGTGGAGGCTTTGGAGGGAAAGTGGTAAGACCCGCTGCTTTGGGAGCCATTGCAGCAGTGGGGGCCACCAAGTAAGTTCACTGGGAGCGGGGAGCTCAGGGCATCAGTGGCCTGACAGTCACCTTTGCTTGCTGTCAGAGCCACCTGTGTGACCCTGGGCACTGCAGCCTCCTACCTCTGATTCTTTATAAAATGTGACTAACTCCTGCCTTCCGACCCTCCTACACTTTTAGTATCTGTAAAAGCCACCTGAACACAGGATTTTGAATAAGATAATGGCCTTTAAATAGAAAGGGTGGGAATAAGCGTTGAATACCTCCAGAGCTGAGGCAAGCTTTATTCTTTCTTTTACTTTTATTTTTTGAGAGAGAGTGTGTGAGAGAGACAATTGCCTCACCAGGGCTTCAGCTACTGTAAATCAAACTCCAGACACTTGCGCCACCTAGTGGGCATGGGCGACCTTGTGCTTGCCTCACCTCTGTGCATCTGGCTTACATGGGATCTGGAGAGTCTAACATGGGTCCTTAGGCTTCACAGGCAAGCGCCATAACTGCTAAACCACCTCTCCAGTCCGCAAGCTTTATTCTTGAACTTAGGGAGGGTGGCCATTCAGGAGCAAAGCAAGGCTCCTTGCGTTTATCCCAGAGCAGTGTAGAGGGAGGAAAGACAGGCTGTTCATCCTCGGCTTCTCTAAGTGCTGTCTCATGGACAGATGGCCCTGGGCTGGCCACAATGGAAGGCTCACTTCTCTGCTGCTCATGACTTAGCATTCAAGTTTAGTGGATGCTGGTTTCTGACCCTTGTTCATCTATGGTGGGCTGTTGTTGCTGTGGTTGGGGGGGAGGGGCAGGAGGAGGTTGGTGTTTTGTTAGAGCTCAGTCAGTCAGCAAAGCCCCCATGTGCAGCTCCCTTTGAAAGGCCCTGTGTAGCTGAGAACAGGTCCTGGAGTTCTCAGGCATGTGTCTCCATCTGCAGGGAGAAGAGAAAAATGGGATCTGAGCACTCCCACCCCATGCTTGCCATAACGAATCCCTCCGTATCACGCTCCCCGGGGATCACCAGCTCATGTACTCTGACAGGCCTTATGCTTTCAGACCTCTCACAAAGAGGCACTGAGTCGTATGGATCATTCAAACTCCAGTGCCTAAGGTCATCCCTGCTGGCCCCTGTATCCACGTCTTTCACCAAAAGTCATCCACTGGGCCCACTGTGCAGCCAAATGCCTTCATATATCTGTCCTGGCACACATTGTCATGCATTGAGTGGCCACAGAACGCTGTTCCCAGGTCTCCTGAGAGTAAGAAATTCCTGCCTCAAAAGTACATAAATAGGGGCTGGAGAGATGGCTTAGCGGTTAAGCGCTTGCCTGTGAAGCCTAAGGACCCCGGTTCGAGGCTCGGTTCCCCAGGTCCCACGTTAGCCAGATGCACAAGGGGGTGCACGTGTCTGGAGTTCGTTTGCAGTGGCTGGAAGCCCTGGCGCGCCCATTCTCTCTCTCTCCCTCTATCTGTCTTTCTCTCTGTGTCTGTCGCTCTCAAATAAATAAATAAATAAATAATTTTAAAAAAAAAAAGTACATAAATAGGCTGGGTATGGTGGCATATGCCTTTACACCCAGCACTTGGGAGGCAGAGGTAAGAGGACCACCATGAGTTCAAGGCTACCCTGAGACTACATAGTGAATTCCAGGTCAACCTGAGCTAGAGTGAGACCTTACCTTGAAAAAAACAAACAAACAAAAAGAAATAAAAAAAACAAACAAACAAAATAAAAACAACAACAAACTAGGGGCTGGAGAGATGGCTTAGCAGTTAAGGTGCTTGCCTACAAAGCCAAAAGACCCAGGTTTGATTTCCCAAATCCTACATAAAGTCAGATGCACAAGGTGGTACATACATCTTGATTTCATTTGCAGTGGCTGGAGGTCCTGGCATGCCCACTCTCTGCCTCTCTTTCTCTCTTTCTCTTTCAAATAAATTAATTAATTAAATATTTTAAAATTTAAACAAAAAAGAAAGGAAGGAAGAAAGAAATCCCTGTCTCCTATCTGAATCCTAGCCTATTGAATCAAAATTACTAGAGAATGGGCCTAGAAACTACACACTCAACTGTTGTTTTTCTAGCAGTGTTATTAACTTTGTGTTTACTTGTTTACACTCTCTCCTTTGTAACTAGTGGTAGGAATATGCAAAATGACTCAATCTGGGTGAAAGTCAAATTTGAAGCTATAAAAACACAATTTAACCAGTATATGACATTAATTGGAGGGGGTGTTTGATTTCTTTTTGTTTTTCAAGATAGGGTCTCACTCTAGTCCAGGCTGACCTGGAATTCACTATGTAGTCTCAGGCTGGTCTCAAACTAACAGCAATCCTTCTACATCAGCCTTCCAAGTGCTGGGATTAAAAGTGTGTGCCACCATGCCAAACAACATTAATCTTTTTTAAATTTGTCTCCAAACATTGAGTTGCAAACCAGAGAAACAATATCTAATTTAACTATTTCTTACATTAATTCCCATCGGTGCCCAGCAGATGATATGTGATTAGTAAGTACAGATATGTGGATACATGGGTGGTGTGATGGGTAAGTAGGCAGAGAGCTGAGGACAGGAGTAAATAAGGAGATTAATAGAGGTGGAAGGATGGGTAGATGAACAGATGCGTGAGTGAGGGGACAGGCGTGCAAAGACGAAAGGACAATCTAAGGTTTGTTTTCTATAGAACTGGCCATCCCATTCGTCTTGTTCTGGATCGTGAAGATGACATGTTAATAACTGGAGGGAGGCACCCATTATTTGGAAAATATAAAGTGAGTATTAGAGATGAGATTATTTAAATGCCTTATTTTATTTGAATTGCTTTGTCTTTTTCTATGATTTTGATCTTGCTAAATTCTTGGGAGGGTTTTTTTTGGGGGGTGGAGGAGTTTTGAGGTAGGGTCTTGCTCTAGCCCAGGCTGACCTCGAATTCACTATGTAATCTCAGGCTGTCCTCGAACTCATGATGATCCTCCTACTTCAGCCTCCCGAGTGGTGGAGTTAGAGGCATACACCACCACATCCAGCTTGAGTTTGCTGAATTCTAAAAACAATCAGCACCTAAAATATTGAAAGAGGGTGGTATGTATTCTGAGACTCCAGACATTTTATCATGAACTTTTTTAAAAAATCCATTTACTTATTTATTTATGAGAAAGAGGCAGATAGAAAGAATGAGTGTACCAGGGCTTTCTGCTTCCTGCCACTGCAAACAAACTCCAGACATACGTACCACTTTGTGCAGCTGGCTTTATGTGGCTACTGGGGAATTGAACCTGGGCTGTCCGGCTTTTCAAGCAAGCACCTTTAATCACTGTAGTTAACTATTAAGGGTATTTGCTAGGGGCTGGAGAGATAGCTTATTGAGTAAGAGCTCTTGCAGTGCAAGACCTGAGAGTGCCTGCAAAGGCCTGAGTTCAGTCCCCAGAATTCACATTAAAAAGGCAGGTGTGGGGCTAGAAGGAAGGCTTAGCAGTTAAGGCATTTGCCTGGAAGGCCAAAGGACCCAGGTTCAATTCCCCAGGACCCACGTTAGATGCACAAGGGGATGCACGCATTTGGAGTTCGTTTGCAGTGGCTGGAGGCCCTGGCGTACCCATTCTCTCCCTCTCTCTCTCTCCCTCTTTCTCTGTCAAATAAATAATAAATAAATAAAAATAAAATTTTTTTTAAAAGTCAGATGTGGCCACACATGCCTATAGCTCCAGTCCTGAAGAAGTGCTGGGGCTCTTTGGTCAGCCGGTCTGACTGGCAATGGCAGCTCCAGGTTCAGTGAGAAAGTTTGTCTCAAGAAAACATGTGGATGGTCAACAGGGGAGGATACCAGATGCTCTCTCCTGGCCTCAACACATGTGTATGTGAGGTGTGTACATCTGCACACAGACATGCATACACTACACATACATTCACCACACGTAATATCCACACACACCAAAGAAATTGTTAGCAACCAGATGACAATTTTTTTTTCAAATTTGTGATTGAGTTGTTAGAATGGTTCTAATGAAATATGAAGTGTATCAAACATTGTTTCTTCGGGAATGGCCTGCGGCATGCACGTAGATTTCCTGTTTGATTTGCCATTGCCTTGGATTATTAAATTATCTCACCTGAATTACTAATGCTACAACCCTCCATACCACAGCACAATTGGCATTAATACTTTTTATAATTAGAGGGCAAGGAACCATAGTTGACCATTAAACTTTTTAAAAATAGATATTTTGCCAGGCATGGTGGAGCATACCTTTTAGCCCAGAACTTGGGAGGTAGGAGGATCACCATGAGTTCAAGGCTGCCCTGAGACTGCATAGTGAATTCTAGGTCAGTCTGAGCTAGAGTGAAATCCTACCACCAAAAACCTAAAATAAATAGTAAATAAGTTTATTTATTACAGAGGGAAAGAATGGGCACACCCGGGCCTCTAGTCACTGAAAACAAACTCCAAACACATGTGTCACCTTGTGCATCTGCTTGTGCATGTGGGTTCTGAGGAATCAGACCTGGGTCCTTAGGCTTTGTAGGCAAGCACCTTAACTGCCAAGCCATCTCTCCAGCTAAATTTTTTTTAAATGCTGTTTAACCGGAACCATTCTCTAAGAAGCTCCATTTAAGAGACATGAGTCAAGGAGATTCAAGGCTTTTTTTTAATCATTAAATATTTTATTTATCTAATTGGAGAGAGAGAGAGAGAATGGGTGCACCAGGACCTCTAACCACTGCAAATGAACTCCAGATGCATGTACCTTCTTTTGCATCTGGCTTATGGGAAATTGAACCTGGGCTCTTAGGCTTCACAGGCAAGTGCCTTAATCACTAAGCCATCTCTCCAGCCCCCATTAAGCTTTTTATTTGCCTTCAGATACACAGAAATTAATAGTCATGAAAAGGCAGGCGAGATGAGCACACCTGTAATCCCAGTGCTGGGGAGGCAGACAGAGACGAGTGGACTTAGGAGAAACTAGCTAGCTAGTCTAGCCAATTCTGTCTAGTGAGAGACCTGTCTCAATAAACTAGATGTAGAGGATAGATGGAGATAGTCAAAATAAACCTCTGGCCTGCACACACGTATACACAAAAAAGGGGGGGAGGAGTTAATAGTCACAGCTTTTTTGTTTTGTTTTGTTTTTCGAGGCAGGGTTTCACTCTAGCTCAGGCTGACCTGGAATTCACTACGTAGTCTCGAACTCACGATGACCCCCCTACTTCTGCCTCCTGAGGTCTGGGATTAAAGGCGCGCACCACCACGCCCGACAGTCACAGCTATTTCTATCATCCTCTAGACGCACAAGGAGCACAGAGGCACAGCGCTGTGACTGTGGCAGTATTGTTCTTACGGTGGTTGCTGGTCACAAGTTAAGCTTTGTAGCACTGCTATTAGGCTTTTAAAAAAATAAAAGCCGCCTTTAATCCCAGCACTCGGGAGGCAGAGGTAGGAGGATCACCATGAGTTCGAGGCCACCCTGAGAATACGGAGTGAATTCCAGGTCAGCCTGAGCTAGAGTGAGACCCTACCTCGAAAAACCAAAAAAAATAAAAAATAAAATAAATAAAAGCAGTGAATTCCAGGTCAGCCCAGACTAGACTGAGGCTCTACCTCGAAAAAAAAAAAAAATACTTATTAAGAAGGTTCTAAGTTATTAATATTTGGTAATAGTATGGTAATTATCATAACATAAAATATAGCTAAAAACAGAAGTAGACTTTCAAAATAATCACAAATTTGGGGCTGGAGAGATGGCTTAGCAGTTAAGGTGCTTGTCTGCCAAGCCTCAGGACCCAGGTTCAGTCCCCCAGGACCTACATAAGCCAGATGCACTAGGTGGCACATGTGTCTGGAGTTCGTTTACAGTGGCCCTAATGTGCCCATTCCCCCCCCCTTTCTCTCTCTCCCACAAATAATAAATAAAATAGCTTTTAAAGTCACCAGTTTTATTTTTAGAAATCCAATTTCGCTTTCAGTACACTATGTATCTGCCTGTGTGGATGCATACACATAGAAAGATACAACTTCAAGCATACTTGGTTATTCAGGACTACTTGCAACTTATAATGGTTGAGTACGTGTATATTTGTTACTTTTCTTGTTGCTGTGACCAGAGGCCTGTGAGGAGCAGCTTAGGGGAGGGAGGGTTTATTTTGATTCACAGTTCAGAGAGCAGAGTCCATTATGACAAGGAAGGCCTGCCAGCTGGGGCAGCACCTCCCCCAGCAGCTGGAGTGGGAGGCTCCTTACAGCTGGACAGACCAGGAGGTAGGGAGTCCCCCGAGGAAGCAGATCCGGGATCTGATCTTCAAGGCCACCCCTAGTGGCCTACGTCTGCCAGCTAGGCCCTAGGTCCTAGTTCCACAACCTCCCAAAAGACTCACCAACTGGGAACCAAGCGTTCAAACGTATAAACCTATGCAGGACATTTCACATTCAAACGATAGCAATTACAAACAGGTTCTTCCAAAATTATTGAAAATTTTAAATTGTCTAAGAATTCTCTAAAATAAATAAAAAAGAAATTTAAAATAATTTAAAAATAAGGGTTGGACACGTTAGCCAGATGCACAAGGGGACACATGCATCTGGAGCTCGTTTGCAATGGCTGGAGGCCCTGGCGTGCCCATTCTCTCTCTCTCTCTCTCTCTCTCTCTCTCTGTCTCTTTCTCTCTGTGTGTCTGTCACTCTCAAATAAATAAATAAAAATTTAAAAAAAAATAGGGGTTGGAGAGATGGCTTAGCAGTTAATGTGCTTGCCTGAGAAGCCTAAGGACCCAGGTTCAATTCCCCAGTACCCTTCTCGTAAACCAGATGCACGTGGTAGTGCATGCATTTGGAGTTCATTTACAGTGGCTAGAGGCCCTGGCCTGACCATTCTATCACTCTATCTGTGTCTCTCTCTCTCTCTCTCTCTCTCTCTCTCTCTCTCTCTCTCTCTCTCTCTGCCTCTCTCTCTCTCATAAATAAATAAAAATGAATAATTTTTTTTAAAAAGCCAGGCATGGTGGCTTTAATCCCAGCACTCAGGAGGCAGAGGTAGTAGGGTCACCATGAGTTCAAGGCCACCCTAAGACTACATAGTGAATTCCAGGTCAGCCTAAGCTAGAGTGAGACCCTACCTCAAAAAACCAAAAATATAAAAATTAAATTAAAAAAAAAAAAGAATTTCCAGCCAGGTATGGTGGCACACACCTTTAATCCCAGCACTCAGGAGGCAGAGGTCAGGAGGATCACTGTGAGTTCGAGGCCACCCTGAGACTACGTAGTGAATTCCAGGTCAGCCTGGACTAGAGCAAGACCCTACCTTGAAAAAAACCAAACAAAGCATCAAATTTTAGAATTTTCTTTTTTGGGTTTTTGTTGTTGTTGTTGTTGTTGTTTGGTTGGTTGTTTTTTCAAGGTAGGGTTTCACTCTAACCCAGGCTGACCTGTAATTCACTATGTAATCTCAGGCTGGCCTCGAACTCACAGCAATCCTCCTACATCAGCCTTCCAATTGTTGGGATTAAAGGTGTGCACCACCACACCCAGCTCTTAAAAATATTTTTTTTTATTCATTTGCAAGAAGAGAATGAGAGGGCTGGAGGGATAGCTTAGTGGTTAAGGTGTTTGCCTGCAAAACCAAAGGACCCAGGTTCAATTCCCCAGGACTCACATTAGCCAAATGCACAAGGGGGCACACATGTCTGGAGTTTGTTTGCAATGGCTGGAGGCCCTGGAGTGCCCATTCTCTTTATCTCTCTCTCTCCCTCTTTCTCTGTCAAATAAATAATAAAATATTTTTTAAAAAAAAGAGAGAGTGAGAGAATAGACATGCTAGGGCTTCTTGCTACTGCATACAAACTCCAGATCATGTGCCACTTTGTACATCTGCCTTTACTGAGCCACCTCCTCAGCACCTTTCTTTTTTCTTTTCTTTTCTTTTTTTTTTTTCTTTTGTTAAGATTTTTATTTATTTATTTATTTATTAGAGACAGAGAGATGGATGGGAGGGAGAGAGAGTACAGATGCACCAGGTCCTCTAGCCACTGCAAACGAACTCCAGACACATAGGCCACCATGTGCATCTGGCTTACGTGGGACCTGGAGAATCAAACCAGGGACCTTAGGCTTCGCAGGCAAGCACTTTAACCACTAAGCCATTTCTCCAGCCCTTTTTGTTTTATTTTATTTTATTTTTATTTATTTATTTTGGGAGGGGTTTAAAGGTTGGGTCTTGCTCCTGGAATTCACTATGTAGTCTCAGGGTGGTCTCGAACTCACAGTGGTCCTCCTACCTCTGCCTTCCAAGTGCTAACATTAAAGGCATGTGCCGTGACACCTGGCTGGAATTTTTACTTTCAGCTTGGGTTACATAGACCAGATAGGAGAGTAGCAACACTGGAAAACTGCAAGCTTTCCTTAGGGCCTACCACCACTTGCGAAGCGTCTTAAATGCTTGCTAAGATGAGCATAGCCATTCCTAGGCATGAATTCACCAGCATCAGGCTCCCGAGGCTTTCCTGTAACAAAACACTGTGATTCATCCTCCAGCTTTCTGGGATCCCAAAGACTTTCCCACCGGGGGAAAACCACAGTCTAAATTAGCAGGAAAGCCAGTGCAAAATGACGGAGAATCTTCCAAGAATACAGAAGATGAGAACGGCAATTACATCCTGGGAGATGAGCAAGAACTTGAGAATTTTATGTCGAGTGGGAGGCCAGAAAATGGTCTGTTCAAAGGAAAGAACTCAACAAAACACAGGGCAGAAAATGTCTTCTTCAGTAAACACTGAAAAACAAGGCAACGGCAGGCCAGCATTCCACCAAGTACCAGTCCTCAGTCCTGTTAAGTAGGGGAACCTTGGTATGGTTCTCACTTGACATGTACTTTTCTTTTTTTTTTTTTTTATCAAGGTAGGGTCTCACTCTAGCCCAGGCTAACCTGGAATTCACTATGTAGTCTCAGGGTGGCCTTGAACTCACGGCGATCCTCCTACCTCTGCCTCCCGAGTGCTGGGATTAAAGGCGTGTGCCACCACGCCCAGCTTACTTGGCAAGTACTTTTTAAACAAATCAGTAACACGTCGTCATTTTGCAACAGGTGGGATTCATGAACAACGGGCGAATCAAAGCTCTAGACATCGAGTGCTACATCAACGGAGGCTGCATGCTGGATGACTCAGAGCTGGTACGACTGTCAGAGACCAGTGACGCCTATTGTAGATGGCGTGCAAAATCTCTACATGAGCCTTTATGGAGCCAGCTCCCTCAAGCCGTTAAATTCCACAAGTAGTTTGATTCTACTTAACTTGTACAGGAAAGGGGCGAGTGGTGTTTAACATATGTGAATATCTCCTCTCACTTTAGGTAACGGAATTTCTTGTACTAAAGCTGGAAAATGCATACAAAATCCGCAACCTCAGATTCCGAGGTCGAGCATGCATGACAAATTTACCATCTAATACAGCCTTTCGAGGGTTTGGCTTCCCACAAGGGACCCTGATGACAGAATCTTGCATCACAGCTGTGGCAGCCAAATGTGGGCTTCCACCAGAAAAGGTGAGGTTATGGTCAAGGTCATAATAGAGGCTAATATAGACTCAGGAGAGCGTGGGAGTTGACCACCCTGACCCAAAGAAACACATTGAAACAGCACACATTAGCTCTAGATCAGAATTCAAGATAAATTAAGAGCTACTTGAAAGGACTCTCCCTCCATCTTCCTTCATCCTGTGCAATTGTATCTCTTTATCTTTCTTTTTTTTTTAAATTTATTTATTTGAGAGACAGAAAGGCAGAGAGAGATGGAGAGAATGGGCACACCAGGGCCTCTAGCTGCTGCAAACAAACTACAGACGCATGTGCCACTTTATGCATCTGACTTACATGGGTCCTGGGGAATTGAACATGGGTCCCTTAGCTTTGCAGGCAAGTGTCTTAGCTACTAAGCTATGCCCCAGCC
This sequence comes from Jaculus jaculus, assembly GCF_020740685.1. Taxonomy (NCBI): domain Eukaryota; kingdom Metazoa; phylum Chordata; class Mammalia; order Rodentia; family Dipodidae; genus Jaculus; species Jaculus jaculus. Next base: position 39,399,109 of record NC_059105.1, on the reverse strand, counting down.
CCCCCTCCTTTTTTTAATTTATACCAAAATTACACTGTTAAAAATCCAAGGATGGGGAACTAGAGAGATTGCTTAGTGGTTAAGGTGCTTGGCTACAAAGCCAAAGGACTCAGATTCCATTCCCCAGGGCCCATGTAAGCCAGATGCACAAAGTGGCTCATTTGGAGTTCATTTGCAGTGGCTGGAGGCCCTGGCATGCTCATTCTCTCTCAAAATAAAAATATATTTTTTTAAATCCAAGGCTGGGTGTGGGCATACACCTTTAATCTCAGCACTTTGGAGGCAGAGGTAGGAGGATTGCTGTGAGTTCAAGGCCAGCCTGGGACTACAGAATGAGTCCCAGGTCAGCCTGAGCTAGAGGGAGATCCTACCTTGAAAAAAAAAAAAGTTCTAGCCAAACTAAAGTGAATAACCCCTTTATTTTTTTTAAATATTTTATTCCTTTGTTTATTTGGGAGAGAGAGAGAGGAAGAGGCAGAGAGAAAGAGAGAATGGGCATGCCAGGGCCTCCAGCCACTGCAAACGAGCTCCAGACACACGCGCCTCCTGTGCATTTGGCTTATGTGGGTCCTGGAGAATTGAACCGGGGTCCTTAGGCTTCACAGGCAAATGCCTTAGCCACTAAGCCATTTCCCCAACCCTATTTTATTCTTTTAGTTTTATTTTTTTGGAAGTAGGGTCTCACTCTAGCCCAGGCTGGTCTCAAACTCACAGTAACCCTCCTACCTCAGTCTCCCAAGTATTGGGATTAAGAGTGTGCACCACCACATCTGACAATACTCCCCTTTTCACTCCTCAGTCCTACTAGTCAGGGATAGAGATTATTTTTCACTTTTTTTTGTTTTTTTTTTTTTTTTTTTGAGGTAGGGTCTCACTCTAGCTCAGGCTGACCTGGAATTCACTATGTAGTCTCAGGGTAGCCTTGAACTCACAGTGATCCTCCTACCTCTGCTTCCTGAGTGCTGGGATTAAAGGCGTGAGCCAGCACACCCGGCACTTTTTTTTGTGTGTGGTAGAATTGTTGTTATTGTTTGTTTGGGGGAGGGGAGGTTGTTGCTGTTGTTTTGAGATAGGGTCTCATATAGCCCAGATTAGTTTCAAATGCTCAGGAGGCAGAGGTAGGAGGATCACCTTGAGTTTGAGGCCCAAGGCCAGCCTGAAACTACATAGTGATTTCCAGGTCAGCTTGGGCTAGAGTGCGACTCTACCTGGAAAAACGAACAAAAAAAAAAAGATGTCATAATCAATATCCTGGTACATAAGTATCAAATGAATATATTGTTGCCCTATCGTGTATGTATATCTATTGGATAAATAGAAATGGGATTGCTGGTGCACTTGAAAGATTTTCAGAGATATACACTTTAAAAGAATACTATTTGAGCTGGGGGTGGTGGCTCATGCCTTTAATCCTAGCACTTGGGAGGCAGAGGTCAAAGGATCACTGTGAGTTTGAGACCATGCTGGAACTACAAAGTGAGTTTCAGGTCAGCCTGGGCTAGAGTGAGACCCTTCCTCCAACAATAAATACTATCTGGAAGTATTATTCTGTGCAATATACTGGGAGGTGTGTGGAATCCAGAGGGCTAGGCAAGGGAGAGGCAGCCACTAGTACTTGAGGTGATTGTTGACAGTCTTCGCTCTTCACATTTCAATCACACCCCAGCCTACTTTTTCCATTTCTATCCTGTTCCTCTAATATGGACTTCCTGTTCCAGCAAGGACTCTGCATTGTCCCTTCAACCCCTTCATCCCTAAATTCACCAGGGACCTCTATGTTTTGTTTCTTGTTTGTTTGTTTTTCAAGGTAGGGTCTCACTCTAGCGCAGGATCACCTAGAATTCACTATGGAGTCTCAGGGTGGCCTCGAACTCACAGCGATCCTCCTACCTCTGCCTCCCGAGTGCTGGGATTAAAGGCATGCGCCACCATGCCTGGCCCAGTTTATGTTTTTGATTTGTGATTAACAGGGTGTTTTGTGTTTTTTTTCCACACAAGAGAACATTTTATATTGCACCAGGAAAACCATAGCTAGCCTAAGAGAAGTCACACACAGAGTTCCACAGCCCAAAGAAGGAGGCTGCATTGGCATGGGGGAAGGGGGGTCAAAAAGAACTTTCCAGAGAAGTTGGTACTTAAGATACTTGAAATGGGTGGAAAGGAAGTCTAGGAAAGTGGAACCACACGAGCAAAGAAGCAACCTCTTTGTGCCTTTGTGTTTCTTTATCTGGATAATGAAAGTAATTTATATAATTGGAGATTTACTTCAAAGACATCATGAGAATCAAATGAGTTTTCATTAAAATATTCATTCTCGAAGAACTGACAGTATAGTCCAGTGGTGAGAATTCACCCAGCATGCACAGAGCCTTGTGTTCCAGCCTCAGCAACACACACACACACGCACACACACACACACTCTCTCTCTCACAGTTTTCATAAACTGAATAGCAATATTGCCGTGTTGTTGCTTGTGACAATTCTTTCACTGCTATTAGAGTAAATTAGGGATAAGGAAAACCTCCAGATATTTCTCAACAAGCTTTCATCCTTTGAGTATACAAATTCCCAGGATACAAAATAGATTCTATTCAAAAAAATTTACAGGGCTGGAGAGGTGGCTTAGTGGTTAAGGTGGTTAAGCGCTTGCCTGTGAAGCCTAAGGACCCTGGTTCGAGGCTCGATTCCCCAGGACCCATGTTAGCCAGATGCACAAGGGGGCACACACGTCTGGAGTTCATTTGCAGTGGCTAGAAGCCCTGGTGTGCCCATTTTCTCTCTCTCTCACTCTCTCTATCTCTCGCTGTCTCAAATAAATAAAATAAACAACAACAACAAAAAATTTCAGCTGTGCATGGTGATGCATACCTTTAATCCCAGCACTCAGAAGGCAGAGGTAGGAGGATCGCTGTGAGTTTGAGGATACCCTGAAACTACATAGTGAATTCCAGGTCAGCCTGAGCTAGAGTGAGACCCTACTTCAAAAATTTTTTTAAAAAAATGTGGGCCGGAGAGATGGCTTAGCAGTTAAGCACTTGCCTGTGAAGCCTAAGGACCCCAGTTCGAGGCTCGATTCCCCAGGACCCACGTTAGCCAGATGCACAAGGGGGCGCATGCATCTGGAGTTCGTCTGTAGTGGCTGGAAGCCCCGGCGTGCCCATTCTCTCCCTCTCTCTCTCTCTCTCTCCCTCTCTCTCTCTCTCTCTCTCTCTCTCTCTCTTCCTCTCTCTCTCTCTCTGCCTCTTTCTCTGTCTCTTGATGTCAAATAAATAAATAAAAATAAACCAAAAAAAAAAAAAGTCAAAGGCTTCACATTGCATTCCAAATGCAATTGGAAGACAGGAGACCCACTGTTCTCATTACCTGCATTAGTGTTCCTCTCTAACAGAACACATCTGCAGCTAGGCCAGCAGATCCCGGCTTTAATGTGCTCTGTCCTGCGAACCTTGTTGTTTGAGGAAAGGAACACCCTGCTTCCCAAGCGCCTCCATTACACTGCCTGAACACTAGCTACTATTGCCTTTTCTACTTCAGCAGGGAAAGAGAGGAAGAGTAACTCCCATTATCTTTGCAACAGTACGTGCCATTCAGAGAAGGGGGAGTGGGAACTGTTCTCCCCCACAAAGTTAATGCTTCAGAGGAAAGGCTTTCCAAGCCTCTGTTTGGCAGCCCGTTTCGGGCTACACGTATTGACTGGATTTCATATTCATTTCAGATCAGGGAGAAAAATATGTACAAAACAGTGGATAAGACCATCTACAAACAAGCATTCAGCCCTGAGGCTCTGATCAAATGTTGGAACGAATGTCTGGACAAGTCTTCCTTTCGCAGCAGAAGGATGCACGTGGAGGAGTTCAACAAGAGGAACTACTGGAAAAAGAGAGGCATCGCAATCGTCCCCATGAAGTTTTCCGTAGGCTTTGCAGCGACAAGCTATCATCAGGTAAAGCTCACACACAGCAGATGGTAAGTACCCTTGTGTCAGGCCCACTCTGGGCCCAACCAGCTTGTGCTGACAGCTAGAGGAAGTCCCATCTCCCAGAGTGCCCACCGATCCCTGCACACACCTAGGAGGTGTCCAGTCTCCCCAAGCAGCTGCCATCTGCAAGCCCTTCTAACATGCTGCAGTAGGAAAAGGTGACGGTGGCGGGAAGCAATGGTAACAGTGGGAGGCCAGCAGCAACATGATGGCCAGGACACGGTACTGCCCCAGAATCCATGCTGCTCAAAAAGTACAGGCGGTCTGGAGAGGTTGCTTAGTCATTAAGACACTTGCCTGCAAAGCCTAAGAATCCAGGTTTAATTCCTCAGTAGCCTCATAACCCAGATGTACAAACATGGCACCTGCATCTGGAGTTCATTTGCAGTGGCTAGAGGCCCTGGTGCTGCACTCATTCTAATTCTTTCTATTATCATCTATCTATCTATCTATCTATCTATCTATCTATCTATCTATCTATCTATCTTCTTTCTCTCTTGGTCAAATAAGTGAAATATTTTTTTAGCCTGGTGTGGTGGCGCATGCCTTTAGTCCCAGCACTCGGGAGGCAGAGGTAGGAGGATCACCATGAGTTTGAGGTCACCCTGAGACTACACAGTGAATTCCAGGTCAGCCTGAGTTACAGTGAGACCCTACCTCAAAAAAACAAAACATAAATAAATAAATAAAAAGTAAAGGTACAGGAACCTGCAAAGGCCAAAATGATGCTTTCTCTGGGGAGTGGGGTTGGAGGAGGGTAGCTGCCTGTCGCCCGCAGCACTCCTTGATGTGCTGCTAAGCCACACTGCAGAGAAGTCATTCTGCTGCACCCTGACCAGCCAGCACTTCAAGCCACCTCTCCCAGGCTCTTTCTGGTCTGGTGGAGGAAAGGGAATGGAGTCCAGAAATTGTCCTGGGTCCGTCGGCAAGAGGAAGGGGCAAGTAATTCAGACCAAAAGGAGGAAGAGCAGCATTTATATGGATAAGTTCCTTAAAGAATCTTAAAGAATACGAGGCCTGGGAATGCCTGGGACACACAGGTCTTCCTGAATCCCAATGCATCATGGATAGGAAGCCTGTTTAGAAAACTGGAAATGGTTGATGCCTCCTCATTATAGTCCAGCAAAGTCAGAAATGAAGCATCTTTTTTTTTTTTTAATTTTATTTATTTGAGAGCGACAGACACAGAGAGAAAGACAGATAGAGGGAGAGAGAAAGAATGGGCGCGCCAGGGCTTCCAGCCACTGCAAACGAACTCCAGACGCGTGCGCCCCCTTGTGCATCTGGCTAACGTGGGACCTGGGGAACCGAGCCTCGAACCGGGGTCCTTAGGCTTCACAGGCAAGCGCTTAACCGCTAAGCCATCTCTCCAGCCCCAGAAATGAAGCATCTTATTAGGCTGTTGCAGTCAGGTTCACATTGCTGGTAGAAATCACCCAACCAAGAGCAGCTTCTGGGAAAAAGTTTTATTTTGGCTTACAGGCTCGAGGGGAGCTCCACGATGGCAGGGGAAAATGATGGCATGAGCAGAGGGTGGACATCACCCCCTGGCCAACATAAGGTGGACTATAGCAACAGGAGGGTGTACCAAACATTGGCATAGGGAAACTGGCTATAAAGCCCATAAGCCCACCCCCAACAATACACTCCCTCCAGGAGGCATTAATTCCCAAATATCCATCAGCTGGGAAGCTAGCAGTCACAACACCTAAGTTTATGGGGAACACCTGAATCAAACCACCACACAGGCAAAGTATAGAAGTTCCAAGATTTTGGAAGTTCTGCGCCAAGAACCAGAGACAAAGACTAAATATCTGATTTTTGTTTGTTTGGTTGGTTTTGGTTTTTTGAGGTAGGGTCTCACTCTAGTCCATGCTGACCTGGAACTCACTATGTAGTCTTAGGGTGGCCTCAAACTCATGATGATCCACTTACCTCTGCCTCCAAAGTGCTAGGATTAAAGGCATGCGCCACCACACCAGGCCTGATTTTTTTTGTAAAGTATATTACACTTCCCTTCCTCTGTAGGGTCACTTCTCACCTAAACCACAGCCTCTCTACTGGCATCCGTGAAAGGCAATTTCTCATCTCACCACATTAAAACAAAACAAAACAAAAACAGTCTTTAAGTCAGGCAGTGCCTTCAAGGCCATCTGAAAGGCTTCCAACTTCCCCACAGAGTTCTAAATCGATGCACCCAAGAACCACTTGGCCAGGCGCTGAAGGTGTTATTCCAGGTCAGCTGGTGACTCACATGGCTGGCACACCCACTCACAGACAGTGAGAACAGTGTCAGCGTGGCTCCGAGGCTGCAGCCAGTAAAGACTATGGTTCGCACCTACCCAGCAAAGCTCCCCAACCCTCCTGCTGCCCCCCCAGCCTCGGGCCTCCAGACTTCTTCATGGGCTTTTTCTGCGCTCCTCCTGGGAGGAAAACTACCACTTTTTCGTTCATCTAACTCACTATTTATGTATCTTCTCTGCGATTCCGACTGCTCAAAGTTCTCTATGGGACCTAAAGACACACAAGACCAGCCACCCTTCTTGGAGAGCCCCAAAGAAAAGCCTCTTCTCTCTTCTGTTAGATTTCCTGTGGGGGCTGTAACAAACTACCACTGCTGGAAACTCAAGACAAGAAGTTAATTCTCTCAAAGTTTTAGAGGCTAATAAAAGCGGGGAAAAAAAAAAAAAGTTTTAGAGGCTGGAAGTTCAAAACTCAAGGTGTCAGCCGGGCGTGGTGGCACACACCTTTAATCCCAGTACCCGGGAGGCAGAGGCAGGAGGATCGCCGTGAGTTCAAGGCCACTCTGAGAATACAGAGTGAATTCCAGGTCAGCCTGGGCTAGAGTGAGACCCTACCTCAAAAATTAAAAATAAATAAATAAAATAAAAATCAAGGTGTCAGCCAGGCCCTCTACCCTCTGAAGCTGCCAGGGAAGAATACTTCTTTTGCCCCTTTCAGCCACTGGTGGCTCTTGGTGCTTCTTAACTTATGGCAGCATAACTTCAGTAGCTGCTTCTGTCCTCACACAGCCATGGTCCCTGCTGTCTCCACATGGCCCTCTTATATGGACGCTACTCATTGAATTTAGGGCCGCCTCTCATCCAATCTGGCTTCTTAACTAATTATATCTGTGACAGCTATTTTCAAATAAAGTCCAAGTTTCCAAGTGAACAGGAATTGGAGTGGGATGGACCACTGCTCAACACGAGACTTTTGGTGAGAGGAAATGCAGAGAAGGGGGTGATGGATCCTTCCCCAGATAGGATGAACATCACTGGGAGACGCTTTCGGAGAACAGAGACTATGGACGTGAGGACGTGAGTCTGAGCCTGTACAGACAGAGGGAAACAGGCGAAGCTGGCCAGGAAGTGAAAAGGGCTGAGAAGGAGAAAAGTTACGGTAGAGCTTGAAGCAAAGCAGGAAGAGACAGAGATGTGCCTGGAAAGAGAAAAAAAAAAGACCAGAGATACCCGAGAAGGGAGGCCTGCTCATGGTGACAGGGGAGAGTGCTTGCTGAGGGTAGGAGGCAGCGAGAACCGAGCAGATAAACCACCCCTCGCACATCAGCCAGGGCCCAGGTGAAACCACAGAGGAATTGGTAAGAGGAGCAAGAGCGCTGCTTCCATGGCCAGCCTGACAACCTGCGCCAGGGTGCTGGAGACAGACACTGTGCATACTCAAAACACATTAGAGCTGACATGCAGAAGCAGCTGCTGAGAGCACAACACTACAGTAGACTTAAAACACACCCACCATGGCTCAGGGAATTTTGCCAAAGAGGAGGCAGAAAGAATGGGAGAGCCACAGAGTGGGAGGGAATATCCAGAGGCATTGCCCCCCACACACTCCTTACAATGCCTGATGCTGTGTTCACAACTCATAACCCACAACTCCATGGTGGATACCAGCAGTCCCACTGAGGAGGACCTGTAGGAAAAAAACCCCGCAGGGGGCCCCCACGCTCTGCCCGGATAAGGCGACACCCCAAATCACTCACGAGAAGCGGTCTTGATGCAAACTGCAAGAGGATTTTATTCCAAGCGCGCTGGGGCCCACAGTCATACACCGCACAGGGGTAGAGGACTGCAGAATGCAGGAACAGGACAGTTTTTATAGGGTTTCTAACAAAGCCTGTGCCTTAGACCAATCATTTTCTAATATTAGGAGCCCCGCAGGGTGTTAGCCAGTCAGTTGGTGCCACCCCATAGTTTCTAAGCCAATTAGTTTATGACCTTGGTGGTCAGCATTTGCGCAGGTCCTTGGGTGGGAGTAGCAGAGTGTGGTTCCAGTCTCCTATGACCTTGGAGGTCAGCACTTGTGCAATTCCTTAGGTGGGGGTAGCAGAGTGTGGTATCAGCCTCCTATGACCTTGGTGGTCTGAGGCAGGCTGCTACAGCTTATGGTGCGAGCTACTAAGGCTAACAGTGTGGGCTATTAAGGCTTATAGTGTAAGGCTTATAGTGCAGGCTATTTACAGAAACCAAATTAAGTGGTTCACTTCATTACTCATTTCCCATCCTTGAGGGCTATCTCATGCCCTTTTACCTAGTTTTATATTAGGAGCGGGCTCTGATATAATGAGAAGAGGGATTCTTTACTTGCTTCCAACAGAGAGTAAAGCCTGGAGTTTGAGGTATGCAGGGAGCCCGCTTAAGCTCCCTTTGGAGCATGATAGTATTTCTGAGCTTCTGAATTCTTGGGCCTTTCAGACCCTCAGTGTAATGGGGGCAGGGAGGAGGGAAATGAAAAGTACCAATACATGATGTGTCCATACAAGGTTTCTACTTAATAATTTTTAAAAGGCCAGGCTTGGTGGCGCACGCCTTTAATCCCAGCACTCAGGAGGCAAAGGTAGGAAGATCACCATGACTTCGAGGCCAGCCTGAGACTACATAGTGAATTCCAGGTCAGCCTGGACTAGAATGAAACCTAGCTCCAAAAATAAACAAACAAATAAAAAAGACCAAACCCCAAAGAGCCTCCTATGACAACAAACAACAAGCTGTTCACTTACAGGAAACGGGGAGTTTGTGTCTACCTTGCACACTTCCCTCCTGTGTGACTCCATTCAGGGGGCACTCCAGAGAACCCTGAAGTACAAGAGGGACTTGGATCTATTTGCCCAGCTCTCCCAAGGCCCCCTGTGCCACATCCTTGATGTCACTGATCCTACTACCCTACAGTGACAGGATCTTCCAGCCTGTCTCCCCAACTGCACTATGAAACTCCCTGGAATGGAAACCACATCTGGTTCATTCTTAGGTAGCTGGAGCTGAACACAGGTTGGGAAAATATTTCATTAGCTAGCTTTATAACCAGCCAGTGGTTTTAGGCAAGTTGTTGATTCCCAGATAGCTGGAGCCAATACTTACAATCCCAGAGGGAGCCAAAGGAACTTTTACTAAAGCTTTCTTTCCAAGGACCTTTTTTTAAAAAAATTATTTATTTATTTGAGAGTGACACAGAGAGAGAGAGAGAGAGAGAATAGGTGTGCCAGGGCCTCCAGCCACTGCAAACGAACTCCAGACACGTGCGCCACCATGTGCATCTGGCTAACGTGGGTCCTGGGGAATCAAGCCTCGAACTGGGGTCCTTAGGCTTCACAGGCAAGCACTTAACCACTAAGCCATCTCTCCAGCTCTCCAAGGACCTTTTTGAGTAAAGCAGAGCCAAGCCAACTTGAAGTTGCACCACAAAACCTTGCCTCATGTTCCACAAGACTGATGTTTCATGACTTCATTTTTTTTTTTTTTTGTTTTGGTTTTGGTTTTGGTTTTTCGAGGTAGGGTCTCACGCTAGCTCAGGCTGACCTGGAACTCACTATGGAGTCTCAGGGTGGCCTCGAACTCCTCCTACCTCTGCCACCCTGACTGTGTGCCACCTCACTTGGCTTCTTCATTTCTTTTTTATTCCATATGTACGCATATGTGGTATGCTTGCATGTGTGTGTGTCTATTTACATGTGTGTGGGTGCACATGTGTGTTCAGGTGCACGTGCATGTGGAGACCAGAGATCAATGTTGGAGGATATTCCTCCTTATTCTTAGAGACAGGGTTTCTCACTGAACCTAGAGCTCACCAATTCAGCGAGCCAGTGCCCAGGGATTCCCTGTCTCCTCTCCACAGTGCTGGGGTTACAGGGAACTGGGGGTCTGAACCCAGGCCCTCATTCTTGTGCAGCAAGCACTTTATCCCCTGAGCCACTGGCCAGCCTCACTACCTGGTTTCTTAAGTTGAACTTCCCTAAATGTCAACATGCACTGAGGTGTACCTTCCCACTGTCTTACAGGCAGCTGCACTCGTCCATATCTACACAGATGGCTCTGTGCTGGTCACACATGGAGGCAATGAACTGGGACAAGGTATTCACACCAAAATGTTACAGGTAAAATAAAAGTAATTCAACCGTTAATCTGCCCATACATTGTTGATCTGACCGAAATTTGGGACTGATAACATTTGAGGGTAATGATGACTTTCATTTAAACTTGATGACCTTGACTACTTAAACGAAAAGCTTCTCACATATAAAACAATGGGTGCTATGGCAGAAATTCCATACATGTACGAATGCTCCTGGAACTTGGGCAGGGTGTAGAGATGGAGGTGGCTGTGAGAGAAGACCCTCACAAGCCCGTGGAAGGTGGGCTGGATGTTCAATGCAGGCGAACAAAGAGTAAGTTTCTCAGGTGTCTGATTTTGGGAGCAGCAGTTAGAGGGTTTGTTGTTGTTGTTGTTTTTAATATTGTATTTATTTGTTCTTTGAGAGAAAGAAAGAGGGAGAGAGAGAGAGTGAGAGAAGAAGAGGCAGATAGAGAGAGAATGGGTGCTGGGCGTGGTGACGCACACCTTTAATCCCAGCACTTGGGAGGCACAGGTAGGAGGATCACCTTGAGTTTGAGGCCACCTTGAGACTCCATAGTGAATTCCAGGCCAGCCTGGGCTAAGAGCAAGACCCTATCTCAAAGAAAAAAAAAAAATACAGAATGGGCACACCAGAGCCTCCAGCCACTGCAAACGAACTCCAGATACATCCACCACCTTGCACATCTGGCTTGGTACTGGGGAATCAAGCCTGGGTCCTTAGGCTTCACAGGCAAGCACCACAACTGCAGAGCCATCTCTCCAGCCCAATAATGTTTATTTTTTTTGGTTTTTTTCGAGGTAGGGTCTCATTCTAGCTCAGGCTGACCTGGAATTCACTATGTAGTCTCAGGGTGTCCCCAAACTCTTGGAGATACTCCTACCTCTGCCTCCCGAGTGCTGGGATTAAAGCTGTGCACCACCATGGCCTGCAGCCCAATAATTTTTAGTTATATACGACAGTATGTATTTTACCATATGAGGGCAAGTATTTCATCAACTATTGGGATCCAATCTTTTTTTTTTTTTTTTTTTGGTGGGGGAGTCCTAAAGGTTAAACCTAGGGCTTTATACAAGCTAGGCAAGGATTCTACCACTGAGCTATATCCCAAAACCCCCTTTTTTTTCATTTTTAATTTCTGAGGCAATGTCTGTTAAGTGTCCCAGAGTGGCCTTGAATTTGCTCTGTAACCCACGCAGACTTTGAGTAATCTTCCTGCCTCAGCCTTGTAAGAGGATAGGATTATAGATTTCCACTACCAGTCCTGACCATTCTATAATTTTAAAGGATATTTTAACATATACACACATATAAAGTAGGAAGAATATTATAGCATTAAGTTTTGGGGCTGTAGAGATGGCTTAGCAGCTAAGTGCTTGCCTGTGAAGCCTAAGGACCCCAGTTTGAGGCTGGATCCCCCAGGACCCATGTTAGCCAGATGCACAAGGTGGAGCACACATCTGGAGTTCGTTGGCAGTGGCTGGAGACCCTGGCGCTCCCATTCTCTCTCTCTATCTGCCTCTTTCTCTCTCTCTCAAATAAATACATAAAAATGAACGAAAAAGAAGCATTTTTTATCCGGGCGTGGTGGCGCACGTCTTTAATCCCAGCACTTGGGAGGCAGAGGTAGGAGGATCGCCATGAGTTCAAGGCCACCCTGAGACTCAATAGTGATTCCAGGTCAGCCTGGGTTAGAGTGAGACCCTACCTCAAAAAAAAAAAAAGAAGCTTTTTTTTTTTTTTTTTGGTTTGTCAAAATGGGGTCTCATTCTATCCCAGACTGACCTAGAACTCACTCTGTAGTCCCAGTCTGACCTTGAACTCACAGTGATCCTCCTACCTCTGCTTCCTGAGGGCTGGAATTGAATGTGTATACCACCACGCCTGGCTGAAAAAACAATTCTTTTTAAAATTTTTATTTATTTATTTGTGTAAGAGAAAGAGAGAGTATGGCACACCATTGCCTCTTGCCCCTGCAAAGAACTCCAGACATATGCGCCACTTTGTGGATCTGGGTTTACACGGGTACTAGGGAATTGAACCTAAGTTGGCAGCCTTTGCAAGCAAGTGCCTTTAACTGCTGAACCATCTCCACAACCCCCCCAAAAAGCAATTATTTAAATTGAATATTTAACTTTATGCCAAATTTATTAAATTGCTGTAGTGCACATGTGTGGCTTTTCACCACCGGACCCCCTAATTCTTTCATTTAAAAAATTTTTAAGTTTTTAAAAAAATATATTTTATTGCCAGGCATAGTGGCACACGCCTTTAATCCCAGCACTCGGGAGGCAGAGGTAGGAAGATTGCTGTGAGTTCGAGGCCACCCTGAGACTACATAGTGAATTCCAGGTTAGCCTGGGCTAGAATGAAACCCTACCTTGAAAAACCAAAAAAAAAAAAAAAAAGGATATATATAAATAAATAAATATATATAAAATTCATTTGAGAGAGAAAGAAAGAGGCAGAAAAAGAGAGAAAATGGATGTACCAGGGATTCTAGCCACTGCAAGCGAACTCTAGATGCATGTGACACCTTGTGCACAGTGAGACCCTGCCACAAAAGAGAGAGAGAGAATGGGGTAGGAATGACTTAGAGCTTAATAAAAATCCTTGCTAGGCTTGAAAATATGTCTTTTCCCATAGGTGGCCAGCCGAGAATTAAGAATACCCATGTCTTACATGCACATCTGTGAGACAAGCACTGTGACCGTGCCTAACACAATCGCCACGGCAGCATCCATCGGCGCAGATGTCAATGGCAGAGCCGTGCAGGTGATTGCTCCTCTCTTTCTCCCTGGCGAACTTTACCACATCTCTGGTTTTCTTAGCATCACTATTGACTTCAGGAAAGTGATCTACCACTAAACAAAAAGGTTGGGAGCTAAAAATATTTCTTTCTTTCTTTTTAAGATAGGGTCTCACTCTAACTCAGGCTGACCTGGAACTCACTATGTAGTCTCAGGGTGGCCTTGAAATCACAGCAATCCTCTTATCTCTGCCTCCCAAGTGCTGGGATTAAAGGCGTGCACCACCATGATCCCAGCACTCAAGGGACAGAGGTAGGAAGATTGACATGAGTTCGAGGCCACCCTGAGACTACATAGTGAGTTCCAGGTCAGCCTGAGCTAGAGTGAGACCCTACCTCAAAAAACAAAACAAAGCCGGGTGTGGTGGCGCACGCCTTTAATCCCAGCACTCGGGAGGCAGAGGTAGGAGGATCGCTGAGAGTTCGAGGCCACCCTGAGACTACATAGTGAATTCCAGGTCAGCCTGAGCCAGAGTGAGACCCTAACTTGAAAAACCAAAAAAAAAAAAAAATATATATATATATATATATATGGCTGGAGAGCAATACCCACATAAAGCCAGATGCACAAAAGAGATGCATGTATCTGAAGTTCATTTGTAATGGCTAGAGGCCCTGGAGTGCTCATTCTCTCTCTGCAAATAAAGATATAAAAATGTTTTTAAGAAAGGTTGGAAAAGTATATTAGTTAGAGTAATACATGAGAGTGTTTGATCACACAAGCATGCTCAACATGTGGCTTTCAAGGTACACCGAGCATCATCATTTCAAAGGTATATAGGAGCCTGTGAGGAAGATGCCAGGCCAGATCTGGAAGCAATGCGTATAGTTTACATTCACAATCCATTAGCAGAGCTAGTTATGGTCTGTGTCTACCTGCAAAGGAGGTTGGCACATGCATATACAGGTATCATGGAAGAAGGGGAGAGTAGATTTTGGTGAATAAGAAATCCATTCCTGTTAATGCCAAATAATGCAGAACCATGCCAGTTTCTCCTGGCACAAGCAAGTTCTGCATACTGACCAAACCTCAGCCAAGTAAACATGGTGCCATTGTAATGTCATCATCACTAGGGTTCTACCAAAATCCTCCTCAAAATCCTCTGTCCTTTTTTTTTTTTTTTTGCCATCTTCCAAGCCCCCAGTTATTTTAATATCTGGAATATATGAAAAAAAGTGTAGAGGGCTTAATGGTTAAGGCATTTTCCTGCAAAGCCAAAGGACCTTGGTTCGATTCTCCAGGACCCACGTAAACCAGATGCACAAGGTGGTGCATGCATCTAGAGTTCATTTGCAGTGAATGGAAGCCCTGGCACACCCATTCTTTCTTTCTCTCTCTTTCTCTTCCTCTGCCTTGTTCTCTCTCTCAAATAAATAAATAAAATATTTTTTTTTAAAAAAAAGGGCTGGAGAGATGGCTTAGCGGTTAAGCGCTTGCCTGTGAAGCCTAAGGACCCCGGTTCGAGGCTCGGTTCCCCAGGTCCCACGTTAGCCAGATGCACAAGGGGGCGCACGCGTCTGAAGTTTGTTTGCAGAGGCTGGAAGCCCTGGCGCGCCCATTCTCTCTCTCTCCCTCTGTCTTTCTCTCTGTGTCTGTCACTCTCAAATAAATAAATAAAAACTTAAAAAAAAAAGAAATATTAAAAAAAGAAAAAAGATGTAGATCAAAAGAGGTAGACAAAGAAGAAGGCAGCACTGAGAACCCGAAGATTCTAGGAAAGAAGATCTAGGAGTAGAAATTCAGGATATTTTCACAGGAAGTGAACCAAAAAGGGGGGAAAACAATGGCTGCAGCTGATAACTGTCCTCAAGGGCAGGGGCTGGCTTGTCTCTGTGATCCCAAAGGAGCAAATACACAGTGAGAACCTGATGACCTACGATCAGTGAGCATGCATTCCATAGACCTAACTAGGCTCTCCTGTATTTCTTCAAGAATGCTTGTCAGACACTTCTGAAACGCCTTCAGCCCATCATTAAGAAAAATCCAGAAGGCATATGGGAAGACTGGGTAAGTGTTCCTCTTCATTTGTAACTGCATTGGCTAATGATCCAAACCAGTGCTGAGAGAACCCCTCAACAGCGAGAGTCACCCCACATAGAAACGGTTTACTAAGTCTCTATCACAGCCATACAGTGTGCTCCTTCCCCTTAGCAAAGATTTCCTGAGTGGGTTTTTGTCAAGGGTAGGATTATCAGAGGTTGAGAAGACTGCTCGAGGATGCATGCCGCCTACAGATGCAGAGAGCACACCGAAAACAGTAGTCACTGGAAAGAGGAACCGCCAACAGGTTTCTGCATTCGGCCTAAGGAGAACAAGACGGCGTGTTCCTGAGCTGCACTGCAGTTTCGATGCTCTCAGTGACGGAGAGGAGACCCGAAAGGCTTAGTCGTTATTTAATATGTCTCCAAGGAAATGGCATGATCTCTACTAGGCCCTACACCATTTTGCATATATGTATATGTGTGTGTGTATATATATCCATATATAGAGAGAGGGGGGGGAGTAAGTCTGGGGAATTGAACTTGGGCTGGCAGATTAGACAATTGAGCACCTTTAAACTGCTGTTGAGCCATCTCCCCAGCACCTCCTATGCCATTTTGTTTGTTTAATTTTCAAGGTAGTGTCTCTAGCCCAGGCTGACCTGGAATTCACTATATAATTTCATGGTGGCCTCAAACTCATATTGATCCTCCTGCTTCCTCTGCCTCCCAAGTGCTGGGACTAAAGATGTGCACCACCATGCCCGGCTCCTTTACCTTTTTTCATGAGAACAACTTTTTAAAGATTTTCTTTTTTTTGAGGTAGGGTCTCACTCTAGGTCAGGCTGACCTGGAACTCACTATGTAGTCTCAGAGTGGCCTTGAACTCACAGCGATCCTCCTACCTCTGCCTCTCCCGAGTGCTGGGATTAAAGGCGTGTGTCACCATACCCAACCTTTAAAGATTTTTTATTTGTATGTGTTTGTGTGTGTGTTGCCTGTGTCATGGTGTGTGTGTTGGAGGTTAGCAGAAAATTTTCAGGTTGGTCTTCACCTCTCCACCTCTTTTGAGCCAGGGTTTCTCCTCTGGATCTCACTCCAGTCTTGAGATATGGCTCGGCTCTTGTTCTTTGCTGAGCTCCTAGCCGGCTTCCAGAAAATTTTCCTGTCTCTGAGGCCTCCCACCATCTCCCTGTCAGTGGGCTGGGATTATAGAAGACTTCCATGACTTCCAGCTTTTTACTTTTTCAAATTTTTTTGTTGTTGTTGTTTGTTTTTCAAGGTAGGGTCTCACTCTAGCTCAAGCTGACCTGGATTTCACTATGTAGTCTCAGGGTGGCCTCAAACTCATGATGATCCTCCTACCTCTGCCTCCCGAGTGCTGGGCCACCATGCCTAGCTCTTATTTTTTCAATACTTTTTTAAAATTTATTTAACAGCAGAGAAAGAGAGAATGACAGAGAGAAGGGGTGAACATTCCAGGGCCTCTTGTCACTAGATACATGTACCATTTTCTGCATCTAGTGATACACGGGAACTGGAGGATCTAACACAGGCTGTCTGGCTTTTCAAGCAAGCACTAACTGATGAGCCATCTTTCAGCTTCTTACAAGGGGTAGGGGTATGATGGAATTTGAGTACTCAAGCTTGAAGTCTTTATCGACTGAGTCATGTGCCCTAAAGGACTTTTGAACTTACTCTGTATACCATCCATATCATAGGATTCTATTTCATATTTTGTCCAATTCAGACTTTTAAATTGATTTGTGTGTGGGTGTGTACACATGTGTGCATGCTAGGACCTCTTGCAACTGCAAACAAATGCCAGACATTTATGTGGTGGCTTGGCAATTGAACCCCAGCCAGCAGGCCTTGCAAACAAGCACCTTTAACTACTAAGCCATCTTCCCAGCCCCCAATCCAGACATTTAAACTCCATCAGGAGGAAATTGTAAATGGACCAGTTAAGGAGAAACTCTATTGAGTACTCTCATAATGCCTGCAAAGAACCTGTAACAATGAGCAGCTGTCAATTTTCATACATAGAGTGGTTGGGTTTTTTTTCTTTTTTTCAAAGTAGGTTCTCGCTGTAGCCCAGGCTGACCTGTAACTCCCTCTGTAGTCTGTAGCCTCCTGAGTGCTGGGATTGAAGGCGTGCACCACCACACGCAGCTAGAATGTTTTTATTTTCACCTATCAAATGTATTTATTTAATACCTCCTAAATATGTCCATTTTGCAGATAGAAGCAGCATTTGAACAAAGAATCAGTCTTTCAGCCACTGGATATTTCAGGTAAAAATTCAAATAGTATCTTGACTTAGCTTAAAAAGTATAAATAAATCCCAGCACTGGGAGGCAGAGGTAGGAGGATCGCGGAGAGTTCGAGGCCACCCTGAGACTACATAGTGAATTCCAGGTCAGCCTGAGCCAGAGTGAGACCCTACCTCGAAAAACAAAAAATAAAAAAACAAACAAAAAAAAAAGTATAAGTAATCCAGTTGCTTTGGGCCACAGTTCTCTGGTTTGTAAATGAGATCATATTACACAATCATGAAGATCTCTCCTAGTCCCAAAATTCTGTTCACATAAGCCCCTGGGTGGTATATCTAAAGCAAGATTAATGGGGCTGAAGAGATGATTCAGCAGTTAAAAGGCACTTGCTTGCAAAGCTTTACAGCCCAGGTCCCATTCCCCAGTACCCACATAAGGCCAGCTGCACAAAGTGGCACATGCATATGGACTTTATTTGCAGGGAGCAGGAGGCCCTTGTTTACTCAGGCTCACTCTCAGTCTCTCTCTCTCTCCCAAATAAATAAACAAATCATCTTTTAAAATACCATAGTAGGTTTTAAAACACTCTTACCATCATTATTTACATTGATTGATAGGCTGTGGTACTGTGGATTGAACCTATGGCCTTGTCCCTACGATACTTTATTGCAAGTAGTAAAAGAATGTCATCATTACAAATAACTTGCAACTCAACTTTACAACGCTCCTGCCCTTTATCATTAAACCTTTCTCTTTGGAAGCAGCCTCGTTTTGGGACAAAGTAATAACCACTAATTCCTTATGCAGTATCTGTCAAGGAGAGCATCTCAAAAAAATTCATGTTAGTTAAATAAGGCAAAGACAGAAGAGCTGGTTATCAAATGCAAGAAGTATATGATATTACTTTTATAATTCAGTGAAATAAAGCCACCAAACTACCCACAAAAGGAAATGCTCATGGAGAAAAAACAAAAAGGAGGAGATGGCTCAACCCAGTGCATTGTACCTAAGGAGTTCCCAATTCCTGAGATCAAGAGGAAAGCAATCTAGTACTCAGTCTGAATATATTGTTAGGGCTAGGGATGTAGCTCAGGGGTAGAGTGCTTGTCCGGCCTAGGCAAGGCCCTGAGTTTGATTCCCAGCACTGCAAAAATAATAATAATAATGAAACAGCAGTATTCAATTATATATCTTCTAGTATAAATTTATCTTATATCTTCTATCTATCTATCTTCCAGTATACATTAATGAATTGACTTACCAGCTCTCTCTCACCAGCCCTCGGTTACCATCAGAACACTGGTTTACCTAGCATGGCAGATGGAGTCCCTCTGGAACACTGATCAAGATCAGTGGAGCTTCCCAGTGTGCAGGCAGGACTCCAGCTCATGTTTCAGACTGCCTAGCTGGGGAGTACCCTCTTTAAAACAGGCAAACACCCAACCAGGTTGGACATTCAAGGTAGCAGTTTAAATGAGTTAAAAGTTGTTTGAGCCGGGAGTGGTGGCACACGCCTTTAATCCCAGCACTCGGGAGGCAGAGGTAGGAGGATCGCCGTGAGTTCGAGGACACCCTGAGACTCCACAGTGAATTCCAGGTCAGCCTGGGCTAGAGTGAAACCCTACCTGGAAAAAACCAAAAAAAAAAAAAGTTGTTTGAAATAAACATCAATCAAATGAACTATTATCATAAAATGCTAGTGGTTTTTCTTAAAGGAATTGACATTCTTTGCATCTTCTGCCCCTCATCCCCAATCTAAAGCACTTTCTTTCTTTAGGGGCTACAAGGCCTTCATGAACTGGGAGGAGGGGGAGGGCGACCCATTTCCATACTATGTCTATGGAGCTGCATGTTCTGAAGTTGAAATTGATTGTCTGACAGGTGCTCACAAGGTAAGCTATGTTGAACTTTCCTCTTGGCATGTCAGACCAACAAAATCACACATTATACATTAAGGAGCCCAACCAACATTGTTATATAATATTCAATTTCTTATTTATTTATTTATTATTCTTTATTTGATTTTATTTTGGTGTTTGATTTTTCAAGGTAGGGTCTCACTCTAGCCCAGGCTGATCTGGAATTCACTATATAGTCTCAGGGTGGCCTCGAAATCACAGCAACCCTCCTACCTCTGCCTCCCAAGTGCTGGGATTAAAGGCGTGCACCACTACTAGTATAAGATTCTCTTAATTTTACTTTATTTATTTATTTATTTGACAGAGAAAGAGGGAGAGAGAGAATGGGTGCACCAGGGCCTCCAGCCACTGTAGACGTAACTCCAGATGCATGCGCCCCCTTGTGCATCTGGCTAACATGGGTCCTGGGGAATCAAACCTGGGTCCTTTGGCTTTGCAGGCAAATGCCTTAACCGTTAAGCCATCCTTCCAACCCTAGAATAAGATTCTTTTAATTCCATGGGAATTTCAAAAGATTTAGCCTCATTCTGGAATTTCCATATAAAAATAATATACTATTCAAAAAGAAACCGCCTGTGCCTTCTAAACTTAATGTATTAAATTTTTTGTCCCATTTCAGACAAGATCACTTTCCATAAGTTTTACCCAGAAGAAGGTTTCATTCCTAAAGGAAAGACAAGTTATCTAATCTGAAAGGGAATATAATTTAGCAAAATAAATTAGCGATATGCTAATGTTTCTCCAAATTCTATTATCTCAAGGATACTCTGACCTCTAAAGAAATAGGTTTGAGGACAGTAGCAGATGAGCACATCAGAACTGGTCTCAACCTCTGCCCTTGCTACCTTCCAGAATCTTGCAGGCCGTCAGACTTATACATGCAATATGGTTATGTTTTGTTTTGTTTTCAGTAAAATGGCAACAATATCCCACTGCCATGGGGACTAGATGAACTCATGAATCTCTTTTTTTTTTTTTTTTTTGAGGTAGGGTCTCACTGTGGTCCAGGCTGACCTGGAATTCACTATGTAGTCTCAGGGTTACCTCCAACTCACAGCAATCCTCCTGCCTCTGCCTCTGCCTCTGCCCCCCGAGTGCTAGGATTAAAGGCGTGCTCCACCACGCCTGGCTTCATGAATCCTATTAGAACTGTGAAATCAGGGTGAAAATGAGGTGGACAGCCAGGCTCAATTATGTACCAGGCTCTCTAACACACAAGCATGCCATGGACTGTGGAGTCACTTAATAGGAGTCAACACAATGAATGCAAACCATCTTCCAGGGTCACTGCCAATCTTGCCACTATCTTTTGAAAAGCTTAGTAAATGTCTTAACAACTCTAATATTGATGAGGATTTGGGGTAGTGGTTCTGGAATAGCAAAAGACTTATTGAATAAACTTTAAAATCATATGTTTAAAGCAAGTTTTTAATGGGGTACTTTTTTTTAATTTTGGGGCAGAAAATCAGAACGGATATCGTCATGGATGCTTGTTGCAGCCTAAATCCAGCTATTGATATTGGGCAGGTAGGTGCCAGCCCACCTAGGTGGACACCCCTTTCTAAGAAAGTTCAAGGGATAACGAGTTTCTTAAAAGGATACAGTGTAGGGCTGGAGAGATGGCTTAGTGGTTAAACGCTTGCCTGTAAAGCCTAAGGACCCTGGTTTGAGGCTCCATTCCCCAGAACCCACGTTAGCCAGATGCACAAGGGGGCGCACGCATCTGGAGTTCATTTGCAGCAGCTGGAGGCCCTGGTGCATCCATTTTCTCTCTATCTGCCTCTTTCTCTCTCCCTCTCTCTCTCTCTCTCTGTCACTTTCAAATAAATTAATTTAAAAAAAACATTTTAAAAAGCTGTGAAGACACTTGCTAGGTTCAGTTCCCCAGTACCCACATAAACCAGATGCACAAGGTGGCACAGGCATCTGGAGTTTGTTTACAATAGCTGGATGTCCTGGTGTGCCCATTCTCACTCTCTTGCTCTCTATCTGCCTTTGTGTGTGTGTCTCAAATAAATAAATATAATTTTTTTAAAAGAAAAGGATACAGTGTCACAAAGCTTGAAATTGTCTCCCTTCAGATAGAAGGTTCGTTTATTCAAGGAATGGGCCTTTATACCACCGAAGAGCTGCAATATTCCCCAGAAGGTGTCCTATACACTCGGAGCCCAGATGAGTACAAAATCCCAACCATCACAGATGTTCCTGAGCAATTCAACGTTTCCTTATTGCCATCATCCCAAACACCACTGACCATCTACTCATCCAAGGTAAGCACCAGAGCTGGCCATCGGCCAGAGCAGCGGCTTAGGAAACGTGGTCAATGAAAGTCAGAGGACAAAATAAAAACAAACCGAGCCAGGCGTGGTGGCACACACCTTTAATCCCAGCACTTGGGAGGCCAAGATAGGAGGATCGCTTTGAGTCCGAGGCCACCCTGAAACTGCATAGTGAATTCCAGGTCAACCTGGGCTATTCAGTAAGACCCTACCTCAGAAACTAAAAAAAAAAAAAAAAAAGTAGTGCTTATCTGGACAAAACCACTTAGAAATGAATCACCTAGACAAATTCGAGATCCAGGAAAGAGAACAAGCTACTTCATGGCGATCATGGACCTGGTTTTGTTAATTTCTTCTTTCACCAAAAACACTAAACCTGGCGGGGCGTGGTGGTACACACCTTTACACCTTTAATCCCAGCACTCGGGAGGCAGAGGTAGGAGGATTGCTGAGAGTTCAAGGCCACCCTCAAACGACATAGTGAATTCCAGGTCAGCCTGGGCTAGAGTGAGACCCTACCTTGAAAAAACAAAAACAAAAGAAATTCAAACAAACAAAAGAAAAAACACTAAACCTTGGACTAAAAGTTTAGACTTCTTGAGAGAATTACATTTTAAGAACTTTTTATTTGTGTCAGACATGGTGGCACAGGCCTTTAATCCCAGCAATCAGAAGGCAAGAGGTAGGAGGATCACCATGGGTTGGAGGCCACTCTGAGACTACATAATGAATTGCAGGTCAGCATGGGCTGGAGTGAGACCCTACCTTGAAAAACAAAAACTAAGTGGGGCTGGAGAGATAGCTTAGTGGTTAAGGCAGTTGCCTGCAAAGCCTAAGGACCCAGGTCTATTCACCAGTACCCATGTAAGCCAGATACACAAAGTGGCACATTCATCTGGAGTTCATTTGCAGTGGTGAGGCCCTGGCATGCCCATTTCGCTCACTCCCTCTCTCTCTCTCTCTCTCTCTCTCTCTCTCTCTCTCTCTCTCTCTCTCTCTCTCTCTTCCTCTCTCCTTCCCTCCCTTTCTTTCTCCAGGTATAATACCAGCACTCATGAAACTGAAGTAGGAGGATCACTGAATTCAAGGCCAGCCTTGGGCTACAAAGTTCTAGGTCAGCTTGGATTACAGTGAGACCTTGCCTCAGAAAAACCCAAAGGGGGAGGGGAAAAAAAAAAGACAATGAAGCTGGGCATGGTGGCGCACGCCTTGAATCCCAGCACTCAGGGTAGGCAGAGATAGGAGGATCGCCAAGAGTTTGAGGCCACCTTGAGACTACATAGTGAATTCCAGGTCAGCTCTGAGCTAGAGTGAGACTCTGCTTCAGAAAAAAAAGAAAGAAAGAAAGAAAGAAAGAAAGAAAGAAAGAAAGAAAGAAAGAAAGAAAGAAAGAAAGAAAGAAAGACAATTAGAAGAATACAATATTGAGCTGAGTGTGGAGGCTCATGCTTGGTGCAGGAAGCTCAAAGCCAGCCTATACTACATGGTGAGTTGCAGAGCTACAGAGTGAGGTTCTACAAAAACAAAAGAATACAATAATAGGGCTGGAGAGATGGCTTAGTGGTTAAGCGCTTGCCTGTGAAGCCTACGGACCCCAGTTCGAGGCTCAATTCCCCAGGACCCACGTTAGCCAGATGCACAAGGGGCGCACGCGTCTGGAGTTCATTTGCAGTGGCCAGAGGCCCTGGTGCGCCCATTCTCTCTCTCTCTCTCTCTCTTTCTCTCTCTCTCAAATAAATAAATAAACAAAAATTTTTTAAAAAAAAAGAATACAATAATAAGTGGAATTGAAGGCACAGTGCATTTGCAATCTTAGAAAGCAGTGTGGCAGCCAGGTTTGAAAACCTGGGTTCATGTCCCTGTCTCACATCCTCCTGTGATCTTAGTCCCTACCACCACCTCAGAAAGGCTCAGAAAGCCAGACCCAGAAATGAATCTACAGCAGTGGATCTCAACCTGGCGTGGGGATAATTTCTTTTCCTACTTCCTCCCTTACACATATAGAGAGAGACATCTCTGCTATCAATCACAACTGGGGTAGAGGGATTCTACTGCAGAGGCCAAGGGTATGGAGAAACAACCTTCTACATGCAAGACAGCCCCCCCACAACAAAGGATTATTTGGTCCCAAATGTCAGTAGTGTCAGGAAGCAAAGACAGCATCCAACCTTTAATAAGGGCTGAACTAAAGCAATTAAAATAAAGGTCAACCCTGCTTGCTTTGCTTCATGCAGATTAACTTCACCTATGTCTGGGATGTAAAGTCTTCTTTCAAATCTCTTGGTATTTTAGGAGTGTGAATTGATTTTCTGTTTTGAAACAAGACAGGAATTTCATCATTTCCAAACTGATTCCCCCTTTCAACCCAGGAATTTCCTCTGGACTATGGTGATGAGGCCACAGAAAATCCAAAAGCCAGGAGAATCAAAAGACCTTTGGACTCCTGGATTGGAAATCATTTACAGGGGAATGCAAAAGACAGTTTAAACTGGGCATGGTGGTGCATGCCTTTACTCCCAGCACTCAGGAGGCTTGAGTAGGAAGATTGCCATGAGTTCAAGGCCAGCCTGGAACTACAGAATGAGTTCCAGGTCAGCCCTGGCTAGAGTATGTCCCCGATTAAAAAAAAAAAAAAAAAGGCAGTCCAAAGCAGGACATGGTGGCACACGCCTTTAATCCCAGCACTCAGGAGGCAGAGGTAGGAGGAATACCATGAGTTCAAGGTCAGCCTGGGCTAGAGGGAGACCTTACCTCAAAAAAACAAAACTAAACAAAAATAAATAAATTAATTAAAAAGGCAGTCCAAAGAGAGCTTCAGGCCATCAAGAGTTTCAGACAGATCAGAATGATAGTCCATGCCTGTAATCCTTACACTTGGGAGGTAGAGGTAAGGGGATCAGGAATTGGAGACCAGCCAGGGCTAGAGAGAAAATTCCAGGCCAGTCTGGGTTACAAAGCAAGACTTCTCAAACAAAACCGAGGCCCATTCTTTCTCTCCCTCTGTCTCTCTCTCTCTCTCTCTCCCTCCCTCTTTCTCTCTGTTAAATAAATAAACAAAATGTGTTTTAAAAAATAAAATAAGGGCTGGAGAGATGGCTTAGCAGTTCAGCGCTTGCCTGTGAAGCCTAAGGACCCCAGTTCGAGGCTCGGTTCCCCAGGTCCCACGTTAGCCAGATGCACAAGGGGGCGCACGCGTCTGGAGTTCGTTTGCAGAGGCTGGAAGCCCTGGCGCGCCCATTCTCTCTCTCTCCCTCTATCTGTCTTTCTCTCTGTGTCTGTCTCTCTCAAATAAATAAATTAATTAATTAATTAAAAATAAATAAATAAAATAAAATAAAATAATTTGAAAAAGAAAATAAACAAGGGGAAAGTGTGGAGGGGGAGGGAGGGAATATAATCATGGAAAATGCTAATAAAAATTAAAAAAAAAAAACAAAAAAAAGACTGGAAAAAAAATAAACAATAGAGAAATTGAAGACACCCAGCATCAACCTCTGACCTCCACATGCACATATATGCACATACATACACGTGTACCCCCACACATATGAGCACACACATATGGGACTGGAGTTGCAGCCCAATGATAGAATGTTTGCCTAGCATGTACAAGGCCCTGAATTCATTCCCCAGCACTGACGGTGATGGGGAACATTATCAGGTAGCTGGGACCTTTGAGCCACTCACAAGAAAATTATGAGTTTGCAGGTCGCCTGTGGAGTGTACTATGTACAAATAACAGGTACCAGCCAGGCACCAGATATGCTCTAGATGCTTTGGGCTTTCTGATCCCCCCAATCCCACCTCCAGTGCCCCCAATGCCTACATCCCACAGCAAAGGAACAGAGGTGACCCAAGCCACCCAGCTGTCCCCTTCAGACAGGATGTGGGAGACTGTTTCTCCATTATCCCCAGCACTCCCCACCGTCCTCACTCATTTGCACCCTGTCTGCTATCTGCGCACGGTGGGTCCACAAACTTTCCCAAGTCTGCACTCTGGTCTAGAAGCACAAGGCGTCTCTGAACCTACAGTCAGAATGATGTCTTTTTCTCTCTGCTTGTGAAGTTGGCCAGTTCAGCCCACTGAATATTCTTTACTAAAAAGGGGACTTTCTGCTAGAGCAGCTTCTGGCCCAGAGTTTTCAAGTGTGCCACTACCCCCTGAGCATCTTCCCATTTGTGAGCAGACATCAGGTAAGGGGAGTGCAGGGCTGGCAGGTAGGCAGGCTGGGTGGGAGATGGTCCAACGCAAGGTCAACCAGAGGAAAGACTCTCCAGGCCCAGGCAAGGGTGCTGGGAGGAGAGAGAGAAAAAAAAAGGAAAACAAATTTTAAAAAATAAAAAGGGTACTTTCCACTCATAAAAACTCATGTGTATACCTGTGTGTACGCATGCACATGTGCATACACACACACATTGACTTTTTTTGTTTTTTTGTTTTGTTTCAAGGTAGGGTCTCACTCTAGCCCAGACTGACCTAGACTATGGAGTCTCAGGGTGGCTTCAAACTCATGATGATCCTCTTACCTCTGCCTCCCGAGTGCTGGGATTTGAAGGCATGCGCCACCACGCCCGACTTGACTCCTTTCTTATAGAACAAAGAAGATTAAAGATTTGGAAAGTTTAAGATTTTGTTTTGTTTTTTTTCAAGGCAGCTTCTCAATCTAGGTCAAGCTGACCTAGAACTCATTCTATAGTGCCAGGCTGGCCTCAAACTCATGATGACCCTCCTCCCTCTGCCTCCCAAGTGCTGGGATTAAAGGCATGTGCCATCACACCCAGCAGGTTTAAGATTTTAATAAGTACTCAAGCTTTACTTGGTCAATAGATCAGTCGATAGACATTTGAAAACCAATTTGTGTGAGGCTTTGCATCAGGTACTGAGGAGGTAACAATGGAAAGGATTGGGGGCTGGAGAGATAGCTCAACAGTTAAGGTGCTCACCTGTAAAGCCTAAGGACACAGGTTTGATTCCTCAGCACCCACATAAAGCCAGGTGTACAAGGTGGCACATGTGTATGGATTCTATAGTGGCTAGAGGCCCTGGCATGCCCATTCTCTCTCTCTCTTTCTCTCTCGAATAAATAAGATATATTTTTATTTATTTACTTGCAAACAGAGAGAGAAAGACAAAAGAGAGACAGATAGAGAACGGGCATACCAGGTCCTCTAGCCACTGCTAACGAACACCAGACACATGTGCCCCTTGTGTATGTGGCTTATGTGGGTCCTGGGGAATCGAACCTGGGTCCTTTGGCTTGGCAGGCAAATGCCTGAACTTCTAAGCCATCTCTGCAGCCCTCAAGTAAGTAAATAAAATATTTTTTTTAAATAGATTGGGCTCTTGCCCTCTAGTAGTTTAGTCTAGTAGTGTAGAAATTTCTGAAATGAATGTGCTTTTTGCAGGGCCTTGGGGAATCCGGGATGTTCCTTGGGTCATCTGTGTTCTTTGCCATCACGGATGCAGTGGCCGCAGCACGCAGAGAAAGGGGTCTAGCCGAGGACTTCACAGTGAGGAGCCCAGCAACGCCAGAGTGGGTTCGGATGGCCTGTGCCGATCGGTTCACCGACATGGTAGGAAGTCACTAAAAGTCCTAAAAGGAAATTTTTATTTTCTGCATCTTAGACTTTTGCATAAATTTATGACCGAAGTATGTCTAGCTGATCAAATTATAAAGTGAGGATGGGAAAGATAACTTATCAGTTAACTTGCTTGCCTTTGAAGCTTGAGGACCCAGGTTTGATTCCCCAGAACCCACATAAGCCAGATACACATGGTGGTTCATGTATCTGGAGTTCATTTGCAGTGGCTAGAGGCCCTGGTGTGCCCATTCTCTCTCACTCCTTCTAGTAAGTAAATAAAAATAAAATAAAGGGAATAGAGAAGTGGCTTAGCGGTTAAGGTACTTGCCTATGAAGCCTAAGGACCCATGTTCAATTCTCCAGTACCCACATATGCCAGATGCACAAGACACGTACATCTGGAGTTCGTGTGTAGTAACTGGAGGCACTGGCATGCCCATTCTATCTGACTCCCATCTCTCTCTCAAATAAATAAATAAACAAAATTATAAAATGATAATTATATCATTATACATACATAATTATACAGTTATATATAATGAAATTATAAAATGATATAAAATGTCAGGGCTGGAGAGATGGCTTAGCAATTAAGGCACTTGCCTGCAAAGTCTAAGGACCCAGGTTCAATTCCCCAGTATCCATGTAAACCAGATATAGTGGCATGTGCATCTTGAGTTTGTTTAAAAATTAAAATTAAAAAAATGATTTTTGAAAACCCAACAAATTAGATAGCAGGACATGGTGGCATATGCTTATTATCCTAGCAGTCAGGAAGCTGAGGCAGGAGGATTGCCAGGAGTTTGAGGCCAGTCTGAACTATAGCATGAGATACTGCCTCAAAGAAAAAAAGGAAGGAAGGAGAGAAGAAAGGAAAAAAAAAAAAAGAAACCATACAAGTATAGCTTGTATAAAGTACTTTAAACTTTTGCTAAATTTTTTTTAGTTCTTTTAATTGAGAATTTTGACATATGACCATACTAATTTGTCTTCCCCTCCCATTACCCTCTTTTATCCACCCTCCACCACCTGTGTTCCAGTGAGCCCCCCCATTCCAAGTAGTTCTTCTGTTTGGATATCTCATTTTTCCCCCCCTTTTTCCAAGGTAGGGTCTGGCTTTAGCCCAGGCTGATCTGTAATTCACTATGTAGTCTCAGGGTGGCCTCAAACTCACAGCAGTCCTCCTACCTCTGCCTCCCAAGTGCTGGCATTAAAGGCATGTGCTACCTCACCTGGATAGGACATCTCATTCTCTTTGTCCTCTTCCGTCCTCTGTGTCAGCATGTTGATGCGCTCAGATACATGCAGGTCTTCTTGGGGCAGTGACGACCGTGAGGTCATGAATGCACTGGTCAGTTCGTGTCCAGGGGACAGTACCCCCGAGTACTCCTTCCTACCCTGTAGCTCTCACATTCTTTTTGTCCCCTCTTCTGCAATATTCCCTAAGTCTTGGAGATCGT
Source organism: Jaculus jaculus (assembly GCF_020740685.1). Classification (NCBI taxonomy): domain Eukaryota; kingdom Metazoa; phylum Chordata; class Mammalia; order Rodentia; family Dipodidae; genus Jaculus; species Jaculus jaculus. The sequence goes on along the minus strand of NC_059105.1, from coordinate 39,370,460 downwards.
GATGAAGATGTGTTATTAAGCACCGAACTCTCCATAGCCTCTTTGGTGAGTTTTGAGTCTCCTCAGTATTTACTGCCATCTCCATAGAGAAGCTTCCCTGCAAAGTAGTGAGAGCAGCACAGATTTTTTGTTGTTGTTATTTTTAGTTTTTTGAGGTAGAGTCTCCCTCTAGCTCTGACTGTCCTTGAAGCCACTATGTAGTCTCAGGCTGGCCTTGAACTCACAGCGTTCCTCTACCTCTGCCTCCTGAGCACTGGGATTAAAGGTGCGCCCCACCACACTCAGGTAGCACTGATTTTCTTTCTGCTACTTCCTTCTGCATTGTTTCCTAAACCCTGGTGGGTGGGATAGAGAAGTCGCATCCACACTGGACTGTCTTTTCCTGTCATCTTGGTAAGTCTTGGGTCCTCCCAGTATTCACTGCCATTGGCTCCTTCAGCACGCGTGGGCACGTTTTGCCTGTCTGTCCAGTCATGTAGCTTGCAGGCTCCACTGCTGGTGAAGACTGTTGACTGAGCCGTGCATGGTGGCGCACGCTTTTAATGCCAGCACCTGGGAAGCAGAGGCAGGAGTGTGAGTGTGAGGTCACCTGGAGACTACATAGTGATTCCAGGTCAGCCTGGGCTGGAACAAGACCCTGCCAAAAAAAAAAAAAAAAAAAGATTTTTGATGACTCTTCTGACTCTTCTTGGGGTTTGCTGTTCAAGTGCTTTTAGAATGCAAATTGTTTCTTTTTAAAAAGTACCTGTCCCTAGGAGTGCTCAGCACTGCAGTATCTCTATCCCACCTTCCAAGGCTCAGGGTCCATTGCGGAAGAGGTGGCGGAAATAACATAACGTAAGAGCCAAAGGAAGGGTAGGACTCTTTACAACGTGCTCCCTCCAGACACAAAATGGCCTGGATATCCATGACCTCACAGTGCCTGACACCACCTACACAAGACCATCATAATAGGAGGAAAAGATGACATCAAAATAAAAGAGAGACTGATTGAGAGGGGGAGAGGATATGATGGAGAATGGAGTTTCAAAGGGGAAAGTGAGAGGAAGGAGGGAATTACCATGGGATATTGTTCACAATCATGGAAGTTGTTAATAAAAAAAAAAAATCCTTGGAGAAAGTGAGGGTGGAGGAAGCATGTGACAACATAATAAAAGCTATAAATGACAAAAAAAAAAAGTACCTGTCCTTCAATGTGCCTCCCCCACAAAAAAAAAAAAAAAGTTTATTTACATGCCTTTAATCCCAACACTGGGGAGGCAAAGGTAGGAGGACTTCCATGAGTTCAAGGCCATGCTGAGACTACATATTGAATTCCAGGTCAGCCAGGGGCAGAGCTAGACCCTACCTTGAAAAACAAAACAAACAAACAAAAAAAAAAGCCTGGGCTGGAGAGATGGCTTAGCGGTTAAGCGCTTGCCTGTGAAGCCTAAGGACCCCGGTTCGAGGCTCGGTTCCCCAGGTCCCACGTTAGCCAGATGCACAAGGGGGCGCACGCGTCTGGAGTTCGTTTGCAGAGGCTGGAAGCCCTGGCGCGCCCATTCTCTCTCTCTCCCTCTATCTGTCTTTCTCTCTGTGTCTGTCGCTCTCAAATAAATAAAAATTAAAAAAAAAAAAAAAAAAAAAGCCTGTCCTCATGCTGTGCTTCTGGCCTTGCTACCTCTGCAAGCTTTGCCCCCACCTTGACCCAGATAATGCCAAAGCAGGGGGAGGGGCTGCTTACAGGCACCCAGGGACTCACTGGAAAAGCCCGCCCCAGCACAGCCCGATGACTCAGGAACCTGTCCTTAGAGCTCACTGCTCATCCTGCAGGCATCTGGGCTGCTTGGAAAGTCTTACATTTTTATTCATTTATGTGTGTATGTGTGTGTGTGTGTGTGTATACGTACGCGTACTACCACATGTACACCTGACTCTGTTGCTGCTGCAAATAAACGTGAATGTGCCACTTTAAAATATTTTTAATATATTTATTTTTTAATTAGTATACAAATAATAGGTTTCCTTGTGGCATTTTCCTACATAATTTGATTTTTTTTTAATTTATTTGAGAGCAACAGAAAGAGGCAGATAGAGATAGAGAAAGAATGGGAGTGCCAGGGCCTCCAGCCACTGCAAACGAACTCCAGATGTGTGTGCCCCCTTGTACATCTGGCTAACGTGGGTCCTGGGGAATTGAGCCTCCAACCGGGGTCCTTAGGCTTCAAAGGCAAGTTCTTAACCGCTAAGCCATCTCTCCAGCCCCATAATTTGCTTTTTTATTGACAACTTCTACACTTACAGACAATAAACCATGATATTTCCCTCCCCTACTTTCCCCTTCATAACTCTGCTCTCCATTATATCCCCCCCCCCTGTCCATTAGTCTCTCTTTTAATTTGATGTCATCATCTTTTTCTCCTATTATGAAGGTCTTGTGTAGGTAATGTCAGACACTGTGAGGTCTTAGATATCCAGGCCAATTTCTGTCCAGACAGTTGCACTGTAAGGAGTCCTACCCTTCCTTTGGCTCTTACATTCTTTCCGCCACCTCTTCTGCAATGGACCCTGAGCCTTGGAGGGTGTGCGATGTTTCAGTGCTGGACATTCTTCTGTCTCTTCTTCTCAGCAATATGTTGCCTTTTGGGTCATCCCGGTGGTCATCGCCATCTGAAAAGAGAAGCTTCTCTAATCAGGAGTAAGAGTGGCATTAACATATGAATATGAACATTGAGTGTAGTGCTTTCAGGGCAATTTGGTGAGAATAATGTATACATTTATCCAGATAAGAGCAGGCTTTATACCACTAAGGCACATGACCTCCCCTGCTTTTGATTAGGTTTTCAGTATTTTATTTTATTTATTTAATTTTTATTTATTTATTTATTTAAGAGAGGGGAGAGAATGGGCACACCAGTGCTTTCTGCCACTGTAAACAAACTCCAGACACATGAGCCACCTTGTGCATCTGGCTAACATGGGTCCTGGGGAATCAAACCTGGGTCCTTTAGCTTTACAGGCAAACACCTTAACCGCTAAGCCATCTCTCCAGCCGTGTACACTTTTTTTGTGGCCAGCTTTATGTGGATGCTGGGGAGTTGAACCCAGCTCTGAAGGCTTTGCAACAAGCACTGAGCCTGCCATGTTCCCAGCCCTGTATTTTAAGTCTCTAAAAAGTATTGCCCCTGTGGTTTTTGTTTTTTCACTTGTAGTGTCAAAAAAGTACCCGCTATGGGCCTGGAGAGATGGCTTAGCAGTTAAGGCGTGTGCCTGCAAAGCCAAAGTACCCAGGTTCAATTCCCAGGACCCACATAAGCCAGATGCACAAGGTGGCACGTGCATCTGGAGTTCATTTGCAGTGGCTGGAGGCCCTGGTGTGCCCATCCTCTATCTGTCTCCCTCTCTCTCTGCTTCTTTCACTCTCTCTCAAATAAATTTTTAAAAAAACTTAAAAAAATATCTGCTACGTTATTTAATTGAATCACCTCAGGAATATTGAAGTAGGATCAAACCTAATAGAGAGAGAGAGAATGGGCACTCCAGGGCCTCCAGCCTCTACAAATGAACTCCAGACACGTGCGCTGCCTCGTGTATCTGGGGAACCCACCTGGAGTCCTCAGGCTTTGCCAGCAAGCACCTTAACCACTGAGCCATCTCTCCAGGCCTGGTCCATGCTTTTCCTAAAAGCATCTTAATTTCAATAGTAGCAGATAGCCTTGACTGAGCACCTAGTAAACACTACATCTACTCCTCATTAGCCATCACAACTTTGTCAGGTCCATATCGTTTTCCATACTTCACTACTGAGGAGACTGGGAGATAACGATGTGCCTGAGCTGACCCATCACCTAGCAGAGGGAGCGAATTCAAACACAGGCTGTCTAGCTCCACTGCAGCACACTGCCTCCCCAAAAGAAAAGAAGTGATTCATCACTCCCTAAAAAGAAATGTGGGTTTTCCCAACCATAGTAAAAGAAGCCACAGCTGGCCTTGTTGGCACACACCTTTAATCCCAGAATTAGGGAGGCAGAGGTAGGAGGAAGCTGCTATGAGTTCGAGGCCAGCCTGAGACTACATCATGAATTCCAGGTCAATCTGGGTCAGAATGAGACCCTACTTCAAAATAATACTAATAATAAGCCCCAAAACTTGACAGACTTCTTCAGAACAAACAGCCATAGACTGAAAGACTGACTGTATCTGAATTACTCATTTCCTTCCCCTGCCTGGTTCTTCTCTCTCATTGAATCTAATTCAATCACATTATGCTCCAGTAATTCCAACCATTCCATGATTTCCATCCAAGTCTTCTCCCAGCCAGTGGTGTCGACATTTGTCCCATTCCATGGAACATAGTAACGGTGGCTGTCACCTACTTCTACTCAGTCCCTTCTCTACTGGCAGGGCCAGGAAATTGGAACCTGGCCTCCTCCTCTGGTCAGGCCACCCTGACCTTGCTCATGAAATGGCAACTGTGACATCATATCATCTCACACAGAAAAGCTTAATTAGGCACTTTTGACCTTCAAAACCATGTTTTCAGTCACGCGTGGTGGCACATGCCTTTAATCCCAGCACTCGGGAGGCAGAGGTAGGAGGATCACTGTGAGTTCGAGGCTACCCTGAGACTACAAAGTGAATTCCAGGCCAGCCTAGGCTACAGTGAGACCCTACCTCAAAAAAAAAAAAAAAAAGAATAGGTGGTCTAGGTATCTGCCCAGCATTGCCAGGCTCTTTCCTGGGCAGGTAGTGCTGAGGGAAGGACCAGGCCTGCTGGTTCCTCCCTAGGGGTTAAGAAGGATGATGAGCGTTGGATGACCCAGACCTCTCCTGGTCACCGGAGGAAAACCACACTGAGTCGGGAGTCTTTTCGATGCAGGAACTCGCAGAAACAACTCACTGCATTACTCTGAGCAGTTGCCTATATCATGTTGGGGATGAAGGCGGGGATTTTAGGATGGGGGCAGAGGTAAGGGCCAATAGTAAACTGTAGCTATTGAAATGGTAATTGCAATTGCCACGCAGAGGTGGCAGGCCAGAAGCCATTAGGCGTCTTGCTGAGTCCTAGCTGGCCAGAGACAGGTCACCAGACTTTAGCTAGGCTCAGGAACTTCCACTAGACCTCATGCCTGGGCCTTTCAGAGCCCAACACAGCATAACTGATTCTCAGCACTGAAAACGAAAACAAAAAAAGAGATGGGGGAAAGAAGGCAGGCAGGAAGGAAGGAAGGGAGAGAGGGAGGGAGGGAAGGAAGGAGGGAAGGAGGGAAGGAGGGAAGGAAGGAGGGCCGAGGGCTAGGGATGTGCCTTAGTTGGTACCTTGCTGGCCCAGCATGCACAAAGCCCTGGGTGTGTCCAGTTCCTCCAGCTCTAACCACCATGCTATGACTCATTCAAGCCGTTGTTGAGTGTCCAAGCACACCAGCTGTTGCAGTTACCTTCTCACTGTTAGGACAAAACACCTGACCAGAAGCAGCTCATGGAAGGAAAGAGTTTATTTTGTCTTACAGTTTTGAGGGAAAGTTTCATCATGGCAGGGGAAGAATGGCAAGGGTGTCACATCTTGTCATAGCACTGGCAAGCAAGGATGGGTTATAAAAATCCCAAGGTCGGGCTGCAGAGATGGCTTAGTGGTTAAGCGCTTGCCTGTGAAGCCTAAGCGCCCCGGTTCAAGGCTCAATTTCCCAGGACCCACGTTAGCCAGATGCACAAGGGGGCGCTTGCATCTGGAGTTTGTTTGCAGTGACTGGAAGCCCTGGTGCACCCATTCTGTCTCTGTCTCTCTATCTGCCTCTCTCTCTCTGTCACTCTCAAATAAATAAATAAAAATGAACCAAAAAAATTTTTTTTTAAATCCCAAGGTCCACCCCCAGTGACGTAACTCCTTCAGCAAAGCTCTGCCCCCAAAGGCCCTACAGCTTTCTCAAATTGCCACCAGCTAGGAACCAAGTATAAGACTTAGTCACAAGCACATGAGATCACAGGGTCCATTTTACATTCAAACCACCACACCAGGCATTGGGAAAATTGCAGCAGATGACATGGATACCCCTGCTTTTGTGCAGTTTGCCTTCTAGTGACCCCAGGTCCATCTCTATCCTAGTTCAAAGCAGCCTTATAACTGGTCTCTCCACACCTGCAGCCGGTGGTTTGTGGATCTGTCCTGGAAAGTGATGCATGGGCCTAAGACACACCTCCACATTGCCCCCTGTAGCAGCCTGGGCAGTTCTTTTGTTGTTTGTTTTGTTTTGGTTTGGTTTGCTTTGCTTTGCTTTGTTTTGTTTTCCAAGGTAGGGTTTCACTGTAGCCAGGCTGACTTGGAATTAACTATCTAGTCTCAGGGTGGCCTTGAACTCACAGCGATCCTTCTACCTCTGCCTCCCAAGTGCTACACCACCATATTTGGCTTCTATTTATTTTTTTAATTTTTTTGTTTATTTTTACTTATTTATTTGAGAGCGACAGACAGAGAGAAAAAGAGGCAGAGAGAGAGAGAATGGGCACTTCAGGGCCTCTAGCCACTGCAAAGGTACTCCAGATGCATGCGACCCCCTGTGCATCTGGCTAATGTGGGTCCTGGGGAATGGAGCCTTGAGCCGGGGTCTTTAGGCTTCACAGGCAAGCACTTAACCACTAAGCCATCTCTCCAGCCCCTGTTTTTGATAAGTAAGATTATAGATGGTTCTGGAAGCACCTCAGGATTGTAATCTGATAAGATAAAAACCAAGGGTTACAAATACTGCACAAGGAAGTTAAGACATGTCTTTTACTGTAAATGAGAATTCTTGTGAGATTCCCAGAAAATTTCAGGGTTACACATGGAAAAGGAGGAAAGGGCATACTCAACGGTCATGCATACTTGGCCTTAGACATGAATCATCACTCTTTTAACATTCTCTGTATGTGTATAGTGTCCCTGCATGCATGTATCCATGTTCATGCATGTGCATGTGTGTGCAGGTGCATGTGCACATGTATGTGTATGAGTGTGGAGTACAGAGGTCAACATCCGGTGTCCTCCTTAGTCACTCTTTTTTTTTTTTTTCCCCGAAGTTGGGTCTCCCTCTAGCCCAGGCTGACCTGGAACTCACTCTGTAGTCTCAGGGTGGCCTCAAATGCACAGCGATCCTCCTACCTCTGCCTCCCGAGTGCTGGGATTAAAGGTGTGCGCCACCACGCCCGGCTTATCCTCAGTCACTCTTGACCTACTTTTTGCAATAGTGTCTATTGTCATACTAGAGCTCACTTACTTGTCTAGACTAGCTAGACAAATGCCACTGCCTCTGCCTCCCCAGTGCTGGGATTACCGGTGTTCACCACCATGCCTAGCTTTGCACGTTTGCATGGCAAGCCCTTTACCGAGTGTGGTGGTTTGATTCAGGTGTCCCCCATAAACCTAGGTGTTGTGAATGCTAGCTCCCCAGCTGTTGGATATTTGGGAATTAATGCCTCCTGGAGGGAGTGTATTGTTGGGGGCAGGCTTAAGGGCTTTATAGCCACTTTCCCCATGCCAGTGTTTGGCACACCCTCCTATTGCTGTGTTCCACCTTATGTTGGCCAGGGGGTGATGTCCACCCTCTGCTCATGCCATCGTTTTCCCCTGCCATCGTGGAGCTTTCCCTCGAGCTTGTAAGCCAAAATAAATCTCTTTTTCCCAGAAGCTGCTCTTGGTTGGGTGATTTCTAACAGCAATGCGAACTGGGCTGCAACACCGAGTCACCTCCCTAGGCCCTATTTTAACTTATCTGGAACATCTCTATGTAAAAGCAATCTTGAGTCCATGTACGCAACCTCCTCAGCAAAGGTTGCTAGTTGTGCTGCAATTCTTGACTCTCAGCTAGTGGAGACGTTCAACCAGACACTGGTCTGGGGCTCTTTTCTCCTTTCCAGTGCCCCCTTAATTTTCCCCATCTTTCTATCCTGCCTCAGGGTGACAAAGCTGGCCGCAGCCCTCCAGCACACAGACATGAGACGCTTCCCCTTGCCCTAAGGAGAGACGAAACTTCTGAACTTGCGCTATGAGGCTGAGCCCTTAAAGGCCAGCAGGTCCGTGGCCCATGGGCTCTTGCCAACCGCTTCTGCCTCCATCTGTCTCTTGTGTGTCCAGTGACAAAGCTACTGCCTCTGACCAGAGTCTCTGCTTTGCTCTTCCCTCTGCTTGGAACCATTCTCCTTTTCCACAGTTGCTTAACCACACTCACCTCTCACACTTCTTCAGTTATTCTCCACCTTATTGTTGTTGTTGGTTTCTCGAGGCAGGGTCTCCCTCTAGCCCAGGCTGACCTGGAATTCACTATGTAGTCTCAGGCTGGCCTCGAACTCACAGCGATCCTCCTTACCTCGGCCTCCCGTGTGCGGAGATTAAAAGCTTGCAGTGCCACACCTGCTAGATCCATTTTTTAAGCAGAAATGATGGTAAATGGCTCAGTACTTTTCCCTTGGAATTAAATAAAATAATACATGTAAAAATACTGGGTTAATAAGAGTCACTCTGTAAATATTAGACTTAAGTTTTCCCCTGAATACCCACACCGTTAATGACTATCTTCAAAACATGCCTCTCCCACCAGGCTGAAAAAGTGTTTCCACATTAAATCAATTGACTTGCTGAGGCCAGAACAAATAACAAGTGGTAACTAAGAGCTTCATTTTCTTGGACAAATTGGCTTCACCAAAAAAGTAGGGTTTACTAAAAATTTTAAGAAATTTTTTAAAAATCCTTTTATTTATTTATTTGCAAAGAAATAAAGAGAATGGGTGTACCAGGGCCTCTTGACACTGAAAATGAACTCCAGATGCATTTGCCACTTTGTGCATCTGCCTTTATGTGGGCTCTGGGGAATCGAACCTGGGCCAACAGGCTTTGTAAGCAAGTGCCTTTAACCACTGAGCCATCTCTCTAGCCCTTTAGTAGCCCTTTGGCTACTAAAAATATCCAATTGAGCAAGCTTTTATTTTACCAAGAGTTTGTTCTTTGTTTTTGTTTGCATTGTTTACTGATATTTTTCTGTCTGGGGGCTTAATTTCTGGTGAGAGCAGTGTTGCAGAAGACAGTTCAGCTCTGATCCCAGCAGAATAACTGGGCTCTGCCCACCATGGCCAGAAAACCATCATCTCGAAGTGCTTTCCTTTCTGGTGATGAAAGAAAGAAAAGTGGGTTGCTCAGAAAATGTGTTTTGTAGCTGGGCATGGTGGCTCTCACCTTTAATCCAGCACTTGGGAGGCAAAGGTAAGAGAATCACCATAAATTTGAGACTACATAGTGAATTCCAGGTCAGCCTGGACTAGAGTGAAACCCTACCTCAAAAAACCACACACACACATACACACAAAAAAAAAAAAATGTGTTTTGTATAGTCATTTACAATTCCAAAAGAAAAAAAAAAAGGTAAATTCCCTTAAAGATACACAAAGAGACACATAACAGTTTCAAGCTGAACTGCTCCCTAGAAATAAGATTTTTAAATTTTTTTCTAATACAAGATTTAAGAAGAAAAATCCTCAGAAAGCAGACATCTAAACTGGGCATGATGGCACACACCTTTAATCCCACCACTCGGGAGGCAGATGTAGGAGGATCACTGTAAATTCAAGGCCACCCTGAGACTACAGAGTTTATTCCAGGTCAGCTAGGCTAGAGTGAGACCTTAATCAGAAAAAAAAAAAAAAGATTTTACATCTACTTGAAGAAAGTGTTAATAGGACAGATGAAAACAAACCTTGAAACTGTGCTTACCTTGTTTTTTTCCAATAGCAAAATAAAATAAAATAAGACTGAATAGTTGTAAAAATAAGGTATATGTAAAGTCTGAAGCTCCATGATAAAGGACTTGCCTAGAATGTATAAGATTCTGGATGCAATCTCTAGCATCAGTGTTTTGGGTTTTTTGTTGTTGTTGTTTGTTTTGTTTTGTTTTGTTTGAGGTAGAGTCTCATTCTAACCCAGGCTGACCTGGAACTCACAGTTATCTCAGGGTGGCCTCGAACTCACAGTGATCCTCCTACCTCTGTCTCCTGAGTGCTGGGATTAAAGGCATGTGCCACCATACCTGGCCAAGGAATTTTGTTTTTTTTTTTTTAAGGTGGTGAGAAAGGTGAGATATAAAGCTGGGCGTAGTGGCACATGTCTTTAATCCCAGCACTGGGGGGGGGGGGAGACAGAGATAGGAGGATCGCCATTAGTTCGAGGCCACCCTGAGATGACATAGTGAATTCCAGGTCAGCCTGGGCCAGAGTGAGACCCTACCTTGGAGGGAAAAAAAAAAGTGAGATATATGTGGGTTTCCATAGTGGAAGGCATGGTAAACCCAGTTAGCAAATTGTTTCCATTTCCTGGGAGTTAAAATCAAACAACTAAGCCTAGAAACAAGTTTGCAAATGGGTTTTTAGCTCACACCACCATTTCCCTAGTGATGCTGACTCATGAGGAATTCTTGCACGCCGCCCCCCCCTTCCCAAGGTCTGTGTCGTGTTCAGCGGAGGCCTTTCATTCTTAGATCAGCACTCCATTCCAAACCGCCAGGCCTGTCCTGCCAGTCTGCAAAGCTGGTCTAGTTTCTGAGGGCCTCATTTCCCCTGTGAACCCCAAGACTGTCTCCTTTCACTGCCTCCCCTCCCTGCACAGTACTTGGCCTCACCAGCCTGCTTCTCAAGCTCTCTGCCTGCTGCTTTTGCAGCTCTAGATGCCCAGACTCAGTGAGAGTTGGTAGCATTAAAGGTACCACCTGTCTACTTTCAAAAAGGAGCCTCTCCGCCCGGGTGACAGAGGCGTGCATGACCACATTGCATGCTGCGGGCTGCCTGGTCTACATGCCTACACTCATCACAACTGGTCCACCCCAAACACCAGTCCCTCAAGATGAAGCTGATTTTCTCTGGGTTGGGGAGAGCAGGGGAGGGACATGTGGAACTTCCAGTCCTGCGAGGTTGCATTCCATGTCCTGGGGTTCAAATACCACACACAACACGTAGAAACCTGCTGTCCCCGTGGTGCTCAGCTCGCCACAGATAATTGGCAAGATCTGGCACATGGATTCTTTGACATGGGAAACAGAAGCAACTGTATGACTCAGGACAGACTTTTCAGACTGTAGCCTCCAACGGTGTCTTGGACCTCCTGTCCCGTTTCTATGAGACGTGCATGCACACCCATGTGCACACACACTCAGACAGTCCTGTACTCGTTCCTTACCAAATTCTTCTCCCAGATCTCATGCTGCCTTGTATGAGGGGTTATTGGCACAGCACTTGTAAAACTGGTTCCTCTTTAAACATGCTATGCCAGGATGCAGGAACTGAATCCTTGATGACAATTCACACAGTAGGCATTCTTACTACGGAAGGGGGCTTCTCTGATCGTGTTGTGTTGTGTGTTGCTACATTGCTAGAGATGAAACTGGGATCCTCACACAGGCTAGGCATGTGCTGTTCCACTGAGCTACATCCTCAGCCCTGTGACACTGGTATTGAATATATAGCTGTCGAAAAACTCTCCTACCTAGTTTCTGAAAATGTACTCCTTAAATTGGGTTACTCAAAAGGAACACCGGGACTAGGAAGAACTCCAGAAAGGAAAAAGAAGATAGCTGAAATCCATGTTAAGAGAGGAGACAGCCAGGCGTGGTGGCGCATGCTTTTAATCCCAGTACTCAGGAGGCAGAAGTAGAAGGATCACTGTGAGTTCAAGGCCACCCTGAGACTACATTGTGAATTCCAGGTCAACCTGGGTTAGAGTGGTAGAAGTAGGAAGATTGCTGTGAGTTTGAGGCCAGCCCAGGACTACAGAGTGAGTTTCAGGTCAGCTGGGTGAGGGGGAAGCCAGACTCACGTGTATCCAAGCAACACAGGGGTCCATGCAGGAGAATGCCACAGAGAGGAAAAAAAAGTAAGACAGAAAGATGAGAGCCTTTACATGTAAGGGAAGACCAGATTGGTTTGTAGATTTGGAGGGCAGACCCTAGGGCCAGCCCACCAGGGTAGTCTTATCTACATAGTATGCCAGACTGTGGGCAGCAGGAGCCACTGTAGATCCATCAGACACAAGTTCCATTTCTGCCAAGAGTTCCATTCTTGTGCCAGGGTAAGGTGGCATGTGGGGTGGCAGCTCCTGGTTCTCTCTGGGCCTCGATCTCTAAGTGAAACTGCTTAAAAGAAGCCAGCCTTCTCTTACTCTTCTTGCACACCTGCACTCCCAGGACTCTGGAAACTGAAGCAGAAGGGTTATTAATTTAAGGACAGCCTTGGCCACATAGCATGTTCAAGGCCAGCCTGGTCTAAGTTATCACTAAGGCACTGCGGACCAAACCTTTCTTTGGAATATGCAGGATTCAGACAGCTCAGGCCTGCTGAGTTTATCCTCAACTGCATTGTGATGGCAATGATGAGCCCTAGATAGGTGCCAGCTAGCAATGATAGTGGCTGTCAGACTAAAGAACCAGGCCCAGATATTATTTCTGAAGCTGAGCTTCAACTAAAAGTGAAATTGGGGGCTGGAGAGATGACTCAATGCACTTGCTTATAAAGCCTGACTGCCTGGGTTCGACTTGAACTGGGGACTCCCCATTATCCATGTAAAGTCAAATGCACAAAGTGGCTCATGCATCTGGAGTTTGTTTGCAGTGACAGGAGGCTCTGGTGCACCCATAATTTCTTTCTCTTTCAAATAAATAAATAAAAATATTTTTTTTATTTATTTATTTGAGAGCAATAGACACAGAGAGAAAGACAGAGGGAGAGAGAGAATGGGCACGCCAAGGCTTCCAGCCTCTGCAAACGAACTCCAGATGCGTGTGCCCCCTTGTGCATCTGGCTAACATGGGACCTGGGGAACCGAGCCTCGAACTGGGGTCCTTAGGCTTTGCAGGCAAGTGCCTTAACCACTAAGTCATCTCTCCAGCCCCAACTTCATTTTATAATTTTATTTTAAAAATATTTTTATTTGGGCTGGAGAGATGGCTTAGCGGTTAAGCGCTTGCCTGTGAAGCCTAAGGACTGAGGTTCAATTCCCCAGGACCTGCGTAAGCCAGATGCACAAGGTGGCACATGCGTCTGGTGTTCGTTTGCAGTGGCTGGAGGCCCTGGCACGTCCATTCTGTCTCTCACTGTCTCTCTCACATCTGCCTCTTTCTCATAAATAAATAAATAATTTTTTTAAAGTGAGCTTGGTCTAGGCTTCTGTAGTGAATACATTGCTTTAATTATTATTTAATTATTAATTAGCTTCTGGAGAGCCAGTCAAGAGAGAAAAGGTGACTAGAAGAGGGAGAAGATGGCACCAACCAAGAAAAAAGTGTCCTTGTCCAAGAGGCTGGGAAACAGGCAAGACTAAAGATATGGGTGACAAGAGAAAGGGTATTGTTCTTAGCCCAGAGCAAGAGGACACTGCAGGGGTGGTGGAAAACAAGAGGCGGTAGGGTTAGAGTTTCAATCTAGCCCAGGCTGGCCTGGAATTCATTACATAGTCTCAGGGTGGCCTCCATCTCAAGGCGATCCTCCTACGTCTGCCTCCCAAGTGCTGGGATTAAAGACATGCGCCACCACGCCCAGCTGTAGTTTAGGTTTTTTGAGACAGGATCTTATGTAGCCCTAGTTGGCCTAGACCTACCTGGCTGTGTGGACCAGACAATAGAACTTGTGGCAATCCTCCCGCTTCTGCCTCCCCAGGCATATTCCACTACACCCAGCCAGGAAGCGGGTTCTGAAAAAAAAAAAAAATGGTATAGGAATCTAAATCTATATCACACTAGACAGAAGACCTTTGTCTAGGACCCAGCCCAGCCCAGCCCAGATAGAGCAGGCAGAGCTCTGTGAGCAGAGATAGTGAAGAAAAGGCCCTTAGAGAGAGGAAAACCTGGCTCTTTATTCACGTTTCAGTAGAGACTGAGAGAAACTGTAAGACTAGAACCTGTAAAGATATACTGAGAGGGGAGATTTCTGTGAATTTTTTACATCTTTTTTGTTGTTGTTGTTCTTTTATTTGTGGTGTCAGGAATCAAACCAAAGGCCCATGTACTACATCACTGAGCATTATCAATAGTATGAATAGAAAAAAATAAATAAATAAAAAGCTTTATGGACTCTGTATAGCTTTCCATTATTGCAGCTGTTTTTGTTTTTAACACCTCTGTAGGGCTGGGAGGTATTGCTCAGTTGTAGAGTGCTTGCTTAACCTGTACAAGATCTTGGGTTCAATCCCCAGCACCAAAATAAATCTTGTATAATTTAAAAATAAAACCTTTGTGGAGGTGGTGCTATTACCCCAGCATTCAGAAGACCATGCAAGAGGATCTCTATGAGGTGGAAGCCAGCAATCTAGGCCATGTAGAAAGTTCCAGGCCAACATAGGTTACAGAACAAGACCCTGTCTCAAAAATAAGATAATAGGGCTGGGGAAATGGCTTAGCAATTAAGGTATTGCCTGCCACACCTAAGGATCCCTTTTCGATTCCCCAGGACCCATGTAAGCCAGATGCACAAAGGGGGTGCTCGCATCTGGAGTTTGTTTGCAGTGGCTGGGGACCCTGGCGTGCCCATTCTCTCTTTCTTTCTGCTTCCTCCTCTCTCACACAAATAAATAAAGAAATAAAATATTTTTAAAAAATAGTAATATGATTGCAGAGACATTTATCATACCAATAACTGGGGGCTAACTCCACAATGCACGACCCATTTTCATTAACAAGGAGGGTCTAATGGGAGGGGGTAGATCACAGATGAACCTAAATAATGGTACCAAACTGCCTGTATTTACTGAAAAGAAAACTAAAAAATTAAATTAAAAAAAATAGTAATATGATAATAAAATGAAATGTGAAATGAAATAAATAATAAAACCCTTGTAGGTCAAAGGCAACCCTTTAAACAAAAACATGACCACATGAGTGGGGTGTGGTGGGTTAGAGCAAGACCTACCTCAAAAAACAAATAAACAAACAACAACAAAAAAAGCTGGCCTGTGGTGGTGCACGCCTTTAACACCAGCACTTGGGAGGCAGAGGTAGGAGGATTACTGTGAGTTCGAGGCCGCCTTGAGACTACATAGTGAATTCCAGGTCAGCCTGGGCTAGAGAGAGACCCTACCTGGGAGATGCAGGGAGGAACATGACCCCAGGGAGTATGACGGCTTTTTTCTGCTTTGGGGCCAAACCTAAGAGGAAGGGTTATGAGGACCACAGGAAGATAAAGGAGTCAAATCACCGAGGTTGGAGCAGAGGATAGTAGAGAGTTTGGGGCTTAACTAGCAAGAGCACAGTATCATGCAAATCATTTGCCTAATGGGACAGAGCTGTTACTCTAACCCTGCTGGGATAAACCTGTCCCTGCCTAGCCACTTTCCCTTCCCATGACCCCTCCCCCAAATATATTCAAGTGATATATTATCTTTTTTGTGGGGGGTCATTTCTGAAAAGTTTTAAAAATATATTTTATTTATTTATTTGAGAGCGAGAGACAGAGACAAAGGCAATAGAGAGAATGGATGCACCAGGGCCTCTAACCACTGCAAATGAACTCCAGGCACATGCGCCACCTTGTACATCTGGCTTTACATGGGTCCTGGGGAATAGAAGTGGGGTTCTTTGGCTTTGTAGGCAAGCACCTCAACTGCTAAGCCATCTCTCCACCCCAAAACTTTTTGTTTGTTTGTTTTTTTCGAGGTAGGGTTTCACTCTAGTCCAGGCTGGTCTGGAATTCACTATGAAGTCTCAGTGTAGCCTTGAACTCACAGTGATCCCCCTACCTTTGCCTCCCGAGTGCTGGGATTAAAGGTGTGCACCAGCAAGTCCGGTTCCAAACCTTTTTTTTTTAATTTTTAAATTTTTATTAACATTTTCCATGATTATAAAAAAAATCCCATGGTAATTCCCTCCCTCCCCCCCCATACTTTCCCCTTTGAAATTCCATTCTCCATTATATTACCTCCCCATTACAATCATTGTAATTACATATATACAATATCAACCTATTAAGTATCCTCCTCCCTTCCTTTCTCTTCCCTTTATGTCTCCTTTTTAACTTACTGGCCTCTGCTACCAAGTATTTTCCTTCTCACGCAGAAGCAAAACATTTTTTTTAATTTTTTTTTTTGGTTTATTTTTATTTATTTATTTGAAAGCAACAGACAGAGAAAGAGGCAGAGAGAGAGAATGGGCGTGCCAGGGCTTCCAGCCACTGCAAATGAATTCCAGACACGTGCGCCCCCTTGTGCATCTGGCTAACGTGGGTCCTGGGGAATGGAGCCTCGAACCGGAGTCTTTAGGCTTCACAGGCAAGCGCTTAACTGCTAAGCCATCTCTCCAGCCCACATTTTATTTATTTTTTTTTTTGAGACAAGGTAGCCGTATATAGCTTAGGCTTAGCCCCAACCCCTAGGTAGATCCTCCTGCCTCACTCTCCTAAGTGTTAAGATCAGTTAGTCCACATCTTTTACAAGTTATCATTTGAAAGGAATGATGGGGTCCAATTTCACAGGGACCAGAAAAATCCTGCCTCCTCCTGTGAGGTTTTTTTCAAACCTTGAAGATTTGATATCATTTTTTTCCAGTGAAATACTACAGTGGCATTGTCTTACAATGTTAAGTATTTGTTTTCTGTCTTAGATCCCCAGAGAAGATTCTAAGACAGTGAAACCTTGGTCTATACCTGTGGCATAACCTGCTGTCAGCCTCTAAAAGGTAATATCGTTAAGTAAAATGACAATTAACTCAAAGAGAAAAAAAATCAGTCAATCCAGTGATTTTCAAATTGTGTTTCATGGGAATCCTAAATTTAAACAAGTGTTCATTCAAATCAGTGTGTCTTATGCAACAATTTAAAGAGAAATACTAAATATGTACAGCTTTGGATAATGACAGCTGAAGTCAAGACATTATAGCCAGCATCAAAGTTTTTCTTTTCAAATAAGGTAAAGGAACTAGAGAGAGAGAGAGAGAGAGAGAGAGAGAGAGAGAGAGAGATGGTTCAGTGGTTAAAGGCGTTTGGCTTGACTGCTAGGGTTCAATTCCCTAGTACCACACAAACGCCAGGTACAAAAGTGGCATGTGGGTCTGGAGTTTGTTTGTACTAGCAAGGGGCCCGGTGTACCCATTCTCTTCTTTCTCAAATAAAATAAAAATACTTAAAGTAAAAAGTAATAATGTGATAGATTAAGGCATTTGGGATTTGTTTGTTTGTTTGTTTAGGAAAGGGCTCACTCTAGTCCAGGCTGTACCCAAACTCATAGTGATCCTCCTACCTCAGCCTCTGAATGAGGAGATTAAAAGCATGAGCCACCTCACCTGGCTTTGTTCTTTCTTTTCTTTTCTTTCTTTATTTTTTTAAGAAAAAATTTATTTACTTATTTATTTTGTGTGTGTGTGTTTGTGTGTTATGTATAGGAACACAGACCAGCACTTTTTGCTGCTGCAAATGTTTGCATAGCTGGCTTTACTTGGGTGGCTTGGGAAATGAACCTGGGCCGGCAGTGCCTCTAACCACAGAGCCATCTATCTCTCCAGCCCTATTCTGTTTTTTGAGATAGGGTCTCATGTAGCCCAGGTTGGCCTTGAATTCACTATGTAATTGATGCTGGCCTTGAACTCTTGATACTGCTGTCTCCACCCCTCCCAAGTGTTAAAAATGCAGGTGTGTAAAACAAAACAAACAAACAAAAACTAGAGCCAGGCATGGTGGTGCACGCCTTTAATCCCAGCACTTGGGAGGCAGAGGTAGGAGGATGGCTTTGAGTTTGACAGAGTGAATTCCAGGTCAACCTGGGCTTGAGTGAGAACCTATCTCAAAATTGCCATCCTCCCTCCAAAAAAAAAGAACAACCAACTAAGGCTGGAGAAATAGCTCTGCGGTAAGGTGCTTGCCTGCAAAGCCAAAGGACCCAGGTTTGATTCTCCATGACCCATGCAAACCAGATACACAAGGTGGTGCATGTGTCTGGAGTTTGTTTGCAGTGGCTGGAGGCCCTGATGCGCCCATTTTTTTTTCTCTCTCTCTCTAATAAATAAATAAACCAAAAAAAAAAAAAATAGGTGTGTGCCGTAATGCCCCACTAGATTAAAACATATTAAATATCCTATTCTCTGATTTATGAGAGAAATACTTCCAACTTGAATGCAAAAACACCAAGGTTTGAAACCTATTGATTTCTACATTTATAATTAACTGGTGCTACCTGAAGAGTTATCTGTTGGTATTGATTGAATTCAGCTGCTCCAAATTTGTGCCGCTGACTAACACAAAATTTGGAGCAATGAAGGCTTTGGAGAATGGCTATAGAGACTCCTTGCTAAGAGGAAATCTTGCTTTTATACACACATAACGAACAACAGAAAACCCGAAAACAAGCTGGGCGTGGTGGCACACGCCTGTAATCCCAGCACTCGGGAGGCAGAGGTAGGAGGATCACCATGAGTTCAAGGCCACCCTGAGACTATATAGTGAATTCCAGGTCAGCCTAGGTCAGAGTGAGACCCTACCTTGAAAAACCAAAAAAAAAAAAAAAAAAAAGAAAAGGAAACCCAAAAACATTCTGGCAGAGAGAACTATATCATACATTCACAGAAAAGTGAATATTTTTCATTGGTATTTAATTTTCAAATTAACCCAGGAGTATTAATATATACTTGGGCAATTTTTTTTTTTTTTTTTGGTTGTGTGTTTGTATTTTTGAGGTAGGGTCTCCCTCTAACCCAAGCTGACCTGGAACTCCCTCTGTAGTCTCAGGCTGGCCTTGAACTCTTGGCAACCTCTGCCTCCCAAGTGCTAGGATTAAAGGTGTGCCAGCTCATGCCAGCTCATGATGCCAGCTCAATGTTTTGTTTTTGTTTTTGTTTTTTGGTTTTTTTTTGTGGTTTTTCAAGGCAGAGTCCCATTCTAGCCCAGGCTGACCTGGAATTCACTATGTAGGCTCAGGGTGGCCTCAAACTCACGACGATCCTCCTACCTCTGCCTCCCAAGTGCTGGGATTAAAGGCATGTGCCACCATGCCCGGAGCAGCTCAGTGTTTTTAATAAATCACAATAATGGGTGGGCACTTGCCGTGTCCTGATAACAAGAACAAATCTTATATTTTTGTAAAATAATGATTTTTTTTGCAATATAGTAATTTTTTTTTTTTTGAGGCAGAGTCTCACTGTAGCCCAGGCTGACCTGAAATTCACTACATAGTCTCAGGATGGCCTTAAACTCATATCAATCCTCCTACCTCTGCCTCCCCAGTGCTAGAATTAAAGACATGCGCCACCACACCCAGCATAATTTAGTAATTTCAAAACACCCCCAAAGAATGTAGAGCAGAATTATCTAATCTCTTTACTCTCTCACTCTACCTTTCTTTCTCTTTCTAAATATTAAAGTTAGGGGCTGGAGAGATGGCTTAGCAGTTAAGCGCTTGCCTGTGAAGCATAAGGACCCCGGTTCGAGGCTCGGATCCCCAGGACCCACGTTAGCCAGATGCACAAGGGGGCGCACACGTCTGGAGTTCATTTGCAGAGGCTGGAAGCCCTGGTGCGCCCATTCTCTCTCCCTCCCTCTATCTGTCTTTCTCTCTGTGCCTGTCGCTCTCAAATAAATAAATAAATAATTTTTAAAAAATTTTTTAAAAATAAATAAATAAATATTAAAGTTAAATGTGACATATCTTTATTTATTTGATAGAGAGAGACACAGAGAAAGTGAGTATAGGCATGCCAGGTCTTCCTGCCACTACAAACAAACTCCAGTTGCATGTACCACTTAGTGCATCTGGTTTTACATGGGTACTAGGAAATCAAACTCAGATCTTCAGGCTTTGCAGGCAAGCACCTTAACTGCCAAGCCATTTCCCAGCCCTTTGTTTAATTTGGTTTTTTTGGGGGGGGCGGGGGTTCAAGGTAGGATCTCACTCTAGCCCAAGCTGACCTGGAATTCCCTATGTAGTCTCAGGGTGGCCTCAAACTCATGGTGATCCTCCTATCTCTGCCTCCTGAGTGCTGGGATTAAAGGCACGGACCACCACACCCGGTTTAACATTTTTTTTTCTTTTTTCTTTTTTTTTTTTGGTTTTCCAAGGTAGGGTTTCACTCTAGCCCAAGCTGACCTGGAATTCACTAAGTAGTCTCAGGGTGGCCTCGAACTCAGTGATCCTCCTACCTCTGCCTTCCTCCCAAGTGCTGAGATTAAAGGCATGTGCCACCACGCCCGGCTTAATTCTTTTTCTTTTCTTTTCTTTTTCTTTTTTTTTCTAGAGAGAGCGAGAACAAGAGAGATAATTGGTACACCGCGGCCTCAGCCACTGCAATCGAATTCTAGACACTTGTGCCATCTAGAGGTCATGTGAAAACTTATGCTTGCCTCACCTTTGTGTGTCTGGCATACGTGGGATGTGGAGAGAGAGCAAACATGGGCCCTTGGGCTTCGCAGGCAAGAGCCTTAATCACTGAGTCATCTCTCTAGCCCCCCCCATGAATATTTTTATTTATTTATTTGAAAAGAGAGAGAAAGAAGAGAGTATAGGTACATCAGAGCCTCATGCCACTGCAAATAAATTGCAGACACATGTACCACACTGTGTATCTGGCTTTAAATGGGTACTAGGGAATTCAACGTGGGCCAGCAAGCTTTGCAAACAAGTGCCTTTGAGGCTGGGAAGATAGCTCAGTGGATGAAGGTGCAAGCAAATGGGATGGAGAGATGGCTAAGTGGTTAAGGCACTTACCTGCAAAGCCTAAGGACCCAGGTTCAACTCCCCAGTACCCAGGTAACGCCAGATGCACAAGGTGGTGCATATATCTGGAGTTTGTTTGCAGTGGCTGTAGGCCCTGGCGTGTCCATTCTCGCTCTTGCTCTCTCTCTCTCCCACTCTCTCGAATAAATAAATAAATGAAATGAAAGGTGCAAGCAAGTACTTTAACTGCTGAGCCATCTCTCTAACTGCACTCTGTTTCTCTGTCTTTATTTTTGAGTGTGCACATGATGATGTGTGCACATGTGTGGGCGCACACATGACAGTGTGTGTGTGGAGGTCAGAGGACAACTTCAGAGTGCTGGTCCTCTCCTTCCCCCGGGTTTCAGGCAGGGTATCTCTTGTTATTTTGTTGTTATGAAGACCAGACTAGCTGGCCCTTGAAGTTTGAGATTCTCCAAACTCTAGCTCCCATTGCTGTAGGGCATTAGAATTACAGACGCATGCACCACTTTTGTGTGGGTGCTGGAAATCCACGTCTGAAGGTTTGTGGAGCAAGCACCTCTAATCACTGAGCCATATCCCCGGTCCTATGACATAGCCATTCTAATTTTTTTTTAATTTTTATTTCTTTATTTAAGAGAGAGAATGGGTATGTCATGCAAACGAATTCCATATGCATGTGCCCATCTTGTGCATACGTGGGTACTGGGAAATTGAACCTTTGTCTTTAGGCTTCACAGGCAAGTACTTTAACCATTAAGCCATCTCTGCAGCCCTCCATTCTAATTTTTATGTAAAACGCAGCATGTAAACTACATGACAACAAAAATTTAAAAATTAAAAAAACAAAACAAAACAGGCATAGTAGTGCATGCCTTCAATCCCAGCACTTGGGAGGCAGAGGTAGGAGGATTGCTGTGAGTTCAAGGCCAGCATGGGACTACAGAATGAGTTCCAGGTCAGCCTGGGCTAGAGTGAGGCTCTACCTCCAGCCTAAGGACCCAGGTTCGATTCCCCAGTACCCACGTAAGCCAAATGCACAAAGCGGCACATGGGTCTGGAGTTCATTTGCAGTGGCTAGAGGCCCTGGTGTGCCCATTCTCTCTCTGTGTATCTATCTCTCTCTTCAAATAAATAAAATATTTTTAAAATAATGTTAAAGAAAAACAAATAAGAAAGAAAGAGCATGGCATTGTGCTTGACACACAATAAAGTGTAGATAACTCACCTACATTGACCTTATACATCTGGCTATGGTGGCACACATCTGTAATACTAATACTTAAATCCTATGCTAAACATCTTTAAAATCCGCTGACCTCATCCAGCTTCTTACTTTATAAACAAAGATGCAAAGACCAAAGGAAAATAAGTAATTACTTTAAAATTACTTAAATAGTCTTATTCATAGCTGTAAAGCTTACCAACCCAGCTTCAACTACTTGCTGTAGCATAGAACTTGAGTGATTTGGACACCGTTTTATAGCTATTTTCTCTCTCTCTCTTTTTTTTTTTCAGGTATTTCTGTTTTTCAAGTGAAACAATGGCTTGCTGATCACAGCGGGGCTCCACACTGATATGCATATGCTACTATGGGGGGAAGTCCCAAAATTTAAAAACAATATAAGTCTAATATTACGTTAGCAAAATGAATCATTATTTACAAACTATTTACTTAGATTACCTCAGCCTAGTGGTCACCAGGAAAAAAAAAATTACAGTACCAAAGCAAGCAAGTTTATTGTTGATTTATTTCTGAAAAGATCATGTAAATGCTTGCCGAAGCACGTTTCCCTTTCTGTGACTTTCCATTCTAACTGGACTGGCCATGCAGGTTACCATCATGACAACAAAGACCTTTCTCAGCAGATGAACATGTGACAACTTATCCTGGTGATGTGTTTGATTCAGTAGCCACACAGCGGCAACACCGCAAGATTTCTGCAAGTTTCTGCTTTGTTTTTACCATGGCTGTGTTTGTGTGTCCAACAGCAAAAAAAAAAAAAGTGGTATTTTTCTCATGTTTGAAGGATTGCTCATCTGGTTAACATGCCTTTGGAATTTGGAGGAGGAAACTGTATAAGACTTTTTCAATGTGTTGTCACAAAATCCTTTGCTTTTAGTCACTTATGTATTTTTATGTGTTGATGAAAAATAGCTGATCTGATATCAGGGTTTCAGAAACACTGCCTAGTTCAGTTCCCCTTACATGGAAGTAGGTAGCACAGAGCAAATGAATCCTACATTGTATTCACTCACACATTACGGTTTAAGATACGCAAAGGAGTTGGGGCTCAGTTTACAGAGAGGAGGGTTTGCTCATCATGTACCAAGTCCTGAGCTCAATGCCGAGCATATTAAAAAATAAAAATAAGCTGGATGTGGTGGTGCATACCTTTAATCCCAGCACTCGGGAGGCAGAGGTAGGAGGATCAATCACTGTGAGTTCGAGGCCACCCTGAGACTACATAGTGAATTCCAGGTCTGCCTGGACCAGAGTGAGACCCTACCACAAAAAAACAAACAGAAAAAGGGGGAGGAGGGATAAATTGTTCACATAGTTAAGTACTTGCATATTAAGCATGAGGACCTGAATCCAATCCCCCAAAACCCACGTGAAAATAAATAAATGCCTGGAGAGATGGCTCAGTGGTTCCAGTGTTTACTGGGCAAGCATGCGGGCATGTGGGCAAGAGAGCCTGAAATGGAGTTTGATTCCCCAGCAGCCTCACAAAACATCTGGGCATAGTCACGCATGCCTGTCACCCCAGTTCTGTGGAGAACAGAGAAAGGAGAATAACTGGGGTTTGTGGACATGGCAGCTGGGGGTTCAGAGGGAACCTCCATCTCAAGGAAATCCATGGATGAGAGAGAGAGGACATCCAATATCCTCTTCTGGCCTCTACACATGCATGCATGGGGCACCACACACACATAATAATAAGACATGCAGGACCCACCAAATTCCAATCTGAGTTTTAGAGGCCTTCAAAAGAGGAAAGATGAGCATTATTTGGCCCAAAAGTCAGGGAGAACTGACTACCACCCAGAACTCACTTGATCCGGCTCATCCAGCCCTGGTGTACAGAGAGACTCCTCAAGGGAATGAAGGTGAGGCAGGGCTGAGGGCGCTGGGTGACTAGGGAGAGACAATGCACAGTGAGGCTTGCCGCCTGCAGGAGGCTGTAGGTTATTCAAGGCCACAAACATGTTGGCTTGTAGGGACCAGACACAGCTGTCCACAGGCCCATCTGCTGACCTTAAAGATATCTCTAAGGCCTCCGGATCCAGAGGGAGGAAGTGAGGCAGAAGCACAAAGAGAAAGGACAAAGGAAGAGTCAGAAAAAAAATTAAGTAAGACAAATGGGCAGGTGGTAGAGAACTTTGTGGAGTGGCTAAGATGAAATAAATTGCAAGTAATTAAAAAATTTTAAAGCTGCCGGATGTGGTGGCACACACCTTTAACCCCAGCACCCGAGAGATAGAGGTAGGAGGATTGTGAGTTCGAGGACAGTCTGAGACTACATAGTCCAGGTCAGCCTGGGCAAGAATGAGACCGACCCTACCTCAAAAAAACAAAAATAATTTTTTAAAGCTCTTTTGAAAATAAATACCTTAACTGTATACTCTAATAGTAACAGGAGAAATTTATCTAATCATTTATGCTATTTTGAATGATTATAAACAGAGGTATTATTTTTAATTTCGTCTGTTAGAGCTAAATTTATTTTCCTGGTCATAGGTGAGTACTTTTGAGTACAAAAATTAGAGGAGTCTATATACAAATTATTCCTGTGAATTGATATACTGAAATCTGGATAGTATTACTATCAGTAAAGTAGTTTACATACAAATTATTCCTGTGAATTGATATACTGAAATCTGGATAGTATTACTATTAGTAAAGTAGTTTGCATACAAATTATTCTTGTGAATTGATGTACTGAAATCTGGATAGTATTACTATCAATAAAATAGTTTTGAAAACTACATGTGTTGTTTTGCTTTGAGGGAGAAATTCACTCTAGCCTAAACTAACCTGGAACTCACTCTATAGCCCAGGCTGGCCTCAAATTCCTTCTACCTCAGCCTCTTGAATGCTGAGTGGGCCACCAAACCTGGCGCAATGAAAAAAAAATTACATTTGAAGTCACATATTCGAAACTAGTTTTATGGGGTTGTCAGTAGCAGTGTGGTAGCAGCTGTAAACACAGCTCTACATTGGCTGCAACCTTGAATCTATTGAAAAAACGAATTTCAGGAGGACCCAGCATGAAGCAGAGTTGGAGTTAAGAAATTATCATTAAGGGCTGAAGAGATGGCTTAGCAGTTAAGTGCTTGCCTGTGAAGCCTAAGGACCCCGGTTCGGGGCTCGGTTCCCCAGGTCCCACATTAGCCAGATGCACAAGGGGGCGCACGCATCTGGAGTTCGTTTGCAGTGGCTGGAAGCCCTGGCACGCCCATCCTCTCTCTTTCCCTCTATCTGTCTTTTTCCCTGTGTCTGTCACTCTCAAATAAATAAATAAATAAATGAACAAAAAAATATTAAAAAAAAAGAAATGATCATTAAGTTACTAAGAAATTATTTGGGGGGGAGCTGGAAGGATGGCTTAGCAGTTAAGGTTTTTGCCTGCAAAGCCAAAAAGACCCAGGTTTGATTCCCCAGAACCCATGTTAGCCAGATGCACAAGGGGATACACGTGTCTGGAGTTCATTGGAGGCCCTGGTGCACCCATTCTCACTCACTGTCTCTCCCTCTTTCCCTCTTTCTCTGTCAAATAAATAAATAAAATATTTTTTAATTTAAAAAAAAGAAATTGAGGGCTGAAGAGATGGTTTAGCAGTTAAGGCATTTACCTGCAAAGCCTATGGACCAAAGTTGATTCCCCAGTACCTACATAAACCAGATACACAAGGTGGTACATGTGTCTGGAGTTCATTTGCAGTGACTACAGTCCCTGGTGTGCCCATTCTCTCTCTCTCTCTCTCTGCCTCTTTTTCTCTGTCTCCTCTCTCAAACAAATAAATAAATATTAAAAAGAAAAAAATTCTTCTACTCCAGAACAGCAAACATTAATACTTAATCTTATGCAATTGAGTAGACAAATAGCAAAAAGATACGTATATCTTCAAAGCCAGACATGGTGACTCATGCCTTTAATCCCAATACTTTGAAGGCTAGAGTAGAAGGAGCATCATGAGTTCAAAACAAGGATGGCCTGGCATGGTGGTGCATGCCTTTAATCCCAGCACCTGGGAGGCAGAGGTAGGAGGAATGCTGTGAGTTAAAGGCCACCCTGAGACTACATAGTGAATTCCAGGTCAGCCTAGGCTACAGTGAGACCCTACCTCAAAAAAACAAACAAAAAAAAAAAAAAAACAAGGATGCTGGAGAGACGGTTCAGTAGTTAAAGGTATTTGCTTGCAAAGCCTGACAGCCCAATTTTATTACCTAGGATCCACTTAATGCCCAAAGTGGAACATGTGTCTGAATGTATTTGCAGTAGCAAAAGGCCCTGGCATAAATAATATTTTTTCCTCAATTTTTATTAACATTTTCCATGATTATAAAAAATATCCCATGGTAATACCTTCCCCCCCTTTTCCCCTTTGAAATTCCATTCTTCATCATATCCCCTCCCCATCTCAATACTTGGTTCTTCAGCCCTACTGGTGGTTCTGGAAGCCTGTATTCATTTCCTACAGTTGGCTGTTGGGACAAATGACCACAGGCTGGGCATCTTAAGCATTCATTCCCTGGCATTTCTAGAGGGTAAGTCTAATGTCACGCTGTCAGAAGAGCTACCGGTAATGAGGAAGCATCCTTTCTCGCCTGTTCTGGTGGTTCCTGGTGTTAATTTGGCCTTTATTAGCTTGTGGTGGCATCACTCCAATCTTGGTCCCCACCACTACAGGGACTTCCCAGTGTGTCTGTCCATGTCTCCTTATCCACACAAAAACTCCAGTCACTGGCAAAGCCCATCTGTGGTGTTTTGAATCCTTACTGGAGGAGGTGTGTTTTGGGGGCAGGCTTATGGGTGTTACAGCCAGCTTCCCTTAGCCAGTATTTGGCATACTCTCCTGCTGCTTGCTTTTGTCCTCCTGATGTTGGCCAGGAGGTGATGTCCACCCTCTGCTCATGCCATCATTTCCCCCTGCCATCATGGAGCTTCCCCTTGAGTCTATGAGCCAAATTAAACCCTTTCCTTCCACAAGCTGCTTGGTCGTGTACTTTGTGCCAGCAATAAGAAGGTGACTACACCATCCTTGTGCAGTATAATGCCATTGTAACCCCACAGGTTCTTCAAGACCTCCCACCATCTTATCCTAAGTCTCCTTCACTGGAGCCAGGATACAGGCTGGTCTCAAGCCCACCACATAGCTGAAGATGACCTTGAATTTCTAACTCTCCTGCCTTTACCTCCAAATTGCTGAGATTACAGGCATGTACCACCACACCTAAATTTTGCAGTACAGGGGATTGAGCTCAAGAACATGCTGAGTGGGCACTCTATCAACTGAGTGATATCCTCAGCCCTCATTTGGCTATATTTTTCATATTTGTTCTACACATTGTATAAAAATCATGGCTTGGGGGCTGGAGAGATGGCTCACTTACCTGCAAAGCCTAACGACCTGGGTTCAATTCCCCAGTACCCATGTAAAGCCAGTTGCAGAAAGTGGCATGTGCATCTAGAATTTGCAGTGGCAGCAGGCTCTGGCACACCCCTTCTCTCTCTCTCCCATCAGCCTCCTTCTCTGTGTCTCTCTTCTTCCTCTTCTTCTTCCTCTTCTTCTTCTTCTTCCTCTTCTTCCTCCTCTTCCTCCTCTTCTTCTTCCTCTTCTTCCTCTTCCTCTTCTTCCTCTTCTTCTTCTTCCTCTTCCTCTTCCTCTTCCTCTTCCTCTTCTTCTTCTTCTTCTTCTTCTTCTTCTTGTTTTTGCTTTTTTCAAGGTAGGGTCTCTCTCTAGCCCAGGCTGACCTACAATACACTATGCAATCTCAGGCTGACCTCGAACTCACAGCAATCCTCATACCTCTGACTCCCACATGCTGGGATTAAAGGCATGCACCACTATGCCCGACCTCTGTTGTATTTTGATGTCATTTCTTCCCATCTTATTATGCAGGTCTTGTGCGTGTAGCACCAGCCACTGTGAGGTCATGAGTGCCACGGGCACTTTGTGTCTGGAAGATAGTATTACAGGCACCTATTACCTTCCTTTGGCTCTTACATTCTTGTCACCATCTTTTCCATAATGTTCCCTGAGCCATGGAGAGTTTGATAGAGATGTCTCACTTGGTTCCGAACATTCCCACTGTCACTTCTTAGCACCTTCGTGAGTTTTTGTTTTTTTTTTTTTTTTTTTTTGGTTTTTCGAGGTAGGGTCTCACTCTGGTCCAGGCTGACCTGGAATTAACTCTGTAGTCTCAGGGTGGCCTCGAACTCATGGCGATCCTCCTACCTCTGCCTCCCAAGTGCTGGGATTAAAGGCGTGCGCCACCACGCCCGGCCTTCGTGAGTTTTAAGTCTCGCCAGTTGTCATGTCATCTGAAAGAGAAGCTTCCCTAATCAAAAGTGAGGGTAGCATTAAGAAGGGCCAGGAGGCCAGGTATGGCGGCACACACATTTAATCCCAGCACTCAGGAGAATCACTGTGAGTTGAAGGCCAGCCTGGAACTATAGAGTAAGTCCCAGGTCAGCCTGGGTTAGAGCGAAACCCTACTGGGAAACAAACAAAAAGAACTAGGAGTGGTCAATCTGCCAGGACTTGGAAGCCAGCCTATGCTACACAGAAAGATCCTGTCTAAAAAAGGAGGAGGAGGGCTGGAGAGATGGCTTAGCGGTTAAGCGCTTGCCTGTGAAGCCTAAGGACCCCGGTTCAAGACTCGGTTCCCCAGGTCCCATGTTAGCCAGATGCACAAGGGGGCGCACGCGTCTGGAGTTCGTTTGCAGTGGCTGGAAGCCCTGGCGCGCCCATTCTCTCTCTCTCCCTCTATCTGTCTTTTTCCCTGTGTCTGTCGCTCTCAAATAAATAAATAAAAAATGAACAAAAAAAAATTTAAAAAAAAAAAGGAGGAGGAAAGCCAGGTGTGGTGGCGCGCGCCTTTAATCCCAGCACTCGGGAGGCAGAGGTAGGAGGATTGCCATGAGTTCGAGGCCACCCTGAGACTACATAGTGAATTCCAGGCCAGCCTGGGCTACAGTGAGACCCTACCTCAAAAAACGAAAATAAATAAATAAATAAATAAATAAAAATAAAAATAAAAAAGGAGGAGGAGGAAAAGGAGGAGAAGAAAGAAGCCAGGTGTGGTGACATACAACTTTAATCCCAGCACTTGGGAGGCAGAGGTAGGAGGATCATTATGAGTTCAAGCCCAGCCTGAGACTACATAGTAAACTCCAGGTCAGCCTAGGCTAGAGGTAAGCTACCTTAGAAAAAAGAAAGAAAGAAAGAAAGAAAGAAAGAAAGAAAGAAAGAAAGAAAGAAAGGAAGGAAGAAAGAGAGAGAAAAAGAAAAGAAAAACCAGGCATGTTTGCTCACACCTTTAATCCCAGCACTCAGGAGGCAGAGTTAGAAGGATCATTATGAATTCAAAACCAGCCTGAGACTATTCCAGGTCAGCCTGGGCTAGAATGAGATCCTACCTTGAAAAAAGAAAAGAAAGAAAGAAGGCAGGGCATGGTAATGCACATCTTTAATCCCAGCATTTAGGAGACAGAGGTGGGAGGATCGCTGTGAGTCTGAGCCCAGCCTGAAACTACAGACTGAATTACAGGTCAGTCTTGAGCCGGGCGTGGTGGTGCACGCCTTTAATCCCAGCACTCTGGAGGCAGAGATAGGAGGATTGCTGTGAGTTCGAGGCCACCCTGAGAATACACAGTGAATTCCATGTCAGCCTTGGCTAGAGTGAGTTCCTACCTCAAAAAAAAAAAAAAAAAAAAAAAAAAAAACTAAAAAGAAAAGAGGAGAACAAATGTAGAGAAAAAAAGTGGATGTCCTAAAATATTTCATTGTTATCTCTTCTTTACTTTGAAAAATCTGTCATATCTATTAAATTTGATTATATGTTGTTGGTTGTAGGCAAGCTATCAGTGGTCTCTGTCCGGCTGTTTCCAGGCTCTTGGTGTTGTAGTCAAAGAATTGAAAAAGGCATGCACAAATAGTGATACAGCAAGAAACTTCATTAGAGGGTAAGTTAAAAGTTCAAGTGGGTCAAGAAGGGCAGTGTGCCAACCGAGTGAGTCCTCAAGGACAATGGGCTACTGGGTGGGACTTCTTTTTACAGGGTCTGGGAAAGAAGATGGTTTTTCAAGGTATGGGTATGGTTTCACTCCAGTCCAGGCTGACCTGGAATTCACTATGTACTCTGCGGGTGGCCACAAGCTCACGGTGACCCTCCTACCTCTGCTTCCCAAGTACTGAGATTAAAGGTGTGTGCCACCATGCCCAGCCTTTGTTATATATATAAGGGTGTGTGTGTGTGTGTGTATTTTTTTTGTTTTGTGTTTTTGAAATAGAGTCTCACTCCAGTCCAGGCTGACCTGGAATTCACTATGTAGTCTCAGGGTGGCCTTGAACTCACAGTGATTCTCCTACCTCTGCCTCCCGAGTGCTGAAATTAAAGGTGTGTGCCACACCCAGTTCTTTTATAAATATTTTAGTTATTTATTTGCAAGGAGTGAGTGAGAGAGAGGACAAGAGGGAAAGAGAATGAGAATGATGTGGAGGTTCCTAAAACAGCTAAAGATTGATCTACCATATGACCCAGCTATAGCACTCCTAGGCATATATCCAGAGAATGAGAATGAATGGGTACACCAGGGCCTCTTGCCCCTGCAAATAAACTATGAACATATGTGCCACTTGGTGCATCTGACTTTACGTGGATACTGGGAAATTGATCCCAGGCCAGCAGGCTTTGCAAGCAAGGGTCTTTGGCTACTGAGCAATCTCCCTGTCATGATTCTCCATTTGAGCTTTTCTGTACTGTACATGTCCCTTCCTATGATGTGCCGCATTTTATTTTAATCGAATGTATGTGTAGTTGTGCACAGGTACAAGACGGTAAGCAGAGGAGTCTCCCTACACGTTCACAGAGGCCTGTTTGTCTTGCTGCACGTTGTTTCAGATACCTTCCCCTTGCGGAAACAAAGCACCCAGCCAGCAGCAGCTCATGAGAGGAAAGTTGTTGATTTTGGCTGACAGTCTTGAGGGGAACCTTTGTGATGGCAGGGGAAAGCATGGCTTAAGTAGAGGCTGGGCATCACCTCTGCCACAGTGGGTGGTAACCGCAGCAGGAAAGCGAGCCAAACACTGGAAAAGGGAATCTGGCTGCAACACACCCATAAAGGCCACCCCAACAATACACACCCCTTCTCTAGCAAGGATCCACCTCCCAGATTGTCATGAGCTGGGAACTAAGCATTCAAAACACATGAGCTTATATGGGGGACAACTAATTCAAACCACTGCACCTATATACCCCAAACCAGTCCAAACTTGTTCATCCCCTTGTCTCTCAACACCAGATAAGTCTCAGAACATGTTTAGATATAAACAGGGTTTACATAGGGGTTGATAAGGAAACTTATTTTAAATTGGGAATATGTGAAAGCTTGATGCAAGTGGGGAGTGGTCTCTCACGCTGTCGACAGGTTGCTATGTGCATTGTTAGGAAAGGGGTGTGTTTAAGGCCCAAGTCAAGTAGTCTCCTGGGTTGCCAAGCTTTTCGGCTATTGTTTGCCTGCCTCAAAGTGATTCTTAAATGTTCTTGCCATAAAACTCCAATGTTCTTCAGACTGTTTCATAACCTTATTTTTAAATGAGTTCTGAAAGTTCTTCCTGAAACTTTTGTATTACGTTGTGAATTGATGCTGTGTATCAAATCATCACACTGAGCCCCATAAATGTGAACAATTATGTGTCCATTAAAAAGAAGAATGTGAATAGAATTTAAAGGACTGGGTATAGAAAGCTAGTGCAGCATTTCACTTAGGCACTTACTGTAATTGGTCAGCGCTGAGAGTTACTGTTCTGAGCCTTCTGTACACTAAGTTCTGAATGCAGTACCACCCTCCACTGGCAAGGTTCTAGAATAAAAGAACTGTTCTCAAGAGAAGGCTAATTCTCAGAAAAATTTGGGAAATCCTCTAAAACAGGGTTTTGTTTTATTTTTGCAATATTGGGGATTGAACCTAGGGTCTTGCCCATGCTAGGAAAGTTTTCTACCACTGAGCTGTATCTATAACTACATCCCTTAAGACAGATTTTAACAGAAGTGTCTGTGTACATGAATTTGGGCATGCCAGGGTCTCTGGCTGCTGTAAATAAACACCCATCCACTTTATGTCAGGGTCTTGGGTAGTGAACCCAGGCTGACTGGCTTTGTAAGCAAGTGCTTTTAACCACTTAGCCAACTCCCCAGTCTCACTTTATTTATTTATTTTTTGTTTATTTTTATTTACTTATTTGACAGCAACAGACAGAGAAAGAGGCAGATAGAGAGAGGGAATGGGTGCACCAGGGCCTCCAGCCACTGCAAATGAACTCCAGACACATGCGCCCCCTTGTGCATCTGGCTAATGTGGGTCCTGGGGAATCAAGCCTTGAACCAGAGTCCTTAGGCTTCACAGGCAAGCGCTTAACCGCTAAGCCATCTCTCCACTCACTTTATTTTTTTTTAAGACAAGGCCTCAAGTAGTCTATGCTGGCCTCCAACTCTCTCTATAGCTGATGGTGACCTTGAGCTTCTGATCCTCTTGTCTTTACTTCCCAAGTTCTGAGATTACAGGCTTGTGCATCATGATTAGTTTTATGAATACTGGCCATCAAACCCAGGGCTTGTGCATACTAAACAAGTATCAATGAAGCAACGTTCCCACCACCACCTCCATAAGACAGTTTCAATATCGTATTTTATGAGTGTGACCTCAGCTGGGAATGATGAATCAAATGTTAGTCCCAGCACTTAGCAGGCTGAGGGAGGAAGACTGCTTTGCGTTTAAGGCCAGCATGAGCTACACAGAGAGACCCTGTCTCAAACAAATTACTCATTATACGAATTGTAATGAATTTAATGACAGTCTATGCCCTCCTTTTGGAAGAATCATTAACATAGACTGTAGTTAGCTTACACTGAAAACAAGGCAGCCGAGCATGGTGGTGCACCCACTTCTGCCATCAAAGTTCAAAACTTTGATGAAATAAAAACTTCCTCAAAGGTCATAAATTATCAAAGTAGATTCAGAAAGATTCCTTGAAGTTTTTTTTCCTTCTTTCTCCTCTGTGAAAAACTCTGTGATGGTAATAAAGGTACTGGCTTATATAGAAGTTTACTTCTTTGTTGGATAATTAAAAATATAATGGGGGGGGGGCTGGAGAGATGGCTTAGGGGTTGAGCGCTTGCATGTGAAGCCTAAGGACCCCAGTTCAAGCTCAATTCCCCAGGACCCACATTAGCCAGATGCACAAAGGGGCATACGCATCTGGAGTTTGTCTGCAGTGGCTGGAAGCCCTGGTGCACCCATTTTCTCTCTCTCTCTGCCTCTTTCTCTCTCTGTCACTCTCAAATAAATAAATAAAAATTTAAAAACCATATATAATGGGGGGTTAAGAGTTATTTCCACCACTCCCCCCCTGCACACCATTACTTGCCAAGTTCCACCCCAGCAGCTGGCTGCCTGTACCTCCAACTGGTCAGGTTTTCTTTCTGAAGACCTTCCCAGCATTGTTCCCTCAATTTGAAGAGACAAAGCCTAGACCCAACCTATATTGGTTTAATGATTCAATAGAGGAATTTAAAGCTCTTATTTATTTTTGTTTTTTCAAGGTAGGGCCTCACTGTAGGACAGGCTGAGCTGGAATTCACTATGTAGTCTCAAGGTGGCCTCGAATTTATGGTGATCCTCCTATCTCTACCTCCAGAGTGCTGGGATTAAAGGTGTGCACCACCAAGACAGGCTTGAAGCCTTTTTAATGGAATGTTAAATCGCCAAAAAATCGAAAGGTATGAGTACATGGAAGAGTCCGATGCAAAAACACAAAAGCTATTCAGAGTAAGCAGAATATCAGGATGAAAGTTGTTTTTATGTATTTTTAAATATATTTTATTTATTTATTTGAGAGAGAGGCAGATGGAGACAATGAGCACGCCAGGGCCTCTAGCCACTGTAAAATAACTCCAGATGCATGCACCACCTTGTGCATCTGGCTTACATGGGTACTGGGGAACTGAATCTGGGTTTTTAGGCTCAGGGAACTGCCTTGACCGCTAAAACTATCTGTGCAGCCCAGGAGCAAAGTTTTAAGGAGATGAGTAACATAGTAAATGCTCCTGGAAGGCCCCTTCCAGGGTCCAGACTAATTAACAACGATTGGGTTTGGCAAAAATTTCAGGGAACAACGCTACGAAAGTAATTTTCCATGAAGTTGATGGGCAAGGGCAAAGGCCAGAGTTGAGGAGGAAGTCGTCTAGTGGGGCGTCGTGGCCCACGCCTTTAAGGCCCTTGCTCTGAGCCTGAAGTTTGAGTTTGAGGCCAGCCTGGGTGACAGAATGCGTTCCAGGGTTGGCCTTGGCTGGAGTGAGACCCTGCCTCACAAAACCACAAGAAAAGAAATTACAAAAGAAAAGTTAGTCCTGTAATAAGACACTTTAAACCGTCTGATGAGAGAAGTATGGACCAGAAAGGTGATTTTAGGGGATTTCTCTGGCAGGACAGAGAGGAAGTAGATGGGAGCAAACAACTAAGTAGCTCAGCAAGTTTGATCTGGTTCGTCTCTCAACTCTATGAAGCCATACCCTGAGTGGTTCTCCAAGTCAGGACCGGACGGTCCCGGCACTGGCAATAGCCGTAAGCGAGACTTTGTTGGAAGGCCCATTATTCTTGGGACTTGTTCCGGACGCGTACAATTAAAACCCGGAGTGGAGGACCCGCCATCTGGTAACATGTTCCCAAGACTCACTACGGTGGAGATCACTGAAGGGGTTGGTGGCACTTGGGGGGAGGGGGTGTCGGAATGTCTGTCCCTCCAGAAGCCTCAGCCCGGATGCTCCAAAGAAGGGCGGTGCAAGAGCCGCGCCAGCTTCAGGTGATCCCCGAGCCCGGCCGCGGGTGGAGGCGTGACTTCCCTTCCCCACGCTCGCCCCGAGGGCCCGCCCACGCGCCCCTCCTCCCCCGCAGCGCCTCCTAGGCCTCGGGCTGCCACTTCCGGCGCTGGGGGGAGGGAGGACACGTCTAACGCGGGGCGTCCTCGTTCTTCCCGCCGCCTCCGAGGCCTCAGGCTGAGGCGGACGAGGAAGAAGGATGGGGCCAGCCCGGCACAAGCACCCCGGGGACTAGCAGGGGAATAAAGAAGTCCATGAGCCCGGTCCCCTGCCGGCCCTCAGCGTTCCCACCGCGCGCTCCGAGGCCGCCGGGAGGGCGGGTGCGGGTGGCGCAGGGGAGGGAGGGAAATCTCGCGATAGCGGAGCCTCCGGGGCGGGGGCGGCTCCTCTTCCCTCCTCCTCCTGCTGCTGCTGCTGCTGCTGGTTCGGCTGCTGCTGCTGCTCGCGTTAGTTCCGGTCGCAGAGGAGACAGCGCTGCAGTTGCCGCCACCTCGGGGATTTCTGGCTCTTTCCTCTTCGCCTTAAATTCGGTGAGACGCGGAGTCGGTGCCGCAGGCCCCGGCCCGAGGAGGCGGCCGGCGTGTGGTGTCCGGGCGGAGGTCCGCCCGCCGCATGAGACCGGGGCCTGGATTTGAGGCCCGGAGCCGCCGGGCAGGCGGGCGGGCGGGCAGGTCGGGAGGGCGAGAGCCGGCGGGGCGCGGCCTGCCCTCCCCTCCTTTCCTCCCTCCCTCCCGGGGGTCCTGGGTAACAAAGCCGCCGCGGCCTCTGTTGGGTGATGTACGCGTCGGGGGGTGGGGGGTGCGGACGGGCGGGGCCGGGGAGCCGCCGCCACCAGCACCGCCGCTGCGGCCGCCTCCTCCGCCGCGGCTTTCGCGGGAGAGGGCGGGAGGGCGGATGGACGGCGGGGCCGGGGCCCCGGTGCGCAGCGCCTCGGCGCCTGGGGTCCGCTCGGCGCGGCGGCCACCACCGCAGGCGACCGGGTCAGTGGAGGGAGACCGGGGGATCCCGAGACACGCGCCCGGGCCGGAGGCCTGGGTCGTCCGTGTTGAGGGGGGGGGCAGCGGGGTGGAATGGTGCAAGCCGCTGCAGTTGCAGACACGACTCGAGAGTTGTGTGTGGGGGGGGTGCCGATACCCAGAAGGAGGGGGGATTCAGCCCCTCTGACATGTGGAAGGGTTGACATAGAGGATTCGGACATCTGACTGCGGGGCTGCCTTAGAAACAGTGGAAGGCAGTAGGTGAATTTAAAGAGAATGAGCGCTTGGCTCTGTTGGTGATGGGGTGGTTTGCCACCATTCACTGACCCACTGAAAGTCGTGTTAAGCAAGGTCTAGTTCCCAGCGGCTCCTTGGTTTCTTGTAGGGAGAGAAACTTGCTTGCACCAGCCCTGTTCCCAAGCTGAAAGTGTGCTCCATCTCATTTGCATGGGCTTTAGACCAAGGTTTGCTTTGAAAGTGAATGTTACGGTACAGAACGTTTTAAGGCTGTATTTCTCTTTTCCTAGGGTGTCTTTTATGAATAATCAAAAGCAGCAAAAACCAACGCTATCAGGCCAGCGTTTTAAAACCAGAAAAAGAGGTACATTTTTATATTTAATATGTCCTTAAGCTTCCAGACATCTTTTGCAGACTGGTTCCTCTTAGAGTCAGCCGCATATTGCTAGAACGTAGAAAAGTCACTGAGAAGGAACTTGAATTTCTAGTTAACTACCATTTCTCTACTGCTTTCCCAGACCTTTAGTTTTTTAGTAGTTTTCGAAAAGTAAGAACTACGTTTTAACTAGCTGCTGGCTTAAGAAATAAATTGCTAGAGCAAAGAGGTCAATTCATTAAAAGAAAGAAAAAACTCATGATGTGTTGAGTAGTTTCACTGAGAATTTGGAGAGCTGTGAAAGGACATTGGTACCTGACATGCTCCTGGCCCTGGAGAACTTGTGTCCGAAAATTCAGGGTTTTTGTTTTGTTTTGTTGTTGTTTTTCGACATAGGGTCTCACTCTAGCCCAGGCTGACCTGGAATTTACTATGTAGTCTCAGAGTGGCCTCAAACTCACAGTGATCCTCCTACTTCTGCCTGAATGCTTGGCATTAAAGGCGTGCTCCACCAGGCCCGCTGTGTTGTGTTTTTTGAGATAGGGTCTCGCTCTAGCCCATGCTGACCAAGAAATTTACAGTGTGGTCTCAGGCTGGCTTACAGTGCTCCTCCTACCTTGACTGAAAAATCAGATTTTAACCCCTGAAAATCAATTACAGAATAGGATTCACATTGTATTATTCTTTTTCCCTCTCCTGAGTAGCTCAATCTGGTCTCCAGCTCAGCCTCCCAAATCTTGGGATTTACAGGCATGGGTGATGGCTGAATGTTTTTTATTTTTATATTGGGGATTGAACCTAGGGCTTGGCATATGCATGCTAAGCAAATGTTGTAACCACTGAGCAACATCTCCATTCCTGTAATGTCCTTTGTGGTGAAGTCCTTGTTAAAGATTTAACAGGAGAGCTAGAGAGATAAGGCATTTGACTGCAAAGTCTTAAGGACCAGGATTCAATTCCCCAGTACCCATATAAAGCCAGATGTACAAAGTGGTGCCTGTGTCTAGAGTTTTCAGTGGCTATAGGCCTGGTGCAGCCGTTCTCTTTCACTCTATCTGCTGCTTTCTCTCAAATAAATAAGATAAAGAGAGAAGAGGGAATTGAATCTGGATCCCTAGACGTTGCAGGTAAACGCCTTAACTGCTAACACACCTGTCCAGCCCTATTTTAAAAATAAAAGGCCTAGCCGGGCGTGGTGGCGCACGCCTTTAATCCCAGCACTCGGGAGGCAGAGGTAGGAGGATTGCCATGAGTTCGAGGCCACCCTGAGACTAGAGTTAATTCCAGGTCAGCCTGGACCAGAGTGAGACCCTACCTTGAAAAACCAAAAATAAATAAATAAATAAATAAATAAAAATAAAAGGCTTAATAGGAAAAGTATTAATTTCAGCTACTTTTGGTATTAGTGGGTGGTTGACCAAATAGTAAATTGAATGCAAGGCACTGGTAGTAGTACAAAACTAAAGCTGTGTTATGTTTCATATTTTCCCAAAACTTTTTTTTTTTTTCCTAGATAGGGTCTTCTTCTATCCTGGGCTGACTTGGAATTCATTATGTAGTCTCAGGGTGTCCTCAAACTCATAGTGATCCTCCTACCTCAGCCTCCCAACTCCCAAGTGTTAGGATTAAAGATGTGCATCCTCACACCCAACTTCTTAAAACTTTAAAAAAAATTATTGACATGTATTTACGAAAGAAAGAATACGAATAGGCTCCCCAGGACCTCCTGCTACTGCAAACTCCAGAAACATGTACCATTTTGTACATCTGACTTTACATGGGTATTGGGGATTTGAACCTAGGTCATCAGGCTTTGCAAGCAAGTGCCTTAAATTGCTGAGCTATCTCTTCAGCCCCCCCCAAAACACTTTTTAAAAAAAAATTATTTCAGAGAGAGAAAGAAGCAGATATATATTATAGAAAGGAAATGGGCACGCCAGGGCCTTCAGCCACTGCAAAAAAACTGCAGATGTGTGCGCCACCTTGTACATCTGGCTTACATGGGTCCTTTGGCTTTGCAGGCAAATGCCTTAACCACTAAGCCATCTCTCCGGTCCCCCTCCCCCCCCCAAAAAACCACTTTTTTCGAGGTAGGGTTTCACTCTAGCTCAGACTGACCTGAAATTCACTAGGTAGTCTCAGGGTGACTTCAAACTCATGGCTATCCTCCTACCTCTGCCTCCCAAGTGCTGGAATTAAAGGTGTGTGCCACCATGACTGGCCCAAAAAAACACTTTTAAATGTTTAAATATTCCTTGAAAGTACAAGTTACCTGATTTTATAAGAAGCTTTGAGCTGGGCATGGTAGTACATGCCTTTAATCCCAGCAGAGGTAGGAGGATTGTGTGAGTTTGAGGCTACCATGAGACTACCTAGTGAATTCCAGGTCAGCCTATGCTAAAGTAAGACCCTGCCTTAAAAAACCAAAGGAAAAAAAAAAAAAAAAAAGCACCAGCTTTGGAGAACTAGGGCAACTGTAGGACTTCATTTGTTTGTTTTTGCCTTCGTAGATACTTTGAGATCATGTTAGATAAGGGATCCTTTAAGCTGTAATCATAGTCTGCCCCCCTGTAATGGTGGTGAAACCAAAGTATAATTTGATTCTAATTTTGTGGGTTCAGATAGATTTAACTAGTAATTTCCTAAGGACTAGAAACTGTACACAAAAGTGGTTTGTTTGTTTGTTTGTTTGAGTTAAGGTCTGTCTCTATCCTGGGCTGACCAGCAGTTTGATATTTGATAAGTAGTCACAGGTACCGCCATGCCATACCTGGCAACAAAAGCATTTTTTTTTTAATTTTTTTGTTTTTATTTATTTATTTATTTGAGAGCGACAGACACAGAGAGAAGGAGAGAGAATGGGCGCGCCAGGTCTTCCAGCCTCTGCAAACAAACTCCAGACACGTGCACCCTCTTGTGCATCTGGCTAACGTGGGACCTGGGGAACCGAGCCTCGAACCGGGGTCCTTAGGCTTCACAGGCAAGCGTTTAACCGCTAAGCCATCTCTCCAACCCAACAAAAGCATTTTGATGATGAAGGATTGCAGATTCCTCATGTCATACATATCTGGGTGAAGACAGTAAAATAACCAGTATTAGCATCAGGGAGACATGTCATTTCCTTAATTCCAGATAAAGATATTTATGCCTGGTAAAGTGGCGCACATCTACGATTCCAGCACTTTGGAAGGTTGAGGCAGGATCACCATGAGTTTGGGGTCACCCTGGGCCACGCAGCAAGAGCCTGTCTGCCCCAGGCCCCCAAATCATAGCTTCCTGGCTGTTGATTAGGGTCCTAGAAGGGCAAAAAGCCATACTGCCTGAAATGGAGTTTCTGAGACAGGAGTTATATTGGCAATCAGGAAAATCCTCAGCAGAATAATCTATCTCCTAAGTGGTGTGAGAAAATTCAGACATTATCTAACTTATATTGTCCAATTAAAAATGTGTCAAAGGACTGGGGGTGCACTTTGGAGCGGAGGGTTGGCCTACCTAAGTGCTTTCTACTTTGGATTTCATGTTCAGTCACTTTATGAAACTGCTAGTCTTATCATTTTGTGGTAGAATGTGGGCCTGGAGAGTGATTCTGGATGTTCAAATGCCCGAGACATAGTGGAGTTCTCAATTCTAGTTGGGCAGGTTGACTCCAGAACCCATGCTCTGAACTATTACTAGCCAGTGGTTTCTTGGTTATATAGTTTCTTTTTTTGTCTTTTTTGGTTTTTCAAGGTAGGATCTCACTCTAACCCAGGCTGACTTGGAATTCACTATGTAGTCTCAGGGTGATCTTGAACTCATGACGACCCTCCTACTTCAGCCTCCCAAGTGCTGGGATTAAAGGTGCGTGCCACCACACCCAGCTGGTTATATAATTTTTATGATGGCAGTTTCCTTTCTGAATAATGGAAACAGAAGTCTCATCTTGTGAAATACTTTACCAAGATTTTAACAAAGCAGTATACTGCAGAGTGAGTTTCAGGATAGCCTGGACCAGAGTGAGACCCTGTCTTATAAAAAGGAAAAAACTGGGTGTAGTCAAGGTAGACTAGCTGTGAGTTTGAGGCCACCCTGAGACTACAGAGTGAATTCCAGGTCAGCCTGAGCTGAAGTGAAACCCTGCCTTGAAAAACAAAACAAAAAAACAGCCAGCCTGAGGACTTAACCTCTAAGCCATCTCTCCATCTGGTGACTACATAGTGAATTGAGGTCAGCCTGGGCTACAGCGAGACCCTACCTTGAAAACAATCAGTTAGCCAGGCATGGTGGAGCATGTCTTTAATCCCAGCACTTGGGAGACAGGTAGGAGGATTGCCCTCAGTTCGAGGCCACCCTGAGACTATAAAGAATCCTGAGTGTGAGTTCCCAGTTAAGCTAGGCTAGAATGTCTCAGAAAAACAATGGGTCTGAGGACATAGTTTGTCTAGAATGCAGGAGGCCTTGGGTTTAGCTTCTAGCACCACACAAATGTATTATATGTGTGCCTGAAATGCCAGCACTTGAGAGGTCCAGGCAGGAGAATCAGAAGCTAAGGATGATTCTGAGTTATATATCAAATTCAAGTCTGCCTTGGATTATCTGACACCCTGTCTCAAACAAAAGTGGGTTGGGGATAGGGAAAGAAGGAAGAGCTTGAGTGTTTGGGGGAAGTTTCAGAGGAATAAAATTTACCTATAGTATAAATTTGAAAAGGTCATTGATTAGAGCATTGGCAGTAGAAAATGCCTTGGGGCTGTGGAACAGGAAACAGTATATTTAGCTTACTTAGGAGATGTGCTTACAAAGGTGGAATAGCCACACAGTTCTCATGACTAGGCCATCTTGCCTTGGATTTGTGGAGGGGTACTAGCACAGGATGCATGTTTAGTTTCCTGTCAGGTTTGCTCATTTTCAAACCTTGGATGCCCTGGTTTGTGTTTGCCTCTTTCTGGCTATTGAAATAAGTAACACGGAAATTAGCTAGCTTGTTTAGTAGTCAGCGTTGTACTTTGATAAACCTCTTAAAATTAAATGCTTTGTCCCCCCTTCCAGATGAAAAAGAGAGGTTTGACCCTACTCAGTTTCAAGACTGTATTATTCAAGGCTTAACTGAAACTGGTACTGATTTGGAAGCAGTAGCTAAGTTTCTTGATGCTTCTGGAGCAAAACTTGACTACCGCCGCTATGCAGAAACACTCTTTGACATTCTGGTGGCTGGTGGAATGCTGGGTAAGTATCTGAGTTTTGTGGCTTTAAATGTAGCAAACCTTTTTTATTTTTAAAGTTTGTAATTAGCATAAGTATTATACCTCTGCCTCCCAATTGATAGAACTATAGGAATGGGTCATCATTTCAGGCAAGAACTTTTCCAAAATACTTGAAAGAGAATGATGTAATGAGCATTTGCTCAATTTCAATAGTTTTACCCACTTTCAGTAATGTTAACACACTGTTACTTGGTCTATAACCCCACTGAAGTCACGTGCTTACCTCTTTTATTATACAGGTTCTTACTATGCTCTTGAGTTAGAAATTCTTCCTGCTTAGCCTGCCTTCTCCAATGTTCTTTTCTTTTTGTGGGTGTTTTGTGTGTGTAGGGAGGCAAAGGTCTCTTGCTGCTACCAATGAATACCAGACACATGTGCTTTTTTTTTTTTTTTTTCAATCTGGAGATATGTGGGTACTGGGGATTTGAACACAGGCCAACAGGCTATGCAAACAAGTGCTTTTAATCACTGAGTTATTTCCTCCAACCTTCATTTGTTTTATTAAAGTATAAACAACGTGCTTTTAAGCTAAGTATGATAGTACACACTGTAATCTCAGCACTTGGGAGGCCAAGGCAGGTGGATGGTAAGTTCCAGGCTAGTTTGAGCTGCAGGTTATGACACTTTAAAAAGATAAAAAGATGGGCTGGAGGGATGGCTTAGTGGTTAAGGCACTTGCCTACAAAGCTAAAGGACCCAGGTTTGATTCCCTAGCACCCATGTAAGCCAGATGCACAAGGTGGCACATGTGTCTAGAGTTGGTTTGCAGCAGCTAGAGGCCCTGGTGCACCTATTCTGTCTTTCTCAAATAAATAAATAAATAAAAATTTCTAAAAACTGTTAAGAAAAAGGAGAAATTATACACAGAGGTGTGTAATAGTGTGGACTTTTTGGAAGTTTGAAGTGTTTCTGTTTTTAGAAAGTTACATATACTCAAAACCAGCTGTGAATATCTGCACTCAATGGTTGGCTCTGTTGGATGGGTAATTGATTGAAATTTTTGTAATGCTAAGTTGTTTGCTATTTAAAATTTTCCCACTTTTTTTTTTTTTTTTTGAGGTAGGGTCTCACTCTAGCACAGGCTGACCTCAAATGCACCACACTCCTTAGTGCTGGGATTGAAGGTGGTGCCCCACCACACCTGCCTAAATTTTCCCACTTCACTGTACAGCCTTTGGGTTAACTACTTTTTTAGAATACCACCCTTTTATTTTATATTGAAAATCCTTATTAGAAAAAGTAAGCTTGAAATGATCACTCATTGAAAATGAAGGTCACTAAAAACTTTTGCAAAATGCCCCTTAGCCCCAGGTGGTACACTGGCAGATGACATGATGCGCACAGATGTCTGCGTGTTTGCAGCACAAGAAGACTTAGAGACCATGCAAGCATTTGCTCAGGTAAGGGAAACTTAGTTTCGATTAGCTACCATTTGTCTGGGTAATGCATTGTTTTAGTGATGCTGTGCTTTTCCAAGGGGTCAGGTGGAGAGTTGATTGTAAGTTTTGGAGGTCTGGTTCTTTGTGTAACATGATGGATTAAGAACTTCAATTATGTTAAGCATTTGGGAGGCAGAGGTAGAGGATCGTTGGTGAGTTCAAGGCCACGCTGAGATTACATAGTGAATTCCACATCAGCCTGGACTAGAATGAAACTCAACCTCAGGGGAAAAAAAAGAACTTCAATTATGTTTAAAAAGAATTTTAAAAAGTATGTATTTATTGAGAGAGA
Source organism: Jaculus jaculus (assembly GCF_020740685.1). Classification (NCBI taxonomy): domain Eukaryota; kingdom Metazoa; phylum Chordata; class Mammalia; order Rodentia; family Dipodidae; genus Jaculus; species Jaculus jaculus. The sequence goes on along the minus strand of NC_059105.1, from coordinate 39,327,157 downwards.
GGCACTGCAAACAAACTCCAAATGCATGCGACATCTTGTGCATCTGGCTCACGTGGGTACTGGGGAATCAAATCTGGGTCCTTTGGCTTTGCAGGCAAATCCCTTAACCGTTAAGCCATCTCTCTGGCCCTGGAATTGTTCTTTTAGGGTCTCACTCTTGCTCAGGCTGACCTGGAATTCACTATGTAGTCTTAGGGTGGTGATCATCTTACTTCTGCCTCCTGAGTGCTTAGATTAAAGGCGTGTGCCACCATACCTGGCTTGGAATTGTTCTTTTTAAGAAAGACAGTGTGCAGAGTGTGGTGGCACATGCCTGTAAGCCCACCACTTGGAAGGTGCAAGCAAGAGGATTAAGAGTTCACATCAACTACAAAGATCAGGGCTAGCCTGAGCTACAATGAAACTTTGTCTTAACATGCACCCCCCCTCCAAAAAAAAGACAATTAAGTTGGATGTTGTGGGTCATTTCTCCTTCCCAGCACACTCAGGCAGCCTGAGGCAGAAAGATCAAGAAGTTGAGGTCAACCTGGGCTATATATAGGCTGACGGCTTAAAAAGTTTAAATGAAGCTAGGGAAATGGCTAAGCAGGTGTGAACACAGGATGACGACCTGAGTCCACCTGAGATTGTTCCCTAGCACCTTCTTAAAAAGCTGGGTTGTAGCCCCCATGTCTGTAATCCTAGTCCTGAGGCCAACAGCCAGTCTGACTGAAAATGGCAGCTCCAGGTCAGTTACTGTCTTTTTCTTTATTTTTTATTTGTATTTTTGCAAGCAGAGATAGAAGAGAGCCAGATAAGAGAATGGGCATGCCATGGTCTCCAACCACTGCAAAGAACTCCAGATGCATGCATTGCATGTGCATCTGGCTTTGTGTGGGTATTGAGGAATTGAACCTTTGTCATAAGGCTTTGCAGGCTGTGTCTACCCCCCCAACCCCCCACCTTTCAATTTTGGTTTTCAAGGTAGGGTCTCACTCCAAGCTGACCTGGAATTAACTATGTAGTCTCAGGGTGGCCTCGAACTCAGCAATCTGCCTAACTCTGCCTCCCAAGTGCTGGGATTAAAGGTGTGTGCCACCACACCTGGCTTTGGATCTTGCTTTATGTGGGTACTGGGGAATTGAACCTGGATCATTAGGCTTTGCAGGCCAGTAGACTTTTTTTGTTTTTCTGTCTTATATTTTGAGTCAGGGTCTCACTATAGCACAAGCTATCCAGGAACTCAGTGTCTCTAGCCCTCAGCCTCCCAAGTGCTGGAATTGAAGAAAGGGAAAAGCATGTGCCCCTGTGCTTGACTTAGTGATTCTGTCTTAAAGATGTAATATGGAAGAGCAACAGAGGACATATTGATATCTAAGCTGGTGTGGTGGTGCACACCTTTAATCCCAGCACTTGGGAGGCAGAGGTAAAAGGATTGCCATGAGTTCGAGGCCGCCCTGATACTATGTAGTGAATTCCAGATCACCCTACCTTGAAAATTCCAGTACACCCTACCTTGAAAAGCCACACACACACAAAAATTAGAGGTGGTAATGTTGAGTAATTAAATGCTTTCCAGTTGTTTAAAGCATGTAACTTAGATCCAGTACAATTTTTTTTTTCCTGTACTAGAAGTGACTTTGATATCTTCACAGGTTTTTAACAAGTTAATCAGGCGCTACAAATACCTGGAGAAAGGGTTTGAAGATGAAGTCAAAAAGGTATGAGGAGCATGGGGGGGGTGTATAACTCAGTAGTAGAGCATGTGCTTAGCATACTTGAGGCCCAAGTCTCAATCTCTAGTGCCAGGGGAAAAAATTAACGGTTCAAAAAGGGAATAATCCAACTCAGTTACAGGTTTTATTTGATTTTAGATTATTAGGTAAATTTCCACTGACAAAGTTTTGGGGTATACCAGTTAGTTTGTTAATACATTTATAACTGTGTTTTTTTTTTTCTCCTGAGGTAGGGTCTCACTCTAGCCCAGGCTGACCAGGAACTCATTCTATAGTTTCAGATTGGCCTCAAACTCACAACAGTTCTATCTCAGCCTTCTGAGTTGTGAGATTAAAGCTGTGAGCCACCATACGTGGCTAGCTGCTATCTTCTTCCCCCTCCTGCCTCCCAGTATTTTTATGTATTTATTTGAGAGAGAGACAGAGGCAGATAGAGAATGGATGCACCAAGACCTTCTTCCATTGCAAATGAACTACAGACACATATGCCACTTTGTGTGTCTGGCTTTATGTGAGTTCTGGGGAATTGAACCCAGATGTCAGGCTTTGCAAACAAGTGTCTTTAACCACTGAGCCATCTCTTCAACCCCTAGCTGCTATTTCATTTCTTTTTTTTCTGCTTGTTTTGTTTTTTAAAATTATTTATTATTAACAACTTCCATGACTGTAAACAATATCCCATGGTAATGCCCTCCACTCCCCATTATATCCCCTCCCCCTCTCAATCTCTTTTTTAAAAATTTTTTTTTCTGTTCAACATTCTTTAATGACTTGCATCATACATAAAATTCAAATCTTTTTTTAAAATTTTTATTATCATTTTCCATTCAATCTCTTTTATTTTGATGTCATGATCTCCTCCTCTTATGATGGTCTTGTGTAGGTAGTGTCAGGCACTGTGAGGTCATGGATATCCATACCATTTTATGTCTGGAGGGAGCACGTTGTAAGGAGTCCTACCCTTCCTTTGGCTCTTATATTCTTTCCGCCACCTCTTCCACAATGGACCCCCAAGCCTTGGAAGGTGTGATAGAGATATTGCAGTGCTGAGTACTCCTCTGTCACTTCTTCCCAGCACCATGATGTCTTCTGAGTCATTCCAAGGTCACTGCCATCTGAATAGAGAAGGTTCTTTACTAAATGTGAGAGTAGCATTAATATATGGGTATGAACATTAAGAGAAGTGCTTATCGGGCAGTTTGATTTAGCCAGACAGCAGCAAATGTTATACCCCTAGGGCTCATGACTACCCCTTTTGTAAGTTTTCAGTATCAGGGATATATTCCCTCCCATGGAGCGGGCCTCCAGTCCAATTAGAGGACAGTTGGTTTCCACCATGACAGACGTGCCACTATTGATCCGTTGGCTCATTTGGCCTGGCTGGCAAAATATAAGGCTTGCAGTGTCCACTGTTGGGTATCTTCACTGGTGATTTCTCTCTCTCCCATTGAACTGCATGCGGAATGGCTTCTTCCAGCTTTCTGTCAGCTGGTCTACATGGAGGAGGTTATCAGCTCAGTTCCAGCAGGATTTCTCAGTGGCCTTGCAGCCCAAGTATGTGGAGTCTTCAGCAATAGGCTCTTACCATGTATTCCTGGTGGGAAACCAAGGGCCTTAGCAGTAGCCTGTACTGTTTGGGGGTGGGGGCATCAGGGTCCTACCTGGCCAACAACTCACTGGAAGGTATCCCATCCCTGGCACTGAAAATTTTTCTAGGAGTCTATGGCTCCTGAGTGCTCCATTGTCCAAAACAGTAGGTTTCCATATGATTTATTTATATCCTCTTAGATTCTAATTAGCCCTCCCTCCACCTCTCCTTTACTCAGTCTCTTCTCCTGACCTCACTTAGGCCTTTTCACCCCCATTTATCTGTTCTACTTACTTATATACAGTACCATCCTACTAAGTCCCCCCTCCCTCTCTTTCTGTTCCCTTTATATCCCCTTTCTAGCTTACAGGCCTCAGCTACTGAGATATCTTCCTACTCACACAGAAGTCCAGTCATCTATCCTAGCTGCTATTTCTTAATGCAGTGTTCAAACAAATGGTAGAATTAGACATCTAAGTGGAGATTGTTCAGAAAATGGAGGATGAGTGATCAGAACCTAAAACTTGAATGAGAAATTAGGCTTATTTGTATGTCATTTCTAATGTTAGCTATTTCATATATAGATAAACAAGTCTGATAGTATTAACATTATTATCAGGATCTGTTGTAATTATGTTAGGTTTTAATAATCATAAAAACCCTATAAAACAAGTTTATTGTTCACACTTTACATATGATTAAACTGAGGTAGAGGTTAGTACTTGCCCAAGTTAGTCTGTTAGTGTTAAAATGCTTAGGCCCCAGAGTCCATCTTTGAACCAGAATAGTGAATTTTACTATCACTTATACCCCTTAACTGTTTACTTTTACAGTTGCTGCTCTTCTTAAAGGGTTTTTCGGAGTCAGAGAGGAACAAACTGGCTATGCTTACTGGGGTTCTTTTGGCTAACGGAACTCTGAATGCATCCATTCTAAATAGCCTTTATAATGAGAATTTGGTGAAAGAAGGTAAGGAACTTCACTAAAGTAAAGGATTGCAGGCTGGCCAAGGATGGGGTAGAGAGAGTGTGAATGTTGAGCTGATAATAAAGGGAATGCTTTAGTGTTCATAGATACGACTTTGGAGAATGTATGTGTTTTCCAAGTTCCAGTGTTTATGGGTGTGGCTTTGTAGTAAGTGTGTTCCAAGCCAAGCATAACAATGCATGCCAGTAATCCTGGTGGTTGAGAGGGTGAGGTAGGATTGTGAGTTTGAAGCTAGAAAGAGCTACATAGTAAGACCTGTTAAGTAGATTTTTAAAATGTCATTCCAGGTGCTAGAAATGAAGGCTGAGCAGTTAAGGCGCTTGCTTGCAAGGCCTCACGGCTGGGATTCAGTCCCCCCAGAACTCTTGTAAAGTCAGATGCCCAAAAACGTCAATCTATTTCAGTAGACATCTAATGCATATTTTGTAATCCAACTTCAGTGTTTGTCTTTAGAGTACAAATATGCAGGATTTAGACAAAATGTGATTGTGCAAAATTTAATTAGAAGTTTTATGTTAGTTTAGTTATGCCAACTGGGAAACCCAGGAATTTCCATCATACAGAAGCTAACATTAGGAAAGATGACAGGCTTCAATGGGTAATCAGTCCCTATTGTGGCTTCACTTATTCTTGTGCAGCTTTTTAAAATTCTTGCAGTTTCTAAGATAAGGTCCCTTTAATTCTCAGAATAGCTCTGGTTACAGTAGGAACTGTCACCTTTGATGTACATACTAGCAAATACTAACGGAGCCAAGAACTTATAGCAAGTGATTGCACAGGGAACTTGGTGCATTGTAAACAGTGGCAAAGGAAAGTTGAGAGTTTAATTAGGAAGAGATTCCAAAACATAATTTTGTTAGGTAAGCTCTTTTTGTCTTTTTCATAGGAGTTTCAGCAGCTTTTGCTGTAAAGCTCTTCAAATCATGGATAAATGAAAAAGACATCAATGCAGTAGCTGCAAGTCTTCGGAAAGTCAGCATGGATAACAGACTGATGGTTTGTAACTTTGTGTCCCATTCCTGCCAAGCTTTAAAATGAATATAATGAGGGAAATTTCTCTTAAATCTGAAGAGAGAGTATTTTACATGATTTAAAGACCACTCGGCATTAAATTCTCCTTTCAGGAACTTTTTCCTGCCAATAAGCAAAGCGTTGAACACTTCACTAAGTATTTCACAGAGGCAGGCTTGAAAGAACTTTCAGAGTATGTGCGGAATCAGCAGACCATAGGAGCACGGAAGGAGCTCCAGAAAGAACTTCAAGAACAGATGTCACGTGGTGATCCATTTAAGGATGTAAGCTGTTTTGTTAAAGCCATCTTTACTTTTTAAGATTAGTTTTATTTATTTTTACATAGGTTATAGTCTCATCACCTCTCCAAATGTCCCCATTTCCTTGAGGGCCCTCCTTATTGGTGTTATTGGTAAAAACCATCCTTTTATGGCTAAGAATCTGGTAGAAATTTTTTTTTTTTATTTTTTTTTTTTATTTTTTTTTTTAAATTTTTTATTTATTTATTTGAGAGCGACAGACACAGAGAGAAAGACAGATAGAGGGAGAGAGAGAGAATGGGCGCGCCAGGGCTTCCAGCCTCTGCAAACGAACTCCAGACGCGTGCGCCCCCTTGTGCATCTGGCTAACGTGGGACCTGGGGAACCGAGCCTCGAACCGGGGTCCTTAGGCTTCACAGGCAAGCGCTTAACCGCTAAGCCATCTCTCCAGCCCTGGTAGAAATTTTTATGCATTTGAGTAATACATTTCTGCAGAGTAAGTCTGAATTTTTATATATTATAAATTCTTAAGCTGTTTTCATGTATATCTTTTAAAATATTTATTTGCAAGAGAGAATGGGTGCACCAGGGGCTTCAGCCACTGTAAACGAACTCCAGACGCATGTGCCACCTTGTGCATCTGGCTTACGTGGGTCCTGGGGAATCGAACCCGAGTCCTTAGTCTTTGTAGGCAGGCTCCTTAACTACTAAGCCATCTTGCCAGCCCTGTTTTCACATAATTTTGTTGTTTTGAAGCAGGGTTTCACCCTAGCTCAGGCTAACCTGGAACTCGCTATGTAATCTCAGGATGGCCTGGAACTCAGTAATCATACCTCTGCCTTCAGAGTGCTGGGTTGGATTAAAGGCATATGCCACCACACCCAGCTGTTTTCATATTATTTTTTGGCTTTTGTCTTTTTTTTGTTGTTTGTTTGTTTTTCGAGGTAAGGTCTCACTCTAGCCCAGGCTGACCTGGAATTCATTACGAAGTCTCAGGGTCGCATCAAACTCATGGCAATCCTTGTACCTCTGCTTCCTGAGTGCTGAGATTAAAGGTGTGCGCCACCATGCCCGGCCTGTTTTCATATTCTTATTGAATGTTTTAATGATACCCAAAAATGATAACCTTTTTGGGTTTTTTTTTTTTTTTTTTTTTTTTTTTTTTTTTTTGGTTTTTCGAGGTAGGGTCTCACTCTGGCCCAGACTGACCTGGAATTCACTATGGAGTCTCAGGGTGGCCTTGAACTCATGGCGATCCTCCTACCTCTGCCTCCCGAGTGCTGGGATTAAAGGCGTGCGCCACCACGCCCGGCTCTTTTTTGGTTTTTTGAAGTAGGGTCTTGTTCTAGCCCAGGCTGACCTGGAATTCACTATGTAGTCTCAGGGTGGCCTCAAACTCACAACAATCCTCTTATCTCTGCCTCCTGAGTGCTGGGGTTAAAGGTGTGCACTACCACACCCAGCTGATAATTTTTGGTGATTTTCAGAGCAGTACAGTGGATAGACCAGAATATCTTTCCTTCTCATCTCCTGAGCAGTTGGCCTATGTAGAATGAGATTGACACTCACCTCCCTTCCCAGATCCAAAGGTTTTCTGTTTATATATGGTACTTTTTTGTTCTGTTTTGCAAAGCATTTTTTTTTAAATTTATTTATTTATTTGAGAGCGACAGACACAGAGAGAAAGACAGATAGAGGGAGACAGAGAGAATGGGCGCACCAGGGCTTCCAGCCTCTGCAAACAAACTCCAGACGCGTGCGCCCCCTTGTGCATCTGGCTAACGTGGGACCTGGGGAACCGAGCCTCGAACCGGGGTCCTTAGGCCTCACAGGCAAGCGCTTAACCACTAAGCCATCTCTCCAGCCCTGCAAAGCATTTTTTAATGTCTTTGTTACATGTCTAAATTTGATGAGTGAAATATGTGTGTTAAAACTGGCTTTTGTTTAAGTGAATTACTATTTGCAGATAATTTTATATGTGAAGGAGGAAATGAAGAAAAACAATATCCCAGAACCAGTTGTCATTGGCATAGTCTGGTCTAGTGTAATGAGCACTGTGGAATGGAACAAAAAAGAGGAGCTTGTAGCAGAGCAAGCCATTAAGCACTTGAAGGTAAGACTTGTGCTTTGACTGAACACATGATTACACTTTTTTTTTTAATAGATTTTTCGAGGTAGGGTCTCGCTGTGGCTCAGGCTGACCTGGAATTCACTATGTAGTCTCAGGGTAGCCTCGAACTCATGGTGATCCTCCTACCTCCCGAGTGCTGGGATTAAAGGTGTGCCCCACCACGCCCAGCACATGGTTACAGTTTTAAGTGTGGTGTAAGTGGTCTGTCCTTGTGCTTTTTTTCTAAAGGGATTTACCACATCCTGTGGTTCCTGGGGATGACCCACCAGCAAGTAGATATATAGCATGCCATTAATGGTAGCACTAAAGGTTGGCTAGGTTTTATTTGGCTCACAGGTTTAAAACAACATGTTTAAAAGCAATTTAGGCCTATGATTTGATGCTTCTGAAGGGATTATTAGAAAAAAGGAGGGCTCCTTTTTTCCACTCAAATATTCTTACTGTTTGACAGTTAGTTAAAATACTAGAAGAAATATTGCTTGTTTTGGGTAGGTAGTAGATTTTTCTGCTTTACTGTTTTTATTTAATTCCTAATAAACAGATTGCAGTTTACAGTGATGGTAAAAAGTGAGTTATATTTTGTATTGAAAGAATTTCATACTGAATAATCATGGTAATTAGTGAATTTATATTTTCTTTTCTTTTAACAGCAATACAGCCCTCTACTTGCTGCCTTTACTACTCAAGGTCAGTCTGAGCTGACTCTGTTACTGAAGATTCAGGAGTATTGCTATGACAACATCCATTTCATGAAAGCCTTCCAGAAAATAGTGGTGCTTTTTTATAAAGGTAATGCAGATCTTGGATTCTGTAGATGCTTCATTTTATAATATTCAAGGATATTCAAAGTAGTTGGACCTCAGCTTCTTAAAATGTTTTACTTGTGGTTACAAAATGAAGTCCTCTATAAGTTGAAAACTTGTTGGTACATTGCTATCAAAACATCTTTCAGAGCCTGGTGTGGTGGTGCATGCCTTTGATCCCAGCACTCAGGAGGCAGAACCATGATTTTGAGGCCACCCTGGGCTAGAGTGAGACCCTGTCCTACATCGAAAAACCAAAGAAAAAAGAAAACCAAAACCTTTCAGGGCTATAGAGATGACTCAGTAGTTAAAAGCGCTTGCTTACTGTACTAGACAACTTTAGGTCACTGAGATGAACCTCAAGACCGGACACACTTACGGAGTAAGGGATTCATTGAAGCTTACAGATCCAGCGGAAGTTCCAAAATGGCAGAAGTTGGTTTACTCTTAACAGGACCAAACAGAGGGAAGACAAAATGAGATGCAGTACAGTTCAGGAACTCCAAGTTGAACTAGTCACTTGGCATATCTATCCTTAGATTGGAATTTCAAATCCAGCACCAAGCTTGAGGGCTGGACCATAAGATCTGCCCAGTAACACCTCCACTCAGGTGGTTGCAGATCTGAATTACAAACTGTAATAAAATGCTGACTATATTCGAAGCCATCTCTTCAAACTTCCACACTTGCAAAGCTTGATCCCCAGGTTCAGTTCCCTAGTATCCGTGTGAAGCCAGATACCAAAAGTGGAAGCCTGAGAACCCAGGTTCAATTCTCCAGGTCCCAAGTAGTCCAGATGCACATGGTGACACAAGCATCTGGAGTTTGTTTACAGTGACTAGAGGCCTTGGCATGCCCATTCTCTTTCTCTCCTCTTCCCTATCAAATAAATAAATAAATAATTTTAAAAGCATGAAAAAATATTTAAAATGTTTTCACAAGCCAGGCGTGGTGTTGCATGCCTTTAATCCTAGCACTTGGGAGGCAGAGGTAGGAAGATTGCTGTGAGTTCAAGGCCACCCTGAGACTGCATAGTGAATTTCAGATCAGCTTGGGATAGAGTGAGACCCTACATTGAAAAACAAAAAAGATTCCCAAACTTCCATCATACAGTCCCAGATTTTTCCTCCTCCATGTTAGATGCCCTTGTTCCCTTCCCCAGATATAGTCTGTGTTTTTAAATATTTTTATTTATTTGCAAGCAGAGACAGAGACAGACAAAAAGAATAGACACACAAACTGCAGGTGCATGAGCTCCCTAGTGCATTTGCTTTTACCTAGGTTCTAGGGAATCAAACCAGGGTTCTTGGGCTTTGTAGGCAAGTGTCTTAACAGCTAAGCCGTCTCTCCAGCCTCTCTCCTTCCAGATATGATCCTCATCTGTCTAGGTGTTGACCTGTGGGAAGCTCACTTCCTTTCACTTTTATGCTTTAAATTTGTTTATTTTTATTTATTTATTTGAGAGCAACAGACAAATAGAGGCAAAGAGAGAATGGGTGCAGCAGGGCCTCCAGCCACTGCAGACGAGCTCCAGATCCACGCACAACCTTGTGCATCTGGCTTACATGGGTCCTGGGGAATCGAACCTTGAACTGGGGTCATTTGGTTTCACAGGCAAGCCCTTAACCACTAAGTCATCTCTCCAGCAACTCTTTTCTTTCTTTCTTTATTTGACAGAGAGACAATGGGTGTGCCAGGGCCTCCAGCCACTGCAAATGAAATCCAGATACATGTGCTCCCTTGTGCATCTGGCTAACAGGTCTTAGGGACTTGAATCTGGGTCCTTTGGTTATGCAGGCAAACACCTGAACCGCTAAGCCATCCCTCCAGCCCTCATTTTTATTTATGAGACAAGGTCATATCTAGACTAGCCTCAACCTGTGTCCCTCCTGCCCTACCTTGCCTAGTTCTGGGAATGCAGGCATGTGCCACCTTGTCCAGCTTTTGGTCCGTTACCTGTTTGTTATCAAACAGAAACCTGATCAAAGTGGTTTGTAAAGACCAAAGTTTTGTTGGGAGAACCCACTGCAGTCAGTTTGCTGCGATTAATGATAGTGCACTTAACATATCTACATTAAGCTGGGCATGGTGGTGCATCCCTTTAATCCCAGTGCTTGGGAGGTAGAGGTAGGAGGATCACTGAGAGTTTGAGGTCAGTCTGAGAGTACAGAGTGAATTCCAGGTCAGCCTGGGTTAGAGTGAGACCCTACAAAAAAAACTACATTAATCCAGCATTGGTCCAATGATTATGGCCATTCAAAAATATCCCTGCTCAGCCGGGCATGGGGAGGCAGAGGTAGGAGGATCGGATCGCCATGAGTTCAAGGCTACCCTCAGGCTACAGAGAAAAAAAAAAAATCCCTACTCATTTGACCCGCATTCCTCTACTTTGCATTAGGTTGGCAAGTGACTATCCTGTACATTATTGGAGTATGTACCTGCATTGCTGGTCTCACAGTTCAGTAGATGTCGATCATACCTGTCTCCAAGTGTGACAGCTAAGAATGTCTCCATTGTGAAATTTTGGGGAGCAGTATAGCATTCAGTTAAAAAAAATCTCTAGATTATTATTTTTTTCCCCAAGGTAGGGTCTCACTCTGGCTCAGGCTGATCTGGAATTCACTATGTAGTCTCATGGTAGCCTCGAACTCATAGCGATCCTCTTACCTCTGCCTCCCAAGTGCTGGGATTAAAGGTGTGTGCCACCACGCTTGGCTTAGAAACAAGTTGGTAAAACTGTAAAATGTAGTTGGGTTGCTGAGGTGAGCAAGAGAATCCCAAGTTTGAGGTCAGCCTGAATTGCATAGTGAGACTTTAAAAAGTGTCTTGAGTACAGGTGTGCTAGTTGCAACCTGAATCTCCACAATCAGGAAGCTGAAGCAAGAGGATCATGAGTTTGTGGCTTGCCTGAGCTGCATAGCCAGACTCATTCTCAAAACATTTTGATCCAGTGTGGATATCCCGGGAGGTTACTGTCCCTGGGCTCTGTCCAGGTGGCATAGGAGAGCATAGGGCTCTGCCCCATGATGTACAGTCCCTTTCCACAATGTTGGAGATGAAGCTGAGCCTTGAGTCTGCACCTATGTCCAATGGACAATGACTGAGGAGATAAGCAGTGCAGGAAACAATCCTATCACCCGATCTTTGTGTCATACATGCTTAAGAAGAAATTGCCTTGGCCTTAAACTGTCTTTAGTTGTACCATTCTTTTGCCAAAAAAAACCCACAATATTTTGAGCCAGATGTAGCCACTTGAGAAGAACAGATAGAAGGGTCCAGTGACCAGGTCCCATCTACTGAGTACTGGTAATGAGCTTTAGATAGGTTTTGCTTAACTTTCCAGGACTGTTAGTCAAGTAGACATTTGGCCTCAGGTGGTTCTAATTCTGCCCAAGGTAGAAAAGTCTTATCTCCCCTAGGGCTGGAGAGATGGCTCAGCTGCCAAGACACGTGCATGCAAAGCCTATCAACCTTGGTTCCATGCCCCAGTACCCACATAAAGCCAGATGCACAAATTGGCAGGCTAGTTCTCTCTCCCCTCTACTTGCAGAGAAATAAAATATTAAAAAATAAATAAGGAAACTCCCCTAATGTTGTTGTGCCTTGTTCTTTATAGCGGAAGTCTTGAGTGAAGAACCCATTCTGAAGTGGTATAAAGATGCACATGTTGCAAAGGGGAAAAGTGTCTTCCTTGAGCAAATGAAAAAGTTCGTAGAATGGCTCAAAAATGCTGAAGAAGGTATGGCTCTCTAGTGTAGCTCGATCTTGACTTCTCAGGTACAGGTGGGTGTCACCACTGCCAGCTAATGGAAATTGATTATATAGTGGCTGCACAGGCATTCTTTCATCCTGCTGCCACTTGAAAGCTAAAGTATAGATTTTCACTTACAGCACCCTTAAACGAGATGGGAAAAACTAGACTTCAATCATTATAGCCACCTTAGTGGCTCAGTGGTGATACTGAAGATCATTAGGGAAAATGAGATTTTTTTTTTCTAAATTTTTATTAACATTTTTCATGATTTTAAAAAATATCTCATGGTAATACCCTCCCCCCCCCTCGTCCCCTTTGAAATTCCATTCTCCATCATATCCCCTCCCCATCTCATAATCAGTCTCTTTTATTTTGATGTCATGATCTTTTCCTCCTCTTATGATGGTCTTGTGTAGGTAGTGTCAGGCACTGTGAGGTCATGGATATCCAGGCCATTTTATGTCTGGAGGGAGCACGTTGTAAGGAGTCCTACCCTTCCTTTGGCTCTTATATCTCTCAAAAATGAGATTTTTGAGATACATAAATATAAATGGCTATTTCATCTAAAAGTCCCCATGATAAAGTTTCATAGATATGGGAATTTGGGTTTCCTGAAATAAAAGCTTGACTGCATTTTCCCCCTTTTCTAGAATCTGAGTCAGAAGCAGAAGAAGGTGACTGAGTTTTGGAGCCACGTCCTCAGTACAGCAAATGGGGTTGTAGATAAAATGTCATGTCTCACGTGTCCTGGCTCTTACATCTTCCTACCTCCCTATATCAAGCATGATATAAGGGCTTTCATGGCAAATTTTATTTTAACTGTTTCTATGGTTACTGGAAATGTTGGGTTTAGTTTCTAAAACCATGTTTTAAGTAGCTACAGGAGATTTGAATCTAATGTTGCATTAGTTTTTTCAGTTATCTTCTACCTCCTGTATTTTCTACTGTAATAATGTAATTTAAGGCCTTCCTCAATCCCTGGGTTTTCTATATATAAACAGTTTTCAAGATATGATTTGGTTAAAAATTATTTGTTATAAAAGTTCTGTTTGCAAATTAAACTGTAAAAGTATCCAGTCTCAAAAGGCAATGATTTGTGTGATAATTGCTATGTCCAGAGCCCTATTCATCAATGAAAATCTTACATAATGAGTTCATAACATGAATCCTGAGGATTTGGAACATTTGCCTATGTGTTGACATTATCTTGCATTTTGAATCCCAGATGTATGCTCACTGTCCTGGAGAACAAAGGAGGCAGAGGAACTTTTGTGTTCAGTTTGTATCTTTCCAGGTGAAACAGACATTTCCACACAAGCATTTTATATTCAGAACACATAGATTGATAGGAAAGGACTTCTTGAGTGTGAGTACAGGAAATCCCATCAAAATTTGGAAATGTTGGGGTGATCAGGATGCTCTAATGGGTCTAAGGACGCCATTTCCTATTGTAATGAATGAGGGCAGTGATAGCTGTTCCCATTGGTTGTCCTGGACTGGCTTCGTTCTTTCAACCTTTAGTAGTGACTCAAGCACCCGGCTGTAAACGTACCTAGTTGCCATTTTTAATTGCCATGAGCCAAATATTTCTTTTAGATGATTAATCCATTTATTTTAACAGCTGCCTTTTAATTTTCATCTTGTTGCTATCTATCTGTATGTAGGAAAGTAGGAAAAAATGTAGCCACATTTTCAGGTGGAAAGGCTTATCTGGAGGATTTTTTAATTGGGAAAAGAAAATAGCCTAAAATAAATAATGTCGCTAGAGACTGAAGGGAAATTACCCCACTTGAAGGTGCCATTCTTAAGAATTTGGTATTTAAAAGTTCACCTTGAGAAAATAACGTGTAATATAATTTGAAATAAAGGCATAATAACCTTAGCATTATAACTGAAAAACATTGTTGAATGGGGTGAATTTGTTGAATGAATGATGATAAAGTTTTATGCACAGGCAAAATGTACTGACTAGATATCTGTGTGTAGTGATCTACTTTTACTTTGTAATTTGTAGTCCTTAAAAGACTTTTTAAAAAAAATAAAGTCCATCCTTACACTTAGGTTTTATAAATCATTCTTTTTTTGTAAATTCCATTTGAATATCAAATAGTGTGCTGTATGTTGTGTGTTCAGATGTCTTTACTATATAAGCATTAACTAATTCCTTTCATCCTTAAAACTTTCAAACTGTAAACACCTATATAGCATAATGTAGCTGAAACTACATTGACATTTCTACAGCCAAATCATTGCATGTTACTGCCGTACAAAGTGTGCCCTATTTTATTATACTGTGTATAGTGAAAGAGTGTGTAGTCTTCCAGAACTACATTATGATCTTTGATCACAGGGTTTTTCCTTTATAATGACACAGTAGTATTTACCTATTATAATAGTAAATGAGTAAATCATTTATGAGTATAATGTAAAAGAAAGGGAATGCTTTATAAAATGATTTTTATTTTGAATTTTAAGTGGTAAATTTAGAACTCAGCTGCAAGTGCCAACCTTTGGCTTCAACTATGTAATTCTTAATATAGATGTTAAAACTGTACTTTTAGTTATGATTGGGTCAATGTTAATTCTCCTAGCTTGGTGTCAGTTTCTAAGCATAAGTTTCTTGGATGCTGTTATGGGTTTTTAGAGCCTTATAACTCTAGGAGTATTGTCCTAGAGATACTGAAAATGCCACAGATTTTAGCATTGCGAAGGGAGTGCATGTGACCAAAAGATGAACTTATAACAGTGTTCTTCAAGCTTTTTCCATTATCAGTAACCCCCTCACCCCAGGAAACCTTTTTTTCCCTAATAATTCCCCAAATAAATTTTAATATACATACACTACATATGTATTGTGTCTGTGCTTTATGTACATGAAAACAGTAAGGCTTCGTTGGGTATTTCTAATCTAATGAAATTGCCATTGAGAATGTATGCTGTTATATGTGAACACCTAATGTTAGACATATCTATGCTTATTCATGGTGTGAAACTTGTCTGTCAAGGTCACTAGAAAATTAACACTTTTTTAAAAAGTAGGTATCAGGTCTTGAACTCAGGACCTCACATTCACAAATACATAAGCAAGCCCTGTACTGCTCAGGCGTCATGTTCTTGAGAACCAGGCAGGTCTTAAACTTGTGATCTCCTAACCAGTAATTGGGCTTACAGTCCTGGCATGGGCAATCATTTTCTGTGACTCACCATCAACAGTATGTACCTTATCCCACCACAGCCACCAGCCATTTGGCTTGGGGGCAAGGGGGCCGGTGGTTAAGAGATTCTTGAAGCCGGGTGTGGTGGCTTATACCTGTAATTCTGTCATGACTGGGCAAGCCTGGCAATGAGTTTGAACTACTGGTTGCTGTACATGTAAATGCCACAGGTTTTGTTGTCATAGCTCAAGTTTGCTCTTGCTGTTGACTGAACTAAGTTAATAAGCATTCCTGTGATGTCTAAATTGCCTTAAGAATTGTGTTCAGCATCAGTCTTTGCTGTCAACATGAAATATTCCTGCTACAGAGTCTACAGAGGACTAGACTAGGAATAAATTTTCAGTAGGTTTGATGTAAGCAGAGTCTGGAGGATTGATAAGTAGATCTGACACAACTGAATTTACAATTAGCTTTTTCTTGAACTTCAATTAAAGTGGACCAATATCTCAAAATCTTGTGTGTAATTGTTTGGAACTGCATCCAAGAGGATTATTTATGAAAGAATGGGTGTGTCAGGGCCTCCAGCCATTGCAAACAAACTGCAGGCACATGCCATGTGCTTACATGGGTTCTGGGGAATCAAAACCTGGGTCCTTAGGCTTTGCAGGCAAGTGCTTTAGTTGCTAAGCCATCTCTCCAGCTGGTGAGAGTATTCTTGACCCTGCTTTCCCCTCCCTTTTAACTATGGGTATTAACAGCCTTAAACCCACACATTTTCAGTTTCTGATGCACTGATCCTTTTAGCCTTATACAGTGTGTGTTTAGTGCTTTGAGAGTAAGAAACAGACTGAGCCAGAGCCTCTTGTTACTTATACTACAGATGTATGCACCACTTTGCATCTGGCTTTATGTGGTACTGGGAAATCAAACCCAGGCCAGCCAGCTTTACAAAGTTAACCACTGAACCTGGAACTCACTTTGTAGTCTTCAGACTCCCAAATGCTGGAATTAAAGGCGTTCACTACCACACCTGCAGTACATTACAAGTAAATGAGATCAGTCACTGTCAATTTAGTAACCCATAACTGGAAACTTATATGAAAAGTTCAATTTGCTGGGTATAGTGGTGCACCTTTAATCCCAGCACTCAGGAAGGAGGAGGAGGATCACTGAGTTCTAGATCTCAAAAAGCTGCCAAACTTTTTGGGATTATTCAGAGAGATTAATAGTTGGTGAGGCTAATCTGATTATTTGTGGTCATGTAGTGAATTCAGTGCTACAAATACAAGATTACTGAGTTCTGTTCAAGGAATTCCCAGTGTCCATTTTATAAGTCTGAGTAAGCTGGGATAGAATTGATCACTATATCCAGCTCTCCAGCCCTAAACCACTTTATAAAGCTGAAATCTGTGCTTAAAAGCTCAGGGGTAAAGTTGAAAATACGTGGCCTAACTTAAAAAACAAGCATAACGGGCTGGAGAGATGGCTCAGCCAATACAGGCAGATGCATCTGAAGTTTATAAGCAGTGGAAGCAGCCTCTAGTGCACCCATTCTCTGAATCTGTCTTCCTTTCTCAAGCTTATGACATCAAAAAGGTGCTCTATAATCTTATTTTTTTTTTTTTTTAATTTGTGAAAGGATAGGCACACCAGGGCCTCTAGCCGCTGCAAATTAACTCCAAATGCATGTGCATCTCTGGTTTATGTGGGTTCTGAGGATTTGAACCTGGGTCTTTAACTACTAAGCCATCTCACCAGCCCTCTTCTGACACCAGTTAGGATTAATGGAGCCTAGCATGTCAAAGTTGAAGAACTGTGAAAATGAGCTGGGAGTGGTCATGCATGCCTTTATAATCCAGCCCAGCACTTGGAAGGCAAGAGTTTGAGGTCACCTGAGACTACATAGTTAATTCCAGGTCAGCCTGGGGTAGAGTGAGACCCTACCTCAAAACAAAACAAAAACTGAAAGTGTTTAGCTGGTAGATAGGTATTCCACATAGCTCTTGATGCACCAGTGTCAAGTCCAGCCATCCAAACCAGAAATATCCACTGCTGCAATCTATGGAACTTGCTTCTTGTTCATGAGACCCTAGTTAATGTTCAGAAAAGATTGCTCCATTGGTTGTGTGTTCTCAGGCCTCCTACCTTGACATTTGTTTGGCTTTTTCTAGAAAAACTGAGGGAAGTACAGAGCCAAGAAAAGACGCCCCACATGACTAGAGATCCCACGTGGAGGCTGGAAAAGCCATGGAAAGAAGCTGGAGGATAAAGTACCCATGTGGAGAGTAAGGGCTCCTAGGTTCAATCCAGCTGGACCTGGGCCAAACCAGTTGAGAAAAAGTTCACCCACAGCTGGAAGTTCCCAAGTGGTCAGGCAGCTATTTACTGAGCACCCCAGGGCCTCCAGTCACTGCAAACTCCAGGCAGACCCATGCACCACTTTGTGCATACACATGTATGCACCACTTTGCATCTGGCTTTTATGTGAGTACTGGGAAATTGAACCCAGGCTGTCATGCTTTGTAAGCCCCTTTAACTGCTGAGCCATCTCTCCAGCCGACTTTGCTAACTTGCCTGTCAAATTGGGCTGAGATTAAAGGTGGATACCACCCCCACCCCATTTTTCAAGGTAGGGTCTCCCTCTAGCCCAGGGTGAGCTGGACTCACTCTGTAGCCCCAGACTGGTATCAAGCAATCTTCCCTCTGCCTCCCAAGTGCTGAGACTAAAGGTGTGCACCACCACTCAGGTTGCCTACACTTCCCTCTTCTTGAAATTCTTTGTCTCAATTTTGTAGCCAAAATTCACAATCTTCTACCTGGGATTACAGGCATAGCCCCCCATACTTGGCCATTTGTGACCTGCATCTAAGACTCTTCTCTCCCTTGTGAAGCAAGACCTCCTTTCTGCAGTCTCATGGTGGCCTTGAACTCGTAGTGATCCTACTGTACCTCCCAAGTGCTGGGATTAAAGGTGTGCACCACCACACCTGGCCCGCATCCTCCTCTAAGTGCTGAAGTTACAAGCACATATCACCAATATAATTTTTAGGACTATTTGGTCATATTTGTATATGGGTGTGTGAAAGCTTTGCATGGGTGCTGGGGAAGTGAACCTGTGCCAGAATTGCCAAGTGCCTTTAAAACTCTGTGCCATCTCCCTAATCCCATCATTGCAATTTCTTTGAGAAATATGAGACTCTTGGGGCCCCAACCACAGTACCACTTACCCCACAAAGACCCACAACTGTACAAGATTCAAGGAACATTAATACCATTAATGATATGGGTGCTCTACTCCCAAAGTAAGACTATAGGTCACTGTTTCCCCTTTCAAAAATATATAAAATACGGGCTGGCAAGATGGCTTAGCAGTTAAGTGCTTGCCTGTGAAGACTAAAGACCCCGGTTCGAGGCTCGGTTCCCCAGGTCCCACGTTAGCCAGATGCACAAGGGGGCGCACGCGTCTGGAGTTTGTTTGCAGAGGCTGGAAGCCCTAGCGCGCCCATTCTCTCTCTCTCCCTCTATCTGTCTTTCTCTCTTGTGTCTGTTGCTCTCAAATAAATAAATAAAAATTTAAAATATATATATATATATAAAATACTATTTTATAAAGATCTTTTATTTTTTGAACAGAGGCGAACATAAAAACGTTCTAAATTGGGCTGGAGAGATGGCTTAGTGGTTAAGCGCTTGTCTGTGAAGCCTAAGGACCCCGGGTCAAGGCTCGATTCTCCAGTACCCACGTTAGCCAGATGCACAAGGGGGTGCATGCGTCTGGATGGAGTTCGTTTGCAGAGGCTGGAAGCCCTGGCGAGCCCATTCTCTCTCTCTCCCTCTGTCTTTCTCTGTCACTCTCAAATAAATAAATTTACAAAAAAAAGATTTATCAATGTCACTGTGCATATCAGTGATCTATTCCTGTTTGTTACTGTTATATCATGAAAATGTAGAAACATTTGGTTGTTTCAAGTTTTGTCCTACTGTGAATAAAGCTGCTATGTGCAAAGGTCACAAACAAAAATTTTAAGAAATAGGTAAGGGTTATGATGTCAACTGAGCCCTTGCACCTGAAAAAATTCTGAATGTGCAAATAAAAAATGCTGGGGGGGGGGAGGGAAGGAGGGTATTACCATGGGGTATTGTTTACAATCATGCACGTCAATAAAAAATAAAAATATAAATGCTTGGACTTTGAGGTAATCTGACTGAATATTGACAGCAAGGGAGGATTTGTAAAATGGTCTGCAAATCAGCTTGTTCTTTTGTTTTTGAGGCAGGGTCTCACTCTAACCCAGGCAGACCTCAAACTCACTCTGTAGCCCAGGCTGGCTTTGAATTCAAAGACAGTCCTTCTAAGTGCTGGGTTTAAAAGCATGAGGCAGGCTGGAGAGAAGGCTTAGCGGTTAAACATTTGCCTGTGAAGCGTAAGGACCTCGGTCCGAGGCTCAATTCTCCAGGACCCACGTTAGCCAGATGCACAAAGGGGGCACATGTTGCTTGTAGTGGCTGGAGGCCCTGGTGCGCCCATTCTCTTGCTCTCAATAAAACTTAAATTTTTTAAGCATGAATCAACAGGTCTGTATTTAAATGCATTTGTAAGTTTTTTTTTTCCCTCTTTGACACAAGGTTTCAAGTAGCCCAGGATGGCTTCAAACTCAAGGTTCTGTTTCTACCTCCCTAATGCTGGGATTACAGGTATGTGGACACCATGTGCTCAGAGTATCACATGCATAAAACGCAGAACAGGGAAACAAGTATCTTATGAGGTACACCTTGCTTATTCATACTTGCTTGCAAAGGTTGTAGAGGTTCACTTTTAGCCCTGAAGGAATTTCACATGCAGAACACATACTGGAAGGTTAGAAATAAACCAACAAAAATCAAAGAATTGCCAGGCGTGGTTGGTGGGGCACGCCTCTACTTACTCCCAGGACTGGGGAGGCAGGAGTAAGCATCATCAGTTTGAGACCACCCTGAATTCCAGGCCAGCCAGAGTTAGCATGAAACCCTACCCCGAAAAACAAGTTTCATATGGAGTAGCATAGCAAGGGATGGCCCAAATCCCACTTTGCAACGAAGACTCAAAACTTCCATAAGGGGGCTGGAGAGAGGGCTTAGCGGTTAAGCGCTTGCCTGTGAAGCCTAAGGACCCCGGTTTGAGGCTCGGTTCCCCAGGTCCCACGTTAGCCAGATGCATAAGGGGGCGCATGCATCTGGAGTTCGTTTGCAGAGGCTGGAAGCCCTGGCGCGCCCATTCCCTCTCTCCCCCTCTATCTGTCTTTCTCTCTGTGTCTGTCGCTCTCAAATAAATAAATAAATAAATAATTTAAAACTTCACAAAATTATAAAGGTTAAAAAAAAAAAAACTTCCATAAGGAAAATGCATCCATTCTTTAAACTGACAAAAACAAGCAGGGCATGGTCGTCCACACCTTTAATTCCAGCACTCAGGAAGTGGAGGCCATAGGATCACCAAGAGATCTCAGTTGAGATCAGCCTGGGCTACATACAGTGAGACACTAAAAAAAGCTAAGCATGGCAGCATAAGTTTGAGGCCAACCTGGCCTAGAGACACTATTTTGAAAAATGAAAAATAACAAAAATGGTACCAAAATCAAATTGCACACAAACCTCATGAGCAAAGTTTATTCTCAAATCGTTTTCTAATCACTGAAACTTACTTGGCTATATACTTAAAATCAAATTACCCAAATACACAATACAATAAAGAAACTCACAAAGCTATACAAAATAACTTAATATTTAAAACCAGACTGATACAGTCAATAAAAATCTCTTCTGAAGAGTTATGCAGATAAGCATCTATGTAGCTTTTTTTAGTGGGTAAAAGAAAGGATGCCTTAAGGCTTCTTTGAGAGTAATTCTTTTGGCTGGATCATACTCCAACATTTTTTCAATGAGGTCAAAGAGTAATTCATGTTCAGCATCCTGAGAAAGCATAAATTCCTGAAAGGAAAAAAGAAAGAAATTGAGCTACAGTTTATAACACATAATTTTCCCATCATTGCAGGTATTGTGTTGTCTACACTAATACCCATGTGCCCTTCAAGAGGGGGGTCATAGTTACAGTCCTCTAAAGACTGGCCTCTCGGGTCATCTTTTGTTCTCTTGTGCCTCCCAGACTCAAATAAGAAACATCACAAAAAGATGTAATAAGAGAGATTGAGAGGGCATTACCATGGGCTATTGTTTACAATCATGGAAGTTGTTATTAAAAACAGAGGGGAATAAGGAAATATCTCAAGCTTACCTTAAGAGGTTTACAGCGACGTGAAACATATCTGCCTGCAGAACTGTGTTCATCCCAGTCTAACCGATCATGATGAAAATATTTCCGTTTCCTAAAACAGGTCAGAAAACATTCACATTTACCATGTTGACTGCCCAAAACATAAAGCATCTAGCAAAGGAGACTGACTGCTTTTCTAGCTCAAGGTCAGTACTTTTCTAGACAGATATGTTATTCACTTTCTAGTAAGGTAATATACTACTTAATTTAAAAGGCATTCATTATGGTTAGAGGCTTGATTCCCCAAGACCCACGATAGCCAGATGCGTAAGGGGGCGCATGTGTATGGAGTTCGTTTGCAGTGGCTGGAGGCCCTGGTGCCCTCATTCTCTATCTGCCTCTTTCTGTCAAAAAGGGCATTCATTATATTTATTTTATAAAGTTCTGATGGGACTCCGGAACCCAGTAATAAAAGGAATAATAAAAGGAAAAGCAATGACTCAAATAAAACATACCTGGTTTTTTGTATCATGTGTTTGGGTAGAGGTCCAAGAATCCTTTCCATCATGGCTAAGTGCTCCTTACTATCATGTGTCTAAAATTAAAAAACTCGTTAATAAATTCAAACGTTGTGCTTCATTTTTATTTAACATCAGTGTCAATTTCCTGGTTCTTGGCGAACCAGAAAGGCGATCACCAAAATAGCCTATTTTGGTCAGCAATAAAAGCTAGTAAATAAAGTCTGAATAAGCTTGCCAATGAGTTCCCTAAATAACAGTTATTATAGGACTTTTCTTGTGCAAAACAACTAAAACTAATTAGTTACTTACTGGAAATACTGTAAATCCAAGATAGTATTCAATAAGGATACATCCTATACTCCAGACATCACATGGTTGAGACCATCCCAGGGCTGCAAAACAAAGCACAATGTTAGGAGGAGAACCTCAGTATTTTCTTTTTCTTTCTTTTTCAAAGTAGGGTCTCACTCTGGCTCAGGCTGATCTAGACTTCACTATTTAGTCTCAGGGTAGCCTTGAACTCACAGTGGTCATCCCACCTCGGCCTCCTGAGTGCTGGGATTAAAGACATGCGCCACAATGCCCAGCTAAAGCTTCAATATTTCACTTGTATGTAAACAAGGAAAAATATAAAGCCTGAGGCTCACATGCCTAAACTCCTAGCACTCAGGAGCTGTTATAGTAAAATCACCATCATCAACCTGGGATATAGTGAGACCCTGCCTCAAAAATAAAATCACTTACGTGACTTCTTTTAACATTTATGACATACTTAAGTGTTCGGTTAAATGCAAACAAACTTGCAATGCCAGTCATCAAGTATAGCATTCAGTTATTATAACACAGTATCTGACTAACGATGAGGAGGACCTTGTTACTGTTGTTTTGTTTTTTCCTTTCCAGTTTGTTGTCTCTTTATTTTATTGACAACTTCCATAATTGTAAACAATATCCCATGCTAATTCTCTCCCTCCCATTTTCCCCTTTGAAACTCCACTCCCCATTATATCCCCTCCCCCTCTCAATCAGTCTTTCATTTTGATGTCATTATCTTTTCTTCCTATTATGATGGTCTTGTGTAGATAGTATCAGGCACTCTTGACGTCATGGATATCCAGGCTGGGTGTGGTGGCACAATGCTTTTAATCCCAGCACTCGGGAGGCAGAGGCAGGAGGATCACTGTGAGTTCGAGGCCACCCTGAGACTACATAGTGAAGTCTAGGTCAGCTAGGGATAGAGAGAGACCCTACCTCAGGCATACCAGGGCCTCTAGCCACCTTGTGTGTCTAGTTTTACCTGAGTACTGGAGAATCAAACCCAGGTCCTTTGACTTGCCAGCAATCTCTCCAGTCTTTTTTTTTTTTTTCCTTGAGACAGGGTCTCAGGTAGCACTGGCTACCCTTTAACCTTTGATGCTCCTTTCTGTAACTACCTCTGAATGTTGAGGTTATAGGGACATGCCACCATAGCCAGTGTATGCAGCACTATCAGGGATTGAACCCTGTGCTTTGTGCATGCTAGCCAAGCAGTCTTCCAGCTGAGCTACATCCAAACCTTAAATTATTTTAAAGAACTCCAGCAGCAGTTTCATACAGCTCATTTAAGAGATTAATCTTACAATTTCTCTCCCTCCCTCTGTATTTACCTATAAATATGTATGGGTCATGCCTTTAACTGCTGAGCCATTTCTACACCCCCACAAAAAGTCTCATTATTTTCACTGGTGCTTGACTTAATCTTGTAACTTTTTTTCTTTTTTTGAGGTAGAGTCTCACTTTAGCTAAGGCTGACCTGAAACTCATGGCATCCTCCTACCCCTGCCTCCCAAGTGCTGGGATTAAAGGTGTGAACCACCACACCAGGCTCTAAGTACTCTTTTAAAGGCAAAATATACCCCAGGTGGTCCAGATCCTGTGGCTTCTCTTTCCCTTGCTTCCTAAGTACTGAGAAGTAAATTTTATGTTATTCACCCCATGATCTACTTCTTAAAAAAACATCCCTATTGCTCAGCAATGTACTGCATTATTATTAGCAAATGACCTAACAATCTTACCAAGAATAAAACCGTAAGACTATGTAGGTTTTCAAAGAGTAATAACTACTAACCTAGAATAACTTCAGGTGCTCGATAATGTCTTGTAGACACCAACGTACTGTGATGTTCGTCATCGTATGTTGCACTTCCAAAGTCAACCACCTTAATATCGGGATTTATTACTGTACGTTCATCACGTTTCTGAAAATCACAAATCAAGGATGTAAGAGAAAATATGTAAGCATAAGAAATTCATTACAATCTATGAATCGATTGGAGACTTACCATTTTGGGATTATAAGCTTCTGTGTAGTCAGAATGCACAAACAAGATGTTTTCAGGCTTTAAGTCTGTGTGAGTCAACTTATTACTATGTAAAACTGAAAACAAAACAGAGAAAGTTGTGGCAATTTCAGACAGCACAACAGAAACAGTTTTTCGTATGGTGGCCCACACCTATAATCCCTGTATTCAGGTGAGGCAAGAGGATCCCAAATTTAAGGAGAGCTTAGCCAGGTGTTGTGGTTATTACCCTTCAATCCTAGTACTTGGAAGACTGAGGCAGGAGGATCAGTGTGAGTGGGAAGGCAGCCTGAGCTAGAGTGAGACCTTAATCTTTTTTGTTCATTGACTTTTTGAGTTAGTTTTACTCTAGCCCAGGCAACCTCTGTCTCCCAAATGCTGGGATTAAAGGCACACACCACCATGCCTGGCTTCACAGAAATACTTTTAAATTTTTAACTTTTTTATTGGCACCTTCCACAATTATAGACAATAAGCCATGATAATTCCCTCCTCACCCTCCTTTCCCCTTCATAAATCTACCCTTCATCATATCCCTTCCCCCTCTCGTTCAGTCTTTCATTTTATTTTATTCTCCTCTTTTCCTCCTTCTATGAAGATCTTGTATAGGTAGTGCCAAGCACTGTGAGGCCATGGATATCCAGATCCTATTTATTTAAAAAAAATATATAGCTGGACATGTTGGCATACACTTCTAATCCTAGCACTTGGGAAGCAAGAGTAAGAAGATAGATTTGAGTCTCAAGCCAGGTCAGCCTGGGCTCGAGCGACCCTAACTTGAAAAGCCAAAAACAAAATAAATTGGACAAGAAAGAGATCTTTATGAAGCTACAATTGGCACATTTAGGTTTCACTCACAGTTCTAAGCTGGTACGTATGTATCTATCTTTATTTGAGGTAGGGTCTCACTCTAGGCCAGGCTGTCTTGGAACTCCTGAGCTCAAAGCAATAATCCTCCCCCAATCTCCTCTCTGTTACTTTAGTTTTCATTTGTTTTTTGAGGTAGGGTCTTACTCTAGCCCAGGCTGACCTGGAATTTACTCTGTAGTCTCCAGCTGGCCTCAAACTCATGCCCAGCTCCTTTAAAAAAAATTTTTTTTAAATTTCAATGGGGAAAGTGGGGGGGGGGGAATTTCCATGGGATTTTTTTTTTTAATAATCATGGAAGATGCTAATAAAAATCAAAAAATAAAAATAAAGGAAAAAAAGAGACTGAGATGGGGAGGGATTATGATGGAGAATGGAGTTTCAAAGGGGAAAGTGGGGGGAGGGAGGTATTATCATGGGATATTGTTTACAATCGTGGAAGTTGTTAATAAAAATTTGGAAAAAAGGAAAAAAATTTTTTAAATATTAGCGAATGAGCATGCCAGGGCCTCCAGTCACTGTAAACAAATTCCAGATGCATGTGCCACCTTGTGCATCTGGCATTATGTGGGTACTGGGGAATCAAACCTGGATCTTTAGGCTTCACAAGCAATGAAGCACCTTAATGATCTTTATTTTTATTTTTTATAAATATTTTTATTTTTATCTGACAGACAGGACAGAGAATGGGCATGCCAGGGCTCTAGCCACTGCAAACAAACTCCAGACACATGCATCGCCTTGTGCTTCTGGCTTACATGGGTCCTGGGGAATCCAACCTGGATCCTTTGGCTTTCAGGCAAGCACCTTAACTGCTAACTAAGCCATCCCTCCAGCCTGGCCTTTACTTATTTTTTTTATTTTTTTGAGAGGAACAGAGAAAGAGGCAGATAAGAGGTGCACCAGGAACTCCAGCCACTGCTAACAAACTTCAGACGACCCCCTTGTGCATCTGGAGAGTCCTGGGGAATCAAGCTTTGAACCGGGGTCCTTAGGCTTTACAGGCAAGTGCTCAACCAAAAGCCATCTCTCTAGCCCCTTGGCCTTTATTTTTGATTGGATATATTTATGGAATATACATGATGCTTGTATATTGTGCAATGGGCACATATGCTATAAATTTATGCATCAATGCAGTTTTATTTTTTAATCTGGGGATAAAACTAAGGGCCATGTGCTAACCTATACCCTCAGCTGTACAACATAATGACTTCTATCATCCTCAGCCACATTACCGTGTTTAGTAAAGATCACAAACTCAAGTTTTTAGATATGCCAAGAACTTACAATTCACAGATTTGCATATCTGATATGCCATCTTCCTGATATGATCCAGTCGAAATGGTAGAAAACCATTCTCCTTAATGAAGTCGTAAGTACTAAGCCCCAGCAGTTCAAACACAATGCAAATGTGACCATGATGCTCAAACCACTCCAACATCTGGACACAGCGGCTGTAAACACACAAAAAAATCAGTGCAGCACTTCACAATTCTAATGTCCTAAAGCCACGTTCCAAGTTCTAATATGATACTTACAAGGTACTGTGGGGGTCTGTTGTATTTAGGTGTTCCAGAACTTGAATTTCTGAGCAAGCAGCTTCACAATACCTATCCACATTTTTAACTATTTTTACTGCTACATGTCTACCTCCCCTGTTTGAGAGAATAAGTCCAAGTTAAAAAAAGTTGGTAAATGTGTCATTCAAGTTTCATATTCAGTAAATTGCGCTATTTTACCTGATCCGTACTTGTTTTCTTATGGTTCATACAATGATTGAGAATGGGGAGGTAATATGATGGAGAATGGAATTTCAAAGGGGAAAGTGGGGGGGGGGAGAAGGGAGGGAATTACCATGGGATATTTTTTTATACTCATGGAAAATGCTAATAAAAAAATAAGCCGGGTGTGTTGGGCGCATGCCTTTAATCCCAGCACTTGGGAGGCAGAGGTAGGAGGATCACTGGGAGTTCGAGGCCACCCTGAGACTACATAGTGAATTCCAGGTCAGCCTGAGCTAGAGTGAAACCCTACCTCAAAAAATCACAAAAAAATAAAAAAAATAAAGTGTGCCACCACGCCTGGAAAAAAAAAAAAAAAACAACTTATGGTTTGACTTAAAAGTTTTTTGTTTTCTTTTTGTATTTGTAGGTAGGATATAGCTCTAGCCCAGGCTGACCTGAAATTCACTCTGTAGTCTATCTTCTCTCTGCCTCTGGGAGTGCTGGGATTAAAGGTGTGCGCTGCCTCTCACGCCTGGCCTTAGACTATGCTTTTAATCCCAGCTCTCAGGAGGCTGAAGTAGGAGGATCACCATGAGTTCAAGGCCACCCTGAGAATACAAAGTAAATCCCAGGTCAGCCTGGGCTAGCTTGAGACCCTACCTCAAAAAAACCAAAAGAAAAAACCCAAAAAAGCAGTCTACCTTATCTGGCTTAAACCAAAAGTTTTTCTACATTTCAAAAAATATTCAAAGGCTGAGAGATGGCTTAGCAGTTTAGGCACTTGCCTACAAAGCCAAAGGACCCTTGAATGCCTAGGACTCACATAAGCCATGCCCAAGGTGGCACATGCATCTGGAGTTTGTTTGCAGTGCAAGAGGACCTGGCACACCCATTGTCTATCTGCCTCCCCCACCTCAAATAAGTAAGTAAAAATGTTCAAAAAAAATTCATACCAAAAGGGTACAAAGGTACAAACTAATTTCCTATACTGGGGAACTCCTAAATGTGAATATAACACAGGAAACTTACGCTTTATGATCAATGCACTCCACTACTTTCCCAAAAGCTCCTTCTCCTAAAGTATCAACAATTTCATCTAAAAGAGAGAAATAAATCTCAGTCACTCAGAAACATGAACAATGTACTTATCATAATAAATGCTAGTGATGAAGATTATTCTAGTTGATATTACAAAATGTCCTCACCACTAGTTACTTATCACAGTCAACACCACCAAAAAACATACAAATATTTTTAGATCTAATTTCATTCTTAAGTAATTTCATTAACTTGATTTACTGTTCTGGAATTTCTGCATAATATTAAAATTCTAAAAGATAGCAAAGACACAATCCCCCCACCAAAAGAAATGGAAAAACAAACAAAACAGAGAAAGAAAAACAAAAAACAAAAAGATTTCCAAATCTCAGAAATCTTAATCTATATATAGATTATGTTATCTGAAAAGTTAATAAGTGTTGAAAAATAGTCTATACATCTTGCACTTAGTACGTCTCCACTCTGACAGATCAGGTGACCCTCCTCATCATCCTCTACACTCCTGGTTCTTTTCCTTCGGTGACTCCTCTGGAAACGTCAAGTGGGCGGCACCAAGATCATCCAGCCAATCAATATACCCGAGTGAATTCAGGGCAGAATACGAAATTCATTCAGCGGGGAGATATTCAGGCATTCAGATACACGCCAGGCCACAAACGGTTGGCAGGAGCAATTTCAAATTCAGTCCCCAGAAATTCACAGGGCACATAGTTTATGTTAACAGGAGAAAAACATGGCAAGGAACAGATTTTCAGATAAGATACTCAGTGGTAAGGCAACAAAACATAAACACATATTTTTTCTTTAAAAAAAATGCTTAGCTGTACCATTCACTGAAACATAAATTTTAAGTTTCTATTTAATGCTGCAAAACTGTAGGATGCAATATTCACTTGTCAAAATAGACTGTGGCCAAGTTCAGATTTCCTAACTAAGGTTAAAAAAAAATACAAATATAGTCCTGATTTGGGGAAGAAAGAGGATTTGGTATATGAAAACAACACTATACATAGCACTTTAAATGTGATCTGATATATGATCTCCAACTAAGTACAAAACCCATAAAGCTCAAATCTGGTATACACTTCTTAATGCAAAAAGGATTAGTGAACCTGCTGTTACAACAGACACATGACTAATCCTCCCTCACACAAAATACCTATATTCAATGAACTTAGCAAACAAAACATATTTCTTGAAGTACTCTACGAAAATTTGGAGAATATCATTTTCTAAGTTATCTTCTCTATTTCACTGGAATGACAATTAGTAGCCAATGAGTAATTAAATCTATTACCAGAGAACTAAATATGTACTCTAATGAATTTCCTATCTAATGCACAAGCAGAATCCTGTAAGTTAAAGTTGAGAGGACTTTTATCTAAAAACACAATTTTCTCAGACAGACAAAAATTTAATTTTCCTGTTCCATATGGGAAACAAACTTTTAAAATGTTTCAAAAGTGCTCCTACCCCATGTAAGCGATGAGGTGAAGTACGGTGGTGAATCCTGCGTTTACTTTTATGACTACTTCCACTTCTACCAGAAGACTTGCTACTATGGTTCAGATATCTGCTTTCATAGTCTCCATGATGATATCCTGGTTCATATCCTTGACTGTAGTCATTTCTATATTCATCAATGTAGCGACGACTATGATAATCTTTCTCATATATGTATCTGCTTTCCATATAGTAACTAGAGGAAAAAAATTATTTTCCAGTTGTAATATTGAAAAAGAAGTCATCAAATCCTCAGCTTCTGTAGTGTTGTGAATTGAACCAGGGTCATCTACATGAGGAGGGTGGCTCTACTAAACCACAAATTCAGCCCTCCAGTAATCTGACCAAAAGAACTTTTGGTTCCACTGGGTGTGGTGGCTGCCTGTAATGTAAGCAGGAAAGCAGCAGCAGAAATATCCAAAAGTCTAAGGCTAGCCTGGACTATAAACTGAGAACCTGCCTTGCAGAAGTCCTTCAAGCTATGTATGCATCATCCAGGCACATAATTAGGTGATAGGTTTTTCATCATAGCCCAGGGCCTCCAGTATGTAAGGCAACCATTCTTCATCTAAACTGCTTCCTTAAACCAGAAATATATTTTATTTTAGGGGCTGAAGATAGATAGATAGCTCAGCATTTAAGGTGCTGGCCTGCAAAGCCTAAAGACCCAAATTCACCAAGTAAGCCAGATGTACAAGGTGATTGGTTTGTCTTCAGTAGCTGGAGGCCCTGGGACTCTCATTCTATCTGCCATTTTTCTCCCTCTGAAATATAAAACATATTTTAAAAAAACACATCTATGGGAGCTGGGTGTAGTGACACACGCCTTTAATCCCAGCACTTGGGAGACAGAGGTAGGAGGATCGCTATGAGTTTGAGGCCACCCTGAGACTCCATCGTGAGTTCCAGGTCAGCCTGGTCTAGAGTGAGACCCTACCTCGGGAAGAAAAAAAAATCTACAGGCTGGAGAGATGGCTTAGCAGTTAAGGCGTTTACCTGCCAAGCTAAAGGATCCCGGTTCAACTCTTCAGGACCCATGTAAACCAGATGCACAAGGTGGTGCATGCATCTGGAGTTCGTTAACAGTGGCTGGAAGCCCTGGCGCGCCCATTCTCTCTCTCTAGCTCTCTCAAATAAACACAATTTTAAAACCACCTCTATTACCTTGTGATGCTTTAAGCAGCCTACTTACCTATCAGATGTTTTAGAGTGAGTGTATTTGCAGGGCTTATTTTCCCCAGCACTGCTGTGAGAGCTCCTCCTCCTCTTCCGACTGGGGCTCCTTCTCCAGGTTCCATAATCCCAATCTCTTTCATCCCAGTCAGGACAGTAAGTTCTCTTTGAATGCCTCATCTACATAAAAGACATGCCTTTATTTTCCAATTAAATTGTAATAATGAAACTCTTACTTCTGAATTTTCACCCTTAAAATTTTATTTATTTTTTGACATAGGGTTTCACTCTAGCCACGGCGGACGTGGAATTCAATAGTCTCAGGGTGGCCTCGAACTCTGCTTCCCAAGTGCTGAGATTAAAGGCGTGCGCCACAACGCCCAACTAAAATTTTATTTTTAATCAAAAGTTATGGAATGTTGCCAAGATATCACGGGTATTAGACCAAAAAAAAAATGCAACTATTACATTTATCCAAGGTGCTGGAATTTCAACTTTATAGGGATTCTTCCCCCAAGGTATTTAACTTTTTGGTAAAAGTTTATCCCCACCCTTTCCGGATTACTAATGAAGTGTAGGTTCGTAGGTCTTTCTCCTAAACATATGCGACTAGCCCTAAGGGAACTCTTGGGCTAGCGGGGCGTGGTGGCGCTCGCCTTTAATCCCAGCACTCGAGTGGCATTGGCAGGTGGATCGCCCTGAGTTCGAGGTCACCCTGAGACTACATTAGTGAACTCCAGGTCAGCCAGGTCTAGAGCGAGACCTTACCTCTAGGAAAAAAAAAAAGAAAAGAAAAAATAAAAAACCTTTGGGCTGCTTCCCTTACCAGGGAGGGAGGGCACGGACTCCTCCCCGGCGGGCACGCGCGTACCCGGCTGCGCGTTCCCGGCCCGCGGAAAAGGCAAGTCTACTCCGAGTCTCCGAAGTCAACCTGGCCTTCCGTGCACCTCCCACGAATGTTCCAGAGTCCCGGCCACGGCCGCGCCCCATCCGCTACCGCGTCAGTCGGGCGAAGAGGACGCAGCCGACGCCGCCGCCATCTTAGGGCTCGGCCGGTCCAACATGGCGCCCGCTCACCGCCAACGCCATCCCCACCCTCGCAGTCAGAAAGCGGAGGCGGGCGGGCCAAGACGCCGTCTCAGACTGCGGACACCCGCAGAACCAGGCACTCGAGCGGGACCCTGACAGGCTCCCCCGTGTCTTACCGTCCTGCAGCGAGCCGAGCGAGGGAGACAAAGCTTGCCGAGCGAGCTGCGACCACAACGAGCGCCGAAGACAAAATGGAGCTGACGGGCGCAGGAGCCGCAGTTACTCGAAAATACCCGTGACGTCGGGGGGCGGGGCTTGCGCGGGCCAGTGTGCGCAGGCGCGGCCTCTGGGCTCCGCCCGCCTGGAGTAGCGACCGCGGTGGGGGTTGCGGGAGTCCCCAAAGAGTCCCAGCAAACGTTCAAGTGTTGAGCAAGTCCCCGCCCTGGGAAAACTGAGTCTGTACATGCCTAATTAGAATCGGTGTGAGTTCAAGGCCAGCCTCAGGCGACGTGGTGAATTCCAAGTTAGGCTGGGCTAGAATCTAACATTATTAACTAAAAATAAATAAGTCCGAAGTTCTCCTGATGTGTAGGAGGATTTTTATTCCTTACCTTTTGCCCTCTTTCTAAATCTAGCCGGGCGTGGTAGCACAGGCCTTTAATCCCAGCACTCGGAAGGCCGAGGTAGGAGGATCATGGCGATTTCCAGGCCCTGAGACTGCTTGGTGAATTCCAGGTCAGCCTGAGTTAGAGTGAGACCTTACCTCAAAAAACAAAAGCAAAAAAACCTTTCTAAATCTAAAATCTAAATGCATAAAAATCAGTCTTCTAGGATTATAAACGTAAACCACTATGACTGCCTTCAGACCAGTTTTTTCTGAAAACAGGATATTCCAGAGAAAATGGGCATTCAGTGCCTCTTTCTGCTGCAATGAACTCTAGCTGAATGCACTGGTTTTACGTGGGTACTGGTCTGCAAACACGACCTTAAAAAAAAGCAAAACAATAGTTTGACACAGGCAATCAGAGCAGTGACCCAGCCAGCCTACTTGAGCCCACAGCGCAGCAAAGAGGTACCCAAGCAGGAGTGCAGCATAATTGAGACCAAACCATTCCCAAAGGTAAGTGGGATTACACCAGGTCAGTACCCTCCAAATAAGCCTGGTATATAGGTTATAGGCTTGAATTGGAAGTGCTAACTGTAACTTCCATGTCAGGATAAATTACATGCTGAATCTGATGGTCAGATTTGCCTTTAAAAAAATTTTTTTTTGTTCATTTTTATTTATTTATTTGAGAGCAACAGGCAGAGAGAGAGAATGGGCCCTCCAGGGCCTCCAGCCACTGCAAACGAAGTCCAGACGCACGCGCCCCCTTGTGCATCCTGGGGAATGGAGCCTCAAACCGGGGTCCTTAGGCTTCACAGGCAAGCACTTAACCACTAAGCCATCTCTCTAGCCCCAGATTTGCCTTTTTTTTTTTTTTAATATTTATGAACACATTTATTTACTATCAAACAATTATTTCTTCTTCTATAAGAGAGTACTGAAATGGGGCCTAGAGAGATGGCTCAGCGGTTAAAGGCACTTGCTTGCCAAATCTACTGTCTCACCTCCAGCACCCATGTAAACCAGTTGCACAAAGTGGCGCATGCATCTGGAGTTCATTTGCAGTGGCAAGAGGTCCTGGCATGCCCATGCCCATCCCCATTCTCTCTCAAGTAAAAATTTGCTATTTTTTGGGGGGGGGTTCAGTTTTTCGAGGTAGGGTCTCACCTTAGCCCAGGCTGACCTGGAATTCACTCTGTATTGTCAGGGTGGCCTGGAACTCATGATGATCCTCTTACCTCTGCCTCCCGAAGGCTGGGATTAAAGGGGTGTGCCACCACACCCAACAGATTTGCTATTCTTTTTTTTTTTATTATTTATTTATTTGAGAGTGACAGACACAGAGAGAAAGACAGATAGAGGGAGAGAGAGAGAATGGGCGCGCCAGGGCCTCCAGCCTCTGCAAACGAACTCCAGACGTGTGCGCCCCCATGTGCATCTGGCTAACGTGGGACCTGGGGAACCAAGCCTCGAACCAGGGTTCTTAGGCTTCACAGGCAAGCGCTTAACCGCTAAGCCATCTCTCCAGCCCCAGATTTGCTATTCTTAAATAACCTATATTTTGGGCTTGTCATTTGTTGCTTCCTCATTTATAGTGCCTTTGTCTCCTCTTCTGTCGTTCATTGGGGAAGGTTCTCACTCAGTCACAAGCTGACCTTGAAACCCTCTACAGACCAGAAACCTCAGCCTCCCAGTAGACAGGACTAAGGGTGTGGGGTAACACACATCCTTAGGGACTGTGACTTTGTTAGAGGATCTTGTTATAATACCCACTCTTGCGTAACTACTCTGTGCTGTTTTTCATTGAAAGAGTACATTGTTTAGTTAAATTTTAGAATCTGCCTGTATTTTGTTCCACTCAGCCTACTTGAATACTCTCATAGCAGGCAAACCCAACATGTAGGGTCACTTTTGTGGTTATTGTGAGAGTCTTAGGAGCCACACCCAGCACCTTGAGCTCCTACCCTGAAGACATAACATCAGATTGATTGATACATCTAACAATACTGCAGATAATTAGAAAATCCAAGCACTAAATTAATCCTCGATGCAAAAAATCACCTTATAATACAAGAAACACAAAAACTCAAGACACTATAAATCCACCACGAAGTATTAATGCATCAGAAATGATCTCCAGTGAGACTGATTTAGAGGAAATGCCTGAGAAAGAGTTCAAAAGAATGATTATAAATATGTTCAAAGAAATCAGAGAAAATCAAAGGAGTCAAAGAAGACACAGGAAACCAGTGAAATAAGGAGGTCAATACAAGACATAAATAAGGAAACAGAAATAATAAAGAAAAACCAGTCAGAAATACTACCAAAAACACAGTCAGTGAAATAAAAAGCAGTATTTTTATTTGAGAGGAAAAAAAAAAAAAAGGCAGAGAGTATGGGCACACCAAGGCCTCCTGCCATTACAAACGAACCCCAGATGCATGTGCCACTTTGTGCATCTGGCTTTAGGTGGGTATTAGGGAGTCAAACCCAGGCCATTAGGCTTTGCAAGCAAGTGCCTTCAACCTCTGAGCCAACTCTATAGCTCAACTTTGCGTCTTTACAAAGGGCTGAGAGTATAAAGAAACATCCATTGCACAACAATTCCTTTAGATGTAACAAAGTAGGACTGGGAAGATGGTTCAGCAGTTAAAGGTGTATGCTTGTGCAGCTGGCCACCTAGGGCTCAAGTCCCAAGCCATCTACATAAGCAGGCTCAAGTGACTGTATCAGATGTTCATTTGCAGCAGCAAGAGACCCTGGCCTGCACATACCTTACCCCAGCACTGGGATCGCCTTGACTTCTAGGCCACCCTGAGACCAAATAGTGAATTCCAGGTTAGTCTGGGCACCCGGGCTAGAGCAACCCGCTACCTCAGAAACAAAACCACTGTTGCGGGGTAGAGAGAGCATTCCCCGGGCCGGGCTTGTCCACTGCCCCCTTGTCCACGGCTGCCCCCCCTGCAAGCACCACAAGTCGGTGTTCCTATGGGCCAGGGTTTGTGAGGTAGAAGCGGCATTTAAGTCAAACGGTATTGTGATGGATCGGGTTCTGAAGCATAATGGTGCAAATGACACAAGTGATGGGGCAGTGCGACTTCATGGACTGCCACTTGCTCGCAGCAAGGAGGAAATAGTTCGGTTTTTTCAAGGGTTGGAAATCGTGCCAAATGGGATAACACTGACAATGGAGTACCAGGGGAGAAGCACAGGGGAGGCCTTCAGGCATTTTGCTTCAAAGGAAATAGCAGAAAATGCTCTGGGGAAACACAAGGAAAGAATAGGGCACAGGTGTATTGAGATTTTCGAGAGTACCAGGAGTGAAATCAAAGGATTTTAGGGATCCACCAAGATTGCTGAGATAGAAACCACTGGCACCATATAATAGACCAATAGGAGGAAGAGGGGTTATTATGGAGCTGGGCGTGGAAGCTATGGTAGTTTTGATGACTATGGAGGCTATAGCAATTATGGAAATGATGGCTTTGACAACAGAATGAGAGATGGCAGAGGTATGGGAGGGCATGGCTGTGGTGGAGCTGGTGATGCAAGTTCAAGTTCTCATGGTAGTCATTTTGTACATATGGGAGTATTACCCTTTTGTGCAACTGAAAATGACATTGCCAATTTCTTTTTTAAAAAATATATTTTATTAATTTATTTGAGAGAAAGAGGCAGAAAGGGGGGGGGGGAGAGAGAGAGAATGGGCATGCCAGGGCCTCCAGCCGCTGCAAACAAACTCCAGATGCATGTGCCACCATATGCATCTGGCTTACATGAGTCCTGGAGAATTGAACTGGGTTTCTTTGGCTTTGCAGGCAACTGCCTTAACTGCTAAGTCATCTCTTCAGCTCTAGCATTGCTAATTTCTTCTCATCACTAAATCCAATACAAGTTCATACTGATATTAGAACTGACGGTAGAGCCATGGGAGAAGCTGATGTGGAGTTTGTGACACATGAAGATGCAGTGGCTGCCATATTTAACGATAAAAATAACATGTGACCTCAGTACATTGAACTCTTAAACTCTTGGAGGTGGCTCTGAAATGGGAGGTTCTGGACTGGGAGGCTATGGTAGAGAAGGAATAGATAGATAATCAGTGTGGATATGGATCTTTTGGAATCCTGGGAATGGGGAACAACTCCAGTGGAGGAGATGGCACGCCTGATGGCCTGGGTGGTTATGGTTGTGGTGGTTGGAGGCAGTGGAAGTTACTATGGGCAAGGTGGCATAAGCAGAGGTAGATGGCATGGGATTTACTGACTCACCAACACATGAGTCCTGATAACAGTATCTGGTCAACTAGACTTTCTATAGATTTAATTTTTGTATGTTAAGAACGTTATAATGACTGAAGGAATGTGTTTTCAATATATTATTTGATAAAGCTACAGATTATGATGGGAAAATCTGTTTTCTGTAGGTTTTATTTGTTGCATACCTTGACTGAAAAATAAATTTTTATATTCAAACTACTGATGTTGATTGATATGTTTCATACATAGTTACTCATAAAAATGTGCTGCCTTCTTAAGATTTGGGTTGATGTATTTCACCATTTGCTCTAGAAAAATCCAGTATAATGTTATAAAGAACAATGGTTTTCTTCTGCATAAACTGAAAGACAAATGGAATAGAGCTAGGGCAGTAAGTGTAACGTGTTTTCTCCTGAACAACACTGTAAATACAAAGCTGAGACATGGATGACACAAAAGGTGTCACAGTGCTGAGAAGTGATGGAGTGTTTGGCATTGAAACATCTCTCACACCGTCCACGGCTCAGAGTCCATTTCAGGAGAGGAGCTGGAAAGGATATAAGAGCTGAGCCAGGTATGGTAGCACACGCCTTTAATCCCAGCACTTGGGAGGCAGAGGTAGGAGGATCACCATGAGTTCGAGGCCACCCTGAGGCTCCATGGTAAATTCCAGGTCAGCCACAGCTAGAGTGAGACCCTACCGCAAAAAAACAAAAACAACACTCAGGAGGCAGAGGTAGGAGGATCACCGAGAGTTCGAGGCCACCCTGAGACTCCATGGCGAATTCCAGGTCAGCCTGAGCCAGAGTGAGACCCTACCTCGAAAAACCATAAAACAAAAACAAAAACAAACAAACAAACAAACAAGCTAAAAGCTAGATAATCAGTGTGGATATGGGTAAAAGATAAAAATAACATGCAACCTTAGTACATTGAACTCTTAAATTCTACTCTTGGAGGAGGCTCTGAAATGGGAGTTCAGGCAGCTTCAGGAATATACATTTAGCTAATTCTGTATTCACTTGCTAATATTTTCAGGAATAGCTCTGAACAATCTAGGAGGTATCTGGATTTCTAAATATTCACAATTATGTTAATGAGTTATGAACCTAGGTGGGTAGAGTGTTGGAAGTTCAAGTTCTAACTCTAGATTTAAAATGAAATCCTTGGAAGAATCAATACTGTAAAAATGGCAATCTAAGAAATTACACATTTAATGCAATCCCCATTAAAACTCCAATGACATTCTTCACGGAAATAGAAAAAACAATCCAAAAATTCATTTGGGAGTACAAAAAGCCCTCGAATATCTAAAACAATTTTAAGCAAAAAAAATAAGGCTGGTGGTTATCACCATACCTGATTTTAGCCTGTATTAGAGAGCCATAGTAACAAAAACAGCATGGTACTGGCACAAAAAGACACGTAGCTCAATGGAACAGAATAGAGGACCCAGCTGTAAATCCAGGTAGTTACACCCACCTGATCTTCAACAAAATGCCAAAAATACTCATTGGGGAAAAGTCAGCCTCTTCAGCAAATGGTGCTGGGAAAACAGGATATTTGTAGAAGGATGAAAGTGGAGGAAGGGAATTACCATGGGTTATTGTCTACAATTATGGACGTTATCATTAAAAAAATAAATTAAGGGCTGGAGAGATGGCTTAGCGGTTAAGCGCTTGCCTGTGAAGCCTAAGGACCCCGGTTCGAGGCTTGGTTCCCCAGGTCCCACGTTAGCCAGATGCAGAAGGGGGCGCACGTGTCTGGAGTTTGTTTGCAGAGGCTGGAATCCCTGGCGTGCCCATTCTCTCTCTCTCCCTCTATCTGTCTTTCTCTCTGTGTCTGTCGCTCTGAAATAAATAAATAAATGAAAATTTAAAATAAATAAATTAATTAAGCCAGTTGTGGTGGTGCACGCCTTTAATCCCAGCGCTCAGGAGACAGTTTGAGGCCACCCTGAGACTCCATAGTGAATTCCAGATCAGCCTGAGCTAGAGTGAGACCCTACCTCGAAAAAACAAAAAGAAGACTAATAATAATAAAAAATAATAAATAAAATAAAAATAAATAAATTTAAAAAAATGAAATTCTTAGCTGGGTGTGGTGGCACATGCTTTTAATCCCAGCACTAGGGAGGCAGAGGTAGATCACCATAAGTTCAAGGCCACCCTGAAAATACATAGTGAATTCCAGGTCACCCTGGGCTATAGTGAGGCACTGCCTTGAAAAACCAAAAAGTAAAAGAAAAAAAATCCTCTTAGCGCCTGCCCAAGGAACCAAAAAAGTTTCTAAAGATGTGTTAGAGTAGTTTAAGGTTCTCAGCAACATGAGAATTCTGCTGAAGTAAGTAGGTGTTTACTATGGAAGGTATAATTTTCACAGCTGTATTTTCAGTTTCTTCCCCAGACAACTATATGGTTTTAATCTGTATAAATGACTACAGTTAAGAAAATATAAAACAAACTCATGTCATATAAGTCAAAATCTGCAGCTTTGAATATTTGGTAAAAATATGACATATGGCAAGGAAAAGGTGCTTTAATTTTATTAATACTTTTTGGTTTTTCAAGGTAGGGTCTTGCTCTAGCCCAGTCTGACCTGGAATTCACTATGTAGTCTCAGGGTGGCCTTGAACTCAGTGATCCTCCTACCTCTCTACCTCCAGAGTGCTGGGATTAAAGGCATGCACCACCATGTCCCCGGCAGTTTTATTACTTTTGATCAATGACATTTCCAAATTGGCTAATGGGTCAAAGCCTGTCATGTGAATTCAGTTATGGAACTCATTGTTTTACTAGAAATGTTATTCATGTAATAAATGTCAATGTGCTTAGGCTTGAGTGAGACTTTGAAAAAAAAAACAAAAACCTTTAGATAACAGCTGAGCCCATCTCACCAGTACCTACAATCCCTCCTTTGTTACCGAAATAATTTACTCACTTCAAAGAAAATGTGAAATCATCATCAGGCCTGAAGCATCCTAATTTTACTAGTCCATTTCATATTTCCAGAGTAAAATGAGTTATTTGGGCAGGACTGCAATGCAGATAACCAGTCCTATACAGATGCTCAGCTATTGTTAAGTCCAAGGGCGGATAAAGATTCCCCAAACTGCTGATTGCTTGTATATTTTTGCAGTGCTGAGTATCAACCCTAGGGCCTAGTAAGCCAGCCCTCTACCACTGCGCTACATCACCAGGCCTGTTGGTTTTATGAGACAGGGTAATGTTGTGTTACCTACCACACCTGGCAAGAACAGAGTATTGGGAGCTGGAGAGATGGCTCAGAGATTAAGGTGCTTGTTTGCAATTTCTGACTTCAATTCCCCACATAGAGCCAGATGCACAAAGTGGTGCATAAATCTGGAACTTGTTTGCAGCGGTAGGAGGTCCTGACACATCCATTTTCTCTCTCTGTCTCTCCCTCTCTCAAATAAATTATATATATGTACAGAGTGTTAACCATCTGATCATTAATCAGATGAGTGTGAGCCAGTCAATTCAGTGCAAATTCTGGGTCGTCACCATCATCATGCCATGATAAGCCTCCCTACCATGCTACCTTTATGGCTGTAAGTGAGCAGCCATTGTAAGAATAGACTCTTGCCAGGTATAGTGGCACACACCTTTAATCCGAGCACTTGAGAGGCTGAGGTAGAACCGCCATGAGTTTGAGGTCACCCTGGAGCTACAGAGTGAATTTCAGGTCAATCTCAACTGCAGTGAGACCCTGCTTCAAAATAAAACACAGCTGGGTGGCGCACACCTTTAATCCCAGCACTTGGGAGGCAGAGGTAGGAGGATCATCATGAGTTCAAGGCCAGCCTGAGACTACACAGTGAATTCCAGGTCAGCCTGTGCTAGAGCAAGCCCCTACCTCAAAAAACAAAAACAACAACAATAACAAAAACCCAAAATGAATAAATTCTTTTTAAAAAAATATTTATTTATTTGAGAGAGAGGGACAGGGAGGCAGATAGAGAATGGGTGAGTGTGCCAGGGCCTCTAGCCACCACAAACAAACTCATGATGCACATACCACCTTGTGCATCTTGGCTTATGTGGGTACTGGGGAATCAAACCTGGGTCCTTAGGCTTTGCAGGCAAGTACCTTAACCACTGAACCATCTCTCCAGCTCAAGAATAAATTCTAATGAACCAAAATGCCAGTCAAGCATGGTGGCTCATAGTTTAATCCCAGCACATGGAAGGCTGAGGCAGGAGGATCTCTGAGTGTAAGGCCAACCTGGACTATAAAGTGAGTTCCTTGTCAACCTAGGATAAAGTGAGAACCTGATTCAAACAAAAGAACTGAAAAGCAAATATACTGGCATCATTCCTCAGAAAATAAACAGAACATAGTAAATAGGGCTGGGGGAATGGCTCAGTGGCTAAAGGCACTTGCTTACAAAGCCTACTGGCCAAGGCTGAATTTCCCAGTATCCAGGTAAAGCCAGATGCATGAAGTAGTGCATGCATTTGGAATTTGCAGCAGCAAGAGGCCCTGGTGTGGCCATATTCACTCTCTCTGCCTACAAATCAATAAAAACATTTAAACAACACAAGGATATTTACATGTAATAAGGCACTATGTTATGTTAACATTAAATAAATACACTGGTATTGCTAGTGTGAGACCCTACCTCAAAACAACAAAAAACAAAAACAAAACAAAAAAAAAAAAAAAACCAAACCTGGGGTACCCATAACATGCATGTTCCAGTGAAGAGTTTGCCAAGTATCTATCCTGGTCTATTATAGCTACTGAGCAAATGGGTTGGCATGAATGGTTATGTCTTTGATGTGCACATCATTCAGAGGTCGATATGTCTTCTCATTTACTGGTAACTTCTCCAATTCATCCAAAGTCTCCAGACCATCTATTACCCTGAAAGAAAAACAATGTAATATGTGAAAATTTACTCAGTCCAAAATATCCAAATATTAGTAGTAATTATAATCAAGGGGAAAGCCAAGTCTTCTAGTTCCGTGACTTCTCTAATTGAATGTACAAAATATTGACTTGATACCCTATCATAGATAAGGATTAAATTATTTTTTATAGCATTAAGTCAACCAGAATCTAATGAGCTTTACTGGGTTACATTGGCACTGTTTGTTGCTAACATGTAATTATGGATATTGAAGAATACAATTTTAGGCACTTTGGTAGGAATATTCCACTGCAAATGAAC
This sequence comes from Jaculus jaculus, assembly GCF_020740685.1. Lineage (NCBI taxonomy): Eukaryota > Metazoa > Chordata > Mammalia > Rodentia > Dipodidae > Jaculus > Jaculus jaculus. Next base: position 39,285,228 of record NC_059105.1, on the reverse strand, counting down.
TTGGGATACACTGTTACTTTGTGCATATAGCTTTATGTGGATAGCTTATTCTTCTATAATTTTTAATTTTTTTTTTTGGTTTTTCGAGGCAGGGTCTCACTCTAGTCCAGGCTGACCTGGAATTCACTATGAAGTCTCAGGGTGGCCTTGAACTCATGGCGATCCTCTTACCTCTGCCTCCCGAGTGCTATGATTAAAGGCGTGTGCCACCATGCCCGGCTTTCTTCTATAATTTTTTAACAAGATTTATTTATTGGGCTGGAGAGATGGCTTAGCGGTTAAGCGTTTGCCTATGAAGCCTAAGGACCCTGGTTCAAGGCTTGATTTCCCCAGGACCCACGTTAGCCAGGTGCACAAGGGGGTGCACAAGTCTGGAGTTCATTTGCAGTGACTGGAGGCCCTGGTGGGCACATGGTTCTCTCTATCTGCCTCTTTCTCTCTCTGTCTGTTGCTCTCAAATAAATAAATAAAAATAAACAACAAAAAATTTAAAAAAAAGATTTATTTACTTATTAGAGAGGAGAGACAAAGAGAAAGAGAGAGAGGGAGAAAATGGACATGTCAGGGCCTCCAGCCATTGCAAACAATCTCCAGATGCCTGTGCCACCATATGCATTGAGCTTACGTGGGACCTGGAGAATCGAACCTGGGTCCTTAAGCTTCACAGGCATGCATCTTAACCACTAAGCCATCTCTCCAGCCCCATAACTGTTATTCCTAATAGAAACAGATATGTTATTACTAATTTACCAATACTAATGCTGAAAAAAAGTCATCGGCCTTCTTACACAAAATAAATAAAACAAGGGCTAGAGAGATTGCTCAGTGGTTAAGTTATTTGCCTGAAAAGCCTTAGTACCCAGGTAGAGCCAGATGCACAAAGTGGCACATGTATCTGGAGTTCATTTGCAGTGGCTAGAGGCCCTGGCATGCCTATTCTCTCTTCTTTCTCTGTCAAATAAATTTTAAAAAATATTTAAATTTAAAGGGGCTGGAGAGATGGCTTTGCAGTTAAGGTGCTTGTCTGTGAAGCCTAAGGACCCAGGTATGAATCGCCAGAACCCACGTAAACCAGATGCACAAGGTGGTACATGCGCCTGGAGTTCATTTGCAGTGGCTAGAAGCCATGGTGCACCCTTCCTTTCTTTTGTGCATGCTCTCTCGCTCTAATAAATAAATAATAAATAAACAAATAAAGATATTTTTTTAAAAAGCCAGGTGTGGTGGCGCACGCCTTTTGTCCTAGCACTCAGGAGGCAGAGGTAGGAGGATTGCCACAAGTTCAAGGCTACCCTGAGAATACACAGTGAATTCCAGGTCAGCCTGGGCTAGAATGAGACCCTACCTTGAAAAAACAACCAAACAAAACATACACACACACACGTATTTAAAAAATAATATATTTAAGGGCTGGAAAGATGGCTTAGCGGTTAAGGCATTAGCCTGTAAAGCCAAAGGATCCCAGTTTGATTCTCCAGAACCCACGTAAGCCAGATGCACAAAGGAGCACATGCATCTGAAGTTTGTTTACAGTGGCTAGAGGCCCTAGTGCACCCATTCTGTCCCTCTCTCTGCCTCTTTCTCACTCTCAAATAAATAAATAAATAAAATATATTTAAAAAAAATAAGATTTAAAAAAATAATATGTTTAAGTTACAAAAAAAAAAAAAAATACTAGGCTCTAACTGCCTCAGGGTACCAGCAGTAACCTGGTAAACAGTGGGCTTCAAGTCCAGATAACTATGGCCTCTCCTACTACTCTTTCCAAGATCAGCTATACTACTATTGATGCAAAATTTCGGGGTTCAGGAGGAGTCTTTTAAATTTGTGAACCCCAATTTTGGGTCTTTATCCAATTTGTAACAAAAAAATGATAAAATGGACTTAAGAAGGACAAATCATGAATTCATGAGTTTATTTAGGGAGAAATCACAACTTGTGAAGTTTATTTAGGGAAAATTGATAGTTAGGAAAAGGCTGGGGCAGTTCCACATGTATGAAAGATCAGACATCGAAGCCCCTTCAAATAACAGACCAGAGAGTATTAAGAAATAGTGAAGGGAGCCGGGCGTGGTGGCGCACGCCTTTAATCCCAGCACTCGGGAGGCAGAAGTAGGAAGATCACCGTGAGTTCGAGGCCACCCTGAGACTCCATGGTGAATTCCAGGTCAGCCTGGGCTAGTGAAGGGGCTGGAGAGATGGCTTAGTGGCTAAGGTGCTTGCCTGCAAAGCCAAAGGACCTAGGTTCATTTCCCCAGGATCCACATAAGTTCATTTGCAGAGACTGGAGACCCTAGAGCATCCTCCTTCCTTCCCTGCCCTCCCCCTCTGCCTCTTTCATAAATAAATAAATAAATAAATAAATAAATAAATAAATAAATAAATAAATAGTAAAGGACTCATGGATCAAAGATAAATCTTACATATATTCACAGTGAGAGGGTATCACCAAAGCATGACACAGACAGAGGCAAGAAAAAAAATACCCAAACCAAGGGAAGTATTCCCCCTCCCCTTTCCAGCCAGGCTGGTTGTTCAGGCCAGGTCACCTGGCAAAACAGCTAGGGAAGAGAGGACAGGACTATGGGCATAATCTCCTTTACATGGTTTACACATCCAATCAGAGTGAGCCTGGTCATCAGGCTCAGATGTGTAAGCAGAGCCCTGATTGGGTCAAACTCAAGGGGCTGACCCCGGAGGGGCCAATATCTGATGGCTTTGTGGACTCAGAGGGCTAACCCAGGGAGGCTCAGCTAAGCAGCAGCTGGAAGTTCTTGCTGGGCATGTCACTGGCAGCCACCTTGAACACACAGGATCAAATCCAAGTTTCAATTTTGCCAAGATGGATAAAATGCCATCTCCTTGTTCCTTCTTTGGACTGCCTAGGAGAAGCTAGCTTTCTCCTATTTCTCCTTCATAATCACAGCCATGCATAAGCACTGATGGGCCCAGGACATCCAAAACCAGTATACTCACTTTCCAAATACTGTGTATTTCATGTCCAAATGTGGCTGCTTGCCATAGGTGATAAAGAACTGAGATCCATTTGTATTTGGGCCATTATTAGCCATAGATACAACACCTCGAACATTATGCTGAAAAAGACAAACCAAAGCATTAATTGTGTTTTGAACTGTATAATCCACACATAGGATTGAAACAATACACATATTCTTTACCTCCCCAGGATTTAAGGGAGTAAGAAAGCATTCAACTTTATTAGAACTACCCCAAATGTGCAGTTTGTATGTTATTTTTATGCCTGACAAACTTGCAAGAAAATTGTTTATATATCATGTCTTTTACTTAATTTCATTTTCACTTTGGAGAAGTACAAACACTTTAGTGCTTCCAATTTATAACAGAAACAACCCTTACATTTATATTAGGAAACAGTGTAGCCAGGCATGGTGGTGCACACCTTTAATCCCAGCACTCAGGAGGCAGAGGTAGGAGGATCACCATGAGTCTGAGGCCACCCTGAGACTACATAGTGAATTCCAGGTCAGCCTGAGCTAGAGTGAGACCCTACCTCAAAAAAAAAAAAAAAAAGAAAAGAAAAGAAAAAAAAAAAGAAAAGAAATGGTGTGTTGGTGTAAAATGACCAGGCAATAAAACTAAAATCCCCATAATCTCTTCTTACATACTGGACTCTTGCTAGTTTCTTTATAAAACAAGGGAGATTGGACTAGTTCAAGAGTCTTCAGAATTCAAATGCTCACAAGGCCCAGCAGATAGTACAATGAAAGCTGGGCAGGATATAAACATTGGGCAGAGAAGGAGTCTGGCAAGGTCAACAACAGTTTATATTTTGTTTAAGAACATGAAAGCAGTTCTTCTTAACTGCTGGCCAAAAAGAATGCACTTGTGAGATTTCCTCCCATGGGCAGTCATGTATTACCCTAGGACTGAATGATCTATAGAAGGTCTCATCTCTAATATTACCCTTTTTTGTTTGCTAGTTTATTTTTGAGGTAGGGTCTTGCTCTAGCACAGGCTGACCTGGAATTCATTATGGAGTCTCAGGCTGGCCTCTAACTCACAGCGACCCTCCTACCTCTGCCTCCCGAGTGCTGGGATTAAAGGTGTGTGCTGCCACACCAGTTAATATAACTGTTTCTTTGTATATACTTTTCAGTGGGATCTAACACAAATATTAAGCACAATTAATACAGGAATGTCCAGACATCTAATAGAAAATGATACAAGTTGCAGACTGATAACAGGTAACATTGCAACCAGTAGATCTTTCTCCAGAAAATGCCAGTGACTCATGTCATTTAACATGAACTTTATGGTGAACATTAATCTACTTTGGCACATTACTTGCTAAGCATTTCAAATTGAACTCAAAGACAAGATCTTTTAGTATCACGATAAAGATGATGGTGAGATGATGGTACCTATGTAAGGCCAGGACTACCAGTTAAGTTTTCTCCTGGATATAATTTATTGAGCATGCAAACACTACAAAAACAAGTGTATTATTCATGGTGGCATATGCCTTTAATTTGAAGTTGGCTAGGAGGATCACTGTGTGTTTGAGGCTAGCCTGGAGCTACAGAGTGAATTCCAGGTCAGCCTGGGCTAGAATGAGACCATACTTGGAAATCAGCCCCTCAGCCCCCAAAGAATGCATTAACTTCCCAACGATGTTACCATGTGTTACTTACTACATTACAGACATCAAAGTTTCCAAACATGAGAAAATAAAATCCCGAAGCATTGGGATGTACCTTCAGATATTCACTGTATTCATCCTCAAACTTCTTGCCCCAGATACTGTTACCTCCTCTTCCAGTGCCTGTACAAGTCAAACAAATAGAAGTTTCTCACTAAATGTGAATAAAGGTTCACTTTCTAAAACTTAGAGCCTGTTTTAAAGCACAACTCTGACTGCATTTATTTTTAGGATTTCAGATTGGACATAGGACTTTGTGAATGCTATGCCAGTGTCCTACCACCAAACAACATACCCCTAGGATCCCCACCATTTTACCTACTATTATTTTTGGTTATTTAAAAGAAGATTTTATTTATTTGTAAGCAGAGAGAAAGGGGGGGGGGTGCAGAAAGAGAATGGGTGTACCAGGGCCTCTAGCCACTGCAAATGAACTCCAGATGCATGCATCATCTTGTGCATCTGGCTAACATGGGTACTGGGGAATTGCACCTAGGTCCTTAAGCTTCACAGGCAAATGCCTTAACTGCTAAGCAGACTCTCCAGCCTGGTTCTTTTTTTCTTTGTTTTTGAAGTAGGATCTCACTCTATGTAGCCCAGGCAGACCTGGTACTCACTCTGTAGCTCCAGGCTGACCTTGAACTCACAGAAATCCTCCTACCTCTGCCTGCCAAGTGCTAAGGCATGTGCTAACATGCTAGACTCATTTTTTCAAAAAAAAAAATTTTTTTTTTATTTATTTGAGAGAGGGGGCAGATAGAGAGAGAATGGGCATGCCAGGGACTCCAGCCACAGCAAATGAAATCCAGAGCATACTACCTTGTGCATCTGGCTTATGTGGGGAGTAGGGAATTGAATGTGGCTCTTTAGGCTTCATAGGCAAGCACCTTAACATCTAAGCCATAATTCTAGCCCTATTTTTATATGCTTTATTTATTTGAGATTGAGCAATACAGTCAGAGAAAAAGAGGCAGTCACAGAGTATGGATATACCAGGGCCTTCAGACACTGCAAACAAACTCCAGATGCACAAGGCACTCTAAATCTGGCTTTATGTGGGTACTGGGGAATCAAACCCAGGCCATGGGACTTTGCAAGCAGGTGCCTTTAAGTGCTAAGCCATCTCTCCAGCTTTTTAAAATTTTCATACAGGATCTTAATAAATTGCCATTGCTGGCCTTGAACTTGCAATCCTGCTTCCTTAGCCATCCAGGTACCTGAGATTACAGGTCTGCAAGATATGGCCTCGAGCACTTCCCCAAAATCAACTACATAAACCAGAAAAATAAAACATCCTCACAACAAAGGAAAAACCCTCATTAATACTAACCATATTTTATGGGCAGTGCTAACACCTCCTGCTAAAAATTTCTTGCTATTGGCTATGCACAGTCATGCATGCCTGTAATCTCAGCACTTGGGCGGTGAGAACAGAATTGTGAGTTTGAGACAAGCCTGGACTACATGGAACACCCTGTCTCAAAAAAATAAGGGAAGCCGGGCATGGTGGCGCACACCTTTTTTTTTTTGCACACCCTTTTAATCCCAGGGCTCACACCTTTTTAATCCCAGGCAGAGGTAGGTGGATCATCATTGGGAAGAAAAGAATAAGGGCTGGTGATGGCTTAGTGGTTAAAGGCACTTGCTTGCAAAGCCTGACAGCCCAGGTTCAATTCCCTAGTACCCACGTACAGCCAGATGCACAAAGTAGCACATGCATCTGGAGATCGCATGCAGTGGCAAGAGGGCCTGGAGTGCCCATTCTCTCTCCCTCCCTGTCTCAAATAAATTATATGTGTGTGTGTGTATGTATGTGTGTGTGTGTGTGTGTGTATATATATAAATATATAAATAAATAAATAAATATATATATATATATGTATATATGTATATATACATATTTAAAAACAGTAAAACACCACCAGGTGTGGTGGTTCACTTCTGTAATTCTAGCACTTGGGAGGCTGGGGTAGGAGGACTTACTTAAGTTGGAGGCCAGCCTGGTCTATAGCATGAGTCCAGGTCAATCTGGGCGAGAGTGAGCCCTTGTCTTAAAAACAAAACTCCCAGATGGGAGAGATGGCTTAGTGGTTAAGTGCTTGCCTGTGAAGCCTAAGGACCCCGGTTTGAGGCCTGATTCCCCAGTACCAACATAAGCCAGATGCACAAGGTGGTGCAGGCATCTGGAGTTCGTTTGCAGTGGGTGGAGACCGTAGTGCACTCATTCTCTCTCTCTCTGCCTCTTTCTTTGTCTGTCTCTCTCAAATGAATAAAGAAAAATAAACATAGGCTGGAGGAATGGCTTAGTGGTTAAGGCATTTATTTGCCTGCAAAGCCAAAGGACCCAGGTTTGATTCCCCAGGAGCCTTGTTAGCCAAATGTACAAGGGAGCAGACACATCTGGAGTTTGTTTGCAGTGGCTGGAGGCCCTGGCACACCCATTCTCTCTCTCTCCCTCTCTGTCAACAGAAAAAAAAAAAAAAAATAAACAAAAGATTAAAAAAACTCCCTGTTACCAAAAATGAACCCAACATGGCTCAGGGAAATTTTGCAGAAGAGGGGGCAGAAAGAATGTCAGAGTCAAATGTTGGTTCATGATATGCAGAGACATTTATCGTACCAATAACTGTGGGCTAACTCCACAATGCACGACCCATTTACATCAACAAGGAGGGTCCATTGGGAGGAGGTAGATCATGGATGAGCCTAAACAATGGTACCAAACTGCCTGTATTTGCTGAAAAGAAAACTAATAAATTAAATTTAAAAAAAAAAACTCCCTGTTGCAGAGACTTCACACACTTTATATTTCAATTCTTTTTTTAAATTTTTATTTATTTATTTGACAGAGAAAGAGGAAGAGAGGGAGGGACAGGGACAGAGAGAGAATGGGTGTGCCAGGGCCTCCAGCCACTGGAGACAAACTCCAGACAAATGCACCCCCTTGTGCATCTGGCTAACGTGGATCCAGGGGAATCGAATCTGGGTCCTTTGGCTTTGCAGGCAAACACCTTAACCACTAAGCCATTCCTCCAGCCCTATTTTTCAATTCTTTTATCCTCTTTTTCATACTACACATACGATTTCTTAAAATTCAAATATCTTTATTTATTTGCAAGCAGAGAGAGATAGAGAGAAAATGGGTGTGCCAAGGCCTCCAGCTACTGCAAAGGAATTCAAGATGAATGTGCCACTGTGCATCTGGCTTTATGTGGTACTGTGGAATCAAATTCAAGTTGTCAGGCTTTGCAGTCAAATACCTTAGCCACTGAGCCATCTCTCCATCATTCACTCTTTTTAGTATTTCAGGGTATGGTCTTGTTCTAGCCCAGGCTGGCATGGAATACACTATGTAATCTCTGGGTGGCCTTGAACTCTAGGTTATCCTACCTCAGCCTTTGAGTGCTGCAATTAAAGGCATGTGCCACCACTCCTGGCTCAGCCCCTTAACAATTTATTTATTTATTTAATTTGCAAGCAGAAAGAGATAGGTGGCAAAGAGAATGGGTACACCAGGGCTCCAGCCACTGCAAAAAGACTTCAGATGCATGCATCACTTTGTGCATCATCTGGTTTTACATGGGTACTGGGGAGTCAAACTCAGGGCCTTAGGGTTTTGCAGGTAAATGCTTTAACTGCTGAGCCATCTCCCTAGCCTACACCCAACTTTTTTAACTTGACTTAATGGAAAAGCTTACCTGTTGGATCTCCTGTTTGAACCATGAATCCCTTGATATTTCTATGAAATATACAGCCAGTGTAGTAATTACTGGCACAAAGAGCCAAGAAATTCTGAAAGGAATAAAAAGAATGACTGAGATCAGCTAAAGTATACTTAAGATAAAGAATCAGTTATATTTACTAAAACCACTATCATAGTATATTTAACTAAGATTTTTAGGCATTACTTTATATGTCAATTCTCCACCTAAAACATATTAACTTTCTTTTTTTAATTCTTTTAAAAAATGTTTTATTTATTTATTTGAGAGAGCAAGCGAGGGAAAAAGGCAGAGAGAGATAGAGACACCAGGGCCTCTAGCCATCGCAGATGAACTCTAGACACATGCACCACCTTGTGTATCTGGCTTATGTGAGCCCCGGGAAATTGAACCTGGGTCCTTTGGGTCCTTTGGCTTCCCAGGCAAATGCCTTAACTGCTAAGCCATCTCTCCAGCCTGCTTTCTTCTTTTTGAATAAAATATACAACCTCAGCCTCCAGCAGTCTAAGAAACCCTGGATGATGTGAATGGCCTCTGCATTTCATATGGTAATAAGCTCTTTTGCTTCCTTGTTGACTCATCAGTATTATCAGTATTCCTATCTTTGAGCCTTGGTAGTGGCCATTTCTATATAGGGAATGTTGTTTTATGCTTTTTCTTTTCTGTTTCCCAAGTCATAGGATTGGTATGATCCACTATGTACTTTTTTTTTTCAATATTTTTTGTTCATTATTTATTTATTTATTTGAGAGTGACAGACACAGAGAGAAAGACAGATAGAGGGAGAGAGAGAGAATGAGCGAGCCAGGACTTCCAGCCATTGCAAACGAACTCCAGACATGTGCGCCCCCTTGTGCATCTGGCTAACGTGGGACCTGGGGAACCGAGCCTCGAACCAGGGTCCTTAGGCTTCACAGGCAAACGCTTAACTGCTAAGCCATCTCTCCAGCCCCACTATGTACTTTTTTGTTTGTTTGTTTTTTCAAGGTAGGGTTTCACTCTGGCCCAGGCTGACCTGGAATTCATCTGGTGCATCTGGCTTATGTGGGTTCTGGGGAATGGAACCTGGGTCCTTTGGCTTTGCAGCCAAGCGCCTCCACAGCTAAGCCATCTCTCCAGTCCCGGCCTGGAATTCACTATGATAATCTCAGGTTGGAATCAAATTCAGTGATCTTCCATCCTCAGTCTCTTGGGTGCTAGCATTAAAGTGTGTGCTACCATGCCTAGTACCTCACTTTCTAAACACATTTTTTTTTTCTCTAAACACATTTTATTTTATTTATTTATTTGAGACTGAGAGAAAGAAGCGAGAGAGAGAGGGAGGGAGACAGAGAGAGAATGGGAGCACCAGGGCCTCCAGCCGCTGCAAATAAACTCCAGACGCATGCTCCACCTTGTGCATCTGACTTACATGGGTCCTGGTGAATCGAACATAGGTCCTTTGGCTTTGCAGGCAAGTGCCTTAACTGCTAAGCCATCTCTCCAGCCCTCTCACTTTCTATTAAATAGCTCCTTTCCCTGTTATTCTGTATCACCATACTGTATTTCCTACATGACATTATCACCTTCTAGAATTACCAACTTTTCCCACCTTGCCAATTTTCCCAGCTAGAATGTTAGTTCTTTGAGGTCAAAGAATGCCTCTTGCTAATCACTGTATCTTCAGACCCTGCCCTGACAAGACAGGCTTTAGCAAATCACTGAATAAAGTGCACTGTTTTTTTTTAAATTTATTTGTTTTTAATTTAATTTATTTGTATGCACCTGTGCATATGGGCCAGCCAGTGTCTCTTGCCAGTGCAAATGAAACCAGACTCGCGTTTTATGTAGATAATGGGGACTCTCACCAGGCCAGCAGGCTTTGCAAACAAGCACCTTTAATCACTGAGCTATCTCCCCAGCCCTCTTCTTCCTTTTATTCTTGCCATTTCAACAGGTAATTACAGAATAATTATCTTTTTTTTTTCTTATTCTTCTTTATTTTGAGAGCGAAAGACAGAGAGAAAGAGGCAGAGAGAGAGAGAGAGATAGAGAGAGGGGGGGGAGGGAGAATTGGTGTACCAGGGCCACTAGCCACTGCGAATAAACTCCAGACACATGCGCCCCCTTGTGCATCCAGCTAACATGGGTCCTGGGGAATCGAGCCTTGAACCAGGGTCCTTAGGCTTCATAGGCAAGCGCTTAACCACTAAGCCTCCTCTCCAGCCCAGAATAATTATCATATGGAATATCCCAACAATTACATTTTCTGAAGAAAATAAGCCAAGAAAAGATACTGAACACTATGGTTACAGAAAATCTGCCTTCTCTTTGATTTAGCTTTGATGTCAGTTAAGTGGAAATTTGGCCTGAAATTAGGGTGACTAACTTTTCCTGACAATAATTTTTACAGAGAAAAAAAATTTTTTTGTTTATTTATTTATTTGAGAGCGACAGAGAGAAGGAGGCAGAGACACACAGAGAGAGAGACAGAAAGAGAGAGAGAGGGAGAGAATGGGCACGCCAGAGGTTCTAGCCTCTGTAAACGAACTCCAGATGTGTGTGCCCCCTTGTGCATCTGGCTAACGAGGGTCCTGGGGAACTGAGCCTCGAACAGGGGACTTTAGGCTTCACAGGCAAGCACTTAACCACTAAGCCATCTCTCCAGCCCGAGAAATTGTTTTTTATGTTGATTCAATTTCAGAGTGGTTATATCTCTACATGAACTGATTTTTAATTATAAAAGTAATGGTATTCACCTTACATGGCTAAGAATGTATGCAACTTTCTCTATTGCTCTCAAATAAATAAAAATAAACCAAAAAATTAAAAAAAAATAGCAGTTAAGTGCTTGCCTGTGAAGCCTAAGGACCCTGGTTCAAGGCTCGACTCCCAGTACCCACATAAGCCAGATGACACAAGGTGGGTCATGCATCTGGAGTTCATTTGCAGTGGCTGGAGGCCTTAGTGAGCCCATTCTGTCAGTCTCTGTGCCTCTTTCTCTGTCTGTCACTCTCAAATAAATAAAAATAAACAATTTTTTTTAAAAAGAATGTAAGCAATTGTACTCACCTCACATGTTTAATTATGTAAGTAATGATACATAGCTAACGATGTAAGCAATGGTACTCAACCCACGTGTTTAATAATGCAAGCAATGATACTCACCTCACATGGTTAATTATGTAAGTAACGATACACATTGCACATAGTTAATGATGTTAGCAATGATACTCACCTCACATGGTTAATGCAAGCAATGGTGCTCGCTTTGCGCAGTTAAGAATGTAAGTACTGGTACTCACCTCACGTAGTTAACAATGGAAGTACTGGTGCCCTCCCCACATTGTTAATAGTGTGAGCAATGGTACTCACCTCACATGTTTTGGGTGTCCTCTCACAGAAGATTTCTATTTTGATATCTCCCACATCTGTATGCAATGTTACAGACTAAAAAGGAGAATGTGAGAAAAGAGATTTTTTTTTTTTTTGGTTACTAGTGATTAAGGCTTTGAAATATTTGTCTTCCAACTGCATATTGAACATGACAATTGATTAAAGATGGAAATATTATTGCAGGGATGACTTGTTCAGACATAGCTAAGCTGCACTCTGACAGCTATGTTGCAATTCTTTTCTCAAACTTATTTCAACAGCAAGGAAAATGAGACAAAACAAAAAACCTCCAGAATATGTATGTGGCATCGCTGCTAAAATTTGGAAGCCACTATTTTAGTGGAAATTTATATATAAATATAAATATATTGGGTATAAATATATATATATTGGGTTTTTGAAGTATGGTCTCACTCTAGCCCAGGCTGACATGGAATTCACTTTGTATTCTCAGGGTGGCCTTGAACTCATGGCGATCCACCTCCCTCTGCAACCAAAGTGCTGAGATTAAAGGTGTGCACTACCACACCCGGCTAATAATTATTTTTGACTTGAACTTTCCATGAATAAAAAAAAAAATGTGGGGGTGGGAGAGATGACTTAGCAGTTAAGGAACTTGCCTACAAAGCCTAAGGACCTAGGTTCAATTCCCCAGTACCCACATAAAGTCAGATGCACAAGGTGGTACATGTGTCTGGAGTTCATATGCAGTGGCCCGAGGCCCTGACACGCCCATTCTCTCACGCTCTCAAATAAATATAGACAGAAAATATTTTTTAAAAAATTGTGGGCTGGGCCAGGTGTGGTGGCACATGCCTTTAATCCCAGCACTTAGCTGACTTTCTAAAAATTACCTATAATTGATATGAGAAACCGAGGCACATACAACCTAGACCAGAGACAGAGTGGAGAATCAGAAAAAAAAGTTTATTTTCACACCAGTGTGAGCCCAGGGGAATCTCTTCCAAAGCCTGGATCCTGTTTTTTGGTGGTTCAGAAATTATATATCTTATATGGACTAACCTACTTATTAAGTTTCAGAGCCCAGAGCCCCAACCTAGTGCCAGAGAACTTGAGTATAGAATAAACAAGTTTTATGGAAACAGGAAAATGGCTAGTTAGCAGACAGATGACTGCAGCTGTGGTATGGAGATAAAAAGAAACACAAGATGAAGACAGGCACGGTGACGCATGCCTTTAATTCCAGCACTCAGGAGGCAGAGGTAGGAGGATTGCTGTGAGTTCGAGGCCACTCTGAGACTACATAGTGAATTCCAGGTCAGTTTGAGCTAGTGAGACCCTACCTCAAAAAAATAAAACAAGCCATTCTCTCTCTCCCTCTCCCTGCCTCTTTCTCTCTCAAATAAATAAATAAAAACAACAAAACAAAACAAAAAAAGAAACACAAGATGATTTATAGTACAGGATAGTAGCTGCAAAACAAATCATGGCCTCAAAACAATAAAAAGATTACAGTGTTGGCTATAATCAGCACAATCGACTATACAGTACAGGACATAATTTTGGGGCAGGGACTTCTAAAGATCCTTATGGCAAATTCCATCTCTTAATGGAAAACATTACAACACTTACCATTTTTATTCTTTATGGTTTCAGGACGTACTATTTAATTTTTCAAAGCCTTATGGAGCAAAGTTTGAAAACAAGTTTGTGTTCCTAAAATAAAAGAGAATTAGTTTATTATCCTATATTCTCTTCCACATGCCCATTTTAAAAAGTATATTTAGAAGCCCCAGTCACCTAATGGATAAGGCAGTGGCCTCCTAAAAAGTATTAAACAAAAAGTCTCGAATAGCATCTTCCAAATAATCCGATCACAAAAACTGACTAGGAATCCCAGCGTGGAGGCATCACCTTTTGCCCCAGCATTCAAGAGGCTGAGGTAGGAGGATCACCGTGAGTGTGAGGCCAGGCTGGGGCTACCTACAGAGTTCCACAGTTACCCTGAGCTAGCATGAGACCTTGTCTAGAAAAGAACAAAAAAAAACTGAGTCATGGCACACGCTTTTAATCCCAGCACTTGGGAAGCAGAGGTAGGAGGATCACCTTGCATTCGAGGCCAGCTTGAGACTACATAGTGAATTCCAGGTCAGCCTGGACCAGAGTGAGACCCTACCTTGAAAAACTGAAAGAAAAATAAAAGTTGATTAGGAGTTCCTACCCAGTGTAAACCCCACTCCCTGCTTCCTACTTTCCTTGTTCTCTTTGCTCCAAGAGTGAATGGTTAATGGCCTTCCCTGAAAAGTAAAGGGAAGTAAAGAGATAATAGCTATCCCTAAAGCTTGCAGCAATAAAGAAGTTTGGCACCCTTCCCTGATTGACGTACTCCCCTTAGCCTAGATGGTCTTGAAGGACCAGAGACCATCAGAGTAGAGTATCCTCTCTTAGACATTCCTGGCTGAAGAAGCTTATTTTCAACAAGGATACAAACAGCTACAATTTTCTTATCAACTGTGTTAGGTCAGGACAAAATGGAGTTACAGCAAGAGGGTGAAGTGAATCATCCACATTCCTCAAGAAATTGCCCAGCCATTATTCCTCCCCTGCCCAGCAAGACTCCAAATCTGGATTTACTGCTCCCTTTTCTCTCACGGGGTCACTTCTGGTCTCACTCTATGGCTAGTGTAAAGAATAGAGATTTACTGCCCAACAAAGAAATTCCTTCCCTTTCTCACCTTCCCAACTGAAGAGCCTATAAAGCCCACTATCTGTAACCCCAAGCTGACTGCTCCGCTCTTGAGGGTCAGTCCTGGTAGCTTGTGTTCCCCGCCCCCCCCAATAAAAACTTCCATCTTTGCCTCAGAGTGGTCTCCGTGGTCCTTGGTCACTCCTGAACCTTACAAACTGCACCTGGTCCAGTCTTGTTTTTCTTAGGATCCTGCTTATAAACTTACACCGCAGCCTGGCTCAGTGCTAGCGGGAAAGCCGAGGTCCCTCGCTGTTTCTCCCAATAAACAGCCTATCTGTAGCGATCAAGTCTGGTATTCTCATTCGCTTTTCTCTTACACTTTCCTTACAAAAGAGACTCTGCAAGTCGGGCAGGCATCTTCCCACTTCATGGTCTAGGCACTGGATACTCCTTTCACCTGAACTGCCTGCTTACAGTCGGCTTTCTTTCTTTCTTTCTTTGTTTTTCTCAATTTTTATTAACATTTTCCATGATTATAAAAAATATCCCATGGTAATACCCTCCATCCCTTTCCCCTTTGAAATTCCATTCTCCATCATATCCCCTCCCCATCTCAATCAGTCTCTCTTTTATTTTGATGTCATGATCTTTTCCTCCTCTTATGATGGTCTTGTGTAGGTAGTGTCAGACATACAATCGGCTTCCTGTTCCACCGATTTCCCAACTTCAAACTCTTCATTCAAACATCCGGTCTCAGGGACCTGATGACCTTATTTAAAAGTGTTTTACCAGGCCCAGAAAGCCAAGCGCCACATGTTCTCTCTCATATGTGGATCCTAGCTACAGATGATTGGGCTTCTGCGTGAGAATGAAAATACTTAGTAGCAAAGGCCAGTAAGTTAAAAAGGAGACATAAAGGGAAGAGAAAGGAAGGGAGGAGGATACTTAATAGGTTGATATTGTATATATGTAAGTACAATGATTGTGATGGGGAGGTAATATGATGGAGAATGGAATTTCAAAGGGGAAAGTGTGTGGGGGGGGGAGGGAGGGATTTATCATGGGATTTTTTTTTTATAATTTTGGAAAATGCTAATAAAAATTTAAAAAAGAAAAAAAAATAAGTAAATAAGTGTTTTACCCCAGGGCCCGCTCTCTTTTCCTTTATGAATGTATCCATATAATATGCATAAATTACATAATATACATTATATAAATTACGAATACATACACACACACACACACACACACACATATACATACACATTACCGTATTTCATATTGACGTTCCACCAGTTCGCACGGTCAGCAGAAGAATGCCGGGAATTAAGACAGCGTAAAGGTAGAACGCCGCGAGCACGAAAGAATAAACACCCCGCCTCTCCACTTACAGGCTCGGGGAGCACGGCCACGGAGAAGCAGTCTCGGACTCAGGCGCCTGCAGGTTCAAAATTGGTTGCTTCGGGCGGCCGGAAGTGGAGCGCCGGACCCTTTGCGGAGAACTCCGCTCTCGCCCTCGCCTCGCGCCTGCGCTGACGGCCGACCTGAACGGCCGGAGCTAGGGAAACAATGTAATGACATCTGCCAGCCCCGCCCCGAAGCTAACGAGGAAAGGGAGCTCTGCTCATAATCTCACAAGGACAAGAGGCCTCAGGCCCCTCAAGCCGGTGTTTGGAGTCGGAAGCAAAATGGAAAGGACCACTTCCGCCCGACTTCCCCCCCAACCTCTCAGCCAGGCCGGAAGTGACGCACCAAGAAGGCGTTCTGGCCCGGGTGAGTAGTGGGCGATGGGCAGACTGGGCGAACTACCTGTGCTGTTTGCAGTGGGTCTGGAACACAGCAGGGTGTAGTGCTTGTAAGAGTGACGCAGAGATGGAGGATAGGAAAGAGATTTGGAACAAAAAACTGCCCTGCGGCCCCGAGGGGCGAGGGTTAATGGCTCTGCCAGCTGGCCTTTTAACTGGGAAGGCCTCTGGTGGCGCCGAAGTGAAACTAGGACAGGTAACTAACTGTTGGTCTGCAGGTTGTAAAGAGGGCTCCGTCCGTACTACTTAAAAAATAACATGCAGGGGGCTGGAGAGGTAATTCAGCGTCTAAGGCATTTGTCTGCAAAGCCAAAGGACCCAGGTTCGATTCCCCACGTAAAGCCAGCTGCACACGATTAAGGACATGAGTTCAGTTCCCCAGTGTACATGCAAGCCAGATGCACAAGGTGGTACACGCCTATGGAGTTCGTTTTCAGTGGCTGGAGGACCTGGCACACCCATTCTCTCTCTCTGTCGCTCTCTGTGCTTGTGAATAAAAATTATATTTAAATAGCAAGCATGTCTTACTCCAGGACGGGCATTATTCCGTACTTTATGCTTCAACCTCAGGACATGAGCTGGTCGTTGTTTCTTTTTCCAGAGGGGAAACTAGAGGTTAAGTAATTTGCGCTAGGTCACAGTGGGGATTCTTGTTTGGTTTTTAATTGTTTGACTTTTTTTTTTTTTTTTGAGTTGAGGTAGGGTCTCACTGTAGTAGCTCAGGGTGCCCTCGAACTCATGGTAATTCCCCTACTTCTGCCTCCCCAAATGCTGGGTTTAAAGGCTTTAGCCACCACACCCGGCTTGTTTGGCGGTGGTTTGTTTTTCTAGGTAGGGTTTCACTCTAGTCCAGGCTGCCCTGGAATTCACTATGTAGTCTCAGGGTGGCCTTGAACTCTCAGCGATCCTCCTCCCCCTGCCTTCCCAGTGCTGGGATTAAAGGTGTGCGGCACCCCGCCGGTCTTTTGTTTGGCGTTTTTATATTGAGGCAGCGTCTCAGTCTCACACAGTAGCTTTTATGCTTGAAGTTCACTATGTAGCCCAGGCTGGCCTCGACCTGAGGGTAGTCCTGCCTCAGCCTTCCGAATGCAGGGATTACAGGCAGGAGCCACCACTCCTGGCTGAGTCAGTGCCAGCCATGGTTAGCTGCTGTGCTTTGTTTTTTTCATTGTTACTGGCTTTGGCTTCAAGTTATGTGGCTTCTCAGTTTCCTAGTTAGTGAGATGAGGGGGCCCTACCAGCACCTCAAACACCTTTTTTTGGGGGGGTTTCAAGGTAGGGTTTCACTCTCTAGCCCAGGCTGACCTGGAATTCACTATGTAGTGTCAGGGTGGCCTTAATCTCACTGCAATCCACCTACTTATTCCTCCCAAGTGCAAGGATTAAAGGTATGTGCCACCATGCCCCGCAAACAGCTCTTTTTAAAACCATTCAAACACAATACAATCCAACATACACAAATTTGGTAAATGCTGAGGAATGATGGTGAGAAAATATCCAACATCTTTCTTTTCTGTAATTAAACAGTTATTTTTCTAAAGAGAAAAAACTTTGTATGTTCATTAAAATCACTGCAGCTCATAACACAGTATTCTCAAATCTGAGCCAAGGCAGCATTCACTGGTATGGTGTGGTGTGCATGTTCTGTGTTCAGCACCAAGGCAGCAGTGGAAGATCATGATGAAACTGGTGAGGGCTTCCAGAAACACCTCATTATGCATTTGATTTTTAAAATATTTTATTAACTTATCTATTTGAGAGAGAGAGAGGAAAGAGAGAGAGAATGGGTGTGCCAGGGCCTCTAGTCAAATGCAAATGAACTTCAGATGCACACGCCACCCTGTGCATCTGCCTTGAATGGGCACTGAGGAATTGAACTCATGTCCTCAGTCTTTGCAGGCAAGCATTTCAACTGCTAAGCCTTCTCTTCTGCCCCGTTTGATTTGTTTTTTCACATTTGAATTTTTAAAAAATATTTTTATTTACTTGAAAAAGCCGGGCATGGTGGTGCACACCTTTAATCCCAGCACTCGGGAGGCAGAGGTAGGAGGATCACTGTGAGTTCAAGACCACCCTGAGACTGCAGAGTTAATTCCAGGTCAGCCTGGACCAGAGTGAGACCCTACCTCGAAAAACCAAAAAAAAAAAAAAAAATTTTATTTACTTGAGACAGATTGAGAGAATGGACACACCAGGGCCTCTTTTCACTACAAATGAATTCCAGATGCATGCACCACTTTGTGTATCTGGCTTTACGAGTACTGAAGAATTGAATTTCAGCCAACAGTCTTGTAAACAAGCACCTTTAACTGCTGGGCTATCTCCTCAGCCCATATATTTTGAATTAACTTTGGTTATTACAAGTTCAGAAACCTTTTACTGTTGCCATACTTTTTATGTTACTCTCCTCCCATACAGTGGGTACAGTGTTCTACACTTAAAAAATATTACTTAAAAATATTTTATTTAGCTAGGCGTGATGGCACACGCCTTTAATCCTAGCACTCGAGAGGTAGAGATAGGAGGATCACCATGAGTTCGAGGCCACCCTGATACTACACAGTGAATTCCAGGTCAGCCTGAGCTAGAGTGAGACCCTACCTCAAAAAATAAGTTTCTTTCTTTCTTCTTTCTTTCTTCTTTCTTTCTTTCTTTCTTTCTTTCTTTCTTTCTTTCTTTCTTTCTTTCCATCCATCCATCCATCCATCCATCCATCCATCCATATATTATTTATTAGAGAAAGAGAGAGACAGAATGGGTGCACCAGGGCCTCTAGCCACTGCAAACAAACTCCAGATGTATGTGCCACCATGTGGATCTGGCTTATGTGGGTACTGGGGAATTGAACCTTGTCCTTAAGCTTTCCAGCCAATTGCCTTAACCACTAAGCCATCTCTTCAGCCCCTACCCCCTTTCCAAGGTGGGGTCTCACTCTAGCCCAGGCTGTCCTGAAACTGTGTAGTCTCAGGGTGACCTCAAACTCATAGTGATCCTCTAAATTTTCTCTCCAGGGCTGGGATTAAAGGCATGCACCACCACACCTGGCAGATAAATCACTTTTGAATGCCAGTATATACCACTCTTCACTCCAATTTCTGCTATAGCATGTAGAGAGGGAGGAGACTGGGCCAGTTTGTACACTAAGACTTCAGTGGTGGTCAGTGGTGGTGGTGATGAGATTTATTAAAGATACTGAAGTTCCTTCCTATCTCCAGCAGCTTTAGCATATTGAGGGAAGCAGATCACCAGAATTATAAAATGAGAATATTAGTTTGGGGATGCTGGGGAGGGACACTAAAAGGAAGGTTTGTCAATAAGTGCTTTTGGAAGTCAAAGGAGCTTGAAAAGGTAATATTTACAGACTTGAAGGATGTAGGATGAGGAAGGTGAGGGGAGATGGCAGGATTATTTGTATCAGGAGTTGCTAGGTGAAACATCATCCAGTTTGCTTCTTCAGGTAGACGTGAGGTAGGTTGCAGTGTTCTATTATGTACCCAAGCAAAGGGTCCAAATGACTTAGTGAATGTCAATGTGCTGGAAAGTGTCAGGGCCATTTCCTGAGCCCAGGTCGTTATGGTGACAGCTGTCTTGCCCATATGTTTTGATGCCATGAAGGCCCAGACCTGCAGCGTACATGTGTGCTGTTTCCTGTGTTTTGACTGCAGACACCCAGCTTCACCTGGCTTCTGTATGTTGTCCTCTGCACGCCTGGTCCCCACAACCGTCCGGCTTGTCCAGCCCTGGATCTGTAGTCCTTCCCGTTCCTTCATGGATTTGAAGGCTCTCCTTTCCTCCTTGAATGACTTCGCATCCCTCTCATTTGCTGAGAGTTGGGACAATGTGGGATTACTGGTGGAACCCAGCCCACCGCATACTGTCAGCACACTCTTCCTGACCAATGATTTGACTGAGGAGGTGATGGAGGAGGCTCTGCAGAAGAAGGCCGATCTCATTCTCTCCTACCACCCACCAATCTTCCGGCCCATGAAGCGCATAACTTGGAAAACCTGGAAGGAGCGCCTCGTGATCCGGGCCCTAGAAAACAGAGTGGGCATCTACTCCCCTCACACAGCCTATGACGCTGTACCCCAGGGAGTTAACCATTGGTTGGCCAAAGGCCTAGGTGAGAAGCCTCTTGTCGTTCATACTTAATGTTTTCTCTACAAAATTTAGAATATCTTCCTAGTAAAATTTTAACATAGGGGAGAGATTATTTTTGTGTATTAAAAAATGTTGCTTAGCTGGGCGTGGTGGCACATGCCTATTATCCCAGCACCCAGGAGACAGAGCTAGGAGAATCTCTGTGAGTTCAAGGCTACCCTGAGACCACATAGTGAATTCCAGGTCAGCCTAGGCTAGAGTGAAACCCTACCTCGAAAAAAAAAATGTTGCTTGAATGTGGTGTTGCAGTCAGGTTTTCATTGCTGGCAGAAATCACCTGACCACGACCAGGTTTTGGGAAAAAGGGGCTTATTTTGGTTTATAGGCTCAAGGGGAAGCTCCATGATGGCATGAGAAGAGGGTGGACATCACCCCTTGGCCAATATAAAGGGAACAATAGCAACAGAAGAGTGTGCCAAACACTGGCAAGGGGAGACTGGCTATAATACCCATAAATCCACCCTCAACAATACACTGCCTCCAGGAGGTGTTAATTCCCAAATCTCCATCAGCTGGAAACCTAGCAATAAGAACACCTAAGTTTATGGGGGAGGGACACCTGAATCAAACCACCACATGTGGCAATTAAATTGTATTTGAACAATAAAACATAACAAAGCTTAGCCGGGCATGGTGGTGTACACCTTTAATCCCAGCACTCAGGAGGCAGAAGTAGGATCACCATGAGTTCAAGGCCACCCTGAGATTCCATAGTGAATTCCAGGTCAGCCTGGACTAGAGTGAAACCCTACCTTGAAAACCAAAAAAAAAAAAAGGGGGGGGGACATAAACAAGGCTTAATATGAACCTTATCCAAGTATTTAGAAAGTATAGCCAGATCTTGAGTGTGAGGATAGCCTCGGCTACATAGCAGCTATACCCTGTGGCCTCCAGCCACTGCAAAGGAACTCCAGACACGTGCGCCTCCTTGTGCACCTGGCTGATGTGAGTCTTGAGAAATCGACCCTAGGTCCTTTGGCTTTGCAGGCAAATGCTTTAACTGCTAAGCCATCCAGCCAGCCCTTTTTTTACAAAAATATTTTATTATATATTTGTTTATTCGACAGAGAGAGAGGGAGAGAAAGAGAGAGAGAATGGGCACACCAGGGCCTCCAGCCACTGCAAATGAACTGACGTCTGCGCACCCTTGTGCATCTGGCTTTCATGGGGAATCAAACCTGGGTCCTTTGGCTTTGCAGGAAAATGCTGTAACTGCTCAGCCATCCCTCCAGCCCATACATATTTATTTTTATTGAAGCAGGGTCTCATGTGGCTTAGGCTGGCCTTGAATTCTGTGTAGTGGTGGATGACCTGCTTATTCTTTTTTTAAAATTTATTTATTAAAAAAAATTTTTTTTAATTATAGACAGAGAGAGAGAAAGAGAGATAGAATGGGGATGCCAGGGCCTCTAGCCATGGCAAACAAACTCCAGACACATGCACCACCATGTGCATCTGGCTTACGTGGGACCTGAAGAATCAAACCTGGGTCCTTAGACTTTGCAGGCAAGTGCCTTAACCGCTAAGCCAGCTCTTCAGCCCTATTTATTTCTTTCAGAGAGAGAAGGAGAGAATGGATGTGCCAGGGCCTTCAGCTACTGTAAATGAACTTTAGATGTATGTACCCCTTTGTGCATCTGGCTTATGTGGTTCCTGGAGAATCAAACCTGGTTCCTTTGGCTTCACAGGCAAATGCCTTAACCAACTAAGCCATCTCTCCAGCCCTTTTAAATATTTTTTAAAAATTTAAAAAAAAATTTGTCTATCAGAGAGAGAGAGAGAGAGGGGCACCAGTGGGGGGACGGGGTGGAATGGACTATCTATAATTCTTCATAGATAAGGAGATCCTGAGTCTTCATTGCTAGACCAAGCTGCGCTATTCTTCCATCATATGACACAGCGCCTGTGCTCCAGACACTCAAAACTGCTTGTTGACTGGAAGCTCAGGCCTCTGCAAGTATACTTGATAATTTGTGTGTCTGGTTTGGGGTCTTTCTAAAAAAAAATTGTATTTATTTATTTGCAAGGAGGGAGTATGGGCATGCCAGGTTTCTTCCCATTGCAAATGAGTTCCAGATGCATGTACCACTTTGTGCATCTGGCTTTGTGTGGGTGCCTGGGGAATTGAACCCAGGCCATCAGGCTTTGCAAGCAAGCGCCTTTAATGGCTGGGCCATCTCCCCAGCCCTGGTTTGGTTTGTTTAAAATTAATTAATTAATTAATTTATTTATTTCTGTGAGTCAGGGTCTTCCTGTGTGGTTCAAGCTGGACTCGAGCCTGAGCTCCTCTAGCTTCAGCCTCCTGAGTGCTGGGATTTGAGCCGTGCCAGCACAGCCTCAAGATTGTACTGTGGCCTTTCCTGTGCCCAGAACAACAAGCAAATCAAACATGCTTTGGCTTTATTTTGGGGCTCATTTTGGGTCAGAGCCTTTTTGATGACATGGTCTCTTCACTATGAGTATTTGTACCTGTAACGTGGTGTACATGAATAGATTTGCCAAGCATGATTATTTTAAAAATCCAGTGAGTCAGTGTGTCTTGTCCAAATTTTTCTGAAATGTGAGTCTTCTGGAAAATAATTCTGTAGATTAGATTTTGTTATGCCCATACCAAATCCCTAGATTAGGGGGACTGGTGATGAATATATAAACTTATATATGTGTGTACCTATATTTAAACATATGAAAATGAATCTTAACTGCCTTACAAAATTTGCTTGTAATAGTTTATCTTTTTAATTTTTAAGCACCACAAAAACTTTTATTTCCCCATAAATTTTTTCTCTAGGAACTTGTACCTCGAGGCCTATACATCCTTCCAAAGCTCCTAACCACCCCACAGAGGGAACTCACCGAGTAGAATTTAATGTTAATCACACCCAAGACCTCGACAAAGTGATGTCTGCACTAAAAGGAATTGGCGATGTTTCTGTTACTTCTTTTTCTGCTAGGTACAATATCTCCCTCTCATTTTTCTTTCTTTAAAATTTTTTTTATTTATTTATTTGACAGAGAGAGAGGTGGGGAGACAGAGGGAGATAGACAGAATGGGTATGCTAGGGCCTCCAGCCACTGAAGATGAACTCCATATGCATGCGCCCCCTTGTGCATCTGGCCAACATGGGTCCTGGGGAATCAAACAGGTCCTTTGCCTTTGCAGGCAAATGCCTTAACTGCTAAGCCATTCCTCCAGTCCCTCGTTTTTCTTTCTTTCTTTTTTTTTTTTTTTTTTTCCTGAGACAGGGTTTCATAATGTAGCCCAAGATAGCCTCAAACTCATGATCTTCATACCTCAGCTGCCCAAATGCTAGAATAGTAGGATTATGCCACCACACCTGGCTCTTTTACTTTCTCTATTTCTCCTCTTCTCACTGCTTCCCCTTTTTATATATTTATTTTTATTTATTTATTTGAGAGAGAGAAGAAAAAAAGAGGCCACCAGCCATTGCATCCCCTTGTGCATCTGGTTTACGTGGGTCCTGGGGAATCGAACCTGTGTCCCTTGTCTTCAGGCAAGTGCCTTAGCCACTAAGCTATCTCTTTAGCCCTGCCCCCCCTTTTTTAGTGTAGAGTCTACTATAGATCAAACTGATCTTGAACTCATAGCAATCTTATTCCCTCAGCTTCCTTGGTGCTAGGATTATAGGTATAAGCCACCACTGGCTTGCACATGCTTTCTTATTATTTTAAAAAGTATATTTATTTATTTGTGAGAGAGACAGAAAGAGGAAGACAGAGAGTTAAGTATGTGCACGCCAGTTTGCCACTACAAATGATCTCCACATGAATATACCATCTTTGTGCATCTGGTTTTACATGGGAACTGGGAAATTCAACCCAGGTCATCAGGTTTTGCAGCAATTGTCTTTAACCACTGAATCATCTCTCCAGCCCCCCCCTTTTTTTTCAAAGCAGAATTGGAGTTTATTGAGAAGAAATTTTGCTGGGTATGGTGGCATGCCACCACACTGGCTTCAGGAAGAAAAAATTTTATCACAGATTTAAGCACTAGAGTTATATAGAATGAGATGCTCTAAGGACTTTAATAGAAAAATGCATTTAAGTGCCTCTTACAATTTCAATCATACGGTTATTCGAGACAGGGATAGGAGATTTTCCTAATACCCAAGAAACATCAAGAATGTTAAGGGGTGGGCTGGAGAGACGGCTTAAAGGTTAAGAAGTTTGTCTGCAAAGCCAAAGGATCATGGTTTGGTTCCCCAGGACCCACATAAGCCAGATGCACAAGGGGGCGCATGCATCTGGAGTTTGTTTGCAGTGGCTGGAGGCCCTGGAGCACTCATTCACTATCTTATACTCTCTCTCTGCCTCTTTCTCTCTCTCAAATAAATAATAATATACATACACACACACACATGTATGTATATACATACATATACATATACATATACATATACATATACATATACATATACATATTGTTTGGTTGTCTTTTTGTTTTTCGAGGTAGGGTTTCACTCTAGCCCAGGCTGACCTGGAATTCACTATGTAGTCTCAGGATGGCCTTGAACTCATGGCAATCCTCCTACCTCTGCCTCCTGAGTACTGGGATTAAAGGCGTGCGCCACCATGCCTGGCCTATAAAATATATTTTTAAAAAAAAAAAAAAAGAAAGTAAGGGGTAAGGAAATAGTGTACTGGTAGAGTGAATGCCTAGCATGGTGTAAGGCACTACCTTTAATTCTCAGCAGCAGCACCACCACCAAAAAAACAGGACTTAAACATAAAAACAAAGATAAATACAACTTTTTTTGTTTGTTTGTTTGAGGTAGGGTCTCACTCTACCTAAACTGATCTGGAATTCACTATGTAGTCCCACGCTGGCCTTGAATTCATGGCAATCCTCCTATCTCTGCCTCCCCATGCTGAGATTAAAGATGTGTGCCACCATACCTGGCTTTTTAAAAACTATTTTTATTTATTTATCTACAAGCTAATTGAGAGAGAGAATATGGGTGTCTCTTCCACTGCAAATGAACTCCAGACACATGTACCACATTGTGCATCTGGCTTTATGTGGGTATTGGGGAATCAAACCTAGGTCATCAGGGTTTGCATGGAAGCACCTTCAACTGCCAAGCCATCTCTCTGGCCCAATAAATACAACTTTTTATTAACACTGAAGTTGCCAAACATGGTGGGACACGCCTTTAATACCAGCACTAGGGAGGCAGAGGAAGGAGGATTGCTGTGAGTTCTGTGAGTTGGAGGCCACCCTAAGACTACATAGTAAATGCCAGGTGAGCTTTGGCTAGAGTGAGACCGTACCTTGAAAAAAAAAAAAATTGAAGTTATCATAGGGCTGCACCAAAAGCAATTTCTTTGATGAGTGGTTGGTTTTGTAAAAAGATTTCACTGTGTAGTCCATGTTGGCTTCAGACTCAATGACCTGTCTCAGTGTCCTGAATGCTGGGGTTATAGATATGAACCTTCACACGTGGCTGAAGAGTATTTTTTTTGTTATTTACTTGTTTATTTATATACTTACTTAGGTGTAGATAGGGTGTCACTCTAGCCCAGGCTGACCTGGAATTCACTCTGTAGTCTCAGGCTTGAACTCATGGTGATCCTTGTGCCTCAGCCTTCTCAGTCTTGGGATTAAATGGGCATACCTGGCTTCATTATTTCTACATTCTACTTTCTATATTCTCCTACTTCTGTCTCACTTTGTTTGTTTTTTAAAATGTTAATTTATGAGAAAGAGAAAGAATGGGCAGGCCAGGGCTTCTGGCCACTGCAAACAAACTCCAGATACATGTGCCACTTTGTGCATCTGGCTTTATATAGGTACAGGGAAATTGAACATGGGCCTGCAGGCTTTGCAAGCAAGTACTCTTAACTGCTGAACCATCTCTCTAGCTCCCTAAGAGTGGTTTTTAAATAATAATATTTTTTTGTGATGCTGGAGATTGAACCTAGTGATTTGTGTGGTAAGCAAGTACTCCACCACTAAGCTATATAACCACTTATTAAGTATAAATTTTGTACCATAAAATCATTGTAAATACTCTGTTATAATTTGGGGAAAGTTCAGGAATCTCAAAAAATAGTTATGGGACTTTTGAATCAGTTTACTTTGTGTGGGGGGGGATGAAGAAAGCCATGTGTGGTAGTGCACACCTTTAATCCCAACACTTGGGAGGCAGAGGTAGGAGGATTACCATTAGTTTGTTCCAGGACGACCTGAAACTGAATTCCAGGTCATTCTGGACTAGAGTGAGACCCTATCTTGAAAAAACAAAACCAGGGCTGGAGAGATGGCTTAGCGGTTAAGCGCTTGCCTGTAAAGCCTAAGGACCCCAGTTCGAGGCTCAATTCTCCAGGTCCCACGTTAGCCAGATGCACAAGGGGGCACACGCATCTGGAGTTCATTTGCAGTGGCTAGAGGCCCTGGTGTGCCCATTCTCTCTCTCTCTCTCTCTCTCTCTCTCTCTGCCTCTTTCTCTGTCTGTCGCTCTCAAATAAATAAATAAAAATATTTTTTTAAAAACAAAACAAAACCAAAGTTAATAGTACAAATAAAAAATGAAAAATTCAAACATAAAGGTTCTTCTTGTATCTTCCCTTAATTCTAGTATCCTTAATTCAAATCACCCTTTCCCTTGTTCACAGAGAAATGGTACCTTTGTTTTTTTTGTTTTTTTTTTTTGAGACGGGGTCTCTTTGTAACCGGGCTGGCATCATCAAATTTTGAATCTAGCTTCCTGTCTCTACTTCACTGTTGAGATTGCAAGCATGAGCTACCTTGTTAGCTGAGAAGTAGGTATCTTTCCAAATATAAATAGGCACATAAAGAAATGCACAGTTTGGGGGCTGGAGAGATGGCTTGGTGGTTTAGGTGCTTGCTTGGGCAGCCTAAGGACCCAGGTTTGATTCTCCAGGTTCCATATAAAGCAGATGCATATGGTGGTGCATGCATCTGGAGTTCATTTGCAGTGGCTTGAGACCCTGGTGTGCCCATTTTCACTTTTTCTCTCTCTCAAACAAATAAATAAATAATAAAATCTTTAAAAAAGAAATGCACAGTTTTGTTTTGTATACTGTTTTCTTATTTTAATGGTATGTTTTATTTACTTTGTTTCTATCTCCCTCCCTCCAAGTAGGGTCTCTAGCCCAGGCTGGTCTCCAACAAACTCACAACAATCCTCCTACCTCTGCCTCCCCAGTGCTGGGATTAAAAATTTGCACCACCACGCCCTGGTTTATGTGGGATCTAGAAAGTTGAACATGGTTCCTTAGGCTTTGCAGGCAAGTGCCTTAACCACTGAGCCATCCCTTTAGCCCAACCTTGTTAGATTAATAAACCTGCACCACCTAGTTACACAGAGCAAGTTTCTTTTCTTTCTTTTTCCATATTTGTGATTAAATTTAGGGTCTTGTGCATGCTGGGAAAGTTATACTTTTTTGTTGTTGTTGTTGTTGTTTTGAGGTAGGGTCTCACTCTAGCTCATGCTGACCTGGAATTCACTCTGTAGTCTCAGGGTGGCCTCAAACTCACAGTGATCCTCCTACCCCTGCCTCCCAAGTGCTGGGATTAAAGGTGTGCACCACCATGCCCAACATGCACCACCACGCCTGGCCAAGTCATACTTCTAAGCTGTGTCTTCACCACAATTTTTTCTTTTTGTTTTGCTTTCTTTTTTTGAAGCAGGTTCTCTAGTCCAGGTTGACCTGAAATTCACTTTGTAACCCTCTCAGGGTGGCCTCGAATTCATAGTGATCCATCCTCTTACCTCTGCCTCTCAAGTGCTGGGATTAAAGACTTTGCCGCCATGCCCAGCCTGGTCATTTTTTAATTTTGTTCTTTTTTCATATTATAGAAAATATCGTTTTCATCATTAGATTTTAGCCCAGGGATTGGTTTCTTTCTTATTGAGCTCTGCATGATTCTGCCTCCACCCCCCCCCCCGTTTTTTTTTTCTTGAGATAGGGTCTCCTGTAACCCAGTCTGGCCTCGAACTTGCTCTGTAGCAAGGCTGGTCTTGGATTCATTTTGCTGTTGGTTTTTCGAGGTAGGGTCTCACTCTAGCCTAGTCTGACTTGAAATTCACTATGTAGTAGTCCCAGGCTAGCCTTGAACTCATTGTGATTCTCCTACCTCTGCCTCCCTCTGCTGGGATTAAAGGCATACACCACCTTCCAAGATAACGTTTCTTTTTTTTTGTTTGTTTGTTTTTTGTTTTTCAAGGTAGGGTCTCACGCTAGCTCAGGCTGACCTGGAATTCACTATGGAGTCTCAGGGTGGCCCTCAAACTCATGGTGATCCTCCTACCTCTGCCTCCCAAGTGCAGTGATTAAAGGCGTGTGCCACCTTCCCTGGCTGCAAGATAACTTTTTAAGGTGTCTTTATTCCTATAGCTCTGTGATCAACAATTTCTGCCTCTCTCTCTCCCTTTCTAGCTCTCTCTGTTTACCCATCTAGCCCAGGTTGGCCTTGAACTCATGATAATCCTCCTGCCTCAGCCTCCTGAGTGCTAGGATTAACAGGCATGTGCCACATACCTAGCTACAAAACTTTTTTGGTGCCATGCTTTGTTTCTAAAAGAAACTCTAGAGCAGTGCTTCTCGGACCTGATTCCAGGACCTTCAAGCCTTACTGGAGTACTTCTGAAATACAGGGAGGGAGGGAAGACATTGATGTGAGATTTAATGAGTTATGGGTTCTCTTGGTCAGATCTTTAGTTTCATTTAAATCTGATTTATTATAGCTGTTTTGTAAACTTATAGGAGATTTAAATACATTTATTCTAAACCAAAACATGATTTTTTTTAGGTATGATGACAAGGAACAAACACGGATCAGTCTGAATTGTACCCAGAAAGCTTTGATGCAAGTCGTGGCTTTTCTCTCCAAGAACAGCCAACTTTATCAGAAAACTGAAATTCTGTCGCTAGAGAAGGTAATCAGAATATATATTGGTTTTTTGAGGTAGGGCTCAACTCTAGCTCAGGCTGACCTGGAATTCACTATGTAGTCTCAGGGTGGCCTTGAACTCACAGCGATCCTCCTACCTCTGCCTCCCTCCCAAGTGCTGGGATTAAAGGCATGTACCACCATGCCCAGCTAATAAGAATATTTTATTGTTTTTGTGCATTTTTATAGCTAGTTGGTATGCAAACTATACATATCTAATATATACACTTTGGTGAATTACATTAACTATTTTTGTTCTGTAAGTTCATTTGTAAAGTATAGGTCAAATGGCCATCCATAGTTAACTAAGGCAGCATTGAAAGAGTGGGGGTGGCTCATTGTGTGTTTGCCTCATATGTGTAAAGCCCTGGGTTCTATCCCAAGCACCACACGAAAAACCAAAATGGCACGCCTTTAATCCCAGTACTTGAGAGGCAGGGGTAGGAGGATTGCTGTGAGTGTGAGGTCTCCCTGAGACTACATAGTGAATTCCAGGTTAGCTTGGGCTAGAGTAAGGCCCTACCTCAAAAAACAAAACAATAAAAAAATTAAAAAGTATTGTTGAGGATGTGATATGCTGTAGAAACTTTATTGGGGAAGAGAGATATAGCATGACTAGGAAAATGTTGGTACTTCTTCAAGTTTATAAACTTGGATATTTATTACCCTGTCTGAACCATTTTATTCACTCCTTTTAACTTGATAGACATTCATGTACCAATGATTCTTATACTTTCTGGCTCAGAACACTTTTTTTCTCTTTTTCTTTCTTTTTTGTGACCCAGACTGACCTGTAACTATGTAGCCCAGGCTGATCTTGAACTCATGGTGATTCACTTACATAGCCTCTCAAGGTCTGAATTTGTAGGTGTGGTGTGAGCCAGCCACCATGCTCAGCTAAGAATGCTTGCTTTCTTTCATTCTTTTTTAAATTAAATATTTTATTTTATTTTTTATGAGAGAGAGAGAGACTGGTGCACCAGAGCCTCTAGCTACTGCAATGTGCCCTTTTGTGTGTGTGCATGCCTTGTATGAATGTGTCACCTTGTGCATCTGGCTTACATTGGTACTGGGGAGTTGAATCTAGGTCCTTTGGCTTTGCAGGCAAGTGCCTTAACTGCTAAGCCATCTCTCCAGCCCAAAAATGCTTTCTAAAATGATATTTTCCACTCATAAGTGTGGCATATCCTATTTATACAAATGTTAAGCTGATTTACAACTTCACTATATATCTTTTCCTTTTTTTTCTCTTCAAGTTTTATTGGTGGCATCACCACCAACTTTATTTCCCAGGTTTCTGTAACTTTTCTCTTATTCCTGTAAATCCAAGCTCTCTGGATTCTGTCCCCATATCTAGAAAGTATTTCTCCTATAAACTCACTGTGTAGTTTCAGGCTGACCTCAAACTCTCAGCAATCCTCTACCTCAGCCTTCCAAGTGCTGGGATTAAGGACATACCTGGCTCTGCAGCTTTTCTCTTGGTCCTGCAAATCCAAGCTCTGTAGATTCTGTCCCCATATCTATAAAGTGTTCCTCCCAGGAGCTCTGCCACCACTAGTGGAAGCTCATCTTCCTCACTTGGTGTGTGTATATTCTCGCAGGGCAGCACATGTCCAGCCTCGTAACCTTCCCCATCACAAGCTCTGCATGTCAGCTATACTGTCTGCTCCTGTCTACCTTCTCAGTGCAGTCTCTTCCTTTTGATACCTTTGTTCACATTCTCTGTTTTGAATGTCTTTCCATGTCTCATCCTTCTCTTGCCCTGCCACGCTGCACTTGACATCACTCCTTTAGAACTCTTTTCTAGTATTTCTCTAAGACCCAAGTCCCAGTAAAACCTTGTTTGTACTTTCTCAACACATCCCCTCCCAAGTCTCTGTTTATTTAGTTATTCCCTTGTGCTTCTGTAACAATAACACCTACCTTGAATCTAAATATTTGATCTTGCTGATTTATTTAAACATAAGGAGATGTAAGCTTCTGGAAGTCAGAATAATTTTTGTCAGGTTTGCATTATCAAACTTTAACCTGGAGCTTCCTGTAGCAAGTTTATAGTATGTATATATTTTTTTAAATTTTTACTTATCTATTTGAGAGAGACGGGGTGGGGGGCCAGAGAGAATGGGTACACCAGGGCCTCTAGCCACTGCAAAAGAACTCCAGACACCTTGTGCATCTGGCTTATGTGGGGTCCTGGGGAATAGAACCTGGGTCTCTTGGCTTTGCTAGTAAGTGTCTTAATCACTAAGCCATCTTTTCAGCCCCCTAATATGCATATGTAATTAACTTCAAAATTTGTTGTTTGTTTTATACATTTCTTGGGATTGATGATGAATAATGTTTGTAACTTCTGTTTCTCTTCAGCCTTTGCTTCTGAATACTGGAATGGGACGGTTATGCACGTTGGATGAATCAGTCTCAGTGGAAGCCATGATAGAGCGAATCAAAAGCCATCTAAAACTAACTCACCTTCGCTTAGCTCTTGGGGTAGGGAAGACCTTAGGTAAATCTATTTCCTTCATTATCCTGCCCATCCACTGTTAACAAAGTTAACAAAGGTTAAGACTATTTGTTTCATTTATCTTTGTTTATTTTAATATACTTACTTATTTGTGTGTGTGTGTGTCTGTCTGTCTGTCTGGGTGTCCTACGGTTTCTTGCCTCTGCAAACAAATACCCATCCAGCTTTTATGTATGTAGGTGGCTAACAAATTGAACGTGGGCTGGCAGGTTTTGAAGGCAAGCACCTTTACCTGCTAAGTCAACTCGCCTGCCCTGCTGTTTTTTTTTGTTTTGTTTTGTTTTGTTTTTTGTTGTTGTTGTTTGTTTTTTTCTTTCGAGGTAGGGTTTCACTCTAGCCCAGGCTGACCTGAAATTCAGTATGTAGTCTCAGGGTGGCCTCGAACTCATGGTGATCCTCCTACCCTGCCTCCTGAGTGCTGGGATTAAAGGCCTATGCCACCACACCCTGCTTTTTTTTGTATTTTTAAAAAATACATTTATATATTTATTTATTTGAGAGAGAGAGAGAAAGAAAGAGGCAGATAGAAAGAGAGAATGGGCACGCCGGGGCCTCTAGCCACTGCAAATGAACTCCAGACACATGCGCCCCCTTGTGCATCTGGCTTTCATGGGACCTGGAGAATCAAACCTGAGTGCTTAGGCTTTGCAGGCATACGCCTTAACCACTAAGCAATCTCTCCAGCCCTGTATTTTGTATTTTCAAGGTAGGGTCTCACTAGCTCAAGCTGACCTGGAATTCACTATGCTGGCTCAGGGTGGCCTTAAACTCATGGCGATCCTCCTACCTCTGCCTCCCAAGTGCTGGAATTAAAGGCATGCACTACCACATCTGGCTTGTCTTTATATTTTTTGTTGTTTTTTCAAGATAGGGTCTCACTGTAGCCCATGCTGACCTGGAATTCACTAAGAAGTCTCAGTGTGGCCTTGAACTCACAGCCATTCTCCTACTTCTGCCTCCCAAGTGCTATGATTAAAGGTGTGTGCCACCACACCTGGCTGTCTTTATGTTTTGGTTAAGCATAATTTATACACTACTGAAGAAACTTAGGTATGAGATCTATAGAATGTTTAGGATTCTTGGTACAAATTGTAATATTAAACTAGAAGGGGATTATAAGATAGTATCTTGCTGCCTTTATCTTAAAGAATCTCAAATCAAAGTTGTGGCTCTGTGTGCTGGTTCTGGGAACAGCGTTCTGCAAGGAGTAGAGGCTGACCTGTACCTGACAGGTAAGAGTCTTTACATCTCTTTCTCAATCTTGCTTCCCCCCCCCCCCTTATTGATTTATTTGAGAAGGAAGAGAGGAAGAGAGAGTGCCAGAAAGAGTATAGGCTCACCAGGGCCTCATGCCACTGCAAATGATCTCCACATACATCTGCTACTTTGAGCATCTGGTTTTATATGGCTACTGGGAAATCAAACCCAGGTCTGCAGACTTTGCACGTTGTTGTATTTGAGTCAGAATCAGAACCAAATGGGGCGATGTGAATAAGTAATGAGACCATACCTCAAATGGCTATAGACTACTTTATGGGGATCAAGCAGTGAAGGACTTAAAACACCTCTTTTTGGGTTTGAGGCTGCAGTGGCGTATCTGCAGCTGAGCAGACTTTTATATGAAATGAGGGGTGAGAAGAGTGGAAGCAAGGGTGTGGGTCAGGGAAACAAGACAGAACAAGGCCATTTTCCTTATTGACAAGACATCACAACTTTGAGAATTAACCTGTTTATGTTATAAATGTTATTGTGTTGTTAGCCCAGTGGCTTCCTATTGAAACTGATGTTTCTTTCTTGAGCCTAAGGTCTGAGGATGTGTTATCACCAAGAAATTTGGACTTCATTCTCAAGCCTGTTTCAGGGTCAGCTTGTCTCGGCTACTTTAGAACTTTATGAATCCTTCAAGCAACTTTATTTTAATATTTTAATATTTATTTATTTGAGAAAAAGGCAGAGAGAGAGAGAGAGAGAGAGAGGCCTCCAGCCACTGCAAACAAACACCAGATGCATGTACCCCCTGTGCATCTGGCTTACGTGGGTCCTAGAGAATTGAACCAGGATCCTTTGGCTTTGCAGGCAAAAAGTGTGCCAAACATTGGCAAGGGGAGATTGGCTATAACACCTATAAGCCCACCCCAACAATACACTGCCTCCAGGAGGCTTTAATTCCCAAATTGCCACCAGCTGGGGATCTAGTGTTCAGATCACCTAAGTTTATGGGGGACACTTGAATCAAACCACCATAAGGACCAAGCTTTGAACCCAGTTTGAACTTCAAACTTTAAAACCTGTGAGCTAAGTAAACTTCATGAGTAGTCTGTCGGGTTTCACTGTAGCCCAGGCTGACCTGGAATTCACTATGTAGTCTCAGGGTGGCCTTGAACTCAGGCGATCCACCTACCTCTGTCTCCTGAGTGCCGGAATTAAAGGCGTGCGCCACCATGCCTGGCTGTGCTGTGTCAGTTATTTTAGCTAGAGTGTTGCAAGGGTGACTTGGGTCTGCCCAGAGGAAATTAGAATTCTCAATGAGATGGTACCTGCTTTTTTTTCTTTTTTTTTTTAACTTGGGAGGCATAGGAAAACTACAAAGCTTTTTAGGTTCTGGTAAAGTATTTCTTCACTACATTTCCTGCATACAGAATGTAATGTGGCATTGCTGTGGTGGTGGTTCAGCATCCTGTGCATTCATGCTTACTACTTACACTGTTACTCTTTCCTTTTTGGCAGGTGAAATGTCCCATCACGATCTTCTAGATGCAGCTTCTCAAGGCATAAATGTCATTCTTTGTGAACACAGCAACACTGAACGAGGCTTTCTTGCTGACCTTCAAGAGATGCTGGTGGCTCATTTGGAGAATAAGATTAATATTATCCTGTCTGAGACAGACAGGGACCCTCTGCGTGTGGTATAAAACATACAGAGACATCAGGATGACACAGCTGCACATCATTTGAATCAGAACACAAGTGTGAGTCTGGTGTGGTGGTGCACGCCTTTAATCCCAGCACTTGGGAACCAGAGTTAGGATCTCTCTGAGTTTGAGGCCAGCCTGGGACTACAGAGCGATTTCAAGTTCAGCCTGGGCTAGAGTGAGACCCTGCCTCCAAAAAAAAAACAACAAAATTACAGAACAAGTGTGTACTTGCGTCATTGGTGTGGGTATCCTTCTGTTGAAGTGTCTTAAAATGTATTACCACTTCTGTCTGCTTTGTTAATTGTTCCACCAAATGTTATAACTCATGAGGTGAAAACCTTAAGGTAATTATATAACATATTAAAGAATGGAAATTCAAGGCTGGAGAGATGGCTTAGCCATTAATGTGTTTGCCTGCAAAGCCAAAGGACCCAGGTTCAATTCCCCAGGACCCACGTAAGCCAGATACACAAGAGGGCCCATGCATTTGGAGTTCATTTGCAGTGGCTGGAGGCCCTGAGTGCCATTCTCTATCTGCCTTTCTCTCTCTAATATATAAATAAATAAAAATAATTTTGAAAGAATGGATATTCATTGTAAACTCCTGCAAAAATTTACTGAAATCTATTTATTTAACATTCTTGGGAAGTAGTTATTATAGATGGAATGTGTCAGTCTCAATGTATCTGCCCTTGAGTAATTTTAAACAGGCTTCAGACCTCAGTGATTAAAGGTGCCTGTTTACAAATCTTGCCAGCCTGGGTTCAGTTCCCCAGTTACCCATGTAAAGCCAGATGAAAAAAATAGTGCATGTGTCTGAGGTTTTTTTTTTTGCAGTGGCAAGAGGTACATGCACACACATACACACATGTGGAAATAAAAATATTTAAAAGTTTTTTTCAAATTTTTAATTTATGTGAGAGAAAAGTCAAAGTGAGTGGGCTGGAGAGATGTCTTAGCAGTTAAAGCATTTGCCTGTGAAATGTAAGGACCCGAGTTCTATTCCCTAGAACCCACATAAGCCAGATGATGTACAAGATGATGCATGTGTCTGGAGTTTGTTTGCAGTGGCTAGAGGCTCTGACACACCCATTCTCCCTCTCACACAGATTCTTGTTTTTTGTTTTATCAAGGTAGAGTTTCACTCTAGTTCAGGCTGACCTGAAATTCTCTCCATAGTCTTAGGGTAGCCTGAACTCAACAGGGATCCTCCTACCTCTGCCTCCCAAGTGCTGGGATAAAAGGTGTGCACCACCATGGCTGACTAAGTATTTCTTTTAAAAAGTGAGTGAGGAAGCCGGGCGTGGTAGCACACGCCTTTAATCCCAGTACTCGGGAGGCAGAGGTAGGAGGATTGCCATGAGTTCGAGGCCACCCTGAGAATACAGATTGAATTTCAGGTCAGCCTGGGCTAGAGTGAGACCCTACCTTGAAAAAAAAAAAAAGGAGTGATGAGGAAGCCAGTCGTGGTGGCACACATCTTTAATCCCAGCACTCAGGAGACAGAGGTAGGAGGTAGAACAGAGGTAGAACTGTGAGTCTTAGGCCAGCCTGAGAAAAAAAAGAGTGAGGGCTGGTGGGCTTAGCAGTTAAGGTATTTGCCTGCAAAGCCTAAGGACGCAGTTTCAAGTTCCCAAACCCCACAGATGCCAGCTACAAATGGTGGCACATGCATCTGCAGCACATTTGCAGTGGGTAGAGGTCCAAGTGTGCCTATGCTCTCCCCCACTCCATCTCTTTAAGTAAATAAATGTTTATGGGCACACATGCCACTTTGTGGCTTTTATGTGGATACTGGGGAATTGAACGTGAGGTGCCAGGCTTTGCAAAAGCACCTTTAATCACTGAGCCATCTCTCCAGCCCAAAATAGACTTGTATGGTAACTTTCCTCTCACTGAAAGGAGTCCCCGGCTCTGCCAGCTGTATACAATGATAATGCATGAGGTCTTGTGGCCTCAGGGGGAGATAGAGTATAGAGGACAAAAGATCAGAAACAATGAACTCCTACAAGGTGGTATAAGTAAGCCCTCACCTGGAGGCTGAGGGTGGAGCACCCTAGGAATAATTTTGACAGGGAGCTCCATCAAAGTGGATCCTTTCTATAAACAACCCTTCTCTGTGATTCCCCCCCCCCCCAATAAATTCATTGGTTCACTGAACAGGTATTGGTGTAGTCGTACTTTGGTCTGCCCTTTTTGGGGTGAAGATATGGGTCTGGTCTTCCCAGGGGAAGTTTCCCATGACAGTACTTTAAAAACAGGGACACTTCTAAACATCCCAGAGCACACACTTTTAACCCCAACATTTGGGAGAGAGAGGTAGGATTGCTGTGAGTGTGACGCCAGCCTGAGACCACACAGTGAATTCCAGGTCAGCCTGGGCTAGAGGGAGACCCTACTTTAAAAACCAACAACAAAAGAACATTGTTTGCTGGGTGTGGTGGTGCACGCCAATGTAGGAGTGCTGTAAATTTGAGGTCAGCCTGACAACATAGTGAATTCCAGGTCAGCCTGGCTTAGAGCAAGACATTACCTTGAAAAACCTAAATTAAAGTCCCAGTATTTGAGGTTCCCATAGCCACCTAAATTTAAATTTCCCAAAGTTCAGAATCCAGATGAGACTTGTTTTGATTAAAAAATAAAATAAAAAGTCAGATATGGCAGCACGCGCCTTTAATTCCAGCACTTGTGAGGCAGAGATAGGAGAATCCAGGTGAGATCGAGGCCACCCTGAGACTACATAGTGAATTCCAGGTGAGCCTGGCCTAGAGAGAAACCCTACCTCGAAAAAAACAAAAACAGGGGCTGAAAGGATGGCTTAGCATTTAAGGGCATTTGCCTGCAAAGTCAAAGGACAAAGGTTTGATTCCCCAGGACCCACGTTAGCCAGATGCACAAGGGGCACATGCATCTGGAGTTCATCTGCAGTGGCTGAAGGCCCTGGCGTGCCCATTCTCTCTTTCTCTGTCAAATAAATAAAAAAAATATTAAACAAAAAGAAAAAAAGAGATGTGGCTTAGGGAAATGGCTCTGGTTAAAAGCACTTGCTGCCCATGCATGACAACCAGAGTTTGGATCTCCAGCATCTACATAAAGCAGGACACAGTAGTACACACATCTGTAATTACTGTGCACACCTATAGAACAGATGGGAGATGGAGTCAGAAAAATCCTGAAAGTGGTGTAGGGAGCATAGCTCACCCGGCATATTCAGCAGTGATCGAGAGACTGTCTCAAACATGGCAAACTCAAGGACCCTGAGGTTGTCCTCTGACCTCCACATGTTGTGTAACCATACACACACAGGGCTGGGCAGATTGCTCAGAGGTGTAAGGCACTTACTGTAAAGCCCACTGGCCCAGGTTTGATTCCCCAGTACTCACATAGAACCAGATGCACGAAATGGTGTGTTTGTCTGAAGTGTGTCTCCAGGGACAAGAGGCGCTTGTACATTCATACTGTCTCTCAAATAGCGCGCGCGCACACACACACACACACACACACACACACACAAACAGCTGATTACTATTCTACTACTTATACTTTTTTTTGTTTCTGGGGATCAAAATTAGGACCTCATTCATGCTAGACAAGTGCTCTCACTGAACTACATGCTATATTCCCAAACCCCTATTTTTTAAAAATTATTAATAAGTAATGGTGTTTGGCTCTCAAAATATTACTAGTGAGCAGGGCATGGTGGCACATGCCTTTAATCCCAGCACTTGGGAGGCAGAGGTATGTGGATCATTGAGAGTTCAAGGACACCCTGAGATTACAAAATGAATTCCATCCAGGTCAGCCTGAGCTAGAGTGAGACCCTACCTCGAAAAACCAAAAAAAAAAAAAATTATATATATATATATACATACATACACACACACACACACACACTAGTGATTACTTATACAGCATTTTGTGTCAGAAGCTCTAGGTAACTTATTAAACACTATTATTAAACATTAGCAATCATAAATAAGTATATAGTACTATTCTCATTTTATGGGTGAAGAAACTAAAAAGATTAAGGAGTTTGCCCAAGGCTACAAAGGTAGAATGTGTTGGAACTAGTGTACAAAATAAACCAGATTAATCCTAGAGCCTGTGTTTAAACCAGTAAACCTCTTTGATCCCCCCCCCCCCCCCTTGAGGTAGGGTCTCTCTGTAACCAAGGCTTACCTGGAATTCACTATGTAGTCTCAGGGTAGCCTCGAACTCAAAGTGATTCTCCCACCTCTGCCTCCCAAGTGCTGGGATTAACGGCATGCGCCACCATACCCAGCTGATTTTTTTACATGGGACACAGACTGGCCTTGAATTCATAACCCATAACCTTATCTTGGTCTCTGTGATAGTTTGTATGTTTCCCATAGACTCAAATGTTTTATTAAAGCTTGTGGGCTGGAGATGGCTTCGTGCTTAAGGTTAAGGTGCTTGCCTGCAAAGGCTAATGACCTAGATTCCCCAGTCCCCACATAAGCCAGTGCACAAAGCAGCACATGTGTCTTGGGTTCTTTTGCAGAATCTGTCTCGTCTGTTTCTCTCTCTGCTTACAAATGCTGCTTTTGGTTTTCACAGGATATTTAGTTGTTTCTCTCTGCTTGGATGTATGGAAGCAGCTTCACCATTGATGGACATTCACCCTGAATCTGTAAGACAAAATAAGTCTCTTCCTCCCCAAAACCGTGTGGTTTGCAAGTTCATCCCAGCAACATGGACCTGATTAAAACAGTGTCCAAGTGCTGGGATTATAGGTTTTTGCCACCATGATCACCCCCAAACCACTTCTTAAATATACTGATGAAGAAACTGATGTAAGTGGCATAAAAGAAACACTTTTCTTTTTTCTTTTTTTTGAGGTAGGGTCTCGCTGTAGCCTAGGCTGACCTGGAATTCACTATTTAGTACCAGGCTGGCAATCCTCCTACCTCTGCCTCCTGAGTGCTGGGATTAAAGACGTGTGCCAACACGCCTGGCTAAGAAATACATTAAAAAATATTTTGTCGTCGGGCGTGGTGGCGCACGCCTTTAATCCCAGCACTCGGGAGGCAGAGGTAGGAGGATTGCCATGAGTTCAAGGCCACCCTGAGATGACAGAGTTAATTCCAGGTCAGCCTGGACCAGAGTGAGACCCTACCTCGAAAAACCAAAAAAAAAAAAAAAAAAAAAAAAATTGTTAATATTTTTATTAATTAGAAAGAGAGAATGGGCACACCAGGACCCCAGCCACTGTAAATGAACTCCAAATACATGTGCTGCCTTGTACATCTGGCTTATGTGGGTACTGGGAAACCAAACTGGGTCCTTAGGCTTCGCAGGCAAGCGCCTTAACTGCTAAGCCATCTTTCCAGCCCAACAATTTTTTTTTGTGGGGGGGGGGGTTCAAGGTAGGGACTTGCTATAGCCCAGGCTGACCTGGAATTTTCAGGGTGACCTTGAACTCATGGCAATCTGCCTACCTGTGCCTCTAGTGCTGGAATTAAAGGTGTGTGCTATCACGCCAGCTGAGTGTGGTGGCATACGCCTGATATCCCAGGACACAGGAAGATAGTAGTAGGAGAATCAGGACTTTAAGATCATCCTTGGCTATATAGCAAATTCAAGTGCAGCCTAGGCTATGTGAGGCATACTTTGATTAGCAGTTATATTAAATTTTTTTTATTTTTATTTACTTGAGAGTGACAGACACACAGAGAAAGACAGATAGAGGGAGAGAGAGAATGGGTGCGCCAGGGCTTCCAGCCTCTGCAAAACAAACTCCAGATGCATGTGCCCCCTTGTGCATCTGGCTAACGTGGGACCTGGGGAACCGAGCCTCAAACCGGGGTCCTTAGGCTTCATAGGCAAGTGCTTAACCGCTAAGCCATCTCTCCAGCCCCGAGCAGTTATATTTTAAATTAAACCATTATCCAGGCATGGTGATGCATGTCCTTAATTAATCCCAGCACCTGGGAAGACAGAGGTGGAAGGCAAAGGTAGGAGAATGGCTGTGAGTTTAGAGACCTGTCTGGGACCACATAGTGAATTCTAGGTCAGCTAGAGCAAGACCCTACCTCAAAAAACAAAACAAACAAACAAAAAAACCCCACAACATATAAAATTAACTACATAACACAAAGTCGTCCCCCCCCCCCCGAGGTAGGGTTCCACTTCGGCCCAGGCTGACCTGGAATTCACTATGTAGTCTCAGGGTGGCCTCTAACTCATGGCGATCCTCCTACCTCTGCCTCCCAAATGCTGGGATTAAAGGCATGTGCCACCATGCCTGGCTAAAAATTCTTAATGAATTTCAAGCAACTCTAAAATATCATGAAAGCGGCTTAAAATAAATGATAACAATTCGATACAGATTTTATTAGTGATTTTTTAATAAAGGATTTCATTTCCAAATGTGAAGTATTTCAGGATGTATGTGAAGAATGGAAGCTGACAACAATGGCCAAGTTTAGCCTTTTTATCTTTCCTAAGAAAAAAGGCTCACAGAACTATTTAGGATGCTTAAAATAATCTCTTTAAGAAAAAATATTTTTATGGTGAGTTTTGTCTGCTTAAAAGAGAAATCAGGATTTTTCAGGCAACCATTACAATGCTATGTACTTGTATATTATTCAAGGAAAGAAAAATGTCAATATGTATGAAGTGTCCTTAATTTTATATTGTTCTGAAAACAAATACTAAAATGCAATTCAGGATTTTCTTAGCCTGGCTTCTTGTACCACGAAAATCAAAGTCATGGTATAGACATTAACTTTCAAATATCACAGTCCCAAGTTCATGTGCTTCCTACATTGGGCATTGTGCCCTACATACTCCTCATACTCCTCCCGCTTGAGTACCCTTCCTCTCCCACAAAGTAACCTAACTCCACAAAGGGAAAGCTGATGGCTCAATATTCCATCTGCATCTGCGTGATATTTCTGAAACGACAAGAGATGATCTGCCTTCTCTGTTCCTAAGTTCCAGCCCACAGAAAGAACACATTTGTGTGATTCCCATCGGTGTACTGTCAGACTCTGCCACAGCACCTTTGCAATCAATTAGCTCTGCGAGTGTTAAAGGGCCCTCAAAAACTAGGAATAGCATCTTGTACAAAATAATTCAAAAGCATCCAGTTCCAAATTATCCCTGAGCACACTGTTCATCCCAGCAAGGTCTCCAGAGAGGTAATGAAGTAAAGGCACATATTTTCCAACTCGATGACCACTGCATAGTATTAGACATAGTACACCAGCCAGGCTAATCAGAAGTTCTAATTGATGACATACCCCTCCAATATTAAATCTTGTATGCTGGAAAACAATCTAATGTTGGATGTAAACACAACACTTGTCTAGAGGAGTGGT
Organism: Jaculus jaculus; assembly: GCF_020740685.1. Taxonomy (NCBI): domain Eukaryota; kingdom Metazoa; phylum Chordata; class Mammalia; order Rodentia; family Dipodidae; genus Jaculus; species Jaculus jaculus. Next base: position 39,243,120 of record NC_059105.1, on the reverse strand, counting down.
AGCCGGGGTACATTCACCCTTCAACATCAAGTTCAAGAGTAAGGACAGCTTATGCCTCCTCCTCTTCCTTTTCCAAGAAGTCAGTCAATGTTCCGTTGTCAACAGGAATTAATAAATACTCCACTCCATCAGTTCCCTACAAAATAAAGAATACTCTGCATGTTAGCCCTTTGTAAGAAAGAGATCTGAACCTTCCTGTTACAAAAAAAATGGGTTTGATCCCCCCCCCCCGGCATTTTTTGTCTTGGAGGCAGGGTCTCACGCTAGCCCAGACTGAACTGGAACTCACTCTATAGTCGCAGGCTGACTTCAAAGTCATGGTGCTCCTGCTACCATGTGCTGGGACTAAAGGTGTACACCACCACACACAACTCTGGATTTCTTTCATGTTATATTTTATTTATTTATTTATTTATTGAGGTAGGGTCTCAATCTAGCCCAGGCTGACCTGGAATTCACTGTGTAGTCTCAGGGTGGCCTCAAACTCATGATGATCCTCCTACCTCTGCCTCCTGAGCGCTGGGATTAAAGGTGCGTGAGTCACCACATCCAGTGCCTCAGGATTTTTGATGGTTAAACTTCCTGCTTAAATCTCTAGCAGCCTGCTGGAGGAGGTGTCACTGGGGATGAATCCTGACTCCAGCCCAAAGGAGAGAGCACTTTGAACTCTGATGGTTTTGTGCTTGCTTTCTTTTGGTGTTTGCTGGCTGGTTGGTGGTTTCTCTCTGTGTTTGGACCTGTGAAAGGGACCCAGCTTCTTCCACCATTGATGGAACATAAGCTGAAGTAAGCCAGTTCCTCCTAGCAATGTGAAGATGACATCAACAGTTTTCTTTTTGGTGGTTTCACTCACCCTTGTCCATAAGTAAATAAAATGCACTATACCTGGCATACAATGCTAAAATAGCAGTCTTACCTTCTTTGTTCTTATAAGTTTGTGGTCCCTAAATTCAGTTAACTGGGCTCGAAGTGTTAGATCACTATTGACAAGGAATGCTTCCCGACATTGCTGGTAAAAATCTTGAAAAGAAAGTCCTAGAGTTCAAAATGAGATGTAAGTCAGTATTTAAGACATGCCAGACACAGATATCCATATAGAAAACACCTAGGTATTGCACATTTTGTATTAAAGATGATCAATTCCTGAAAGTAGTCAATTGTGTGAATGGCTTTAGATAGTGGGAATAAAGTTGACTTTTAAGAAGTTGACTCTCAATTCATATGAGATGTGAACAATCACTAAACCATTTACATACACATTATTTTTCCAAAGACGGGGAGGCAAAGATGCCTCACATATGAAAAATAATTGACAGACACACACCATAGTTACAGCACATGAAATTTAGAGATAGGTATGTCTTTCAATTCCTACTGGCAAACAACAAATTTAGCAGGGTCTATAAGGCTGCTTAAAAATTACCTACATGTTTGGGCAGGGATACCTACCAGAGAGCAAAAAAACTTATCACTACAGTGAAAAAAAGCAGGTCTCATCAGATTCCAAAACAAGAAACTAGGTCCTGGGGGTGGGAGGGAAGGAAGAGGGTAAAGGATAGTTATAATTTAATATCATAAATATTAGATACCCATGTAGGAGGGGTTATCTTGGTTATCCAGTTGGTACTTTATTAGTATCCTGAAAATCCCCCTGTGGAAAAGAAAAAAAAAAACGAATTCAAATCCAGAAAATTAACAGCAAGATGATAGACAGTTGTCAAAGGTATAGAGAGAATGTCAAATACTTGGCCTGACTGCATTATCATTGGTTCCTTTTTCCAAGGAACATCACATTCTTTTCTTTTTTTTTTTTTTTTTCTCGAGGTAGGGTCTCACTCTGGTCCAGGCTGACCTGGAATTAACTCTGTAGTCTCAGGGTGGCCTTGAACTCACTGCAATCCTCCTATCTCTGCCTCCCAAATGCTGGGATTAAAGGCGTGCGCCACCACGCCCAGCGAACATCACATTCTTAAGATTTACAGAGAAGAAGCTTTTATAATCTAGAGTACTTTCCTTTCTTTCTTTTTTCTTTTGTTTTTCGAGGTAGGGTCTCACTCTAGCTCAGGCTGACCTAGAATTCACTATGTAGTCTCAGGGTGGCCTCGAACTCATGACAATCCTCTACCTCTGCCTCCGGGAGTGCTGGGATTAAAGGCGTGTACCACCACGCCAGGCTCTAAGAGATTATTCTACCTAGTAGAAAAATTTAAATAAATACATACACATAATCTGAAGATAACAGCCACTGACATAATACATTCTTTCAATGTACAAATCAGCCTTTTGGGGGTTTGAAATCAGGGCCTCATGCATCCTAGGCACGTGCTCTGCCATGAATAATACCCCCAGACTCCAAATCAGATTTACAGAGTAGCAAAATTTACTAAAATTAACAGAAGCAGGGCATGATAATTATTTTGACTCTGATTTCTCTTCTTCCTTTACTTCAGTATCATCAATGAGCCTAGTAGTACATATCTTCAAATATAAAAGTTAGGCCTTTTTCCTTCTGTTTGTTTTTCAACATACAGTCGGTCTGTCTCACTCTAACCCAGGCTGATCTGAAACTCACTCTGTAGTACCAGGCTGGCCTCAAACCTACTGTGCTCCTCCTACTTTTGCCTCCTGAATGCTGGGATTAAAAGTCAGTACCACTATGCCTGGCTAGGGTTTTTGTTTATTTGTATTTATTTTTAATTTTTTCAATACTAGGGACTGAATCAAGAGCCTTACAAGGATAGGTAAGTACTTTACAGTTCATCTATATTCCTACCCCTCCCTCAAATATACAGGTTAGTTTATTTTTATTTTTTGGTATTTAAATAAATAGATAAATAAAAGGCTAGCCGAGTGTGGCGGCAAACATCTTTAATCCCAGCTCTTGAGAGGCAGAGATAGGAGTTTGAGGCTATGGGCTGCAGTGATGGCTTGGCGATTAAGGCACTTGCTTGTAATGCCTAATGACCTGGGTTTGACTTCTCTGTACCCACATAAAGCCAGATTCACAAAGCGGCATATGCATCTGGAGTTCATTTGTAGTGGCTAAAGGCCTTGGTATGTCCGTTTTCTGTCTGTCTCTCTCTGCATGCAAATGAATAAATAAAAATAAAATAAAAGGCTAGACGAACTATATTGAAGCCCAATACATAAAATATAAAAGCAAAGAAGTTCTAATTGAAATGAACCTAGGAATCTGGGGTATGGTGGCACATACCTTAAATCTCAGCACTGGAGAGGCAGAGATAGGAGGATTGCTGTGAGTTCAACACCAGCCTGGGATTACACAGTGACCTAGGCTAGAATGAGACCCTACCTTAAAAGAAAAAAAAAAAAAAGAAGAAGAAGAAAGGATGGGGCGATGGCTCAGTGGGAAAAAGCACTTCCTGTGTAAGGTTGAGGACCTGAACTTTACTACCAGCACCAACATAAAAAGCTGGGCATGGCCACACATGCCTATACCTAAAATCCCAGTGTTGAATGTGGCAAAGACAGGAGGATCACTGGGGCTTGCTGGTCAGCCAGTCAGCTCCAGGTTCAGTGAGAGCGCATATCTCAAGGAAATAAGATGGAAGAACAAAAAGGGGGGATAGCCAATGTCATTCTCTGGCTTCTGCACACACATGCATACATCTCTCACACAAAGAAAAGAAAATATAAGCAATGTCTTTCTGGTTCTTACCTTGCATTAGGAGTAAGGCTTCGTATGACATGAATCAGAGAACTAAGTGGCAAAGATCCAGACTGTTTAACCAGGAGAGAATTCTCGTAGGAGGTTTCTTCAGTATAAGGATTATATGTAGTAGTTTCATACCAGAGCCAATTATAAAGACTCTGCTTTGCATGATCCCACACTACAGAACATAATCAAGGAAAATAATTACTAATTATTTTCATACTGTCATGTTACTAGATTTCACTTTGGGGAAGAAATGAGAAAGTATTCCAGGAAACAAACAGAAAAAAAATTTAAAGGTGCCTTGTTAGCATAGTGGACAGAGTGCCAGTCTCATAGAGTATACAAGACACTTCATTTATCCTCACCACTGTATTAAAAAAAAAAAAATTGGAATAGGGAAATGGTTCAGCATTAAAGGCAGTTGGCTGAAAAGCCTACTGGAGCTGGGTGTGGTGGCGCATGCCTTTAATCCCAGCATTTGGGAGGCAGAGGTAGGAGTATCACTATGATTTCAAGGCCACCCTGAGACCACATAGTGAAATCCAGGTCAGCCTGAGCTATAGTGAGACCCTATCTCAAACAAACAAACAAACAAACAAACAAACAAACAAACAGCCTACTGGTATGGGTTTGATTCTCCAGTACCCATGTAAAGCAAGATGTACGAAGTGGCATATGGGTCTGGATTTCATTTGCAGTAGTTAGAGGCGCTGGCATTGCCCATTCATATTCTCTTTCTCTTTCTCTCTGCTTGCAAATAACCACACATACACACACACACACTTTGGTAGCGCACACCTTTAATCCCAGCACTCAGAAGGCAGAGGTATGAGGAATGCTATGAGTTCGAGGCCACCCTGAGAACACAGCGTGAATTCCAGGTCAGTGTGGGCTAGAGTGAGCCCCTACCTTGAAAAACCAAAAATAAATAAATAAAAATAAAACCTTAAAAATTTCTCACTTTTGTAAATTCTTCATCTAAATGTATACCTCACAATCTGCTTTCATTGTCAATCAACATCTGCATTGCTTGCTTTATTTTGTTGTTTGAGACTGGGTCTTATGTAGCCTAGGCTGGCATGAAACTCATTAGAACTCAGTATGTATCATAGGCTGGCCTAAAATTTGTGATCTTCCTATCTCAGCCTCTCAAATTCTAGGATTACAGGTGCAAGCAACCTCACCTGTAGAACACCTGAATTTTGAATACAAATTAAATATATTAAGGGCTGGAGAGATTTCCCAGTGGTTAGACACCTGCTTGCAATGCCTGATGGCCTACATTTGATTCGCCAGTTCCCACATAAAGCTAGATGCACAAAATGGCACATGGCCTCTGGAGTTTGCAGCAGCTACAGACCCTAGTGCACCCATTTCATATATCTGTCTCTCTCTCTGCTTTCAAATAAATAGATAAACTATATTTAAAAAAAAATCTCAGTATCAGAAGGTGGGCGTGGTGACACACGCCAGCACTTAGAAGGCAGAGGTAGAAGGATCACCATGAGTTCCAGGCTACCCTAAGACTACATAGTGAATTCCAGGTCAGCCTGGACTAGAGTGAAATCCTACTATGAAAAACTAAAAAAAAAAAAAAAAAAACCCTAAAAAAAAAAAAAAAAAACTCAGTATCATCAAGGCATTTTTTAAAAAAATTTTTATTAACATTTTCCAAGATTATAAAATATATCCCATGGTAATACCTTCCCTCCCCACCCCCACACTTTCCCATTTGAGATTCCATTCTCCATCATATCACCTCCCCATTACAATCATTGTAATTACATATATACAATATCAACCTATTAAGTATCCTCCTCCCTTCCTTTCTCTACCCTTTCATCAAGGCATTTTTTAAAAATTAAAAATTTAAGTCAAGTGTGGTGCCTCACACCTTTAATTCCAGCACTACAGAGGCAGAGGTAAGAAGATTGCTGGGAATTGTAGGCCAGCCTGGGCTACAGTGAGACCCTATCTCACAAAAACCAGATTAATTAATTAATTTTAAAAAATAGGGCTGGAGAGATGGCTTAGTGGTTAAGGCACTTGCCTGTGAAACCTATGGACCCAGGATCAACTCCCCAGTACACACATAAAATACATGTACAATGTGGTGCTATGATTCTGGAGTTTGGTTGCAGTGACTAGAGGCCCTGGTGTATCATTCTCTATCTGGCCCCCTTTCTCTCTCTTAAATAAATAGACAAAATAAATAAAATATTTAAAAAAATAAGTAAGTAGAACTGGAGAGATGGCTTAAGGTGCTTGCCTGCAAAGCCTAAAGACCCATGTTTGACTCTCCAGATCCCGCATAAGCCAGACACATGAGATGACACATGTGTCTAGAGTTTGACTGTAGTGGCTGGAAGCCCTGGCACGCCAATTCTTTCTCTCTCTCATAAAAAAAAAATAAAACAAGCTGGGAGTGGTAGTGTATGCCTTTAATCCCAGCACTCAGGAGGCAGAGGTAGGAGCACTGCCCTAAGTTCAAGGCCACTTTGAGACTACATAGTGAATTCCAGGTCAGCCTGGGCTACAGTGAGACCCTACCTCAAAAAACCAAACCAAAATAAATAAATAAATAAACAAACAAACAAATAAATAAATAAATAAAATTTAACCTTCTACTCTGTAGAGTTATCACAAACTTCTGAATTAAATTTGTGAAATAAAATTTAAAAGATAGAAAGTAGCTGGGTGTGGTGGCGCACGCCTTTAATCCCAGCACTCGGGAGGCAGAGGTAGGAGGATCACTGTGAGTTTGAGGCTACCCTGAGACTACATATGAATTCCAGGTAAACCTGAGCTACAGTGAGACCCTGCCTCAACAATAAAAAAAAAAAAAAAAAAACCGATGTGTTTTAAATACTGCTAGGAGCTCTTCAGCATTCTTTAAAGACTGCCCATTCCATCCATACCATTGCTATGTGTAACAGGGACCATACGTTCCTCCCTCTCTGTTTGAGAGACATACACACACACACACACACACACACACACACACCTGACTGCCTCTACCTACTAGAGTTTGTAGCAAGTTCTCCAGGGTCTCCATCAGTGACTCCACTCTGAGTCACACTCAACAGCATCAACCAAAAAAACTGGGCACTCTTTTGAGCTCAAATCAAATATGATAAGAGATGGTCACTGAAAAATAGTGTCCAAGGGCCAGAGATAGGGCTTAGTGACTAAGGCACTTGCCTGAGAGGTGAACGATCCAGGTTCGATTCCCCAGTACCCATGTAAGCCAGATGCACAAGGTGGCATATACGTCTGAAGTTCATTTGCAGTGGCTAGAGGCCCTGGCATGCCTATTCTCTCTCTCTCTCTCATAAGTAAATAAAGAAAGTAATGAAATGTTTAAAAAAAAAAAAAAAAGAGAGAGGGCTAGGTGTGGTGGCGCATGCCTTTAATCCAAGCACTCAGGAGGCAGAAGTAGAAGGATCACCGTGAGCTCAAGGCCACCCTGAGACTACATAGTGAATTCCAGGTCAGCCTGGGCTAGAGTGAGACCCTACCTCAAAAAACAAACAAACAAACAAAAAAAGTAACTAAAATAATGGGTATCTTCCTTATTTAACTTTATATGACTCTTTATTTTCAATAATTTTTGTTTTAGTTTTTGAAGTGTTGGGATTAAAGGTGTATGCCACCAAGCCTGGCAAGAATGATTTTGAAGGCTGAGCAGTTAAGGTACTCAGGACCCAGGTTCAATCCCCCAGTACCCATGTAAGCCAGATACACACACAAGATGGCGCATGCATCTAGAGTTCATTTGTAGTTGCTGGAGGCCCTGACACACCCATTCTTTCTCTCCCTTTCTAGTACATAAAATTAAAAAAATATATAAAAAAAAAGAATATGTTTGAATTGCAATTAAGCAGACCTTTTTGGCACCTGTGTCTTTATGGCAAACTAAAAGTACCCTGAAAAATAAAAAAATGAAAAATAAAATCAAGCTGGGTGTGGTGGTATAAGCCTTTAATCCTAGCACTCTGGAAGCTGAGGAAGGAGAATCACCATGAGTTTGAGGTCAGGCTGGGGCTAGAGTGAGACCCTACCTTGAAAAAACCCAAAATAAATAAATAAATAAACAAATAATGTGCTGGATATGGTGGCACACTCCTTTAATCTCAGCACTCAGGAGACAAAGGTTAGAACTGCCATGAGTTAGAGGCCACCATGAAACTACAATGTGAATTCCAGCTCAGCCTGGGCTAGATCAAGCCCCTAGCTCAAAAAACAAAATTAAAAAAGCCTACTTAAAAAAATATTATTTGCAAGGAGGGGTGGGGGGGGGGAGGAAGAATGGGTATGCCAAAGCTTCTAGCTGTGCAAAAGGACTCCAGGTGGATGAGTCACTGTGCATCTGGCTTTATGTGGGTACTAGGGAATTAAACCTGGGTCATTAGGTTATACAGGCAAGTACCTTAACTGTTAAGTCATCTTTCCAGCCCTAAATAATCTTTTTATAAATCTGATCTCTTGCCATGCGTGGTAGCACATGCAGCACTTGGGAGGCAGAGGTAGGAGGATCGCAGTGAGTTCAAGGCCACCCTGAGACTACATAGGGAATTCCAGGTCAGCCTGACCTAGAGTGAAACCCTAACTCAAAAAAGAAAAATTAAAAACAAAACTGATTTCTCAAGAAAGAAGAACAGTAATATTTAACTTACTAAGAGGAGCATTGAGGTGATCAATAGATGCTATAAGGTACACGTTATGCAAAGATGACAACTGTCCAAGAATTTGCTGACTATTGTCTCCTCTCAACATTTGGCTATCCAAATTGTGGATAAGGAGGAAGAGTTGTAAAGAGGAATCTGAAAGGAAAGGGAATTCAATTGTTATTTTGAATAATTATTGTAGACTTCCTTCCACATACAAGGCCTTGACATTAAAATATGTATCAAAATAGGTAGAATGCAAATAACAACTGCCATAAATTAAGATATTTGAGGGGGCTAGGAAGATGGCTTATGGATACAGGCCTGGTGACTGGAGCTTGGATCCCCAGCACCCACATAAAGTTGGACACAAAAGTAGCACACACATCCATAATCCTAACATGTCCATAGCAACGGGAGTTAGAAGAATTATGAAACTTGCAAGCCAGATAGTTTGGCCTTCCCAATGGCAAAATAACAAGACAGACTCAGTCACAAACAAAGTGGAAGAAGACCAACATTCTGAGGTCGTCATTTGCCCTCTACATGAATGCAGTGGCATGCACCCAGCCTCCATACCCAAAGCAAATAAATATCTGAAAACAAACAAACAAATTGTATCTTTACTGAACATCTACAAACTTTTTTCTTGGCAATATTTGCATTCAGTATGACCACTATAGCATATATACTATATTAGTTATTACAATTAATTTCAGGATGACTTAAAGTACACAAGAGGTTATTTGAAAATATACCATTTTATGTAAGTAACTTAAGCATTTACAGATTTCAGCCAGGCGTGGTGGTGCACACCTTTAATCCCAGCACTCGGGAGGCAGAAGTAGGAGGATCACCATGAATTTGAGGCCACCCTAAGACTATATAGTGAATCCCAGGTCAGCCTGGGCTAGAGTGAGACCCTACCTTGCAAAACAAAACAACAACAAAAAATTTACATATTTCAGTAATCATGGAAGTCCTAGAATCAGTTCCAATTGAACAAAAATTGAACAGCCCGATATGGTGGCGCACACCTTTAATCCCAGCACTCACTCAGGAGGCAGAGGTAGGAGAAATGCTGTGAGTTCAAGGCCACCCTGAGACTACAAAGTTAATTCCAGGTCAGTCTGGGCCAGAGTGAAACCCTACCTTAAAAATCCAAAAAATAAAATAAGTAAATGAATAAAATTGTGAACAGCTAAACTTGACTGTACTTGTGTTTTCTTTTGCTTTTAAAATTCTGAAATGTGGGCTGGAGAGATGGTTTAGCAGTTAAGTGCTTACCTGTGAAACCTAAGGACCCCAGTTTGAGGCTCAATTCCCCAGGACCCATGTAAGGGCTGGAGGCCCTGGTGTGCCCAATCTCTCTCTCTTTCTCTTTCTGCCTGTTGCTCTCAAATACATAAATAAAAATGAACAACAAAAAAGTCTGAGAAATGTGTACACATGTGGTGTGCATGTATGTATATATGTATGTGTATGTAAGCACATGTGTGAGTACAGAGGTCAAAGGTCCATGTTAGGTGTCTTTCTTAATTACTCTACATCATTATTATTTTTTTTATTTATTTTTAAATTTTTATTTGTGTATTTATTTGAGAGCGACAGACAGAGAAAGAGGCAGAGAGAGAGCAGAGTGGGCATGCCAGGGCTTCCAGCCACTGCAAACGAACTCCAGACGCGTGCGCCCCCTTGTACATTGGCTAACATGGGTTCTGGGGAATCAAGCCTTGAACCGGGGTCCTTAGGCTTCACAGGCAAGTGCTTAACTGCTAAGCCATTTCTCCAGCCCAATTATTACTATTTTAAGGCAAGGTCTAGCCCAGGCTGGCTTCGAACTCATGTAAATCCTTCTACCTCAGCCTCCCAAGTGCCTTGTTTTTTGAAACAGGTTCTTTTATTGGCTTGAAGCTCACTGATTCAGATAGAGTAGCTAGCCAACAAGCCTGAGGGTTTTTTCTGTCTCTCTCTCTCTTTTTTTTTTTTTTTTTTTTGGTTTTTCGAGGTAGGGTCTCACTCTGGCTCAGGCTGACCTGGAATTCACTATGTAGTCTCAGGGTGGCCTCAAACTCTCGGCGATCCTCCTACCTCTGCCTCCTGAGTGCTGGGATTAAAGGCGTGCGCCACCACGCCCGGCTCCTTTTCTGTCTCTTTTTCAAGGCCTGAAGATTATAAGTACTCACCACTGTACTACGTTTTTAAGTGGGTGTTGGAGATCCAAATTCAGGACATCCAGCAGACACTTAACTACCTGAACCATCTCCCCAGCACTTTTTTTAGTGTCTTGAGACAGGGTCGCACTCTGCAGCCCAGGTTAGCATCAAACTCAGGGCAAGCCTCTTGTTTAAGTCTCCTAAGTGCTGGGATTACCAGTAAGAGCTATCAGTGCTTGTTTTTAAGTATATGCAGCTGACATAAGAACATATATTTTCTATGTTTATAAGAAGCATAGATAAAACGGGTGAAGTAATCTGGGACAGAAAATGCTTTAGCTAAGAAACAAAAAAGAAAACCTAGAATACAGTAGAATATTGGGTTGGGGCATGGCTCAGTCAGTAAAGCACTTGCCACACAAGCCTGAGAACTGGAATTTGGCTCCCAATGCCCATGCAAATGCTGAGTGGCCCACCTGTAATCCCAGCACTTGGGAGACAAAGACAGGATACTCAGGGCAAGCTGGCTAGCTAGTTTAGTCAAAACAGTGAGCACTGTGTTTACTGCCTCTATTAGTAGGGTGGAGAGCAATAAAGGAAGGATACTTGACTCCAACCCTTACCTAACAAACACATGTGCACACATCTGCGCATGTACACATAGCCACCCACATACAAAAACAAACACATACACACCACACAAGTATATGCATGCAAAAAAAGAGAATACACTAGATCACTAACAAGGTAAATCCAAATGCTATGGGAAAAGGAGCTAAGATTATTGTGACTCTATACAAATTAGCTATTAAATCTGCATTACAAATTATTCCTTTTAATTCTTTTTTGGGGAGGGAATTTACTACGTAGTCTCAGGGTACCCTCGAACTCACTGTGATCCTCCTACCTCTGCCTCCCAAGTGCTGGGATTAAAGGTGTGTGCCACCATGCCCAGCTTAAATATTTTATTTATTTATTTATTTGAGAGAGGGAGAGAGAGAATGGGCATGCCAGGGCCTCCAGCCACTGAAAACGAACTCTAGATGCATGTGCCCCCTCTTGTGCATCTGGCTCACGTGAGTCCTAGGGAACTGAACCTGTGTCCTTTCGCCTTGCAGGCAATTAACTTAACCACTAAGCCATTTCTCCAGCCCTTTCCTTTTAATTCTTAAGGAATGACTGACTGAATGAGTTGCTATAATTGCTTAATCCTGAATAAACTTATGCCTAATTTTCTGATATCCTCATACAACCAAAACCTTCACAGTCAAATAATAAAAGTACTTTTTTCTCATTCTATATAGATCTTAGATATACAGATTCTAGAGTATATAAAAATATCTCAATACAGTAATTCAATAAAGAAATAAGAACGGAGCCAGGTATGGTGGTGCATGCCTTTAATTCTGGCATTTGGGAGGCAGAGGTAGGATTGCTGTGAGTTTGAGGCCAGTCTGGGATTACTGAGTGAGTTCCAAATAAGCCTGGGACAGAGTGAGACCCTACCTCAAAAAACCAAAATAAAATAAAATAAACTCTGAAATAAAAGGCCATACAGAGTTAAAAATGGTAGTAACTCCTTTCAGTTAAGTGAAATTCACAGAATTCATAAAAACAAGAACTGGCTTAAAGAAATCCAAATTGGCACCAGTATAAGTAATTCATATTAAAATAATGTTCTTCTGTATATAATTACATATATATGGGGAAATCTATATAACTTCACCCTAAAGCTACAGATGATCTACTTCAAGTTACCTTCTTTAAATTTGTTCATTATCCAGTCTAGCTGATCCAGTACACTTCGGAAAGTACCGGTATGATTGAGAACTTCTTCAGTTATAGAATTCAGGATCTACATCATAAAAGTGCAAGAGGTACTATATGAATTACAACTTATTCTGTTACAGGATAAACACATTTTGCATAGCAATCCCTTTCCCATAAAGTTAAAAATCCCACTGAGTACTTTAGTATAACTACCACATTTTTTCAATACTTATACACGTCTGTCCATCCGTCGTCCATCCATCCATCCATCTATCAATCATCCACCCAGGCACACAAGGGCCTCTTGCCACTGACAACTAACACCAGATGTTTGTGATGTTTGTATCACTTTCTGCCTCTGGCCATTTATATACAGGTTAGACACCTTGAGAATTGAACCTGAAGTTAGACACCTTGAGAATTGCAAGCAAGCACTTTTCACCACTGAGTCATCTTTATAGCCTCCTAATTCATTTTTTGGATAAGTTGTGAATAATAAAAAAGGAACAAAATATAAAAATGGTAAGAGGGAACTGGGCGTGATGGTGCATGCCTTTTATCCAGCACTTGAGAAGCAGAGGTAGGAGGCTCGCTGAGAGTTGAGGCTATCCTGAGACTACATAGTGAATTCCACGTCAGCCTGGGCTAGTAGAGTGAGACCCTACCTCAAAAAAAAAAAAAAAAAAGGTAAGAGGGGAGCAAAATAACCCCCTAAAACAAAAACAAAACTAAAAAACTAAAAAGGGCTACAGTTGGTTCACAGTTAAGTACACTTCCTGTATAAGTATGAGGATCTGCAAGGGCCCCACACCACCTGGGTTTGAATCTAAGAGCCCACATAAACAGCTGGACATGGCCACATACATCTGTAACCCCAGTCCCACAGGAGAAGAGAGACCCAGGAATCTCTGGAGCTTGGGGATAACAACCCCAAGCTCGGAGATCAGTAGGAGATGCCAGCTCAAATAGGAAATAAAAGGAAGAGCACAGAGTGGGTCCTGCTGCTGGTCAGTGCATAGGGTACAGCAAGGGCACATACACGTGCATATACCACACCAGCAAAACAGGCAAGCAACCAAAGAAAAGAACCTGAAACTCAACCTATAAGAAATAGTAGAAAAATGCCGGGCGTGGTGGCACACGCCTTTAATCCCAGCACTCAGGAGGCAGAGGTAGGAGGATCGCCGTGAGTTCAAGGCCACCCTGAGACTACAGAGTTAATTCCAGGTCAGCCTGGACCAGAGTGAGACCCTACCTCGAAAAAAAACAAAAACAACAACAACAACAACAAAAAGAAATAGTAGAAAATGATGAATTTATCAAAAGAAGCAAGATAGAAACACACAGGACACTAAAAAAGGAATATATATTGGTTAATACCTAATATCCAAGAACCTTATATAATTTGAAGTAAAAGTGACCCATGATAAATGTATACTATAAAACTATATTAATTACAGTGTTAATAGAAAGTATAATAAAAGGCTGGAGAGTGGCTTAGCAGTTAAGGTGCTTGCCTGGGAAGCCTAAGAACCCAGGTCTGATTCCCCAGGACCCACATAAGCCAAATGCACAAGGTGGCACATGCATCTGGAGTTTGTTTGCAGTGGCTGGAGGCCCTGGCATGACCATTCTCTCTGCCTCTTTCTCTCTCTCTCTCAAATAAACAGAAATATTTTGAGTGTAATAAAGTTATAAAAAGTTAAATTTAGAAGTTCCACTGATAATTTAGTGTAGTAAACAAACCTAGTATTTTTCTAATGTTTACTACATACTAGCTTCAAAGTAAATTTGAAGATGAAATTTCAAAGCAAGATTCCCCAAAATCCAAACACATTAGTGAGCATACTGCTGCTTTTGGGACATTAAGTGTAAAGGATGCAACCTAATTTGAAGGCTAAAACAAATCTGTTTACTTTTTTTTTTTTTTTTTTTTGGTTTTTTCGAGGCAGGGTCTCACTCTGGCTCAGGCTGCAAATCTGTTTACATTTAATGTTCAAATAGATATAGCATCCTCACTTACGTGGTAGTACTATGTCTTACTAAAGATTGTAATGTACCACCCCCCACCCTATTTTTTCTATTTTTTTGTGTTAGAGTCTCACACTAGCCCAGGCTGACCTAAAACTTACCCTGTAGCCCAAGCCTAGCCTAAACTCACAGTGATCATCCTACTTTAGCCTCCCTAGTGCTAGGATTAAAGGCATGTGTCACCATGGCTGGCTTTATTTCTTCTAACATTTAAAAAGTTTTATTTATTTGCATATATGTGTATGGGCATACCAGGGTCTCTCGCCCCCACAAACGAATGCTCATCCGGCTTTTATTGGGTGGCTGTAAAATTGAACCTAGGCAGGAAGACTTCGCAAGAAAGCACCTCTAACCACTGAGCTATCACCCCAATCCCTCTTAAGATTTTTGAAACTTACTGATTTCACGTTGATTCCAGGAAAGAAGCCATTGATGACAACGTGAACAGAATCTTGGAGCATAGCAGTTCGAAACCTTTCTAGTAAATCTCTCTTAGAACCCAAACCATAAAGTACAATGTTGAATCCAAGGCTGTTAAGAAAGATTATATTTATGAAATTAATGTTTAAAAGTTCTTGTGAATTTTATCAAGTACAATATCTTTTTAAAAAAAGTTTTTGGCCCTGGCGCGCCCATTCTCTCTCTCTCCCTCTATCTGTCTTTCTCTCTATGTCTGTCGCTCTCAAATAAATAAATAAAAAATGAACAAAAAAAAAATTAAAAAAAAAAAGTTTTTGTTTATTTACTTGAGAGAGAAAGAGGGGGAGAAAGAAAGAGAGAGAGAAAGAATAGGCTCACCTGGGCCTCTAACCACTGAAAATGAACTCTGTACATCTGGCT
Organism: Jaculus jaculus; assembly: GCF_020740685.1. NCBI lineage: Eukaryota > Metazoa > Chordata > Mammalia > Rodentia > Dipodidae > Jaculus > Jaculus jaculus. Next base: position 39,227,980 of record NC_059105.1, on the reverse strand, counting down.
TATGTGGGTCCTGGGGAAATGAACCTGGGTCCTTTGGCTTTGCAGACAAGTGGCTTAACTGCTAAAACTGCCAAGCCATCTCTCCAGTCCTTTTTTTTTGTTGTTGTTGTTTCTTTGAGTAGGGTCTTGCTCTAGCCCAGGCTGAATTGGATTTACTACATAGTCTCAGGGTGGCCTAAAACTCAGGGCAATTTCCCTCCCTCTGCCTCCCTCCCGAGTGCTGGAATTAAAGGCATGCACCACCACGGCTGTCTACAATATCTTTAATTTATAAAGATTATAGACTGAGGGCTTAGTGGTTAAGGTGCTTGCCTGCCAAGCCAAAGGACCCAGGTTAGATTCCCACGTAAGCCAGATGCACATGGTGGTGCATGTATCCTGGAGTTCACTAGTAGTGGCTGGATGCCCTGGCACACCCATATTCTCCCCACAAACCACCTCACAAATAAATAAAAATATTTTTTAAAAAGATTATAGAAAGAAAAGCATTACTATAATAGAAAATTTTAACAGCTCAGTGGGGGCTGGAAAGAGGACTTAGTGGTGTGAAGCCTAAGGATCCCAGATTCAATTCCCCAGCACTCATGTAAACCAGATGCACATGGTGGCACATGCAATCTAGAACACCTCTGCAGTGGCTAGAGGCCCTGGCATACCCATTCTCTCTATCTGCTTCTTTTTCTCTCTCTCAAATAAATAAAAATAAAATATTTTTCAAAAGACAAAAAATAACAAACAAACAAACAAACAAAAACAAAATAAAACCAGCTCAGTGGATAAAGCCCTTGCCATGCAAGTATAAGGACCAGGGTTTGGACCTCCAGCAACCAAATAAATGCCAGGTGGGTGTGGTGATCCATGCTGTAATCCCAACAGGAGGCAGAGTCAGGAACTTAGGGGCAAGACGGTTAGCCAGACCAACCAAATTGGTGAGATTTAGGTTCAGGTGAGAGACCCTGTGTGGTAGTTTGAATGTATGTCCCCCAATAGACTCAGTGTTTTATTAAAGCTTGTAACTTGGATCTCCAGTCAGACAGCTGAAAGTGACGCTGGGCGTGGATCTAAATTCCAGCCAAAAGGCACAGAGACCAGCCTGAACTCCGGGGCTCTGCTTGCTTACTTGTGGTGCTGGCTGTTGAGTTGTAGCTCTCTCTGCTTGCAACTGTGAAAGGCGGTCAGCCTCTTTTGCCATTATGGAACTTCCCCCCCCTGATCTGTAAGCTTGAAATAAATCCTTTCTTCCAATAAACTGTGTCTGTTTGGAATGTCATCCCAGCCACATGGAACTGACTACAACACCCTGCCTCAGTCATTCAAGTGGAGAGTGATGGAGGTGACACACAACGTCAACCTCTAGCCTCTACATGCACTTGCACACATGTGGGCATGCACCCACACACATATGGCTAGACATAGATACATATATGCCAATACATACATATACCCACCAAAAACAAAAACAAATGAAAATAGAAGCTGTGCATGGTAGCACACACCTGTAATCTCAGGACTTGAGAGACAAAGACAGGAGGATCTCCACAAAGTACCAGGTCATCCAGGGCTACACTGTAAGAGTATATCAAGTATAATGAATAATAAATACTAATACAGAAAGAACTGAGATGTCTCAGTAACAAAATGAGCAATTCCCAATTTATACCAGATTATGGCACTATTTTATTGTCTGTGGGAAAGCTTATGGTTTCTTCTTTCACAGCTTTCTTTCTCGCTCCCATGATCTTTTTTTAAAATTGATTTTACTTTATTGTTTTTTTATTTGAGATTGACAGAGAGAGAAAGAGGCAGATAGAAAAGGAACATGCCAGGGCCTCCAGCCACTGCAAGCAAACTCCAGGTGCATGCGCTACCTTGCGTATTTGGCTTATATTGGCCCTGGGGAATCGAGCCTCAAACCAGGGTCCTTAGGCTTCACAGGCACGCACTTAACCACTAAGCCATCTCTCCAGCCCTCCCATTATCTTTTAAGCGACAGATGCCTGGGAGACAAGGAAGAATATGTCCAGTAAGGACACTAAATTATTTGTTTTATTTATTTGTTTGCAAGCAGGGAGAGAGAGAGAGGAAAGAGTCAGATAAAGAGAGAGAATAGGCAGGTGAGGGCCACCAGCCTCTGCAAACAAACTCCAGATGGACGCACCATTTTGTGCATCCGGCTTTGCGTGGGCACTGGGAAACTAAACCTGGCGACTTATTTATTTATTTTGATTTTTCTTTTCTTTTCTTTTCTTTTTTTTTTTTTTTTGTTTTGTTTTTCAAGGTAGGGTCTCACTCTAGCCCAGGCTGACCTGGAATTCACTATGGAGTCTCAGGGTGGCCTTGAACTCACAGCAATCCTCCTACCTCTGCTTCCCGAGTGCTGGGATTAAAGGCGTGTGCCACCATGCCCAGCCTATTTTGATTTTTCGAGGTAGGGTTTTTGCTCTAGCCCAGGCTGACCTGAAATTCATTATGCAGTCTCAGGGTGGCCTCAAACTCACGGCAATGCTCCTACCTCTGTCTCCCAAGTGCTGGGATTAAAAATGGGCACCATAATGCATGACCTGGCTATTTAACATTGTTTCTGTTTCTGTGGGTTGATTTCAGGTCCTCATGCTTGGAAGGCAAACACTTTACTGACTGAGCTATCTCCCCAGCCCATATGTTGAATTATTAATAGGGTATCCAGGTAGAAAGTTACAATATACATTCAGCTGCTTGAGTAAAGTCTGGGTTGGAGATAATAGTTATGAATCATTCATATAAGAGCAACAAAAACTAAAGAGTGAATGAGACCACCCAGATTTACTAAATTCATGATCATTTACAGAAGTCAGTCAGACAAAAGATTTCTGTAATGCCCTTGGTCTATAGGATAACCCAGAAGCAGAACAGGAAGGGATAAAACCCTGGGATGTACAGACTGGCAAAGTCAATGAAGCAGAGAGACAAGGGAATTCAAATAGCTAGCAAGTCCACTGAAGTAGCTGACTACAGGTCTAGAGCAGGAGACAAAGCAAATTAAGCTATCGTGGGTTGACATACTAGAAGAAAGAACTGGCAAAGCTGTTGGACAAACTTGCAAGGCTTAGGTTCATACTTATTGAGACAAGTTGAGGTTCTTGCAGGGAAAGGATCATCATTCCCTTCCTAACATAAGCACTGGACATATTACTCAAAAAGGCCAGGTTGTCTATATGTATGGAGGTTGTCAACAAAAAGTTAAAAGAAACCGAGAATGGTGGCTCACACCTTTAATCTCAGCACTTGGGAGGCAGAGGTAGGAAGATCGCTGTGAGTTCAAGGCCATTCTGAGACTACATAGTTAATTCCAGGTCAGCATGACCTAGATGAAACCCTATCTTGAAAAACCAAAGGGGGAAAAAAAGTTAAAAAAGAAAGTAAGAGTGAATTCTAGGTCAGCCTGAATTAAAGTAAGAACCTGCCCCCCCCCATATATATATACATATATCCTCCTTTTCTTGAGTCAGAGCATCATGTCAAACTGTTCTCAAACTTGCTATGTAATGAAGGATGATCCAGGACCTCCTGCCTCCACCTTTCAAGTGGTAGATTACAGGCATGCATCACCACACCTGGCTCGTTCTTTCTTTGGGACTTATTTGTGTTGACCTAGATTAAAATCTAATTGGGAAGATGGGTGTGATGGTGCACACCTTTAATCCCAGCACTTGGAAAGCACAGACAGGTGGATCACTGTGAGTTCAAGCCCACCCTGAGACTACATAGTGAATTCCAGGTCAGCTTGGCCTAGACAGTGAGACCCTACCTCGAAAAACCAAAAAAAAAAAAAAAAAAAAAAAGAAAAAAGAAAACTAATTGGGGCTGGAGAGAGATGGCTCAGCAGTTAAGGCACATAAGCCAGATGCACAAGGTAGGCCATGCATCTGGAGTTTATTTGTATTTACTAGAGGCCCTGGAGTACCTATACACTTACTCACTCTCAATCTCTGTTTGTCTGTACCTCTATGCTTACAAATAAATTTAAAAAAATATGTTTAAAAAATCTGGGCTGGAGAGATGGCTTAGCAGTTAAAGGATTCCCTGCAATGCCTAAGGACCCATATTTGACTCTCCAGATCCCACATAAGCCAGATGCACAAGGTGATCCAAGTATATAAGGTCGCACACACATACAAAGTGATGCATGCAGCCGGAGTCAACTGCAATGGCTGGAGGCCCTGGCACGCCCATTTTATATCTCTCTCATAAAAATAAAATTAAATTTAAAAAAATATAATTGATAGGTAAAGTTTTAAAAACTAGAATTTCAGGGCTGGCAAGATGGCTTAGTGGTTAAGGCCATTTGCCTGTGAAGCCTAAGGGACCATGGTTTGATTCTGCAGTACCCACATAAGCCAGATGCACAGGTGGTGTATGCTTCTGGAGTTTGTTTGCAGTGGCTAGAGGCCCTGGCAAGCCCAATCTCCCTCTCTCTCCCTCTGCTTCTTTCTCTAGAATAAATAAATAAAAATATGTAAAAACTGAAATTTGAGCAACATCATACAATAAGATGACATTTCTTTTTTTTAAAAAAAATTTATTTTTATTTATTTGAGGTAGGGTCTCATTCTAGCTCTGGCTGACCTGTAATTCACTAGGTTATTCTCCGGGTGGAACATTTTTTAATTTTTATTTATTTATCTGAAAGAGACAGCAAGAAAGGAGGAGAGAGAAAGAAGTTAGAGAATGGGCATATCAAGGCTTCTGGCCACTACAAATGAACTCCAGATGTATGCCCCTTGTGCATATGTGGGCTTATGTGGGTCCTTGGGAGTTGAACCTGGTTCCTTTGGCTTTGCAGGCAAACACCTTAACTGCTAAGCCATCTCTCCAGCCCTAAAATGACATTTCTACATATCAGTCATTTCTCTATGTGTCACAAAATTAGGAAAATACCTATCTTGTTTTTGGAGAAGTAGAACACAAGACCTTGTGTAGCCCAGGCTCACCTAAATCTTATGAACTTCCTCCTCAGCCCCTCTCCAAATGTTGAGATTACAAGAGTATGCCATGATATTTAGCCTGAATTTTGGCTTTAATTTACACACATACATCAAGTTCACTATAAAAAGGAAATCAAATATACTAAATTATATTTTAACATAAAGGCATATACAAGCATATTATTCTTCATTGTGCAAAGTTGGTAATAATACTTACTGTAACTGTAGCATCCATTTATGAAATAATTTTTCATATTGTTGATTTAATTGTTTAATTTCAGCAGAAAATGAAGGTGAGAACTTGCTCAATAAGTTACGTAGAGTTTGCTAAAAACAAAAAGAGAGAGAGAGAGAGAGAGGGAAATCATTTTCAAACTACCTATATCAAGTCAGTTAGAAAAGGCTGTTAACAGAAATATAATTGAATACAGAACTCAATGTATCCACCGAGTACACACAATACTTCAGATATCACTTACATTTGTCTGCTTTCAATTCTTCTACTATAAATATGTAATAACATAGAAGTATGGTAAGTTTTGTAAAGAGCCATTTAAAGGATTATAAATTCCAAATATAAAATTTTAATTTATAAGAGGATAGCTACTATACTATATAATGATCAAACCCACCTTCCAGTTTTGACAACAAATTTTGAGTAAGAAACAAAATATCTATGGATCTGGGATAGTGCCTCAGTGGTAGAGTGCTTGCTTACCAAGTACACAGCCCTGGATTCGGCTCCCAGAACCATAGCAACATCATCAATGACAACAAAATACCCTAAACTTGCTCTCTCTCTGCTTGCAAATAAATTAAATTAAAAAAAAAAACCCTAAACTTGTAGATTTGAAAAAAAAATACAAAAGTTTAAGGTAGCAGTTCAATATTAATTCTCAGAAAACATTAGTTTCATTGTGATTTAGCATTATCAGTAATAAAGTAAACTTGGGCCAGATGCAGCAGTACACACCTTAATCTCAGCACCTGGGAGGTAGAGGTTGGAGTTCAAGGACAGCCTAAGACTACATCATAAAGTAAACTTGTATCACTGTGGTTTATCAAAAAGCTGTTTCTCACAAATCCTGCCATCTTCCATAAGCATGTGTTATGGTTCGGATATGGCAAGTCCCCTAAAATGGCTCATGTGTGAAGTCTTTGTTCCCTACTGAGAGGGATTCTGAGTAAAGTTACCCCCATTTTGTAGGAAACTAGTCATGGATGTTGACTGCCCAGGATGTTGGCTGGCAGATTCAGAGTGACCATGCCATTAACTCATCAGCTTGTCAGGAGCTCCCACATACATCCAAAGTAGTAACTCCTCTACTTCATCAGCCTGTCAGAAGCCCTCATAGACATCCAAAGTAACCAAACTTCTAGTTAACTAATCAGCCTATCAGAAGTCCCCACATGCATCCAAAGTAACCAATCTAATCCACTTCAACTTGATACTTAATTTACATCTCCATGGTATAAAAAGCCCTGATCCTAGTCACTCAGTGGCAACTGGCTTGGGTTGCCTCCTGGCTTGAGAGCTGTTCTGTTTCTATTTTCTGTTTTGCTAACAAACCTTATTTAACTAGCTCTTCTGCTGATCCTGCATTCTTCTTGGGTCACAAGACAATAACCAGAGAGCCACTGGCTTGGGGAATTTTAAGTGACCATTGAGTGTCTGACACTCTATCCCCTAGGCTAAGCCCATCCAGAGCGGAGAAAGGTTTCACTGCTCTCAAAACCAGTAATACTACTAGTGCTACTGATATGACTGGATCACAACAGTACTAAATTTGTCAATTCATTTATGCATTTATAATTTCATGTAGAATGACTTAGGAGATGGGGCCTGGCTGGAGAAAGTAGGTTACTGGGGACATGTTTTGAAGGTTGTATCTTGTTTTGTTTTTTCCTTTCTTCCCTAGGGACTCACTCTAGTCCAGGCTGACCTGGAATTCAGTATGTAGTCTCAGGCTGGCCTTGAACTCAGTGATCCTCCTAGGCCCCCCATATGTTGAGATTAAAGGCATGTGCCACCATGCCTGGCTGTATCTTGAAGATGACCTCTTCCTATCTGTCTTCTGCTCTGTGTGCCAGAGACAAGCCACTTTCTCTACCACATGTTCCCCATCATAATGCTCTAGCTTACCATGCATAGGCCCACAAGCAACATAGAGAATTGGATGGAAAGATGGCTCTGTTGTTAAAAGCAATACCAATATGATAGAGAATGGAATTTCAAATGGGAAAGTGTGGGGGTGGGGAGGGAGGGAATTACCATGGGATATATTTTATAATATGGAAAATGTTAATAAAAATTTTTAATTAAAAAAAAAAAGCAATACCACAAGTGATCATAGAATGAAACCACTAACAGTGACAGTGAAAATATATCCTTCCTCCTGGGCTGGAGAGATGGCTTAGTGGTTAAGGCATTTACCTGCAAAGCCTAAGGACCCAGGTTTGATTCTCCAGGTCTCATGTAAGCCAGATGCGCATGGTGGTGCAAGTGTCTGGAGTTCATTTGTAGTGGCTAGAAGCCCTGGTGCGCCCATTCTCTCTCTCTTCCTCTCTGTCTAATAAAAAATAAATTGGAAAAAAAAAAATCCTTCCCTTGAGAGAAAGTAGTGCATGGGGGGGTGGGGGATGGGTGCACCAGGGCCTCTAGCTGCTACAAACCGACTCCAAATGCATGCACCACCTTGTGCATCTGGCTTACATGGGTCCTGTGGAATCAAACCTGGGTCCTTTGACTTTGCAGGCAAGCACCTTAACCACTAAACCATCTCTCCATCCCTAAATAAATAATAAAGCCAGACGTGGTGGCACATGCCTTTAACACTGGCACTAGGGTGGTAGAAGTAGGACTGCTGAGTCCAAGGCCACCCTAAGACTACATAGTGAATTCCAGGTCAGCCTGGGCTGATGCGAGACCATGCCTTGAAAAACCAAAAAACAAACAAACAAACAAAAACACCTTATTTTGGTGCAATTGTACTTTGGTCTGTCTTCTGTGCCCTATCTGGGGTGAACATAATATGGAAAAAAATTGGATTTATTTTTGTATCCATTGTGTCAGTATTTTTGGGAGAAGATACGAGCTGTTTGACAGGAGTACAAAATATTTAGACCTCTCTAGACTAGGAGAGAGATATCCGGTAGTTAACCTGAGTAACCCCATTACCTGAAGAACTTGTATTTGAGGGCTGGGCACATGGCCATGCTTGAAGGATCTAAGACAATGATTGTCGGGCTGACAATAAAATAACACATTAACATTTTGATCAACAGAACCAACTTTTGAGCTGGGACAGTTTGACCCCGATGAAGGATGTTTAAAATGCTGAGGCTGGAGAGATGGTGAAGTGGTTAAGGATCTTACCTACAAAGCCAAAGGACCCAGGTTCAATTCCCTAGGACCCACATAAGCTAGATGCACAAGGTTGCACGTCTAGAGTGGCTGATTGCTCTGGCATGCCTACTCTCTTTCTCTCCCCCTTTCTCTCTCTCCAATAAATAAATAAAAATAAATAAAATGTTGGCCTCTTAGCTGGAGAGATGGCTTAGCAGCTAAGGAGTTTACCTGTGATGCCAAAGGACCCAGGCTCGATTCTTCAATACCTATGCAAGCCAGATGCACAAGCTGAGGTGACGCATGCATATGGAGTTTGTTTGCAGCAGCTGGGGCTCTGGTGTGCCATTCTCTTCATCGGACTCCTCCACCCCCGCTCTCTCAGATAAATAAATATAAAAATGTTGGTCATGCTGGGCATGGTGGCGCACACCTTTAATCCCAGCACTTGGGAGGCAGATATAGGAGGATCGCTATGAGTTCAAGGCTACCCTGAGACTACATGGTGAATTCCAGATCAGCCTGAGCTACCGTGACTGACCCTACCTCAAACAAACACAAACCAGGGAGGTCCCTGATGCCCCCAAAACATTACAGGCCATTGCCAAAGCCTTTGGTTTCCCACTAGGAATAGATGGTAAGACCCTATTGCTGAAGACTACACATACTTGGGCTGCAAGGCCACTGAGATATCCTGCTGGAACTGAGCTGATAACCTCTTCCATGTAGACCAGCTGACAGAAAGATGAAAGAAGCCATTCTGCGTGCAGTTCAATCGGAGAAAGAGAAATCACCAGTGAAGATACTCAACAGTGGACACTGAAAGCCTTATATTTGGCCAGTCAGGGACAAATGAGCCAACAGGGGCAACAGTGGCATGTCTATCATGCTGGAAACCAACTGCCCTTTAATTGGACTAGAGGACTGCTCCATGGAAGGGAATACATCCTGATACTGAAAACTTAAAACTGGGGTAGTCATGAGCCCTAGGAGTGTAATGTCTGCTGCTGTCTGGCTAAATGTATATACTAGACTTATCAAACTGCCTAGTAAGCACTTCTCTCAATGTTCATAACCTTATATTAATGCTACTCTCACTTTTGGTAGAGAATCTTCTCTTTTCAGAGGGCAGCGACCTTGGGATGACTAAGAAGGCCTTCATCATGGTGCTGGAAGTGACAGGAGTGCTCAGCACTGAAATATCTCTATCACACCTTGCAAAGCTCAGGGTCTATTGCGGAAGAGGTGGCAGAAAGAATTAAGAGTCAAAGGAAGGGTAGGACTCCTTACAACGTGCTCCCCCAGACACAAAATGGCCTGGATACCCATGACCTCACAGTGCCTGACACTACCTACACAAGACCATCATAAGAGGAGGAAAAGATCATGACATCAAAATAAAAGAGACTGAGTGGGGGAGGGGATATGATTTAGAATGGAGTTTCAAAGGGGAAAGTGGGGGGAGGGAGGGCATTACCATGGGATATTGTTTACAATCATGGAAGTTATTAATAAAAAAAAAAAAATTTTGTGCTGGAGAGATGGCTTAGCGGTTAAGTGCTTGCCTGTGAAGCCTAAGGACCCCAGTTCGAGGCTTGATTCCCCAGGACCCACGTTAGCCAGATGCACAAGGGGGCACATGCGTCTGGAATTTGTTTGCAGTGGCTGGAGGCCCTGGTGCGCCCATTCTCTCTTTCTCTACTTGCCTCTTCCTTTCTCTGTCTGTCAATCTCAATTAAACAAATAAAAATGAACAAAAAAAAATTTTTTTAATTTTTTGAAAAGAAAAATAAAATAAAAAATGAGACAAAACTGTTGGCCCTAATAAATGTTAGTTATAAACTGTTTAGTTGAATCCATTTTCTTGGGCAAGGATTGTTGGCTATGTTTTAGGACAAGACAAGTTTCAAAAAAAATTTTTTTAATTATTGACAACCTCCATAATTACAGACAATAAACCATGATAATTCCCCTCTCCTCAGACAAATTTTTAACCTGGGGTGAAAATAACCAACCAGAGCCTAACTAACAAACCAGGAAAGACCTGTTTTACTGGGCAGCCACTCTTAAGTAATAGGAGAGGCTTAATGTATTAAAACACTGGCAGTTAAGGTGGTGGCCCCCAAGGGAACATATTTTGTTTGTCTTAAAGGTATTTAATTGGGTGGTGGTGGCACATGTCTTTAATCCCAGCACTTGGCAGGCAGAGTAGGAAGATAGCCGTGAGTTTGAGGCTACTCTGAGACTACATAGTAAAAAGCCTGGGCTACAGTGAGATCTGACCTCAAAAAAAAAAAAAAAAAAAAAAAAAAAGTATTTATATTTGTTATTTAGAAGGAAACTATCAGTATTTTGGGCCCCCCACTTGGATATGTTTCCAGAAGACGAAGTCTGTTGATATCTACAACCCAGTGAGGCAAGACAAAAGAGAGTCTTGGGCTAGAGAGCTTGCCTGTGAAGTATAAGGACCCATGTTCAACTCTCCTGGTCCCCCGTAAGCCAGACGCACAAGGTGATGCAAGGACACACATGTACGCAAGAAGGCGCACGCATCTAGTTTGATTGCAGTGGATGGAGGCCCTAGTGTACCAATTCTCTCCCTGCCCCCACCACTCATTAAAAAAAAGAATCCTGATGACTCTTTCTATTTTGTTAGGATTTGTTTTGACAAGAACTGCAGCTATCAGTGTCACCACAATAAATCTCTAACAAGTCCAACATAGTCAACTTTTTAGCCTCAGGGTCCATTGTGGAAGAAGTGGTGGGAAGAATGTAAGAGCCAAAGGAAGGGTAGGACTCCTTACAGTGTGCTATCCATGGATATCCATGACCTCGCAGTGCCTGGCACTACCTACACAAGACCAGTAAAATAAGAGGAAAAGATGATGACATCAAATGACAGAGACTGATTGAGGGGGGAGGGGATATGATAGAGAGTGGAGTTGTGAAGGGGAAAGCAGGAGGGATTATCATAGTTTATTATCTTTAATTAAATATTTAATAACTATAAATTCATATTTCATTTGATAAATACAATAATTTTGCTTATGTTCACTTACCCTTCAAATGTGTTGCTAGTATAAAGCAAAATTTAGAAGTACCACTCTTTGTAACATACCTGATCCAGTTTAGCTCTTTTTAGCTTCTGCAGTGTTCTGTCAGAGGTTAAAACTCTGGAACTGCTATGAGCCTCGAAATATTCTTCTACTAAGTCACTCTGAAAATGGACACAGCAAAGTGAGTTTTAAGTAGTTTCTAAGATTTGTATTCTGTCAAAAGCAGATAATAATAGTACAAAATATATTAAGGAGCTGGAGATATGGCTTAGCAGTTAAGGTGCTTGCATGTGAAGCCTAAGGACCCAGGTTCAATTCCCCAGAACCCACAAAACCCAGATGCACAAGGTGGCACATGCACCTGGAGTTCTTTTGAAGTGGCTAAAGGTCCTAGCACATCCATTCTCTCTCTCTAATAAAAAAAAATTATTCATATATATACATATATATATACACATATATATATATGTATGTATGTAGATAGATAGATTGATTGATTTCTTTTTTTAAATATGGAACGTTGGGCTGGAGAGATGGCTTAGTGGTTAAGCCTATGGACCCTGGTTCAAGGCTCAATTCCCCAGGACCTACATCAGCCGGATGCACAAGGAGTGCACACATCTGGAGCTCATTTGCAGTGGCTGGAAGCCCTAGCATACCCATTCATTCATTCTCTCTCTCTCTGCCCCTTTCTCTCTCTGTCGCTCTGAAATAAATAAAAATAAACAAAAAAAAAAGCTTTTAAAAAACATGGAACGCTTCATGAATTTGTGTGTCATTCTTGCACAGGGGCATGCTAATCTTTCTTTATCATTCCAATTTTAGTATATGTGCTGCCAAAGTGAGCAGAAAATATATTTCTTTCTTTTTTTTTTTTTTTTTTCTTTTTTCGAGGTAGCTGGTCCAGGCTGACCTGGAATTAACTCTGTCATCTCAGGGTGGCCTTGAACTCATGGCAATCCTCCTACCTCTGCCTCCCGAGTGCTGGGATTAAAGGCATGTGCCACCACGCCTGGCACAAAATATATTTCTTAAAAAATGTATTATACCCAGGTGTGGTGGTGCATGCCTTTAATCCCAGCACTTGGGATGCAGAGCTGGGAGGATCAGCATGAGTTCAAGACCACTCTGAGACTGCATAGTGAATTTCAGGCCAGCCTGGGCTAGAGTGAAACTCAACCTCCAAAAAAGAAAAAAAAAAAGTATATAGTACATGTAAAATTCTTTGAGTTTTTTTGTTGTTATTGTTGAGATAGGATCTCACTACATTGTTCAGGCTCATACCAAATCAGTAAGATCCACAGATACTCCTGTCTCAGCTTCTCAAGTAGTAGGGATATCTGTGTGTCACCATGCTTACCTAAAATTCTTTACTTGATAACATTTAAAAAAATTTTTTTTAATTTAATTTATTAGTTTTCTTTTCAGTAAATACAGGCAGTTTGGTACCATTATTTAGGCTCATCTGTGATCTACCCCCTCCCATTAGACCCTCCTTGTTAATGAAAATGGGTCGTGCATTGTGGAGTTAGCCCCCAGTTATTAGTATGATAAATGTCTCTGCAAATCATGACCCAACATGTAACTCTGACATTCTTTCCGCCCCCTCTTCCGCAAGATTTCCCTGAGCCATGTTGGGTTCATTTTTGGTCTGCTTCAGTGCTGAGGTGTTGGGGGCAACATTTTTAAATTTAAATTTATTTATTTATTTTTGAGATAGGGTCTTGTTTTAACACAGGCTGACCAGGATTTACAATGTAGTCTCAGACTTGCCTTGAACTCATAGTGGTCCTACCTTGGCCTCCTGAGTTCTGGGATTAAAAGCATGTGCCACCATGCCTGGCTTTTTTTTTTTTTAATTATTTTTATTTATTTACTTATTTATTGGAGAGAGAGAAAGAGGAAAGGAGGGAGGGAGGGAGAGAGAGAGAGAATGGCCATCTCAGATGCATGTGCCACCTTGTGCATCTAGCTTACGTGGGTCCTGGGGAATCGAACCTATGTCCTTTGACTTTGCAATGCCTGGCTTTTTATTCACGTGAGTGTGTCTGTGTGCACTTTTGTGCATGGGTATGGGCATGCCCATGTCTTTTGCTGCTGCAAAAGAATGCCTACTCAGGTTGCTGGGGAATTGGTTGGGGAACTGAACCTGGCTTTATAAGCAAGTATCTAAATAGCTGAGCTATGTCCTCAGCCCTGACAGTATTTTTTAAAACAACATACAGGGTTGGAGAGATGGCTTAGCAGTTAAGGTGCTTGCCTACAAAGCCAAAGGACCCAGATCTGATTCCCCAGGACCCACGTAAGTCAGATGGACAAGGTGGCATATGCATCTGGAATTTGCAGTAGCTGGAGGCCCTGCCATGCCCATTCATATGCTTTCTCTCTCATAAATAAATTTTTAAAAATTAAAAAAAAATACAGATTAAGAACCACAGAGGGCTGGAGAGATGGCTTAGCGGTTAAGCACTTGCCTGTGAAGCCTAAGGACCCCAGTTCAAGGCTCGATTCTCCAGGACCCACGTTAGCCAGAAGCATAAGAGGGCACATGCATCTGGAGTTCGTTTGCAGTGGCTGGAGGCCCTGGCACGCCCATTCTCTCACTCTCTCTCTCTACCTCTTTCTCTGTCACTTTCAAATAAATAAATAAACAAACATAAAACAAAAAAAAAGTTAAAAAAAAAAGAACCACAGATATATAACTTTTCCAATAAAACTGATTAAGGGCTGGGGAGATGTCTGAGCAGTTAAAGGAGCTTGCTTACAAAGCTTAAGGCCTGAATTTGATTCCCCAATATCCATATAGTCATGACATAGTTAAAGTCATGCAAGCATCTGGTGTTTGTCTGCAGCAGTGAGAGACCCTGGTACATGTCCACACACTCACACACACACACACACATATATATACACACATACAAAATAATTATTAAGAGCAAACAAAAAGTAGTCTGTTCTTCAAAAATATTTATATTCCATTTGTTTCTCCACAAAAAATGATAATAAACTCTTTAATATTGTACTGATGAAATATTGTGAAAATAAGCGTTTCAAAAGACCTAGTCAGGCATAGTGCTACATGCCTTTTAGTCCCAGTGCTGGGAGACTGAGGAGGAGAATCACCATGAGTTCAAGGCCAGCCTGGAGTTACAGAATGAGTTCTAGGTCAGCATGAGCTACAGTAAGAACCTACCTTGAAAAAAAAAAAAAACAAAAGCCAAAAATAAAAAAATAAAAAATAAAAAAAAAAAAGGGAGAGGGGCCTGGAGAGATGGCTTAGGGGTTAAGCACTTGCCTGTGAAGCCTAAGAATCCCAGTTCTAGGTTCAATTTCCCAGGACCCACATAAGCCAGATGCACAAGGGGGGCGCATGCATCTGCAGTCCATTTGCAGTGGCTGGAGACCCTGGCATGTCCATTCTCTCTCTCTTTCTCTCTCTCTCTTTCTGTGCCTCTTTCTCTGCCTGTTACTCTCAAATAAATAAAAATTAAATCAAAAAAGGATTTGTAGAAGTGGAAATTAAGCAGTATGTTTCCCCCTGTTCTGAACCTCTAGAGTACCAGCATAATAGGCCACTGCTAAGGCAGGATGAAGTCAGGAATGGTGGGGCAGGCCTGCAATATCAGTACTTGGAATGCTAAAGTAAGAAGATTGCCTTGAGTTTTAGGCCAGGCTGAGCTACAGTGCTGAACTATCTCAAAAAAAAAAAAAAAGAAAGCCAGGTGCTTGCAATATTTTTCCAAACCAACAATTCTACACATATCAAGTCACATCACCTATTGCTTACTTTGACTTAAACATATCACTAAGGTTCCAAAACACAATGTATGAAAAAGAATGTATTGTAGCCAGCATGGTGGTGCACGCCTTTAATCCCAGCTCTAGAGGCAGAAGTAAGAAGATTGCTGTGAGTTCGAAGCCAGTCTGGACTTCAGAGTGAGCACCAGGTCAGCCTGAGCTACAGTGAGACCCTACCTCGAAAAAACAAAATAAAAAAGAAGAGGAATGTATTGAGTTTGCCACCAACTGTTCAATCATTACTTGCAAACTCTTTTTAATACAACTTAATTGTCACCTTTAGTGTGTATTATTATATCAACTTATGAACAGGCAGACAGACTAGAAAAGAAAGCTTAAGTGTGAGGCAAAGGTAATATAAAAAAGTGAAGAAAAAAAAGTGAAAAAAAGAGACTTGATCCCTGTTGTAGATCTATTCTTTAGGACAGCCCATCCTGGAAATATTACACACAGTTCTTTAAAGTTCAACTCTCTCTCTTCACTTACTGTTTTGTCTCTTTTCGTTTTCTTGGGAGGTGTCCCTTTGCAAACAGAAGCTGAGAGCACTCTATCCTGAGCTTGAATCTTTTGGCTGACCATGCCTGCATTATTAGTGCCTTCTTCATACTCATTTGTAAGCCCTTCATCATCCTCTGAGTTAGAAGCAGAATATTCACTTTCACTGTCAGAATGAGACTTTGGCGCTGTGGGGGTAATAAAAACAATTGGAAAAAATTGAGTTTGATAAGAAAGTTGTCTGGGGGTATTGTAGAATGTGAGCTTTGAAGTAAGAGGCTTTTAAATCTAGTTTTGTCATTTAAGTGGTAATGACATCAGATCTAATTCTACACATTCTGTGGTATTCATACATTTTCTGAGTAGCAAGGAATGTACTCACCTAACAGATAGTAAGAGGCTAATGACACCGAACTAATTGTACTAAAATGTTTCTAAAGCAAATAATTATGCCTGGCATACAGGAACTGTGGTAGAAAATGTCAACCACATTTAACATCTCTCTGTCCCTTGCTAAAAGAGCCCATTCTGGGACAGTTTATCCATATGTCCCACCCTACAGTAAAAATCATGATAGGGCTGGAGATATGGCTTAGCTGTTGAGGCACTTGCCTGCGAAGCCTAAGAATTCCTGTTTGAATCCTCCAGATCCCACATATAGCCAGATGTGTGATGCAAGCATGCAATGCAATGCATGCCCACAATGGGGTGTACGCATCTGGAGTTCACTCACAGTGGCCGAAAGGCCCTGGCATGCCCATTCTCTTCTCTGCCTCTCTCTCAAAATAAAATAAAATAAAATAATCATGATAATCTTCTCTTCCTTTGGCCAGATACTTCCTTTTCTCCTTTCCTCCCTTGCAATTGACCACTAAGACTTGAGGGTGGAGAAATGGCTTAGCGGTTAAGCACTTGCTGTGAAGCCTAAGGACCCCAGTTCGAGGCTCGATTCCCCAGGACCCACCTAAGCCAGATGCACAAGGGGCAAACACATCTGGAGTTCACTTGCAGTGGCTGGAGGACCTGGTGTGCCCATTTTCTCTCTGTCTGTCGCTCTCAAATAAATAAAATAAAATGTCTATAGCTTACATTACTATTATAGAAACTTCTGTTGCTAGATCATCCTACCTGATTGATTAGTCAGTAACAGGCAGTTGCCATAAACTATAATACATACTCTAAAAAACATACACCACTCTAGTCCAGTTGATTCAAGATTATACTTTTTAAAATCCACAATCACTAGCACTCCCATAGAAACACTAAAGATAATTTTTTATTTACCAAATTAAGGGTATGACTAGCTGTATATTCAACAAGATAAGTATATAGAATGATTGTTTTGTTTGTTTGGCTTTTGCATTAGGGTCTCACTCTACTCCAGGCTGACCTGAAATTTACTATGTAGTCTCAGGCTGGCCTCTACCTCACAGCAATCTTCCTACCTCAGCCTCCAGAGTGCCAGGATTAAAGGTATATACCACCATGACTCGCTAGAATGATTTCTAACTTTCAAAATATTGTCAAAACAACTTTGTCCAAATAAGCATATTACTTGGAAGAACACATTTACTTCAAAAGGTTATGTAGGGTCAGCATAAAAAAATATACATTAAAAAGAAAAAGATAAGCAAGACTGTACCTCAAGAAAAAAAAAAAAAGATGACCTCATTTTGTAGGAATAGTTTGGCAGATTCAAATTTGCACTGACATTGCTCATGAAATATGCATGGAAGCTGTAGAAGGTACCAGAAAATGTCTCTATCTTAATTACATGAGAGCAAATAATGCAGTTTACATTCTCTTTAGAAAGGATTCTTCTTTGGAATAAGAAAATGTAAGATATGAATGTATTTACATGAAATAATTACATACATTATTATTACTTCAAAAAGCCAATCAGTTAGCATTATAATTTCTATACTGTTGAAAGATGTAGCAATACATCTCTATGAAATCTGTACCTTGACAATATGGCATGAAGCCTTTATTTTCATCTTACTAGGTTTGACAATCTTAGCCAATTACTGTTATTATTATTGATTTATTTTTATTATTTATTTGGCAGAGAAAGAGGGAGAGAGAGAAAATGAATGGGCATGTAGGTCCTCCAGTCCCTGCAAATGAATTCCAGACGCATGTGTCCCCTTGTGCATCTGGCTAACGTGGGTCCTGGAGAATTGAACTTGGGTCCTTTGGCTTTGCAGGCAAACACCTTAACTGCTAAGCCATCCCTCCAGCCCACAGCCAATTATTGTGAAAAGGTCATGTAATGGTTGATACAGATTATCAACATGACAAGTGTGGAATCATTAGGGAGACATATTCCTGGGCATATCTGAGGGAGGTTTTTTTGTGTGTGTTTGATTTTTTGAAGTAGGGTCTTCCTGAAGCCCAGGCTGACCTAGAATTCACTAAGTAGAATCAGAGGAACCTTGAACTCACAGTGATCCTCCTATCTCTGCCTCCCAAGTGCTAATCCCAAGGGATTAAAGGTGTGTACCACCTGGCCCAAGCAAGTTTTTAGATTGGGTAATTTGAGGTGGGAATATCCATCCTATCTATAGGTGGGACCATTCCACTGGGTTGGGGTTCCAGAATGAATAAAAAGAACAAAGCAAGCAGACTGCCAGCATTCACCTCTCTGCTTCCAAACTATGGATTGAATGTGGCAGCTTCCCGTCATGACAGACTATATCTCCTTGAACTGTAAACCAAACAAACCCTTCTTTCCTTAAGTTGCTTCTTGTCAGACATTTTGTCACAGCCAACAGGAAGGTAATTAATACAGGTCAACTTCAAGAAAAGGGTTTAGACCTTTAGCAACTATATATAAAGGTCAATGACCCATTTGCTCCAAAGTCAACCACTTAGACATCTAAAACCGTTGTAACTTTCCAGAGGGCAGGACCCAAATCCATTAATTTGTTTTTTTTTTTTTTAATTTTTTTGTTTATTTATTTATTTGAGAGCAACAGACAGAGCGAGAAAGAGGCAGAGAGGGAGAGAGAGAGAATGGGCATGCCAGGGCCTCTGGCCACTGCAAACGAACTCCAGACGCGTGCGCCCCCTCGTGCATCTGGCTAACGTGGGTCCTGGGGAACCGAGCCTCGAACCGGGGTCCTTAGGCTTCACAGGCAAGCACTTAACCGCTAAGCCATCTCTCCAGCCCCATTAATTTGGTTTTTAATAGCTATCATACAGTACAGCTATAATATTTAATATTATTTGTTATGAATTTTTTCAATAAATAAATAGACCACTTCTAAACTGTCTCAAAACAAACTAAGAGGGATGTTACTATTAAGAGATTTCCCTAACCCCTGAGGTAGGGTCTCACTCTAGCCCAGGCTGATCTGGAATGCATTCCAGCTTCAGGCTGGCCTCAAACTCCCAGTGACCTCCTACCTCTGCCTCTCAAGGGTTAAAGGCATGCACCACCAAGCCCAGCTGTAGATGTTACTTTGTGTCAAAACTTCATGGTAGCACATAACTGAAATCTCAGAACTTGGGAAGTAGAGGTAGGAGGATAAGGAACTCAAGGCCAGTAATGAGAATATAGTGTGTTTGAGGCCAGCCTGGGCTACATGAAGTCTTTCTCAAAAACAAAATCAAGGCCAGGGGTGGCAGCACACACACCTTTAATCCCAGCACTTGGGAGACTGAGATAGGAAGACTGCCTTGAGTTTGAGGCCACTCTGAAAATACACAGTGAATTCCAGGTCAGCCTGGGCTAGAGAAAGACCCTACCTCGAAAAACCAAAACAAACAAACAATAAAAGAGTTGAGGAGGTTGCTCAATGGGCACTTGCTGTGCAACACAAGAACCTGTGTTTGGAGGTCCAGAACCCACATAAAGCAAATTTTACTAATGACCAGCCTCAATCCCAGCCCTCCTATGGTGAGATGGCAGTTGGAGAAAGGAGAATTCTAGAAATGCATGGGTTACCCAACCTAGGGTTCACAGTAGTGAGGCAAGAGTTACTGCCTCAAATAAGGTGGAAGGCAAGGCAAGGATCAACACAAGGGGTTGGATTCTGGCCTCTACATGTGCACTTGTATGCCCTCCCCAAAGATGATAATAGTAATTATACAACTGAGAAGCAAAAACCCAAAACCAAAAAAAGTCTTCATGTTAAAAGAAATGCATACCTACTAATCTTTTCCGTAGACTACGAGGTGGAGTTGATGGAAGTTCTCTTGTGTCACTGTTCTGTTTAAAAATTTTAAAAACACAATGAGTAAGACAAAGGACCTGATTTAAGTGAAGGCAAGAAAAGAAAAATATTTTGTTTCAATAGAAAACATTAAATGAGTTGAGACAGTTCCTACCACTACAAAACAATGGTATTAAGATCTAACAGGTGTGACATAAAACTTGAAAAAGAGTACTGTAATTCATTTCAATTCATACTTGATTATGGGTAAGGAGTTTCTTCCCCCCCCCCCCCCCCCCCAGGTATCTTACTCTCAGGCTGACCTGGAAATCATTACATAGTCTCAGGCTGGCCTCGAACTCTAGGCAATCCTTCTACCTTTGCCTCCTGAGTTCTGGGATTAAAGGTGTGTGCTACCACACCAGGCCCAAGAGTGAGTGAGTGAGTGAGTTTGTTTGTTTCTTTCTTTCTTTCATATTAAAATAATATTTATTTATTTGCACAGAATGAGAGAGAAAAAACGAATGGGCATGCCAGGGCCTCTGAAAATGAACTCCAGATGCATGCACCTCCCTGTGCATCTGGCTTTATGCAGGTACTGAAGAATCAAACTTGGGTCCTTAAGTGTTATAGGCAAGGGCCATAACTGCTGAGCCATCTCTACAGCCTAAGTTTCTTCTTTCATAATGATACAACATACAAAGCATGAAAAAAGTATTTTTAAAGGCATTTGAGCCTTTCATATAACACTATACCTATACTTTCTTAAATAGGATACTGCTACCTAGGTCATAATCATAATCATATGTTCATATGCATTTTAAACTTTTTCCACACTGGGCATGGTGATCCCAGCACTCAGGAGGCAGAGGTAGGAGGACTGCTGTGAGTTCAAGGCCACCCTGAGACTACATAGTGAATTCCAAGTCAGCCTGGGCCAGAGTGAAACCCTACCTCTTAAAAAAAACAAAACAATCCCCTCCCCCCAAAAAAAACCTTTTTCCCCTTTGCAACAGTGTCTCACTCTACCCCAGGCTGATCTGAAACTCACTCTGTAGTCCAGGCATGCTCTGAACTCAGTGATCTCCCTCAGTCTCCCTGAGTGCTGGGATCACAGATGTGAGTCAACATGCCTGAAGCTATATTCACTTTTTTATCAAAACGGGTTCCTTTAGCTGGGCATGATGGTGCATGCCTTTAATCCCAGCACTTGGGAGGCAGAGGTAGGAGGATCGCTTAGTTTGAGACCACCCTGAGACTACATAGTGAATTTCAGGTCAGCCTGAGTAAGACCCTACCCCAAAAAACCAATAAATAAGTAAATAAAAAGGGGGGCCCTTTATGCCTAAACATATCTAATTCTATAGCCACCAAGGATCAGACACATGCTACTACTCACATACACAATGCCCTGCACAACACTATGATCACTGGAACGTACCCAAATCCAGGCATAATGAAAATCATAAAAAAAGAAACAACACTAAAACAGAGGAGCTAGGTGTGGTGGCACATGCCTTTAATCCCAGCATTCAGGAAGCAGAGGTAGGATTCCTGTGAGTTCGAGGCCAGCATGAGTTGCAGGTCAGCATGGGCTACAGGGAGACCCTGCCTGGAAAACACCAAAATAAATAAATAATTAAAAAAAAAAAAAAAGAAGACAAGGCAGTTGGAGAGATGGCTTAGTGGTTCATGCCTGCAAAGCCTAAGGACCCCAGTTTGATTCTCCAGGTCTCACTTAAGCCAGTTGCACATGGTGGTGCATGTGTCTGGAGTTTGTTTGCAGTGGCTAGAGGCCCTGGCGTGCCCATTCTCTCTTACTCCCTCTGTCTCAAATAAATTTTTTTTTTAAATTTATTTGAGAGTGACAGACACAGAGAGAAAGACAGATAGAGGGAGAGAGAGAGAATGGGCACGCCAGGGCTTCCAGCCTCTGCAAACGAACTCCAGATGTGTGTGCCCCCTTGTGCATCTGGCTAAAGTGGGACCTGGGGAACCGAGCCTCGAACCGGGGTCCTTAGGCTTCACAGGCAAGCGCATAACCACTTAGCCATCTCTCCAGCCCATCAAATAAATTTTTAAAAAAATCTTTAAAAAACAAAAAGAAGAGCTGGGCATGGTGGTACACACCTTTAATCCCAGCACTTGGGAGGCAGAGGTATAGGAATGCTGTGAGTTCGAGGCCATCCTGAGACTCCATAGTGAATTCCAGGTCAGCCTGGGCTAGAACAAAACAAACAAAAAAAAAAAAAAGCAAAACCAGTCTAAAGAGAGGGCTTAGCAGTTAAAATGGCTTGCCTGAAAAGCCTAACAGCTTGGGTTCAATTCCCCAATACCCAGTTAAAGCCAGACTCACAAGTGGAACATGTGTCTGAAGTTTACAGTGGCAGGAGGCTCTGGTGGCCCCACTACCTCTTAAATAAATAAATAAATGCAAAACCAACTCCACAAAATTCCTGGGCCAGCTCTACTAAGTTAAAAGTGCCCAGGGAGCACACAATAGTTGGGTACAAAAGAACTTGGTTCATTTTCCAGCTTTATTTCTTCCAGGTCATTTTACCTCTCTAAATCTCAAAGTCTTCATCTGTTAAGTATATAACTGGTAAATTTCTATTAATTACAAAGCACTATATAAATTAAGAGATGAAAGGCTATTGTTTTCATCATGACTTTTGAACACTAATGGTTATCTTTGTTTTCCATCAATTGCTTACCTTCTGCTGAACTTTATCTGAAGCAGAACTTCCTAAATGAAACAAAAAAGCAACGTTTATTATAATTGCTTCACTTTGTATCAGTCTACTTTTATTGAAAGAAAAGATAGCCATTTCCTGTATTTCTGTAGCATTCTAGCAAGAAAAAAAAATCCTTGAGCCTTTTGCATGTTTGACTAGAAAGCACACAATTTATCAAAAGTAAGTATACCATAATTTTCCACCAAACATACCTAAAAACCTTATTTATTTTTTTTTTTTTATCTATTTGAGAGAGACAAATACAGAGAGAAAGGCAGAGAGAGAGAGAGAGAGAGAGAGAGAGAAAGAGAGAAAGAGAGAGAGAATGGGCGTGCCAGGGCCTTCAGCCACTGCAAACGAACTCCAGATGCGTGTGCCCCCTTGTGCATCTGGCTAACGTGGGTCCTGGGGAACTGAGCCTCGAACCGGGGTCCTTAGGCTTCACAGGCAACCGCTTAACCACTAAGCCATCTCTCCAGCCCTAAAAACCTTATTTTCATAGTATGTACTGGAACTTGGCTAACTCAAACAAATAATGAGCCAGGCATGGTGGCACAACGCCTTTAATCACCATGAGTTCGAGGCCACCCTGAGACTACACAGTGAATTTCAGGTCAGCCTAGGCTAGAGTGAGACCCTACCTCTAAAACAAAACAAAACAAACAAAAAAAGACAATAGGACTCAAACTGTTTTTATTTGGTTCTCTCAATTTATACAATTTCAGTTAGCACAGATTTCCCCCCTTTTTATTAACTGATAAGAATAGGTATATTAGGGCTAGGGAAATGGTTCAGTGGTTAAGAAGTTTGCCTGTGAAGCCTAAGGATCACAGTCTGATTCCCCAGGACCCACGTAAGCCAGATGCACAAGGGGGCACATGCATTGAGTTTGTTTGCAGTGGCTGAAGGCCCTGGTGCACCCATTCTCTTTCTTTCTATCTGCCTCTTTCTCTCTCTCAAATAAATAAATAATGGGTATGGGCTGGAGAGATGGCTTAGCGGTTAAGCATTTGCCTGTGAAGCCTAAGGACCCCGGTTCGAGGCTCGGTTCCCCAGGTCCCACATTAGCCAAATGCACAAGGGGGCGCACGTGTCTAGAGTTCGTTTGCAGAGGCTGGAAGCCCTGGCGCGCCCATTCTCTCTCTCCCCCTCTATCTGTCTTTCTCTCTGTGTCTGTGGCTCTCAAATAAATAAATAAAAAATTTAAAAAATAAATAAATAATGGGTATGATAGAGTCAGGTATGCTGTCGCACACCTTTAACCACAGCATTTGGGAGGCTGAGGTAGGAGGATCACCATGAGTTCGAGGCCACCTTGAGGACAGAGAAAGCATGAAAATTCACCTAGATAAGAAAAAAAGTAAACTAACCTAAAGCACCTATAAAAACTTTTCAAAGAACTAAGGTCATCTCTTACCCTTGTTTTTTTGAGTAATGTTTGTCATCATTACTGGATCAGTCTTCAAATCAAATAGAATACTTTTTTTTGGTGTTTTTGCCAGTTCCGAAGCTGTAATAACAACAAAAAAATACATAAACACTCATTAAACAATCTCCCAAGCAGCAGATATAAAGGGAAACAGTATTCATTTATATGAATTCTTTTTTAAAAAAACAGATTTACTTTTTTTAGCTGGGTGTGATGGCGCACACCTTTAATCCCAGCTCTTGGGAGGCAGAGGAATGATCGCTGAGTTCAAAGCATCCTGAGACTACATAGTAAATTCCAGGTCATCCTGGTCTAGAGTGAAACCCAACCTCAAAAAAAAAAAAAAAAAAAAAAAGAATAAATTTTATATTGAGAGAGAGGGAGATGGAGAGGTGCACATGGCCTTGTGCCTCTGTAAATAAACTCCAGACACATGTGCCCCTGTGTGAATCCAGCTTTACATGGATACTGTAGAATTGAATCCAAGTTTTCAGACTTTGTGAACCAATGCCTTTAATAGCTGAGCCACCTCTGTGGCCCTCACTTATATGAATACTTTTGTTGTTGCTGTTTTGTTATTATTATTATTTGGTTTTTCAAGGTAGGGTCTCATTCTAACTCAGGCTGACCTGGAATTCACTCTCATCTCAGGGTGGCCTCGAACTCATGGCAATCCTCCTACATCTGCTACCTGAGTGCTGGGATTAAAGTCATACACCACCATGCCTGGCTCTTTTCTTTCTTTCTTTCTCTCTTTTTTTTGGGGGGGGGGGGTCTTACTCTAGCCCTGGAACTTACTCTGTGGTATCTTTCTGATAAAAGTAGTATGCAGGTGTTTGGTTTTAAAAATTTATGTAAAGGCTGGACTGGGTGGCACATGCCCTTAATCCCAGCTCTCAGGAGGCAGTGTTAGGAAGGTCACTATGAGTTTGAGGCCAGCTTGGGACTGTAGAGTGAGCTCCAGGTCAGCCTGGTCTAGAGTAAGACCCTGCCTTAATAAAACAAACAAACAAACAGGAATAAATGTTCAGAAACTTTTATAGGTATTTAACATTGCTACAATATCTAAAGTCATAAATACAAATGGGACCAGTCTAAATGCTGTGGAGTCAGTCACCTTCACATAACATAAAAACGACTTTGAGGTTAGTCTGTCAATGTCAACACAAAAATACACAAAATCAGTTGGGTGTAGTGGTGCACACCTTTAATCCCAGCACTCGGGATGCAGGGGTAGCCAACCTCTACCTCCCGAGCGTTAGGATTAAAGGCGTGTGCCACCACGCCTGGCTCCAAGAGTTTTGATAATCATAACTTTACAGGTTATACTGTTGAAATTGGCTTCTAATGAATGACTAATGATAAATTCTGAGACGATATCATGACATCATTTTGGATCA
This sequence comes from Jaculus jaculus, assembly GCF_020740685.1. NCBI lineage: Eukaryota > Metazoa > Chordata > Mammalia > Rodentia > Dipodidae > Jaculus > Jaculus jaculus. Next base: position 39,202,600 of record NC_059105.1, on the reverse strand, counting down.
GTTAAAAGTGACTATTTTAAATATTTTGACATGGCTTAGAAAGCTACTTTCAAGAAAAAAAGTTCTTTATAATTTACTTCTTAAAACATTTTATCAGGTTAGAGAGATGGCTTAGCAATTAAGGTTCTTGCCTGCAAAGCCTAAGGACCCAGGTTCAATTCCTCAGTACCCATGTAAGCCAGATGCACAAGGTGGCGCATATGTCTGGAGTTCACTGGCAGTGGCTGAAGGCACTGATGTGCTGCCCATTCTTTCTGTCTCCCCCCTCTCTTTCTCTCTTTCAAAAATAAAGAAATAAAATATTTTTTTAAAAAAATGTTTTTTCTTCTACTGGTATTAAGCAGAAAAAACAAAACAAAACAAAACAAAAAACCATGATTCAAGAAAAAAAACTCATGTGTCAAATTGAAAATGTTGCCTCCTGATAAGCAAAACATTTGCACAAAGTTATATACAGGCACTCAACACATAACTTTTTGTTCAGTTGCATCTGTGAATGACAAAGTTACAAACATCAATTATCTATATTAGGCATCAAGAACCTATAAGCTAATACACCAAATGCTGCCTTTTACTCGTTTTGGAACCTTGCTACACCATTTTATTACACATTAATATAACACCATATTAATATGTAATAAACTTGTTCAAGAGCAAGTTGAGCAGACTAGCAGAGCTATAAATACAAAAAAGTATGCTGACCTTTGTTCTATATTAAATCAAATATAATCATCACTTTTTTTTTTTGTTTTTTTTTTAACGTAGGGTCTCACTCTAGCCCAGGCTGACCTGGAATTCACTATGGAGTCTCAGGGTAGCCTTGAGCTCACAGTAATCCTCCTACCTCTGCCTCCCAAGTGCTGGGATTAAAAGTGTACGCCACTATGCCCAGCTATAATCATCACTTTTAATAAGTGCAGTTATAATTCAGTTCTTTCTTCCATGTCACAATTTCTTCTAGTAAGTGTTCATTGTATAGCTAATGACTTTGACAATAAAAATTAGGACATATAGGGCTGGATAGATGGCTCAGAGGTTAAAGTGCTTGCTTGCAATGCCTCACAGCCTGGGTTTGATTCCCCAGTACCCACATAGACTAGATGTACAGTTGCATGTGTCGGGAGTTTTTGTTTGCAGTAGGAAGAAGCCCTCCATTCTCTCTCTTTCTCTCTCTCTCCTTCCCTCCCTCTTTCTCTCTGTCAAATAACAAAAAAAAATTAAAAAACAGCCAGGCGTGGTGGTGCACGCCTTTAATCCCAGCACTTGGGAGGCAGAGGCAGAAGGATTGCCGTGAGTTTGAAGCCACCCTGAGAATGCAGAGTGAATTCCAGGTCAGCCTGAGCTAGAGTGAGACCCTACCTTGAAAAAAAACAAAACAAAACCAAAAAACAAACAAACAAAAATATTAAAAAAACAAATTAGGCTACAGAGTTGACTCAGTGGATTAGAGTGCTTGGACCTGAGTTTGATCCTTACTACCAATCCCCCCCCCCAAAAACCCCAAAACCAGGTATGGCTGCACATACTTGTAACCCAAGTGCTGAAGGGGTGGACACAAGCTTGCTGGGGCCAGCCAGGCTAACAAAAAAATGGTAAGCTTCAGGTTCAGTGAGAAACAGCCTCAGAGAATTAAGATGGAAGAGCCTCTGGCCTCCATGTACACGTGCAGAGCTTGCATGCATGTGTGCGCGCATACACACACCCACCTACCCCATGACAGGAAGAAAGAAAACTGGGGCATGTATTTTATGTAACTTTTTATTGTCACTCCTCTAATAATCTGTAGTGCACCAGTGAACACTATGTAGTCTCAGGTGGCCTCGAACTCTCAATGATTCTACCTCTGCCTCCCAAGTGCTGGAATTAAAGGTGTGTGCCACCACACCCAGCTTAAACATTTTTTTTTTTTTTACTCAAGGTAGGGTCTTACTTTAGCTCAGGCTGACCTACAATTCTCTATGTAGTCTCAGGTTGGCCTTGACCTCATGGTGATCCTCCTACCGCTGCCTCCCGAGTGCTGGGATTAAAGTCACCATGCCCGGCTTAAACATTTTCTTTGATGATGTTATTTCATTTATTTTCATTGCACATGCTTATTCAAAGTGAGAAGTTTTAAAATCTACTCTCCCAACAAACAAAACATTGTTTTTGTTTCCAATACACTGTTAATTTGCTAACCTTAGTCACATCTTATAATAGTTCAAACATTCAAAATGACCTCTCACATTGTGACATCTAAATACAGTGCCATCTAAAATTTGTTTTGATCTGAAAAATCTTAAGAATTGGCAGTGTGATTTTAATGCTAAGTGTATTTTATTATAGTTCAGTTTTCCAAATATTAATAATTCAAATGTAACTAGTGTAGGTAGTAATGTGGATAAGGAAAATGTTAGAAGACACGATTTCTAATAGTTTTATGTAAATTTTCTTCTTGTTTTGCTCGAGGTAGAGTTTTATTCTAGCCCAGGCTGACCTGGAATTCACTATGGAGCTCTCCTGGCTGGCCTTAAACTCACAGTGATCCTCCTATTTCTGCCTCTTGAGTGCTGGTATTAAAGGTGTGCAACATCATGCATGACTATGTAAATATATTTCTATAATACAAACTTTTTTTCTATACACACTATAAAACTTAAAGCATAAAATATAAAAATATTTAATGAATTCAGAATATCTATATGAGTCAAATCACTCATTACTTAACAAAAACTTGTTAAGAACCTAAACTAAGCCAGGCATGGCAGCGCACACCTTTTATCCCAGCACTTGGGAGGAAGAGGTAGGACAATCACCATGAGTTCAAGGCCACCCTGAGACTGTATAGTGAATTCCTGGTCAGCCTGGGCTAGGGTGAGGCCCTACCTCCAAAAACAAAACAGAACCTAAGGTACATAATATCAAAACAAAAATAAAGACTGGGCACCTATTACAAGAAGATTCTATAGCTTTGAACAGAAGACACTGCACATGAAAAAAAAAATCCAGTGAACTTAACTGTGTTTAGTATAAAATGAATCTTTTTTTTTTTTTTTTTAATGAAAACCCGGTCTTGCTATTAACTGAGGATCGTCTTGAATTTGCCATACTTCTGTCTTCATCTCCAGAGTGCTGGGATTATAGGAATGTACCACCAATGTTTTGGAATGGTAACATTCTCTCAGAAAGTGTTTTATTCAATCCCAGCACTCGGGAGGCAGAGGTAGGAGGATCACCATGAGTTCGAGGCCACCCTGAGACTCCATAGTGAATTCCAGGTAAGCCTGGGCCAGAGACTCTACTTCAAAAAACTAAAAAATAAAAATAAAAAAATAAAATAAAAGTGTTTTATTCTCTAAACCTTAGAAACTATTTTCATTCTTTTAGGAACTATAATGGGATGATGACCTCAGGAAATGTGGTTAGTGTTAGTCAATAATGATTATAGAAATCAGGAAAGTAACATACCTAATTTAGCCATCTTTGCAGGGTGCTTTTTACTTTGAAAAGAATAAACTTTATTTCCACCATCTGCAGCAGAGCCATTGTTTAGGGATTCTGAAAAAGAAAATACAACAAGGATTTAGGGAAAAAACAACAAAGTAATTAAGAAAAAAGGATAAGGGCTGAAGAGATAGCTTGACGATTAATTAAGGCACTTGCCTGCGAAGTCTAAGGACCCATGTTCAATTCCCCAGCACCTATGTAAGTCTGATGCACAAGGTGGCACACATGTGTCTGAAGTTTGTTTGTAATAGCTACAGGCTCTGGCATGCCTATATTCTTTCTCTTCCTCCCTCTCTCTCACACACACAAATAAATAAAATGTGAAAAAAAAAAAAAAAATCTGGGCTGGAGAGATGGCTTAGTGGTTAAGGCATTTGCCTACAAAGCCAAAGGACCCTGGTTCGATTTCCCAGATCCATGTAAGGCAGATACACAAGGGGCACATGTGTCTGGAGTTTGTTTGCAATGGCCAGAGGCCCTGGTGTGCCCCCTTCTCTCTCTCCCTCCCCCTCCCTCCCTCCCTCCCTCCCTCCCTCCCTTCTCTCTCTGCCTTCTCTCACAAACAAACAAACATCTTTACTGGCTGAAGAGATGGCTCAGCAGTTAAGGCATTTGCCTGCAAGACCCAAGGACCCAGGTTCAACTCCCAATATGCACATAAAGCCAGATGCACAAAATGGCACACACATCTGGAGTTCATTTGTAGCAGCTACAGGCCCTGGCATGCCCATTCTCTCTATCTACCTCTTTCTCTCTCAAATGAATAAATAAATAAAAATTTAAAACAATTTTCAAAATATCCTTTTTTAAAAAAGGATGAGACTTTAATTAACAAAAGTGTAAGATTCATATCCTTCATTGTATTACATAAAAATTTACTGGTATCTGGGCTGCTGAGATGGCTTAGTGGTTAAGGTACTTGCCTGCAAAGCCAAAGAACCCAGGTTCAATTCCCCAGAACCTACAGAAACCAGATGTACAAGGTGGTGCATGCATCTGGAGTTCATTTGCAGCGGTTAGGGGCCCTGGTGCACCCATTCTGTCTCTCCCCCTCTCTCAAATAAATAAAGCAAAAAAAATTTTTTTAATGTACTGATATTTATAGATAAAATATTTTAAGATACATAATAAAGAAAACAGATTGATCTTGTTTATTTACATTTTAGTACAAAAAACATAGTAGACTAGGCTGGAGAGATAGCTTAGTGGTTAAGTGCTTGCCTGTGAAGCCCAAGGACCCTGGTTCAAGGCTCTATTTCCCCCAGGACCCACGTTAGCCAGATGCACAAAGGGGCGCATGCATCTGGAGTTCGTGTGCAGTGGTTGGAGGCCCTGGAGCACCCATTCTCTCTCTCTCTCTCTCTGCCTCTTTCTCTCTGTCACTCTCAAATAAATAAATAAAAATAAAAAAATTAAAAAAAATATAGTAGATGCCCAGTCTTTATTTTTGTTTTGATACTATGTAGCTTAGGTTCTTAAGTTTTTGTTAAGTAATGAGTGATTTGAGTCATACAGATATTCTGAATTTACTAAATATTTTAAAATTTTATGCTTTAACTTTTAAACAGATACAGTAACTTTTATCTATACTAGATCAACTAAGAGACTATGAGGATTAATCCAAGTATGCCAAAATGTATGCTGTAAAAGGATTAATGATGTATTTAAAGACTGTCTTTATCAGTTTTCTATTATTACAAGAAAATAGCTGAGGCTGTGGGGAGATGACTCAATGGTTGAAGCACTTGCTTGCAAAGCCTGAGAGCCTAGGTTCAACTCCCTTGTACCCACAAAAAGCCAGATCCATGGAGTGGTATAAATATCTGGAGTTCAGGTGCAGTGTGAGCAAAAGGCCCTGGTGCACCCATACTCACTCTCTTTTCTCCCTCTTCACAAATAAATAAACAAAAATATTTTTAAAAAAAAACCCCAAAACTGCTGGACATGGTGGCACAAACATTTAATCCCAACCCTGGTGAGGCAGAGGTAGGAGGATCACTTTGAGTTCAAGGCCAGCTTGGGACTACAGAGTGAGTTCCAGGCCAGCCTGGGCTACAGTGAGACCCTACCTTGAAAAAAGGAAGGAAATACCTGGCTGGGTGTGATAGTGCAAGCCTTTAACACCAGCACTCTGAAAGCAGAGGTAGGAAGACGGTCATGAGTTCAAGACCAGACTGAGACCACAGAGTGAGAACCAGGTCAGCCTAGGCTGGCATGAGTTCTTACCTTAAAACAAACAAAAAAACGCTGAGGCTAAGTACTGTATAAATAAAAGAGGTTTAGAGTTCTAGGGGTTCAAGGGCATGGCTCTAACATGGGCTTTCCCTCAAAAAAAAACATCACAGTGGAAGTGGGTATACAGGGAAAGTGTGGCATATGTTTGTATTCCTAGTGCTCTGAAGATGATGAAAAGACCCCTGTGGCTCACTGGCCAGTAGACTAGCCTAACCAGCAAACTCTAGAGCCACAAAAGATGCTGTCTCAAAGAATGGCAGGCAGTATTCCTGAGAACGAAGCCCCAGGATCTTCTCTAGCCTCCACATGCATGCACACATGTGTAACATACACACACACACATGCACACACAAACAAGAACCAAAACGTACAATATTATCAAGGAATCAGAAATGTATCTAATTCAGAAGGCCTTAAAACAGTAATATACAAAGCAATAATTGAAGGACATCCCTATGACCAAGTTTCACAGATGTCTGTTATCCGAGGTTCTCTCATATGAAATCATAAAATATCACAATAAACAAATATCACACACACACCAAAACAAATGTGAAATTCTATAAAAGCTTTCTGAAATAGGGAAAGGCCAAGGCCATGCACTTCAGGGACATAATTTGAAAAATAGCTAGACTGTATTTACACACACACACACACACGTGTGTGTGTGTGTGTGTGTGTGTGTGTGTGTGTGTGTGTATCACTCCCTAAGTATGTCTTGAACTAGATTTATGTGGATTAAGGTCAACAGAGCTTGAGAGTGATCCCTGACATGTACCTGATATGCAGTTTCACATGATACACACTAAGGATAAGCTGTGCTTCCCTGTAACATGGCAGCCTAACAAGAGTCCCTGTCTGAATAACTGGCTGACACCCTTCAGGTTGAAGAATGCTCTAAGAACACACATAAAGATCCCCCTCTACAGCTGATGAGATAGGTCTATCAATAGAATGCTTGTCTCACAAGGACAAGGATCTCAGTTGGCTTCTCAGTACCCAAGTAAAATGCCAGGCATGGCAACATATGCCTGTAATCCCAAAGGCTGGCAGATCCCTGGGGCTCACTGGCCAGACAATCCAGCCTAATTGGTAAGCCCCAAGTGAAGACTGCTTCAAAAAGACGAATACCTGAGGCACAAACTCGAGATTGTTTGTCCTATGGTGAGCACACACACATGCAAACACACAGAGAAACTTGAAAGAAATGCTTTTAGGTCAGTCAGATATGCAATTATAGTTTACCACTGTTTCAACCTACCAAACTATTTCCATGTATCCTGCAAAGCAATTTCTGCTACTAGTAGAAATTAAGTATTTATTTCCTTATCACATACCTTGAATACTTCTTCCCAAAACTTCCACATAGTTTTGATCCTTCAAGACTTCCTGTTCACTTTCCTCCAATTCTTCTGGCTTCTTTATTATTTTCTTGGGATTAACCAAAATCTGAGCTCTCTCCTTCTTTAATTTAGCCCCTATAAAAGTACCCAAAGAATTAAACATGACAAGTATAAGCTCTAAATATTACATTTAAGTAAACAAACTATACTGTCAAATGCTCACTACTTAAAGGCTGGGAGAGCCGGGTGTGCTGGTGCACGCCTTTTAATCCCAGCACTTGGGAGGCAGAGGTAGGAGGATTGCTGTGAGTTCAAGGCCACCCTGAGACTCCATAGTGAATTCCAGGTCAGCCTGGGCTAGAGTGAGACCCTACCTCAGAAAACCAAAAAAAAAAAAAAAAAAAAAAAAAGCTGGATAAAGTTAATACTTTTTCTTTTATTTTAAGTACTAAGTTCAAGACTGAGGAGATAGTTCAGCAGTGAAAAGAGTGATTCCCAGAGCTGGGCGTGGTGGCGCATGCCTTTAATCCCAGCACTCAGGAGGCAGAGGCAGGAGGACTGCCATGAGTTCAAGGCCACCCTGAGAATAGAGAGTGAATTCTAGGCCAGCCTGGGCTAGGAGGAGACCCTACCTCAAAAAACCAAAAAAAAAGTGCTCCCGCTTAAGCCAACTGCTAAATTGGACTCCCAGAATCCATGTTAAAAGGCAGGGCAGGGCTGGAGAGATGTCTTAGCAGTTAAGGCATTTGCCTGCAAAGCCAAAGGACCCAGGTTTGATTCCTCAGGACCCACATAAACCAGACGCACAAGGTGGCGCATGTATCTGGAGTTCATTTACAGTGGCTAGATGCCCTGGCATGCCCATTCTCTCTCTCTCTCTCTCTCTCTGCTTCTCCCTATCTCAAATAAATAAATAAAAATAAAAAATATTTAAAAACAAGAAATCTTTAAAAAAAAAAAAAAAGCTGGGCAGTGGTGTGTGGTGGTGCACCCCTTTAATTCCAGCACTTGGGAAGCAGAAGTATGTGGATCACTGTGAGTTCAAGGTCACCCTGAGATGACATAGTAAATTCCAGGTTAGCCTGGATTAGAGCATGAGACCCTACCTCAAAAAACACAAACAACAACAACAAAACCAGAGTTTGTATTTAGTCTTACTAGAAAACATTATTCTTTTTTTTTGGTTTTTCAAGGTAGGGTCTCACTCTGGTCCAGGCTGGCCTGGAATTCACTTATGTAGTCTCAGGGTGGCCTCAAACTCATGGTGATCCTCCCACCTCTGCCTCCCAAGTGCTGGGATTAAAGGTGTGCACCACCATGCCTTGCTAAAATTTATTTATTTATATATTTATTTATTTATTTGAGAGTGAGAGAAGTGGGGGAGGGAAAAAGAAAGAGAGAGAGTGCCAGGGCCTTCAGCCACTGCAAATGAACTCCAGGCACATGAGCCACCTTGTACATCTGGCTTACATAGGTCCTGGGGATTCAAACCTTGGTCTTTTGGCTTTGCAGGCAAGAGCCTTAATCACTGAGCCATCTCTCCAGTCCTAAAATATTCTTAAAAGTGAAATGATCCATAAGTATCTCCTCAACTGTATTATCAACTCAGTACCTCCTTCTCTATCAAGAATATGATTAAGAACATCATCATCTCCCACAAATTGAACCTCCAGCATCTTTTCTTCCTTTAGCTGCAGTTTACTCATCATGGCCAACCTAAACAGAAACAAAAATCCATGTGATGAAGAATAAATAAATACCAACTACCATAGAGACTCAACACCTGAGAAACAAACACTCATATTTATGTGACATTCAAAAATCTTTAAAGTTAGCCAGACATGGTGGCACACACCTCTAATCCCAGCACTTGGGAGGCAGAAATAGGAGGACTGCTGTAAGAGTTCAAGGCCACTGTGAGACTACATAATGAACTCCAGGTCAGCCTGGGCTAGAGTGAGACCTATTTTGAAAAAAAAAAAAAAACAAAAAAAACCACTTTAAAAAAGGAGATATATTAAGCATTATTGTGTTGTGTTTTTGACTGTAGGTTACTCAATTCTTTATCTGAAAAATAGAGAAGGAAAGAAGTGTATACAATTTGTGAAGAGCTACATCCAATTATGACAACTAGGATGTAATTTGCACTCTAACCTATTAATGACCACACTAACAGAAATAGTGTGGTTAACACAAAAGCATTGAGAAAGGGGCAATCCAAGATAAAAGGTATAGTAGATTTTATTATTTTTTCACCAGAAAGATAGAGTCTACATGAATGAGACCCTACCTCGAAAAACAAACAAACAAAAAAAAAAAAAAAAAAAGATACAGTCTACGAGAAGAGGTCTACATACCTTCTTGATGTAGCAAAACTAGCACTATTAATTCTCAAGTATCTCTCTTTACTGCATGCTTACCAAACACTCTGCAGTTGTGACTAAAAGCCAGGCATGGTAGCTCACACCTACCATCATAGTGCTTGGGAGGCTGAGGTAGGAAGAGTGCCCTGAGTTCCAGGTCACCCTGGGATACAGAGTGAATTCCAGATTAGCTTGAGCGAGAGTGAGAAACCCTACTGCAAACTATGGCTTTTTATACATTTCAGCAACAGTAAATTGAAATACTACCCGATACAAATATTAATCTTTCTAGTACTTTAGAGATAGTTCTTCAGTGAACAAACACCAGAGTCTGTCAAGAAAAAGCTTAAGAATCTATGGCTATTTTGACAAAATCTAGTTTCAACACTTAAAGTAGAGCCATAGTGGCACATGCCTTCAATCCCAGCACTGGAGAGGCAGAGGTAAGACGATCATTCATGGCCATCCTGGGACTTCAGAGTAAGTTCCAGGTCAGCCTAGGATAGAATGAGACCCTACCAGGGGAAAAAAAAAAAAAAAAGAAAGAAAGAAAGAAAAAAGAAAAACTTAAAGTGTTAATGGACTGAAAACTAATCAATGCTGAGTCTAACTACCACCACAAAATACAAGCTAAAATTCAGGTTTTTATTTAATTTCTTTTCTCTATTTTCATACTTTTTTTTCCTTGCTCTCTGGCAAAAGGAACTAAATACTGTCTCTCATGAGTTAGTTATTGCACAGAGATAGCTAAATGTTTCTAAATTTTCTTTTAATAACTGGCACAATTAAATGTTTTGTTTTGCTTTAATTTACCTTTTGAGAGGATATTCATTCTGCAGGAAAATTCAGAGTCACCTGTAATTGGAAAAAAATGACCCAAGTCAAGGTCAGTTAATAAGAAAAGGAAAGCAACAGGGCTAACCCACAAGTTCAAGACTTTTAACCAGGGCTAGAGAGATGGTTCAGTGGTTAAAGAAACTTGCTTACAAAGCCTGTTGGCCTGGGTTCAATTCCCCAGTACCCACATAAAACCATATACACAAAGTGGTGCATATTCTCTCCCTTTCTCTCAAATAAATTAAGATATTAAAAAAAAAAATCTTAGCCAGGCATGGTGGTACACACCTTTAATCCCAGCACTTGGGAGGCACAGGTAGTAGGATCGCCGTAAGTTCGAGGCTATCCTGAGACTACATAGTGAATTCCAGGTCAGCCTGGGCTAGTGTGAGACCCTACCTCAAAAAAGCCAAAAGAAAAAAAGAAAAAAATCCTAACCAACATGAAGAATATATAAATGTCCTTAGCCAAAGCTGTCAAGATGGTACAGCAAAGGATAAAATGGTAACTGGCCACAAAACTCCAGAGACCAAGAACTACATCTGGATTGGGAGAAGGGAGGTAGGAGAAAATTTAAGTGCTTACTATAATGCAGACATTATTTTCAGTACTTTATATGTTTTTGTTGAACTGAGACATGGTCTCACTATGTAGCCAAGGCTAGTCTTGAACTCATGATACCCTTGAACATACTTCCCAAGGGCTGGGAATACAAGCAAGTGCCACCTTGTCCAACTCTTGACATGTACTGTAACTTAACTCTCAGAACTTTATGAGGTTATACTCTCTGCATAAAGATAACAAATAATTTCATTCATGATGTCTGTAAGCACTGTTAGTAAACTATGTCTTCCACCAGATCGTTAACAAAGAGTCATGTATGAATTTGGGTGTGTAATTTCTCCAACTTACAAATAAGTAAAATTAAGTTAAATATTAAAGCTTCACCAAAATTCATACAACTAGAAATTAAGCTAGTTTGTTTTGACAGAGTCCTAAGTTTCTGATCAGTCCATTAAACTACATACCTTTCTTGTATTACCCTACTTGTTTGTTTTGACCTCTACAAACTATTCATAGTATGTGTAAGTCATTTTCCCACAGGTATTTCAAATTCCTACAGATTTCTATTGTTCCTAATTTTCAAGATCATTAGGTTAGGTGCTAGAGAGACAGTTCAGAGGTTAAAGGCCTGATGGCCTGGAATCAAATCCCTAGTACTTATGAAAAGCCAAACATATCAAGTGGTGCATCCATCTAGAGCTCATTTGTAAAGGCAACAGACCCTGGTGCAACCATATTCATTCTCTCTCTGTCTCTGCTTACAAATAAATGAGCCATCTCTCTAGCCCAACCTTAAAAGAAATAAAATAGGCACAGACTAAAAATGGCGTCTGCTATTCGCATTATTCAGAAGTTACGGAACTGGGCATCTGGTCAAGACCTGCAGGAGAAGCTGCAGCTACACTACCAGGAGATCGCCAAGCAGACCCAGCCACCTCCTAGACTTCCCGAGGGCCCCAGCCACAAGCTCTCCAACAATTATTATTGTACTCGTGATGGCCGCTGGGAAGCTGTGCCCCCTTCCATCATCATGTCCTCACAAATGGTGCTGGTTGCAGGCAGGATAGCAGACAGCTCAGCTGTGGCAGCCACTGAGAAGAAAGCAGTGTCACCTGCTTCTCCCATAAACAAGTGGGAGCTGTCCAAGGACCAGCCTTACTGCCCTAAGCCACCTGGTCATATCTCCAGGGCCACCTGACTGCTTTTACTCCTTGGAGTCCTTCTGGAGAGAATGTGACCTAATTTATAATAAATACATGGAACTCTATCAAAAAATAAATAAATAAGCAAGCCGGGCGTGGTGGCGCATGCCTTTAATCCCAGCACTCGGGAGGCAGAGGTAGGAGGATCACCGAGAGCTCAAGGCCACCCTGAGACTCCATGGCGAATTCCAGGTCAGCCTGAGCCAGAGTGAGACCCTACCTCAAAAAAGAAAAAATAAATAAAAAAATAAATAAATAAGTAAGTAAATAAATAAATATAACAGGTCTCATGTATCCTGGGCTGGCCTCAAGCTCATTATGTAGCCAAGAATAACCTTGAACTTCTGATCCTCCTACCTCCACCTTCCAAGTGATGTAATTACAGGTTTATGTGGTACTAAGGATGCAATCCACAACTTTGTGCATGGGAGATAAGAACTCTACCAACTGAGATGCATTCCCAATCCCTTATTTTATTTTTTGAATTTTATTTATTTACTTATTTGAGAGAGAGAAAGAACGGGCATGCCAGGACCTCCAGCCACTGCAAATGAACTCCAGACACGCATGGGCCACCTTGTGCATCTGGCTTATGTGGGTACTGGGGAATCAAACCTGGGTCTTCAGGCTTCCCAGGCAAGCACCTTATCCACTAAGCCATCTCTCCAGCCCTATTTTACTTTTTGTGACAGGGTTTTACTATGTTGTCCAGGCTGGCCTGGAACTAAAGATCCTTCTTGTTTTAATTTGATTACTTGGATTACAGACATGCCTAGACAGATAGCCTAACTCACCTTTGTTTGTAACCAAATGCAAGAACTGGAGTGCTTAAAGGTACTTGTGCGTATACAATATACCACTACAACTGAAATTTCTACCAAGACCACATATGAAAACTTTCCTTCCTTTCCAACAGGTACTGGAAAACAAACAAACAAAAAAATAACAATAAAAGTACAAATATGCATAGTGGTACAGGCTTGGGTGTTAATTTACACACACATACACACATACAGGTTTTTTTGAGACAGGGTCTCCACTCTAGGCCAAGTTGCCTTTTACTCACAACAATCCTTACCTCAGCCTCCTGAGTGCTGGGATTAAAGGTGTGAGCCACCAAGGATGCCTGGCTTGAATGTTAATAATTTAGTTCTTCCCAGAGCTCACTACAAGACAATATAACAGCACCAAGTGAGTGTTAACACATTTTCTTCTGGGAGTAAGTAACAAATTTGCTATAACTATTTAAAATATAATCCTTTAGAAAAGACAGTGCATTAAGATCAGTGTTTATGACATTCTATATCGCTCCCTTTCTGTCAAATAAAAAAATTAAAAAAATATTTTTTACAAAAGGGGGGCTGGAGGGATGGCTTAGTGGTTAAGGCGTTTGCCTGCAAAGCCAAAGGACCCAGGTTCTATTCCCCAGGACCCACCTTAGCCAGATGCACAGATGCATCTGGAGTTCATTTACAGTGCTGGAGGCCCTGGCATGCCCATTCTCTCTCCCCCTCCCTTCCTCTTTCTGTCAAATAAATAAAAATAATTTTTTTTAAAAGGGGGCTGGAGAGATGGCTTAACGGTTAAGGCGCTTGCCTTTGAAGCCCCAGGACCCAGGTTCGATTCTCCAAGTCCCACGTTAGCCAGATGTACATTGCGGTGCATGCATTTGGAGTTTGTTTGCAGTGGCTAGAGGCCCTGGTGCGCCCATTCTCTCTCTCTCTCTCTCTCTCTCTCCCTCTGTATCTAATAAATAAATAAATAACGATAAAAAATAAAAATATTTTTAAAAAAAGATTAGTGCTTGAGCACCAATTTACCATCAGACAAAGCTGGGCAATGAGCTTGTTAAGATGACACAGTGGTTAGATGGGCTTGCTTGTAAAGCCAAGGTTTGATTTCCCTGTACATATAAAGGCAGATGCAAAAAGTGGCACATGCATCTGGAGTTAGTTTCCAGTGGCAAAAGGCCCTGATGTACCCATACTCAATCTCTCTCTTTCTCTCAAATAAATTAAAAAAAATTTTTTTTGGCTGGGTACTAAGTAATAATAACTTGAGACTAAGTGTGTGGCTTTGGCCAAAGTCATGATAATTAAATAAGATCATTTGCCTGATGTATTAATCGTCCCATATTATAGGTATCTGTACTTTATTACTTTTAAAATATTTTTTTGGTTTATTTTTATTTATTTATTTGAAAGCAACAGACAGAGAAAGAGGTAGAGTGAGAGGGAGAGAATGGGCGCGCCAGGGCTTCCAGCCACTGCAGACGAATTTCAGATGCGTGCGCCCCCTTGTGCATCTGGCTAACGTGGGTCCTGGGGGGTGGAGCCTTGAACCGGGGTCCTTAGGCTTCACAGGCAAGCGCTTAACCGCTAAGCCATCTCTCCAGCCCGGTATCTGTACTTTAAACTTCAACTTAGCCACGCAGATCGCACGTCTACCACCTCTGTACTTCATTCCACATTATCAGAAAAAAACAGGTGTGCCGATTGAGCGACGTGCGATAGCCATTCAGTGTTATCAACAGTATAGGTCATGCGATTTTTTTCTTCAGACTGCAACTTGACCGAGACGGCTAGGGTTTCAACTGTACACTGAAAAGCAACGCGTTAACATCCTCGCGAGTTAAAGAGCTCTACAGGAGGATACAGGCTCGTCAACACTGACAGGTCAGCGTGGTCCCAAAGCGAAGGTCCCATCGCAGGCGGCGCGGCGCGGCGAGGCGGGGATGCCAGAGGCTGCAGGGGCAGTTTGGTCCCCGGACCACCTCCTTCCACCTCGCGTACATTACCTGCTACGCTCCTGCAGGAAGGCCTACCACGGACGGACAGACTGACGAAGGGCCCCTTGCCCACGACCCGGAGGAAACGCACCGACCCCCGCCCCGGGGTCCGCGCCCAGGCCGCGGGGCCACAGGGCCGGGGAACGCCCGGACTCACCTCACGAGCCCGGAGCTCGCGGAGAAGCGAGGCCGACCGACAGCACCCCCGAGCACCACGGCGCAACGCCGGGCGTCTCACGGCTGCGGCCGGCCGCTCTGCTCAGTCGGGGTTCCCCGGGGAAGAGGACACGTTCTCACACACCGTACCAGGCTGCGACGCGCCGGGACCCCCGAGGCCAGCTCTGGGGTAGGGGGGGAAGTGAGGCCTGCACCGCGCACACCGAATCTCCCGCCCTGCTGAGGGGGCGGTGCCCGACAGAGCCAATAGGAAGCGGAGAGAGCTAAGAGTGATGGTCCTGCGGACCAATCGGCGCCCGCCGGCCAAGGGGCCTCGCCCATCAAAAGAAAGCTGTGGACATAGACGACGAATCCCCCCGCAGGCAGGGTTCCGGGACTGTTTCCTCTTCTCTTTCCGTTTCCGGAGGCGGGACAAGTGGGCTGGATCTGAGGGAATTTGTGCCAGCGAAGCTCGCTGAGCGGTAGCGCGCTCTCTTAGGTATTTTAGTGTTCGTTGTTTGTCTAGCTACCTCCCTTTAAGGAAAAAAGAGACTGGATTCTGTTGGCAGCACTTACAGTAATAATAAACAAGAAAATGGAAGAGGCACTCACTTAGCCATGATGACATCTCCATGGCAACCAGAGGCCAAGCCCGGAGACCGCGCTGGTATGCAAATGAGCTAACCCTAAGGTGGCTTTCAGCAGCTACAGTAACAGAGGAGAAAATGGTATAAAGACCCCAGCGAAAGCTCAGGACTCTGTCACTCAGCTCGGAGAGACAGACTGCACGTCCCCGGAGGAGATGGGAGCCCTTGGCGGCGGTCAGACACGGAGCGGAGCCGGCGGCGGAGGGCTGACCCCGGGTGTCGTCGCCGGTGAGCTGCCTGGGGCTAGGCTGGAGTTGAGAGGATGGTATCGGTGAGAAGTCCTGGCCCCAAATTAATTGTGTGTGTGTGTGTGTGTGTGTGTGTGTAAAATGTGGCAATCAGCTGGGCATGGGGGCTCACGCCTTTAATCCCAGCACTCAGGAAGCAGAGGTAGGAGGATCGCCATGAGTTCGAGGCCACCCTGAGACTACATAGTGAATCCAGGTCAGCCTGGGCTAGAGGGAGACCGTACCTCGAGGCGGGGGGTGGGTGGCAGTGTGGCAATTGAATTGATGTATCTGCCTCTCGACTACTTAATTCCGTGTGACAGCTGGCCTGGTCGACAGGATTCTGAAACTAAATTGAAAGTAAATGATATGCTTCTGGGCTGGAGAGATGGCTTAGCAGTTAAGCGCTTGCCTGTGAAGCCTAAGGAACCCGGTTCGAGGCTCAGTTCCCCAGGTCCCACGTTAGCCAGATGCACAAGGGGGCGCACGCATCTGGAGTTCGTTTGCAGAGGCTGGAAGCCCTGGCGCGCCCATTCTCTCTCTCTCCCTCTACCTGTCTTTCTCTCTGTGTCTGTCTCTCTCAAATAAATAAATTAATTAATTTAAAAAAAAATGATATGCTTCTCGTTGTACCACTAGCAGAAGGCGAACCAAAGACTTAAGTGTTGCAGTTTCCCAAAGGGGTTGCTTTGCAGCCCCGTCCCCCAACACAGGCTTCTTTTTGGGATTTTCATCCTGCTGCTGAAGTCCTAATACCTGGCATGGGACAGAGGGCCACCCTGGATAAGAGGCCATGGCACTGGCCAAACTGTCCTAATACTCAGGCACAAGTGTGCACTAGATAGGAAATTGGTTTGCAAAAAGAATATTCAAATTGGCTGAAAGTAAATTAGAAACCTTAACATCAGATATAAACAGTACAAATTCTTTTAGTTGGTACTTGAGGGGAAAGTACATGAAATTTGTATTCAGTCCTGCCACAAAATGTACCACCTCAAAGAATGGTGGATACAAAAGCGTGCAGAGAGAAAGGAGCTGAAGCCACAGCCAGAATGGAGGAAAACAGAACAAAAAAGTTCAAGAAAAATTAAGTAGGTAGGAGAGTGGGACTAACAGAAAAATTGTGCTCCACAAGTCAGAAGTTGTAGAACCAATCATAGCTCGAGCTGAGACAAAGGAAGTAGCTGCCATTTTGTGTACAATTATGGTATTGAAGAAGACAGGATGAAAGAAAAAAGACTGGCCAGACATGTGTTAGAGAGATGTAAAAATAACTCATTCTCAGAGGATGCGATTGAAGAATGGTAACAGGACAAAACCACTGCAGCTAGCCTACCACTGTCAGCCCAGAATGTGGTAAATCCTCCCAATAAAGCCACCAGAGGACCAGGAACAGAAGTAGAACAAATAGTGGAAACCAGAGCAGAATTGTAGACATAGACAAGAATTTGCCCAAAGAGCAGGAAAAGATGTCACTTAGGTGACTAGACTCTGGAAGAAAGGCAGTGACACATTAATTCTGACATCAAATGAAAAATGTAGCCTGGGCCAGGCGTGGTGGCGGATGCCTTTAATCCCAGCACTTGGGAGGCAGAGGTAGGAGGATCACTGTGAGTTCGAGGCCACCCTGAGACTACATAGTGAATTCCAGGTCAGCCTGGGCTAGAGTGAGACCCTACCTCAAAAAACCAAAAAAAAGAAAAAAAGAAAAATGTAGCCTGGCTGACATAGTGGAAAGTCCACATATTTACAAAAAGCCTTAGCATGATCCTCGAGCAGTGTGCCAGGAATCAGCATTCAGTATTTGCTTGCGTAGCATTTGTGTGGGTTCACGCCTTCCCCTGTTTAAATGAGCGGACCATGAAGGAAGCAATCGAGCTATGTCACAAGTTAGGGGTCTTATACAAGATTTATATAACATGGGGATAATTACCCCACAAGCAGCACAATTCATGCCAGGAATGAAGAAAATAGTGATAAAGGGGGCATCTCAGCATATGAGAATGACTCTGTCTACAGCCCTGGCTACACGCCAGACTATAGCCATAGCTAATTGAGTTCTTTAAGCAAACAAAGGAGGTAGAAACTAATAAGGTGGTGACTTTAACTGGTCAGCATACTCAGGCTAAAGCCACCTTCATGGGCCAAGAGCGTCATTTAGTGGCACAAATGGCGCCCCAACCATGTATATGTCCCTGGTGCATCCAAGGGCCCTGTAAATGCATGAGAGGAAAAAAAAAAAGATGGGCGCCAAGTTACAATAATAACCAGCCTGCCAGGCCATGGGACTAGAAAAGAAATAGAAATTGAAGGCATCCACGAGACTAGCCAGTGAGCCCCCATAAAGAGGATAAATTTTTAAGGTGTTTGATACCACTATACCTTTCAATGCTGTCTTTATTACAGCTCCAGTAGATTTACTAGAGACAGATATGATAAATATAATCTTCCCTCAATGGATATCATATAAGCAATTGAAGGGGCCAATGCACTGTTGAGTACTGTTCACCTGCTGCCAGTACAACTACCAAAGATTCCTCCATCTTTTACTAAACAGTGTCCATTGAAGGGGGACATGATGAAATAACCGAGACTGTGAAGAAACCCCTAGAGGAAGGTGTTATTGAACATGCCCAATCCTTTTCATGTAACAGTCCAACATGGCCAATGAGGAAGCCTAATGGGTAATACAAGTTCCCAGTGGGCTACAAAAATTTAAACACCAAAACACCAGCTGTGCCTGGGAATTTACCTGAAGTGGAGAAATTTTTAACAAAATTAGGATTTTTGATGTGCAATATTTTGCAGTGGTGGATTTGTCAGACATGTTCTTTTGCATTCCTTTACATCCTAATAGTAGAGATACTACATTCACATGGGGAAATAAACAATATCCCACAGGGATACCACAACAGCCCAATTATTGCACATGTCAGTCTGCAGTGGGGCCTGAATAAGGCGGAACATTCACCTGATACTCTGATGCTGACTTATGTGGATGTCATGATTATGTGTGGTCATACTAAGGAGAAAGTACAGGAAGTACTAGATGCCCTAGTAAAGACTTTAAAGGAGGATAGCTGGACTATTAGTGACGAAAAAGTCACCCTCCGGATACCAGTGTAAAATTTGTAGGAGGATATTGGCGCCTTCATATACTGTATCTACAATTGATATTGAAGCCATTATACAAAGTAACTAGGAAGGCAGCAGACTTGCAGTGGTGGGAGCAGCAACAACAAGCTTTTTTTTTTTTTTAATTACTCTTTTTTTTAAATTTTTATTTATTTTTTTATTTGAGAGCGACAGACACAGAGAGAAAGACAGATAGAGGGAGAGAGAGGGAATGGGTGCGCCAGGGCTTCCAGCCTCTGCAAACGAACTCCATATGCGTGCGCCCCCTTGTGCATCTGGCTAACGTGGGACCTGGGGAACCGAGCCTCGAACCGGGTTCCTTAGGCTTCACAGGCAAGCGCTTAACCGCTAAGCCATCTCTCCAGCCCAACAACAAGCTTTTGATCAAGTGTGTGCATATGTATCTGAGTTCAGTCAACTATATATTATACAGTCTGATGATGAAATATGTATGGATATACTGTTTATTGGCAATTATGGTATAAGGAGCATTTTTACAAAAAAAAAATAATCACAGGGAATTAGATGGCCAGTCGCATTCTGTTGTCAAAGGTTCCCATTTTCAGAAAATAAATATTCTTTGAAAAAATGAGCATGGACCCTTGTTGCAATCAGGTTCACATTACTAGTAGAAATCACCCAACTAAGAGCAGGTTTGGGGGAAAAAGGGTTTATTTTGGCTTACAGACTCAAGGGGAAGTTCCATGATGGTAGGGGGGAAAATGAGGACATGAGCAGAGGTGGACATCACCCCCTGCCCTGGCCAACATAAGGTGGACAATACAACAGGAGAGTGTGCCAAACACAGGCATGGAGAAACTGGCTATAACACCCATAAGCCCACCCTCAATAATACACCACCTCCAGTAGGCTTTTAATTTCCAATCACCATCAGCTGGGAACCTAGCATTCAGAACACCTAAATTTATGGGGACACCTGAATCCAACCACTACAACCCTGTATGAGGTGTTAAGGATGTTTAGCCCCAATATCCAGTGCAGGGAGCGGCTACAGACGCCATTACAAGATGGCGCTGACTTCCTGCTGAGAGTGGTGACGAACAACCCCCTACTTGGTCATATCTTGGCGACAGTCTTGCTTGATGCTGCGCGTGCACATGATGTAATGCATCCTGGGCCTATCCCGTGGCCCTGGGTGATGGGGGAGCAGGTGGCGGCCAATCCGTAGGTGTCTAGTAGTATTACACCCTATAAAAGCAGCTACACTCCTGCACCCCGGCCCCTCGCCATCAACTTTTCTGTTAACCAAGAGGCTCTCCAATAAAGTGTGATCGAGAAGGATCTTTGTTTGCTGGTCGTTCTTATCCTGCTGGTCAGGAAGCTCACAGCAATCCAGGATCAATGCCTTATAGTCAGTGCCCTTACTAGGATGGGTATGCATGCCAGGCAAAGTCCTGGCTGGAACAAAAACAGAACTGAAGGTATTACAATGGAAGTGGTACTTCAGGAGTTCATTAAGGACCACAAGGTGTCAGCAAAGGGGACAACGCCTGGCTGGGTATAGGAGATGGCACAGCTACCTCTTGTACCCAGGCCATCATTTGCCGTGAACAGCCCCTTCCCCAAAAGAGGCATCTATTGGAACATGGGGAAAACTGAGGGGACCCTACACAGGTGAATGCATGATTCATGGAGGGATCATCTGCAAACATGGGGGACAAGCTTCGATGGAAATCCACAGCCTGGAGACCATCTGATGGATATATCCTGATGGATGAGGGGGTGGCGAAATCCGCACAGTGTGCAGAAGTACACACAGCCCTGCTGGCATTGCAACAGTCAGTAAAGGAAGGCAGGCAGGCGGTTAATCCACATTTACTCTGACTCACGGTGGCTGGTCAATGGACTAGCCCTCTGGTCAGCTAAATGGAAGCAGACTGGAATATTAGTGGTAGGGATATTTGGTCTAAGGAAGACTGGATAAAGATTAGCAAGTTAGCAGAAGGTATAAAAGTCCTTATAACGCATGTGAATGCACACAGATAGGCAAGATGCCACTAGTATTTATAACAATGAGGCAGACCAGTTAATTCAAATTATGACCTTAAAGATAAAAAATGAAGCCCCACAGCAGACTGTAGATAGTAGAGGTCTGTACCTGACCTTTAAACACCATAAGCAATGGAAAGTAGCGTGGGAAAATGAGGCACCAATTAGAAGAGAGGAGTTAACAAAACTACATAAGACTTTGGGGCTCCTGGGAACACACACCATGTTTACCTGGATGCAATGCAGAAATCTACTGATAACTTGGCAGGAATGCAAGAGAATAATTGCCTGGTGTGAGCACTGTCCTGTAACTGAGTTGAGATTTAGGGGATCCACCTAATGATATCTCCAAAACTGAAAGATTTAATTATGCTTTTCAAATTGATTTTATTGGCCTGTTATCTTCTTCCCATAATCAGTATGTGTGTACTGTAGTAGATGTGTGCACAGGTCCGAGGAGTTCCAAGGCCTGTGATAAGCCAAATCAGGTTGCAACCATTTATACATTGTGGACTTGGATTGCACAGCATGAGACCCCCATGCTAGTTATTTCAGATCAGGGATCTTATTTTACAGGGAATGTAGTGCAAATATGGACATGTGTAATGGATATACTTTGAGATTTTCATTTACCATATAACCTGACAGCAGCAGGAAATGTAGAACATTTTAACAGCCTTTTAAAACATGAACTCCAAGTGTTAGTTAAAAACCCCTTTTGAGAAGGCATTGGAAATACCCAGTTTTGAGTTAAATTCCAGATATAGACAGCACAGCCAGCCCCTTGGATGAGTATATGAATATGGGGACATCAACATGCCCAAAGCAGGTGATAGGCCTGCAGTGTTATTGCCATACAAGAGTTTGCAGCACAGTGCCAACACATCTCTCTCCCCACAGGAATCCCTCGTGCCTGGTTATGGGAACACCATCTGGACAACAAGAAGAGAAGGCGATTTGCAGATGACTGAAGTGACTGGGAGATACTTGCCATGATTATTATTGGAAAACTTCTTTGTGTTGTGTGGATCCTTTGCTTTTTAGTTAATTGACGGAAAAGAACCCACTATCCCTGTTAGAACATTAGAGGACTACTGTCTTAGATCTCTTGTAAGGCCATTTACAAAATTTTGCTTGTTTCAACTATTTGCCTATTTGACTTGGAAATTGTACCAACAGTTTTTTATCCAATATACACTGTTGAAACATCCTTGTAATGTGATGCATTGAGTTGTTTTGAATTGTTGTTATGCTGTGAGTGTTTGCTGTGTATTTGACATTTGCTATGAATTGATGTGTAGTGAATTATGCTTTGACTTTTTGAGAGTTGTGATGACCCTTTACCCTCTGATAACCCTCCTCCTAGTGCTCATAGGAGCACTAGTAAGTCAACAAGAAAATGAAGGCACTCACCTAGCAATGAGGACATCACCATGGCAACCTGAGGCCACTTTTAGAGACCAGCTATGTGCTGATATGTTAATGAGCTAACCCTAAGGTGGCTGTCAGCAGCTAGAGTGACTGAGGTGAAAATAGGTATAAAAACCCAGCAAAAGCTCAGAACACTGTCACTCAACTCAGAGAGACAGACTCCATGTCCCTCTTTGTATTGATACCCACCGTGAGGAGGAGGAGCAGCCTGAGGGAGCCTCCCCCCCATACCAGGGTCAGAGCAGAGCACATGGGGAGGGCTAACCCAGATACTGACCAGGGACCAAGTGTCCTCACAGGTGGGCTGCCTGGGGCTAGGCTATATTTGAGAGGATGGTATAAGTGAGAAGTCCTAACTCAAAATAATGTATGTGTGAAGTGAATAAAAGTGTGGCAGATGAATTGATGATTCTACCTCTCAACTACTTAATTCCATGCTTGCGACAGATTCACTTTAAAAAAAAAAAAAAGCTTTTGGGCTGGAGAGATGGCTTAGCAGATAAGGCACTTGCCTGCAAAGCCTAAGGATTGATTCCCCAGAAACCATGTAAGCCAGATGTACAAGGTGGCACATGCATCTGGAGTTCGGTAGCAGTGGCTGGAGGCCTTGGGGTGCCCATTCTCTCCCTCCCTCTCTCTAGTAAATTAAAAAAAAATACTGAAAAAAATTTACTCATTTGGCATGAGAGGTAGTATCTCATATCTCAAGAGTTTGAAGTATGGAGGAGGGGTGACGATCCTCTCAAAAAAAGGGGGGGGGGCATGATGGCACATGCCTTTAAGCCCTGGGACGCAGACAGAGGTAGGAGGATCGCTGAGTTCAAGGCTACCCTGAGAGACTACATAGTGAATTCCAGGTCAGCCTGGGCTAGAGTGAAACCCTACCTCAAAAAACCAAAAAGCAAAAATGAAAAAACAAAAGGACAAGGAATGTCAGGATGCTTAGCTCTCTGCTCTGTCCTTTTGCTCTTGCTTACTGTTATATGCTATTTAAAATCATGGCAAGCTGGACTCTGGAGAAAGAGATGACACCCCCTTTATCTCACACCTCAAACAGCTTTAAGCCATGTGTTCCCTAGACCCTATCCACAGATTAAATGAATAGGAACTGCCCATTAGTTTTCTCCAGAGACTTAAAGGAGACAACTAGAAAACATACTAATGTGCTGAGCACAGTGGTGCATGCCTTTAATCCCAGAACTCAGGAGGTAGAGGTAGGAGGAACGCAGAGAGTTCAAGGTCACCCTGAGACTGTGTAGTGAATTCCAGGTCAGCCTGGACTAAGAGTGAAACTACCTCAAAAAACAAAAACAAAAAAAATTTACAAAAATTGGTAGCCAAAACAGATAGAGTAGGTAGAGTCTCTCTGTAGCTCATGCTGACCTGGAATTCACTATGTAGTCTCAGGGTAGGTTCAAACTCACAGCAATCCTACTTCTGTCTCTCAAGTGCTAGCATTAAAGGTGTGCACCACCACATCTAGATGCCAAGGTTTGAAGCAGTGGAGAAACTGAGTCTTGGGTTGGAGGGATGACTTACTGTTTAAGGCACTACCCTGCAAAGCCAAAGAACCCAGGTTCAATTCCCCAGGACCCACAAAAGCCATATGCAGGGCTGGAGAGATGGCTTAGTGGTTAAGCGCTTGCTTGTGAAGCCTAAGGACCCCGGTTCGAGGCTCAATTCCCCAGGACCCACGTTAGCCAGATGTACAAGGGGGCGCACACGTCTGGAGTTCGTTTGCAGTGGCTGGAGGCCCTGGTGTGCCCATTCTCTCTCTTCTCTCCCTATCTGCCTCTTTCTCTGTCACTCTCAAATAAATAAAAATAAACAAAAAAATTTAAAAAATCCATATGCATAAAGTGGTGCATGCTTCAGGAGTGAGTTTGCAGTGGCTGAAGGTCCTGACATGCCTGATCTATCTGCCTCTTTCTCTCTCTCTCTCCCTCTCTCTCTCAAATAAATAATTTTTTTAAAAAAAATGAGTCTTATGGTTTAGGTTTCACTCATTAACAGCTCACTGATGCTAATTTGTTATGGCTTAATGTTATAAAAACTAGCTATAAGGCTCTCAATAAAATAAATTAGACTCCTCTGTCAAGGTTTTAACTATTGGAGAAACTGAGTGTTAAGATAAAGGTTCACATATAAAGTGTTTTATTTACAAAGATGAGACACCCATACCTAAAGACATTGTGGCTTTAAAGATAGCTCCTGTTGCCAGGCCTGGTGGCACATGCCTTTAACCCCAGCACTTGGGAGGCAGAAGCAGGAGGATCGCCGAGAGTTCGAGGCCACCCTGAGACTACATAGTTGATTCCAGCTCAGCTTGAGCCAGAGTGAGACCCTACCTCAAAGCAAGCAAGCAAACAAACAAAAAGCCAATATTTGGGTCCCTGTTCCCAGGTCATAAGGTCATGATGCCACTGGAGATGATGGGACACTTCTACATTGGCCCCTTGTGAGTCACCTGTCTTCCTGAGCAGGGAGGATATGGATATATGTAGACAGAATGGGTGTGTCAGGGCCTCCAGCCACCGCAGATGAACTCCAGATGTATGTTCCACCTTGTGTATTTGGCTTATGTGGGTACTGGGGAATCAAACTTGGGACCTTAGGCTTTGTAGGCAAGTGTCTTAACTGCTAAGCCATCTCTCCAGCCCCTGACTAAAATTAGAAATGAACCTAGGGTTTGGGGCTCAAGGACTTTCCTGGACCCTGAATAGCCCATTACACATTGAGATTGTTACTAGGATAGATAAAAACAACATGATAAAATTCTGAATAGAAATATAGGATTCAAGAGTGGTAGGAAGTTGAAGCTGAAAGGTACTATAAAGTGGCAATTGTTGGGCTGGAGAGATGGCTTAGTGGATAAGGAACTTGCCTGCAAAGCCAAAGGACACAGGTTCAGTTCCCTGGGACCCACATAAGCCAGATGCACAAGGTGATGCCTGCATTTGGAGTTTGTTTGCAGTGGCTAGAGGCCCTGGCATACCCATTCTCTTTCTCTCTCTGCCTCTTGGCTTTTTGAGGTAGGGTCTCACTCTGGCCCAGGCTGACCTAGAATTAACTATATAATCTTAAGGTAGTCTCAAACTCATGGCGCTCCTCCCACCTCTGCCTCCCGAATGCTGGGATTAAAGGCGTGTACTACCCCATGCCTGGCTGCTCTGCTTCTGTCTCTCTCAAATAAAAAGTTTATAAAATGGCAATTGTCCATATAGTCAAAAATTCTAAGTAGGACATCAGATTGTTCCAAGGGTGTCGGGAGCCATAGAGCAAAAGCCTCTCCATTTTGCCTGGGCCTGCTCATAAGCTGACTTATTACTCGGAAAGCTGGTCCATCCAGCTTTTTGTTAGGTACTTCTGGAACGTCAGTCAGCAGACTGCTTACAGAATCTTCTTTTGCAAAAGGCCAGTTAATGGTCAGGATGTGAAGCCTGGTGCAGTCAGGATGTTAAGCCACTGAGGCAAGATTAGATGAACACCTAATTACATCCCCTCTAGGTTTCCTGACAATTCCAAAGCCCTAAATCACATCAGCCAGCTTATTGCCCCCTTTTTTCTTCCCCTATATAACCACTGTGTAAAAATAAAGACTCTGAGGCCTTGACAAACATCTAGCATGGTCTCCTTCTTGTGCCTGTTTGCCTTTTCTCATTCAGGTTAGCTTCCCCTCGGGTCCTTGTTCAACTCCCCGCTAGCCGGGACACAAGAGGAAAAACAGAAGAGCAAATTAACACGGTTGCTAGGAATGTCACTCAGTTGGTGAGGGCTTGCTTAGCATGCATGAAGTCCTGGGTTCAATCTCAAGAAACACAATAAACTAGGTGAGGTGGAACATGCAGGCCTGTAATCCCTACAGTCAGTCAGTGAAGGCAGAAGGATCAGATGTTCAAGGTCATCCTTTGCCACATGGCCAGCCTGGCTGTATGAGAGCCGATTTCCAAAAAAAAAGAAGAAAAAAGGAAAAAGAAGTTAGTTTTGAGCCAGGTGTGGTGGCGCATGCCTTTATCCCAGCACTTGGGTGGCAGAGGTAGGAGGATCACTGTGAGTTAGAGGCCACCCTGAGACTACATGGTTAATTCTAGGTCAGCCTGGACCAGAGTGAGACCCTACCTTGAAAAAAAAAAAAAAATCACAAATTTTTTTTCTCAATTTTTATGAATATTTTCCATGATTATAAAAAATATCCATGGTAATACCCTCCCACCCCCACTTTCCCCTTTGAAATTCCATTCTCCATCATATCCCCTCCCCATCTCAATCATTGTACTTACATATATACAGTACCGACCTATTAAGTACCCTCCTCCCTTCCTTTCTCTTCCCTTTATAACTTACTGGCCTCAGCTACTGAGGTTTTTCCTTCTCACGCAGAAGCCCAATCATCTGTAGCGAGGATCCACATATGAGGGAGAACATGTGGTGCTTGGCTTTCTGGGCCTGGGTTACCTCACTTAGTATAATCCTTTCCAGATGCATCCATTTTGCTGCAAATTTCCTAACTTCATTTTTCTTTACTGCTGAGTAGAACTCCATTTTGTACATGTGTGCCATATCTTCATTATTCACTCATCAGTTGAGGGACATCTAGGCTGGTTCCATTTCCCAGCTATTATAAATTGAGCAGCAACAAACATGGTTGAGCGCGTACTTCTAAGGAAATGAGATGAGTCCTTCGGATATATGCCTAGGAGTGCTATAGCTGGGTCATATGGTAGATCAATCTTTAGCTGTTTTAGGAACCTCCACACTGATTTCCACAATGGCTGGACCAGTGTAGAAGGGTTCCTCTTTTTCCACATCCCCGCCAACATTTATGATCATTTGTTTTCATGATGGTGGCCAATCTGACAGGAGTGAGATGGAATCTCAATGTAGTTTTAAAAAACCTACAAAGTTTTGTGGGGGCTGGAAAGAAGGATCAGCTGTCAAAGTGCTTACCCTCAAAACCTAACAACCAGGTTCAATTCTCCAGTACTCATGTAAAGCCAGATGTACAAAGAGGTACATGCATCTGGTTTGTTTGCAGCAGTTGAAGGCCTTAGTGTGCTCATTCTCTCTGTTTCTCTTTTCTCTATATGTGTCTGCTTGCAAATAAATAAACATTTTAAAAAAGCTTTGTGATGCTAAAATTGATTGGACATTTAGCCTGTAGGAGCTGGGCATATTAATTTATATAGTAGTTTTCAGTGGAGGTTCAAGTAAACTGACTTTTTCAGTTGAACCCTCTCATCTCTTCACATTAACTTACAGAAGGAAGTCTTTAAATGTAGTCCCAGGGGATGTATGACTAGTTGCCAATGTTCTGGGAGCCAATATTAATGTGTGTGTGTGTGTGTGTGTGTGTGTGTGTGTGTGTGTGTGTGTATTTAAATATTTTATTTATTTGAGAGAAAAAGGCAGCCAGAGAGACAGAGAGAATGGATGTGCCAGCATCTCCAGCTACCACAAATGAAATGCAGATATATGCACCATCTTGGGCATCTGGCTTTATGTGGATACTGGGGAACTGAACTTGGGTCCTTTGGCTTTGCAGGCAAACGCCTTAACTACTAAGCCTTCTCTTCAGCTTTATATTCATATTCTTTCATATAACTTCTTTTCCATTCAACACAGTTTCAGTATTATTTCTCATTTCCACTTTCAGATGGTAGAGTCTAGATCATCAAGTTCACCTCACAAACTCTGATTCCTCAGCCAAGGATAGGACACCCAGGATCTAAGTGCTTTAGGTGTCTCCCCTGTCTTCCAGCTCTCACACCCACCTTGTTCATAACAGTTTCCTGAGACCACCTGGAGCTCTGTAAATGAATATGTGTCTTATTAGCTGCTTATGTCTGATCTCTTAATATATAAACAGTGATTAGGAGTGTAGCTCAGTAGTAAAGCATTTACCTAGCATATGTAAAATCTTAGGTTTGAGCCCCAGCACACACACCCATACACACACACGTACACAGTGTTAGTTTATCTTATTTTTATTTTTATTTAATTTTTTTTGTTTTACAAGGTAGAGTCCCGCTCAGACTGAAAAAAAAAATTGGTGATAAATATTCTTGTTAAGTATAAAATGGCCTAGATAGTGTACATACTATTGATAAAGGCTGAGTAGATTTCTAATACCAGTGGTAAATGCCTTAGTAAATAATTTTCAGAAAAATTTTATATTAACTTGGTTCCCATAAGAAAGGGATTACAGCCGGGCGTGGTGGCAAACGCCTTTAATCCCAGCACTTGGGAGGCAGACGTAGGAGAATTGCCATGAATTCGAGGCCAGCCTGAGAATACAGAGTGAATTCCAGGTCAGCCTGAGCTAGAGTGAGACCCTACCTCGAGAAACACACACAAAAAAGAAAGGGATTACAAAAAAGTGACTATTATTTAGGAATAAAACATTTGTCTCTAAGATTTTCTTTATTTTTGGTAGTTTTTCTTTTGTTTTTTTTGAGGTAGGGTCTCACTCTAGCCCAGGCTGACCTGGAATTCACTCTGAATTCTCAGGGTGGCCTCAAACTCACGGTGATTCTCCTAACTCTGTCTCCCACGTGTATATGTATGTACATATACACATACACACAAAAAAAAAACAATTACAAGGCTAACCAACAACATTCTGATTTCCTTCCAACTTTATTTTTGGTGGGGTTGAAGATAAAAGGCAAAGGAAATAAATTGTCACAGATTTTTAAGTTTTATATTTTGGGAGTCTATATTTTTCCCCAAGGTTCGGGTCTCACACTAGTCCAGGCTGACCTGGAATTCACTATGTTGTTTCAGGGTGGCCTTGAATGCACAGTGATCCTCCTACCTCTGCCTTCCTAGTGCTGGGACTAAAGGCATGCACCCCCACACCCAGCCTTACTTTATTATATTCTAAATCACTTTTCTCAGCTGAGGTTCATCATGAGCCACAGAAAGGGCACTTCCTCATGTCTTCTGAGGATATTATTCACCTAGAGCCACTGTATATGAGCAGTAGTCAATAGCTACAGATGTCTGGAATACTTAGGGCTTGATTCTTCCATACATTTGGTTTTCCTATTAATAATCTAGCTCTATGAAGATCTGGTCCCCTTCCTTTACATCTTCCACAAGCACCCTGGCAGGTGTTTGGCAAGTATGCTCACAGTTGACTGATTTCAACACTGCATGAAGCAGTTACCTAATGATGCTCATTCTTGTTTTTGACGTTGAGGATTGGTCCCATAGCCTAGTGCATACCAGGCAATCACTTAACCACTGAACTATAATACAATCTAGGTTCAAGTAAATTGCCACCACTTAGTAGGTCTTTGACTTGGCAGCTGTACTTTACTTTTCTTATAGAGAATAACAGTACTTATGTTGTGTATTAAGTGAATTACTGCATTTTAAGAATTTAGAGGCTGGAGAGATGGCTTAGAGGTTAAGGCACTTGCCTGCAAAGCCAAAGGACCCAGGTCCAACTCCCCAAGACCCACATAAGCCAGATGCACAAGGGGATGCACGCATCTGGAGTTCATTTGCAGTGGCTGGAGGCCCTGATGCGCCCATTCTCTCTTTCTCTCTACCTGCCTATTTCTGTATCTCTCTCTCCCTCAAAATTAATAAATAAAAATATTGAAAAAAAGAATTTAGAATGGTGCTTGGAATATCCTAGGCACCAAATAAATAGTTATTGTTTAATTCATGTGGAATTTTTGAACCATAAAATATTGTGACTTGTCTGAACAAGAATTGAATGTATATGGAGACCTAGTCCTCCATTTTACCTTTACAATTATACTTTTGTTTTGTTTTCAAGGTAGGGTCTCACTTTATCCCACGCTGATCTGGAATTCACTATGTAGTCTTAGGCTGAACTTGAACTCATAATGATCCTCCTACCTTTGCCTTCCTAGCACTGGGATTAAATTTGTGCATCACCACACCCTGAAAGCATTACATTTCTAGTAAGAGAAAACATGGAAATAGTGCTGAGATTAAAGCATGCACCACCATGCCCAGCACTTTTGTGTGTTTTTAAGATTTCAGCATGAATAAGCATTACATTTCTTTCTAAAAAATATTTATTTGCATGTGTGCACGTGCAAGTGTATACCAGAACCTCTTGCTGCCTGCCAAACACTAGACACTTGCACCACTTTGTGTCTAGGTTATGTGGATACTGGTGAATGGACCCAAGTTGTCTGGCTTTGCAAGCAAGTACCTTTAAGTGCTGACTGATCTTCCCAGCCTCAAGTATTACATTCCTTCCTTTTTCTTTTTCTTTTTTAAAAAATTTATTTATTTGAAAGAGGGAGAGTGGGAGGGAGGAGAGAATGGGCAAGCCAGGGCTTCCAGCCATTGCAAACAAACTCTAGATGCATGTGCTCCCTTGTGCATCTGGCTTACTTGGGTCCTGGAGAGTAAAACTGGGATCCTTTGGCTTTGCAGGCAAACACCTCAACCGCTAAATCATCTCTCCAGTCCTTCCTTTTCTTTTTTGTGGAGAGAAGTTCTCACTGTAGCCTAGGCTGATCTGAGACTAACTCTGTAGCTCCAGGCTGGCCTCAAACTCACAGTGATCCTCCTGCCTCAGCCTCCCTAGCACTGGGATTAAATGTGTGCACCACCACGCCCTGCAAGTATTATATTTCTAGTCTGATAAAAACATGGAAATAATCAACTGTCAAATCTCAGCCTCCTCAATATAGATGCCACATCGAGACAATGTACTTCCCGAGGCCAGTTCTTCTGTAACTGCTAATCTTTTTTTTATTTTTTATTTTTATTTTTTATGAGAAAGAGAGACAACAAATTGGCATTCCAGGGCCTGTAGCTACTGCAATACAACTCCAGATGTGCGTGCCAATTGTGTGCATGTGTGACCTTGCATGCTTGTATCACCCTGTGCACCTGGCTTATGTGGGACCTGGAGAGTTGAACACGAATCCTTAGGCTTCACAGGCAAGCACTTTAACTGCCAAACCATCTCTCTAGCCATTATAAATGCTAATCTTGAATTAAAACATAATAAACAAGGTATCAGGAACACAATGTGTTTTATATTTGAATCTGAAATAAAATGGAAAACAAAGCTTTGGTTCACAGCAAACAAAACCAGTCACAAGGAAAATGGCACAGGACAATTTTATAGGAAATGCTTATAAAGAGAAAGGGAAAGAGCCCCTAAACCTGTTACTAAGCCTCATGTTCCAAAAGAAGACTTAACATATACTGAGAAGCCAGCATAGTGTTACATGCTTTTAATCCTAGCACTTGGGATATACTGAGGTAGAATTACATTAGTTAAAGGCCAGCCTGGGCTTCAGAGTTCAGGTTAGCCTGGGCTACAGTGAGACCCTGCTTCAACAAAAAACTATGAAAATACAATTAATGGGGTTAATGATGATAACAGCTGGTGAGAATATGAGGAAAACAATGCTTATCATGCACTGCAAAAGAGAGTGTTAGGCTGGGAATGTAGCTGAGGGGTAGAACACCTGCCTAGCAATGGAGGCCCAGCACCATGAAAGAAAAAGGGTAGGTGAGGTGAAGAGAATGTTACTGAAAGAGGATAGGCATAAACTCCATGTTTTTAGGCAGTTTTGGTTAGAGATTGAGGCCAAAGAGAACTCTTGGCAGAAATGGAACTCATGTCTGATCTAGGCTGATCTACAGCATCCCCTGCTGTCCATAGTCTAGTGTGCTACCTAGATGGGCGGGCTCTGGGATCCTCCCTGCAAATCTACAAACCAACTGGGTCTACTCCTTGCCCATAAAGGTTGCTGTCTTCTTCCTGTCACTAGCTCCACCAGCTCTGTTCGGTTTTTCCAGCTCTGCCTCTCTTCATCAGGGCCACAGGGACACCCAGGAGTCTGGCTTCCCCCTTACCCAGGCACCCTGGCTGGGTGGGGGCAGGGAGGAGCATAGAACTGTTTCTTGGTCTGGGGGAACTTTTCTGCTTGCTTCTACTTTATAGTAATTTGGGGTAGCCTCTCACTTGGATTACATGCATAATTTTCCTATGGTCTCTGAATCTACCACATGTATTTCTCTTACTTCCTAGATCTACCATGTGGGTGCTTTCACTAGCTCTTGGTTTGCTACCTGTGTAATTTCTTTAAACATGGGGTAACCACTCATTTCTCCTCTGAATCTCCTGGTCTCTGCTTTGATATCTGCCCTCTCATTTTTCCTTGAGCCTCACCATTTGCCTTCTTAACTTTCCTACAAGGAAAAGCACACGGCAAATACCATGCTGGTTCCTCCTAAGTCTCCCTACACAAGCTCCCAGATTCTACTTTCCACATTTTTTCAGTTTTACTCTGATCTCTCCTTAGAAGCCTCAGCTTCTCTTCAACCCCAAGCACCCTTAAGTAAACACAATTTGTGATTTCCCTTAAATAAACTTACTAATTCATAATTTATCCTTGAATCTTGAATCTGTCTCTTGAATTCTAATATTTATTTATTTATTTGAGAAACAGAGGGAGAAAAAAGGTAGATACAGAGGACAGAGTCAGAGAGAATGGGCACACCAGGGCCTCTAGCCACTGCAAACAAGCTCCAGACGCATGTGCCACCTTGTGTATCTGGCTTGTGGGTCCTGAGGACTCAAACCAGGGTCCTTAGGCTTAGGAGGCAAACACCTTACTTGCTAACCCACCTCTCCTGCCCCTATTACAGGTAGGACAGAACCCAAAACTTGAATTCATAAATTCTGGAGGACAACTCCTGAACTCCAAATTCTTACATCATTATGATCAGGGCTGGGAGATGGCTCAGTGGCTAAAGACACTTGCTTACAAATGTTATTGTTAATAATGCTGGCTCCTCTCTGTGAGGATTCAAGAAAAATGTTTCTATAAAAAAAAGTTTCAATACTATAGTTGTGTTTCCACTGAAAAACTGGGTTAATCTGAATGTCTGAAAAATAATGCAATTAATATTGTTATTACTTTTAGCTTCTTTACAGTGCTAAACATATGTCCCTACAATTACTATATACTTTTTAAGTTTTGGGTTTTTTTTTTTTTTGTTGTTGTTTGTTTCTTTGCATTTGTTTTTGAGACAGTCTCACTCTAGCCCATGGTGGCCTCAAACTCATAGCATTCTTCCTACCCTAGCTTTCTGACTGCTGGGGTTACAAGCATGCAACCACCAGAACTAGCTCTCCTGCCTTTGGATTATTTCCCATTTTAGGGTATTGTGAGTATCTTTAACTGATTGTGAGCAGAGAGGGGGGAGTATGTGTACGGGTGCACCAGGACCTCTTGCCACTGGAAACAAACTCCAGATATATATGCTTTATATAGATATATACTTTATGTATCTGGCTTTACAGACGTACTGGGAACTTAAACGCAGACTGGCAAGTTTTGCAAGTGCCAAGCCATCTTCCCGGCCCATGCCATATAATTTTTATGAATTATCCTACTTTAATAACACATAAAAGTTCAGATATACATAAATAAAAGTGTTTTAAAAAATCACAATGAAACAAATACCGAATAAAATTTAGGCAACGTAAAATCAACTCAGGAAAATTCAGTTAAAAGACAAATAAAGCTGTATTTTTATACTGTACAAAAGAAAATTTACATTCTTAATGTAACTAGATACACCTAGGAGAAAATTACACATCCCTCAAGAGACACAATATTTAGCATCTGAGATATTTCTGCATTGCAGACTGAAACTGAATTTTATACATCTTTATTTACAATAACTTAAAATAATTTTTCATCTCTGGCAGATATTTACAAGGTCAACAGTAACTACATTTCACATTTTAACAATCAACAGCATTAATCAGTTCAGTAAGACAAGATAATGGCTTACATGCACCAATAAATATGATCTTAAGTGTGCGGTTTTTCTTCAGCTCTGAAAAAATGAAGATTTTCACTAGTCCTAGGTTGAAAGGACATCATTCAATAGAGATCTTACTGTTTACATGCCTACCCTAATTTTTCACCAGCACCAGTCTTTGAATACTTGGGAAGTTTATGCCAAGGTATAAGTTGATGTTGGTTTAAACAAACAGACAAATGAACAAACTGATCTACACATTCTGTATCCTTTTATGAAGCAAACATATGAAAGTGGGATATTCCCTGATTTCTTGTCCACTGTTACAGAAGTCAGATTACATAAAGCCAAAGTATTAAAAACCTTACAAATGTGTAGCTTACAAGGGCCAAACCATCGTGAGAATACACTAATTTCTGGGTTTTTTTTTTGTGGGGGGGGATAAAATCCACAAATAATCTGCACTGTCAAAACAGTTTCATTTAACCAGCTAAACTGAATGTAAAGTCAGCCTAATATTTAGAATAAAAACCAAAATGATCCAGTGCAAAATACTGAATGGATCTCATACAAGCATTTAAAACACCACATGGAGTATATAGCTCAACTCTGTTTAGATCATACAACTTCTCTTCAACAAACAACAGAAAACCCCAAACCATTATGAATAATTATTTGAAAGCCAATTTTCTCTTCCTAAGAACAATACAGTCATTACTTTTAAACTACCACTTGATATGAAAATAAAGCCTGTTTGGACTATCAGCTAATATTCAACTTCACAATTAAAAAAAATCATTATTTGTCAGACATGGTGGTGCACCTTTAGTTCCAGCACTTGGGAGGCAGAGGTAGGAGGAGTGCTGTGAGTTTGAGGCCACCCTGAGACTACATAGTGAATTCCAGGTCAGCATGTAGACCCTACCTTAGAAAACAAAACAAAACAAAATTATTTAAAACCCTTTAATACTTTTTGGTCTATACATTTAAGAAGTGATACTTTCACTTTTTCTTGGGGATGTGGTTTTCAAGGTAGTGTCTTGCTCAAGACCAGGCTGACCTGGAATTTACTATAAAGTCTCAGGCTGGCCTAGAACTCGTGGCAATCCTCCTACCTCTGCCTCCCAAGTATGGGGATTAAAGGTATGCACTACCACGCCTGCCTTCTGATACTTTTACATTTTAAAACCCAATCTTTCTATGCAAAGACAGAAAACACTAAAAAATGAGCATGTACATAAATGATGTAAACAAACTATACCACTTTAACCAATATTATACTTAATAGAAATGGTTACCACTGTCCATTGAGAGATGCATTGCCATATCTCCCACAATTTCATTTTAAAAGCCTATAATATACAATATACCAGTTTCACAAATTTCCCCCTTTAAATTCAATACTAAGTAAGCAAAATCCTTTGTTAATAAAAAATGTGTCATAAGGAATGAAATCAGAGCTTATCCATAATTGGTACTTTTGCTGGAGTATTGATATATAATTGATGTATAAAAACCAGACAGACCCTTGTATGTCTATTTACTATATATCTATTTTCCAGGTCCAAGAATTTTTTTGATATTTCTTTCCCTTGGGGTCAGAAAGCAATAGTTTATTTTGTTACAGGGACACATTCCCTAAACACATACTTTAAAAGTGATTTTCTTCAATATTTCTTTGGTAAAATTTGTAATCAAGGAGTATGTAAAAGATAGCTTCTAATATGATTAATACTGAGGTGTTTACACTCAAATACAACAACTCAGATTGGTATCAGTTCTGTAGATGGGGATAGATTGTCTAATAAATTCATTTCCCTGTGGAAATAAAAGGATTTACTAGACCTATTTCCAGACACATCATTTTTTAAAAAAGGACTCCTTGTACCTTAAGCTACAGAATTCAATTTTTTTGGTAAAATCCATATTAAATGTAGTAGCATAATAGAAGACACATGAGTATGTCTTAATTTGTAAACATTATGAACCCAGGCTCTCAAAATTCAGAAAAAATGAGAACCTATATACCTGTACTATGCTGCCAGTTATTTCATGTCATTCCTAGTTTTCTGCTAATTTCTATCCTGAATTATCTGCAATGTCTCATAATGGCTGACAAAATGACAAGACTTAAAAAGACTAAAATCTGTGGTTTATGGTCAGTGTTAGAAGAAATGTGCCTACATGGGTAGGAAGGTTGGGTGTGACTCCTGTATGAACAGTATTTCCTATGCATGTTCAGTACCAGTGTGATATCTCCATTAGATAACATAATGTAAGCAATACTAAAATTTGTCTTATATTATCAATTATAACCACCTTAGGCTAGAAAACTGTACTATGATGACTCATGATTTTGTTAGCATTATTAAACTTGCACTATATACTCTATGTCCTTCTCACCTGATAAACACTCTGCTTTTTAAGTGCTTACACTATCAGTATCTAGTTGAGTCTCAAGCAACTTGTTTCTGAAAAGCACTTTAAATCAAATAATTACAAATAAGTGCCTCAACCAACTTGTGGTGAAACAATGACAGTAATCATTCGACTTTAAAGATAAAATGTCTCATGTTTAGACTTATACTTAACACAATCACAGAATAGAAAAGTTGCCCTAAAATTCTAACAGATGTTCTGATCAGCAGGCATAACCTATTAAATTCTTTTAAGATCAAAAATAAATACATAACTGAAATACTAGTTTTTTTTTGTATGTGTAAAAAACCAAAACTTCCTCTGTAATGTAATCTAAGATCAGAAATGGAGAATTCCTCCTTGCCAGTGTTTGTACAGTGTACTACCCATAAAGACAGGAACTAGTATATTCATTTATAAATGAACATGCAGTGAATTAAATAAGACATCTTATTGGTAACAACTAAAATATTAAAAAATGGACCAATACAAAACTTCACAAAGCAAGGTAGGAAAAAAACACCCCACTCATTAAAATATTCACAAAACTAGTGCAAATAAAACAGAAGTTATTCTCAGTATTCCAGTGTCTAATAAATAATGATAACAAATGTAAAGCTACTAAGTGGAATTTGAGAATACAGGTTGGAGACACTGAGCTTATGTAGCTGATACGACCGCATTTAAGACATTTTATGTGGTATGTACACTTTAAATGACATCATGGTCACTGTTCCATTATGGAACCATACGCTTCATACTAAAAAGCCTTTTTTTCAATCACATAAGGAAATATTGCTTTTATCTGCTCTAAGCACAGTGAGATCTAATCTCTCTCTACATTAGAAATTAAGGAAAATGACTGTTTCTTACTTTGCTTTACTCCATTGTGCAGTACAATTAATTGGTCACCTTGGTAACTGAAAACTAGCTGATTCAAAAATCACTTTCAAACAGCTCCAAATACTGATCAAAGCGATTTCATGGGTTTGTCTTACAGTTTTCTTTACAAATATAAACAACATGGCAGCATAAAACTGTTATATGGCAGATTAATAAGGCATATATTAGAACAAAGAATAATGTACCTACCCTTGCATCTGTATAGATACCTACATTCCTAACACTTTCCCATCTGTATTTATTACTCTACATTTTTGGATTTAATACTTTTCTTAATGTGCATTTACTGATTACTAGACCATAAATACAAAGAAATTACAGAAGTGGAGACATGATGTATGTACTACATTTACATGTATGAGTAAAGATATGGGTGATCATATGCATTTGATTAGAGACAAGGTTTAATTCTGGTTCTACTTCTTAGTCATATGACCTTACATAACAATCTCTTTGAGCTCAGTTTCCCAAGAATGACTGGGTATATATGGCAGGGAGACTAGCTAGCTTATCCCTATGATTTCTTCTAACACAGAAATTCTGATTCTACAGTAAACAGGCACAGAACAGTGGACTGGAAAGCTAAGAGTGGTAGTAGGGGATCAGGAGCTTACAATACAACTATTTTCCTCCTTGCATCCTTAAAATATTTTCATTTTTAAAAATCATACTTCTTAGTTATCTTTCTACTTTGTATTTTAGTTTTATTATTAGAAACATGATTTTTTTTTTTTTCGAGGCAGGGTCTCACTGTAGCCCAGGCTGACCTGAAACTCACTCTGTAGTCCCAGGTTGACCTCAAACTCAGTGATCCTCCTACCTCGGCCTCCTAAATGCTGGGATTAAAGGCATGCATCACCACACCCAGCAATAACATGATTTTAAAATGAATGTCACATAGAAAAGTTTCCAACACCTTCAGATATTTATTTACCTTTATAAGATCTAGCATGAACGACATCAAAGTGTTTCATTATAGAAAACAAGTATTTTCTCCCTAGATATCATTTATATAGACAGGATAGACTTATAGAAATTAAGAAGTATCTTGTTGAAGTTGTCAAAGAATAAAGTGTGGGTATTGCTGGCTTACATTTGTAACAACTGTTGTATGTAACTAACACAAGATTTTTAAATTAAATGCCAAGGGGATTAAAAAACAGAAAAATTTGACATTTCATTAACTCATTCCATTTCAATTATATCTTATACAGAAAGACCCTGAATGTAAAGTTTAAACTAAATGAAATATTTTTCACTGGGGCCAAACAGATCATTTCAAAGAATCGAAAACAAATATTTCAGGGTCATGAAATATTAATGGCCATGTATATATACAAAAATCTACACATATACACATACATATAAATGAAATCCTCTAAGATGAAAAAAATCTTAAAAACCATGTTTTCAGTTACAGAATTTCTTTCTTTCTTTCCTTCCTGCTCTTTCTTTCTCTTTCTTTTTCCAGAGGTAGGGTCTTGCTCTAGCCTAGGGTGACCTGGAATTCACTCTGTAGTCTCAGGCTGGCCTCAAACTCACAGTGATCCTCCTACCTCTGGGATTAAAGGAAGGCATGTCCCACCACACCTAGCAGTTACAAGATTTCTGATCAAAGAAATTTTTCTTATATTTCTTTCAGCTTTTCCCACAGTTTGAAATTATTTGGTATTTCTTCAATGCTTTAACTAAAATTAGGAATGATTTAGATTCCAGCGTATGCATAATTGGATTAAAAACAGCCTCTTATCCTATAGAAACTAGGCATTTCTGCTACAAAATGACTGAGCTGCAGCCATAGTTGAGATCTCCCTTTATGTACTAGAACCTGCTTTCTTTACTATGCTAGAAACACATTTACTTCACTTATTTTGGCTGTTCAGAAATTCTTTTCATTTACCTAATACCCTTTGGTTAAATAAAAAGACATAAGAGATATCTAAAGTATGTCTTTGTGATAAATACATATATATACTAAACACATATACACAAAAATTAATAAATCACCTACTAACCTTAGCTTGACTACAAACTTTGGCAAAACTGTAGATATTAGTTCAGGTTTTACTGCTCTGTTTTCATAGGTGCTGAAAAATGTTATAAGCCACCAAATACAAGCAAGAACCTCACTATTCTTATGATGATTCTAATATAAAGCCCCTTTAAAAGAAGCTCTTCCAAAGACATGGGGTGGGGAAAAATTTACATGTGATAAAGACACATTTTTCTGGTTATTTATCAAAATCTATTGTAATTGGTAAAGATAAACGTTAATAGGAGAATACTTGCTTTCTATAAACTCAGTATATTTTTCTTCCACAATAACAAACATGTCTAAATGTACACAGATATGTTTAACCGATATATTTGTTGGATGAATAATTTGCAGCAGTTCAAGTCACAATACTGATTTTCAAAAACCCAACATATTCCTTTCTTTTCAAACATTAGAGCCTGAGACCCAGAAGGGGTTATAGTAAAGTCTTATCCAATCAAATCAGAACAAAGAAATTTAAACCAATAAAGTACTTTTGTTCCCATTTAGCAGTTACTAAATGCTACTTACATACATTCAACATCCAGCTTACTGGCATGATTTCAAAGTTTTATAAAAATGACAGACTTTGTAGATATGATTAGAAGATACACAAATTGCATTGAACACAAAGGCAGTGTGGTCCTTGTAGGAGAAATTAAGTCAGTACCCCCTGGTAGAAATATTCTATAAAAATGTGTCACATTGAAGCATCAGTGTTTTCAGCCAATTATCTATCCCTGATGTATTTCCTTGGAGTATATGATCTATCAGAACTTTAGGTTTCTTAATCCAGTATCTGACTGAATTTAGGTACATCTAGAAAGCAGCTGAAAGGGTTTCTCCAATAGTCTGACATCACACAAAGTGGACTGAGAAATCCCTCTCTTTACCTGAAGACGTACAATTCTACTTCAGTCATCATCAGCTCACAAAGGGGGAAAAAACAAAAAACAAAAAAACTTCCCCTCACATACAATCCCACACAAGCTAAACAAAAAGCACCCCTCCCCCCACGAAACCCCAGCACCAAAGTGTCTATCATTCCTGGAAATAGAACATGGCCCTTGGATTCTCTGATTTGTTAGTTCAAACTTCAAGGACAAAAATGCCCTTAAATCCTTGTGGGAAGAGGGAAGACATGTTGCTAATGACTAGAGAGCCATTGAGAAAGTGCATTATCAATTACACAACCAACTTAGAGCCCCACCCTCCAATAAAGGTGGTCACAAATTGATTCAAATGCCTCCATAATTAAACATGTATGTCCTAGGGATTAAGGGAAAAGTTGGGGAAAAAAGAGCTACCCTCATTTTAATGAAAAGTGCAGCAGTCTACCACCTTTCCCCATGCTTCTCAATAATATACAATTGCACAGACTCAGAGAAGTCCAAAGTCATAGCAGAATCTCTGAGGCACTCCTGGTTAACAGAGAAAAAAATATGATCCAGTTATCTTCATAGTTCCATAGATTATGTGAATAAACCCGTTTTGTTTTTAAACAAAAGCCAAAGAATCATTTCATAGGGATCATATACACCATTTCCTCGAACATATCTCAGTCTCACAGTGTTGAAATGGGACTGATCAGCCTACGATGGATTGCACATCACCCAAGGAGAAAGGAAGGCATGGAAAAGGCAAACATTTTATACTGCTTCACAAACACATTTACAAGGAATAGGTAAAGAAAGGATATAGGAAGGAAGGAAAAGAAAACCTTATTGCTGTTTCCATACAAAATACAGTATGAAGATACCTAAACTAACTCAAATCTGATTACAATCCAACAATATTTTCACAATGTGGGATGAAGTGTCTTGCACAATGAAATGTTCAGTCTAGACAGTTAAGCAGAAAGGAGAGGATGTCAGAACTACACCTGGGATATGAGCTGCATATTGAAACTTGGGGATCGAGACTGCTTGGTTAAGGGGGCTCCTGGGCTGAGGAGCTCTTTACCTTCTCCAGTTTGACCTAGCCGGTCTTCCTGTAGACTGATAGTTGAGTATCGATTAGTATTGTTAGCTGCTAGATTAGTAGCTCCCTCAGTGCCAACCCCAATGCTGGTACTTGCTTGACTGCCATTTACATAGTCAAATGATTTACTTGAGGAAGCACTGGCTGTCCGGATTAGACTTAAACTACTGGTTTTTGGCACCACCTGGCCAGCAGGCAGGCTCAGGTGTTTCTTCATTGGTGTCAGCTCAATTGAATCTACACTAAGATCAGCTGGTTGCTGTACAAACTGCTTGCGAACTCCTGAATCTCGAGGGCTATCACTGGATTTGATGGCAGATGCTGTTTCTTTGTCTTTGGCTGAACGCCCAGTTGCTACCTTCCGTAGGCTTCCCCTCTGAGAAGAGGATGGTTTGGTCCCGATTGGCTGGCTGCTGAGGGAAGCCCCAGATGAAAATCCTTCATCTGCATCATTCAGGTTTACAGACTCCTCTCCTCCATTTAGACCTTCTGCACCTAAAAAATAAACCAGACAGACTCAGCTAAACTAAGCACAGAGCAGCTGCAAATAGCACTGACCTAATCTCTTAAATGTTTGCAGCAGGTTTGCAATGGCTTTAGTACTTTAAGTAATTTAAGATAAAAAAAAAAACCTCTACACAGAATTCTAATAAGCCAATGTTTATTTCATTTTGTCTACTTTTTATAAAAGGAACACAAACATTACCTAGTATACTATTACTATTCAGGCATAAAAGATTAAGTGAAATTCAAAAAACATTAAGTAAATTTAAAACTTTTGTTATACAAATCTTAATACATTGTCATTCATGTGAAGTGACCATAGCTGTTTATTATAAAACAAAATCTTTTCCTCATATTTTTTAATCTGCCATAAAAAAGACTGTGAAGACTCTTCTAATTTCAGCTACCCTGAATTATACCAAGTCATTTAAGCCTATAGACCAACTCTTTTCTTTTTTTGGTTTTTCGAGGTGGGGTCTCACTCTAGCCCAGGCTGACCTGGAATTCACTATATAGTCTCAGGGTGGCCTCGAACTCACAGCGATCCTCCTACCTCTGCCTCCCAAGCGCTGGGATTAAAGGCGTGCGCCACCACGCCCGGCTTAGACCAACTCTTTTAACCTGTAATAAAGTTGTAAGTACTCAACAGCTAGCTCTTCTACAGAGCTTTAATATTTTTAAAATAGAACTAGTAAATCTGCTAACTCAACTAAGAAGCTACATTGTTGCCACATCATTGCTGTCACAATCATATTGTGTTTTATGAACACATTTACACACTAGTTTCCATGGTTTTCGGATCAATCAATATGAAGAAAATACTGATTTCAGGTAGAAAGGACAAGGAACTATCAGAGATACCTATATTGTGAATTTCTATAAAGGTTTCTTTTTTTGTTTTGTTTCCTTGAGGCAGTCTCACTCTAGCCCAAGCTGGAATTCACAGGGAAAGCCTCCCAGTGCTGGGACTAAAGGCATGCCCTGCCATGCCTGGCCCTACTTTCCTTTATTTATTTATTTATTTATTTTTGAGGTACGGTCTCTTTCTAGCCCAGGTTGACTGGAATTCACTATGTAGTCTCAGAGCAGCCTCAAACTCACAGCACCCCTGCCTCCCAAGTGATGGGGTTAAAGGCGTGCGCCACCACAACTAGCTACTTTACATTCTTATCATTGAGCTTTATTACTGTCACATTCACAAAATATTGTAGCATTCCATTCCATTTCTTGCAGGAAATGCAGTTAGTAAAAGAATCTTAAACTTGAGTTTCAAGGGAAAAGAAGTGGATATACAACAATGAGCTTTGTGGTTTCCAGACAGCCCAATTCTCTACATGAAAATGTGACCAAGCATTCTTAGAAATACATTTACATTATTAAATACTTTTTCTAGACTTTAATAAAATATTAATTTATAAAACATACATTAATATTATACTTAAAGTAAAATGTTAATCAACAATACAAACGATTACTACTTTGATACTAATTACATAAGCAAAATATATATAAAAATATTTAAACACAATCTTTTATTTAACATAGTACCTGGAAAAATAAAAAATATTTTCTTAGCTATATGTTCTCACAT
The DNA here is from genome assembly GCF_020740685.1 of Jaculus jaculus. NCBI lineage: Eukaryota > Metazoa > Chordata > Mammalia > Rodentia > Dipodidae > Jaculus > Jaculus jaculus. The sequence goes on along the minus strand of NC_059105.1, from coordinate 39,158,964 downwards.
GGATAAGTTCTTCTAAAAGTCTGAATAGGCTAGCCTTAAAGCAAAAGCCACCTTGTTTTATACATATATATGAATATCTCCAGCAGTTTAATAATGTTTAATCATCATGCAAAGCCATGTGAAAATGCATTTACTAAGAATAGTAGCAGCTGACACCACTTCTCTCAATCCCTTCAAAACTGTATACAATGTGCCTCAAAAATAAAATTTTAAATTATATTTATATATAATTTTAAATAATTTACTGAAATATAAAGAACTTCAAAATATCCAAGAACAGTTATTGTTCAGATAAACCATTAGTAATATAAAACTGAAAGTGAACAGAAATGCATCATTAGGTTTACTTATCTAAGTAAGAAAGGAGACTGAGAGATCTAGTGGTAGCTTGAATCTTAATATTCATGCAGACTCGATGCCCAAGCAGTATGGCCATAAAAGGAATGATATCATAAAAGCCACCATGCAAGAAGATCTACTATTTTTTGTGTTTTAGAAAATGTTTCAAAATCAATGAATACTGACTATACTTCAATCATAGGCATAACTTCTCAATTTAAACATATAATAAACACATTTTAAATTATAAAACTCAAAAACCATCACACTACAAAAAGGTTAAGTAAATTATATATCTATAATTCAACAAAACCCCAGTATGGGCTGCAGAGATGGCTTAGCAGTTAAGGGCTTGCCTGTGAAGCCTAAGAACCCCAGTCCCAGGCTAGATTCCCCAGGACCCTTGTTAACCAGATGTACAAGGGGGGCGCATGCATCTGGAGTTTGTATGCAGTGGCTCAAGGCCCTGATGCACCCATATTCTCCCTCTCTCTCTCTCCCTCCCTCTCTCTCTCTCCCCCCCCATCTGTGTGTGTGTGTGTGTGTATCTATATATATCTGCCTCTTTCTTTTTGCCTGTTGCTCTCAAACAAATAAATAAAAATAAACCAAAAAAAAAATTTAAAAACCACAAGTAAAGCCGGGTGTGGTGGCGCACGCCTTTAATCCCAGCACTTCGGGAGGCAGAGGTAGGAGGATCACCGTGAGTTCAAGGCTGCCCTGAGACTACACAGTGAATTCCAGGTTAGCCTGAGCCAGAGTGAGACCCTACCTCAAAAAAAAAAAAAAAAAAACCCAAAAAACAAAACAAACAAACAAAAACAACATGTATACCAGAGTCATTAAGACTTCTCATGGTGTGGTGTTGCACGCCTTTAATCCCAGCACTCGGGAGGCAGAGGTAGGAGGATCACCGTGAGTTCAAGGCCACCCTGAGACTACAGAGTTAATTCCAGGTCAGCCTGGACCAGAGCGAGACCCTACCTCAAAAAAAAAAAAAAAAAAAAAAAAAAGACTTCTCATGGATTTTAAGCAATTTCTTTCTGTTTAAAAACTTCAAGAAAAACAATTCAGAACATCTTTTCCTTTGATAATAACATATATGACACCAAGAATATAAAAGTGAAGAGAATTTTTTTCGGGTTTTTTTTTTCTTTTTGGTTTTTCAAGGTAGGGTCTCACACTAGTCCAGGCTGACCTGGAATTCACTGTGTAGTCTCAGGGTGGCCTCGAACTCACAATGATCCTCCTACCTCTGCCTCGCTAGTGCTGGGATTAAAGGCGTGCGTCACTACGCCTGGCTTCTTTTTTTTTTTTTTTTGAAGACAAGGTATCATTGTAGCCCAGACTGAACTTACAGCAATCACTTTACCTCAGCCTTCCAAGTGTGAACCATTATGCCTGGCTTAAAGGAAAGGATTTTTTAAAAAACTGTATGTGCATGTATGCATATGCATTTGGAGGCCAGAGGACAACTACTTCAGGTGTCAATCTTTTTTTTGTTTTGTTTTTTGGTTTTTCGAGGCAGAGTCTCACACTAGCTCAGGCTGACCTGGAATTCACTCTGTATTTTTAGGGTGGCCTCAAATTTACGGCAATCCTCCTACCTCTGCCTCCTGAGTGCTGGGATTAAAGGTGTGCACCACCATGCCTGGCTCAGGTCTTTAGGAATACTGTTACCATTTTTAGACAAAGTCTCTTATTGGCCTGGAACTTATCAATTGGGCTAGACTGGCCTGGCCAGCAAGCCTCAGAGATCTGCCTGTCTCTATCGCTACCATACCTGGCATTTGTTTTTCTGGGGTTCTGGGAATAGAACTCAGTTTCTGAAGCTTGCAAGACAAGCACTTTACTAAGCCATCTCCCATCTCCTCAGTCCCTGAAATTTATTTTTAATTAACCTTTTTGTTTTGTTTTGTTTTTCAAGGTAGGGCCTAATTCACTATGAGGTCTCAGGGTGGCTTCAAACTCATGGCAATCCTCCTACCTCTGCATCTCAATTGCTGGGATTAAAGATGTGTGCCACCATTCCTGGCTTAATTAACCTTTTTATTCATAGCTGCCAATACCCATATATTTAGCATTTACCAATGTTGATTTTAAAGCATGATTAATCTGGATTAAAAGGTAAAACAAGCCAGGTGTGGTAGTTCATGCCTTTAATCCCATCACACAAGAGGCAGAAGTAGGAGGACTGCCATGAATTCGAGGCCACCCTGAGACTACATAGTGAATTCCTGGTCAGCCTGAGACCCTACCTCAAAAAACTACACACACACACACAAAATTAAAGGTAAAACAATTTTTTTTTTTTTTTTTTTTTTTTTTTTTTTGGTTTTTCAAGGTAGGGTCTTACTCTAGCTCAGGCTGACCTGGAATTCACTATGTAGTCTCAGGGTGCCCTTGAACTCACTGTGATCCTCCTACCTCTGCCTCCCAAATGCTGGGATTAAAGGCATGCAACACCATGCCTGGCGGTAAAACAATTTTTTAGGAATTGCAAGCACACTCAAAAACTTACGTTTCCTTATGGCTATATACCCCGACATTTTCCCTGAAACTAAAGTTTTGCTAATAATAGATACTAAGACTGAATATTTTAATAGAACTTAATAGGACATTAAAGAGAAATTACTACCTTGGTTGTTTTATCAAAGTATATGATTAATGAATTGGAAGTAATGCTTCAGACTAGTCCCATACTTACTTAAATTTTATCTACTGTTAATTTATATAGTACTATACTAATACACATACTGCAACATCCTAACAATGACTGTAGACATATATCAAATGGCTCAGTCAAAAAAACTGTTGAGAAAATAAGTTGTTCAATTTGGGCCCATTTTGGGTTCCATCCTATTGAAAGTCTCATTTTTATGCATTTAAAACACGATTTAACTAATTTCTAGGAATAAGACAAAAAGATATATAAGGCAAAAAGGGATGGCCATATATTCCATTACCACATAAAGTCTCTAAAACGGTGCCAACTTCTTTGGGTCACTAGGCCATGCACATGCAATGCTGTTAAAATGAAATAAGGCAGACTTTGCAAATGGGCAAGGAACAGAGGGCAGATTTAGATTCTTACTGAGCATGTTCAAATTTCTAATGCATCAATAAGCAAGAGACTGCCTAAAGGTACATGTTAAATGCTTATTGTCTGTGTGTTTGGTCTTTAAAATAAATAAAAACATGTAATCTCTCTGAAGGCTACACAGTGGCAGATTCCAGTGGCAATCTATTAAGCAGTAAAAAACTATTTGCCTGCAGTTCTCTCTTTTGCAAAACGAATCCCTGTGCCTTTCCATATAAAACAGCAAGTAAATACTTTCCTATCAGAGAGAAGCTTTCTTTTATAGTGTGATGGGGGGGGGGAGTTAGAGAATTATCAATTTGTGATACCTATTTTGTAGAAACAAGTATCCACTAGGACATTTAATCTCTAAATAATACATTTCAGTTGTGTTTGGGAGCTAATGCTATACAACCATTATTTATTTTTAAAAGTTGTGAGAGCTGGGTGTGGTGGTGCATGCCTTTAATCCCAGCACTTGGGAGGCAGTGGTAGGAGGATCACGGTGAGTTCAAGGCCACCCTGAGACTACATAGTGAATTCCAGGTCAGCCTGGGCCAGAATGAAACCTTACCTTGAAAAACCAAAAAAAAAGAGAAAAAAAAAAGTTGAGAGAGCCGGGCAGGGTGGTGCACGCCTTTAATCCCAGCACTGGGGAGGCAGAAGTAGGAAGATTACCATGAGTTCAAGGCCACCCTGAGATTCAAAGCCACCTACATAGTGAATTCCAGGTCAGCCTGAGCTAGAGTGAGACCTTACCATAGAAAACCAAAACCAAACAAAAAAAGTTGTGAAATGGGTCTGGAGATGGCTTAGTGTAAAACACTTGTAAAACCACAAAGCCAAAGGACCCAGGTTTGATCCCCCAGGACCCATGTAAGCCAGATACACAAAGTAGCACATATATCTGGAGTTCTTTTTCAGTGGCTAGAGGCTCTGGCAGGCCCAATCTCTCTCAAATAATAAATAAAAATATTAAAATGTGTGCATCATGACAGCAAATTTATTAGAAGAGAGATGTTAGTAATTCACTTGTTGGACCTACACAACTTAATCTACAGTTTCTAAGAAGCCAATCAATACCAGCAAACTCTGTCAAAAAGACAGATAAATCTTATCAACTGAACATCCTAGGAGTACAGACAAATTTGCCAGGTCTATTTTAATTTCTTTTTTCTTTTCTTTTTTTTTTCTTTGGTTTTTCGAGATAGGGTCTCACTCTGGTCCAGGCTGACCTGGAATTAACTCTATAGTCTCAGGGTGGCCTTGAACTCATGGCGATCCTCCTACCTCTGCCTCCCGAGTGCTGGGATTAAAGGCGTGCGCCACCATACCCGGCTTTATTTTAATTTCTTATATACTGTCTTAAAATTCTCCTCAAATTTTTAAAAGAATGATTTAGCATATGCACACATTAATGCTGACTACTGAGGCGTGTGTCCATTGGGCATATTTTTTCTTTTCTAATGTTAGAATAGACATGCTCAGTAATGAACACTGCCAAGCATTTGCAGACTTTTTGAAACAGGCACTTGCCTTGTTAGTAGCCATGCCAAGCTGTTTGGTTACAAAGGATGCAGATTCCAAGCCAGCACAAACAGTAACTAAAGATTGTACCTAACCTGATGCTAGGCATATAGGAAGGAAGGGTGCTTTGCAAAGAGGAGTTAATACACCCAGGGGTAGTGGAAACACACACTAGAATGGAAAGGTGCTCTGCTTGGGGATAGAGAGCCAGGATCCTTCTCCAGCAACTGCCTCACTGACTTCTGCCTCCTCATCTCTGTCCTACCCTCTGTTGTGGCTGCTGCTGAGTTGGGCTCCGGCGAGCCGTGCTCAGGGGTCCTGCGCACCAGCACCTCCCCCTCTTGCACACGTTTGATCCCTAGGTCAGTGGAGCCGTGTTGGATCGGGGAGCCAGGAATACTCGAGTCAGCCTCGTTTGAGAAGTCAAAGCCATCTGGGATTCAACATATAAAATTTTAGTGCTTTTGTGCTACTCTATTCTTTCTGAGCATTTCGACCCAGGCAGATAAGAGAATGTATATATGGATATGATATTAACACAAATACTATCTATATAATTACATGTGTGTACACAGCTTGCACACACATAAGGCAGCAGATGAACAATGTGAGGTTTGCAAATGAATAGGACAAAAAAATAAGGATCATTAAAATGACAGTATCTCTTAGGCAAGACAGCTCGACAATTCAAGTACCACATGTCTATAAAATACTGCTGGGTTCAGTACTTAAAAAAAAAGGAAAAGCAAATATAAAAATCCAAAATTAATAATCAGCTATTTTATGGGTAGCTTGTATCATAATGTTAGTCTGGCCAGTTACATATAGTTTTTCTCCCACAATGCTCATACATGCACCTTTTTAAAAAAAATCCAGTTAATAGACTTAAGGCAATTTTTTTTCATTTTTATTAATAGTTCAAAAAAGATAAAATGTAACTAATTTGTATTTTATAAGCAAAATACATATATTTGTGTTAAAATAATTAAGCATTTCATCATATTTCTACTACCATTTTAAAGCTAAAATATTTTTACTTTAATAATGTAGACTATTATCAAGGGTTACTATAGTCTGTACAATGATAAATTTACTTGCATCCAGAAGCAAACTATAGGAATTTACCTTCTCTCCTCCATCTGTGACGGCGGATCGAAGCAGTTGTAATTGCCGTCCGGGAAACCCTTGGTACTGTAGGAGTGACTTCAACCTTAAGTACTTTCTGGCCTTCTTGTGAAGAATCAGGAGCATCAAATGGTAATGAGTTTTTCATGGCATTAGCTACCTAAAATGATAATATAAATCCACATACAATTATAACAGTTACATGCAATTACCTAATCTACAGTTCATGTTTCCATAATTTTTTGAATATGTATTTAAAACATATAGCATGAAATTATAAACGTGGAAGAAATACTTATCTCAAATGTTCTGTATTTTAAATAATAAGCAAGCCTTTTTTTAAAATTTTTATTAGCATTTTCCATGATTATAAAAAAAAATCCCATGGTAATTCCCCCCCCACCTTTCCCCTTTGAAATTCCATTCTCCATCATATTACCTCCCCATCACAATCATCGTACTTACATATATACAATATCAACCTATTACGTACCCTCCTCCCTTCCTTTCTCTTCCCTTTGTGTCTCCTTTTTAACTTACTGGCCTCTGCTACTAAGTATTTTCATTCTCACACAGAAGCCCAATCATCTGTAGCTAGTATCCACATATGAGAGAGAACATGTGGCGAATAAGCAAGCCTTTTAAGTAGAAGGGTTTTTTTTGTTTTTGTTGGTTTGTTTTTCAAGATAGGGTCTCCTTCTAGCCCTGGCTGACCTGGAATTCATTATGTAGTCTCAGGGTGGCCTTGAACTCATGGTGATCCACCTACCTCTGCCTCTAAAGTGCTGGGATTAAAGGCTTGCACCACCACACCCAGCTCTTAAATAAGAATTTATTTTAAATATTGAGGACTATCCCACTGATTTCTTCAAGTTGTTGAGTTGCAAAGAGAAAAAGGCATTCCAAAGAATTCCAAAGCAAAAGTTTGTTTTTTTTTTTTTTTGGTTTTTCGAGGTAGGGTCTTCACTCTAGCACAGGTTGACCTGGAATTCACTATGTAGCCTCAGGGTGGCCTCAAACTCCTCTTACCTCTGCCTCCAGAGTGCTGGGATTAAAGGCATACGCCACCACACCCTGCGCAAAAGTATTTTTAATATTTGTACCAGGGTATAAAACAAATTAGAATAATAAGTTTCTGATTTTCATATGATAATTAACAGAAAACTTAATCTGTGATAAACTCATGAGGAGAAAATTTCCCCTAAGTACTTTTGGCACTGTGTCCTACTACTTTGTTCTCCTCAGAAGAGACTGGGAAATCTGGTTGTTGAGTAATGGCCATTTCACTGGTCGGTGTTTCTTACTTGGGTAGTACTAATCTAGCAAGGTCTTGAGATAGGAGATTGAAGACAATCACTGAAAGACATGCTTTCCCTCTGCATGTGGACAAGCAGATGTCCTGGAATGCAGCAACCTGGATAAGAAATATGTCTGATCTATCCACTCAGAACTCTCCAGGAGGCAGTTTAAAAGTCTATCTATACAAAACAGTAAATAATGTCTCCACTTTCAGTATTAGTTACATAGAGGAAGGCTGGTTCTCCGTTTTTCTACACTCATTATTGAATAGGGGAAAGTGCTATTGCAATAAATTTATATTGAGCTTAAAATATTAAAGATGGTATAACTAAAATGGCTTTAAACTAATGTATATATGGTAATTTTAAAATCATTATTATTAAAAAGCTTACTAAATGGGAAAGAAACAAAAATCCAGCCAGGCATGGTGGCATCTGTAATCCCAGCATTCAGGAGACCAAAGCAGGAGGGTCTTTCATTTTTGTTTTTTCTCAAGGTAGGGTCTTGCTCTAGCCTAGGCTGACCTGGAATTCACTGGGTAGTCTCAGAGTGGCCTTGAACTCACAGCCATCCTTCTACCAAGTGCTAGGATTAAAGGTGTGTGCCACCATGCCTGGCTCAGGAGGATCAAAGACAGCCTGGGAGTAAGAAAGGGCCCATACACTAACAAATCACCTACACAACTATGATCATTTTGTTTCCTCTCTCTCACCCAGATTTAAAATAGCTAGATACAGCTTTTCAACTTAACGTAAGCTAGCATTTTTCTTTAACATGAAGTCTTAAATATATAATTTTATCAAAAATATAAAACTTCAATTGTTCTCTGGTATGGAATATTTAGATTATTTTTATTCCTGTGTAATTAAAAACAGCACTGTAATATCTTTTTTAATGCCCTTTTGGGTATTAAATTAGTTTCCTGGGATACAGTGGCAGACATGGGATAGAAAATCAAACAAACATTACCAAGCTGCTTCTTCAGATGGATGATCAGAGTCGTGTCACATTATCGTCATAACATACAGAATGCCTTCCTTGCTTCCCTATGGGATGTGTACATTTATCTTTCAATGGATCTTTTACATTATTTTTGGTTTTGTGTTTTGGAAGTAGGGTCTCACTTCTAGCCCAGGCTGATGATGCCTGGCTCCATTTGCTTTTTAAAAAAATCTTTTAAAAAAATTAATTTATTGATTTGACAGAGAAAGAGGGAGAAAGAGAGAATGAGTAGGTGCACCACAGCCTCCAGCCACTGCAAACGAACTCCAGACACATGCACCCCCTTGTGCATATGGCTAACGTGGGTCCTGGGGAATCGAACCTAGGTCCTTTGGCTTTGCAGGCAAATGCCTTAAGTGCCAAGCCATGCCTCCAGCCATATATATATATATATTTTTTTGGTAAATGAAAGAGCAATAACAAGATAATTGGAATGCCAGGGCCTCTAGCCACTGTAATCAAATTTCAGATGCATGTTCCACCTGGTGTGCATGTGCGACCTTGTGTATTCATCACCTTGTGTGTCTGACTTATGTGGGCTCTCGGAAGTCAAACATGGGTCTTTAGGCTTTGCAAGCAAGCACCTTGACTGCTAAGCCATCTCTCAAGGCCATTCACTTTGTTTGTTTGTTTGTTTTTCGAGGTAGGGTCTCACTCTAGCTCAGGCTGACCTGGAATTCACTATGTAGTCTCTTTGAGTGCTGGGATTAAAAAGCATAAGCCACCATGCCCAGCCCAATGAAATCTTTTAAACAGAGTAAGATTGTAACATTTTTTTTCTCATGCCCACCAAATTTTTTTTTAGGGGAATACATATTCACTTGGCATTTTTGAAAGATAATGGCTTAGTCTAGTGAGATGGCTCAGTGGGTCAAGCACTTGACCTCACAAGTATGAGGAACTGAGTCAGAATCCTCAGAACCCATGTAAATGCTGGACATGGTTGTGTGCATCTGTAATCCCAGTGTTCCTCCAAGGAGATGAGAACAGGAGAAGCACTGGAAACTTGAAAGCAAGATACTGGTGTACAAAGTGGCAAATAAGAGAACCTGCCTCAAACAAGAGATAATCTATTTTTTTTTTTTTTTTTGGTATCACTTGAAGCTTAGAAAGTCTCTTATTCTAGAAATTTAACTAAGTATTTAAAACCTGCCCTTTGAAGCTGGGCATGGTGATGCACGCCTTTAATCCCAGCATTCGGGAGGCAGAGGTAGGATGATCACAGTGAATTCAAGGCCAACCTATGAATACATATTGAATTCCAGGTCAGCCTGAGCTAGAGTGAGACCCTACCTCAAAAAACCAAAAACAGCAACAACAACAAAAAACTGCCCTCTGTGTGTGTGTGTACGCATATGCTGGGGCAATCCTCTTAAAGGATTCCAAAACATCTCCTTCTTAAATTTAGCTGAACCGCCCCCCTACTTCTTCCCCACCCTCCCTGCCCTGTACTACACTTCCAAACTAAAGGTAAATAAACTTCTGTTCTTTATGGAGGAACAAGAAGGGTAAATAAATAACATACCAACAGTGGTTGAGAGAAGAGTTCTAGTTGAGCTCTATAAATGATGTCATCAAGTACTTCCTGGCCAAGGTCCCACTGACCATTATACCTGTGGAAAAGTTCACTTATTATTTTTAACAAATATCTAATATTTTTCTTTTATTGTCCCAAGTGTCACTATTTTGGTTATAAGACTTACGCAACATTAAAAATTCATTTCTAAATTGTCTTAGTTCTGGTTATAACAAAATGAAGATTTAAAAACCTGTTTGAAGTAGTTTACAGATGTTTCTTCATATAACTGGTATTTACCATGTGATGATATTCAGAGTAATCTATTTAAAGCATTCATGAGAACCAAGATTATAAACTATATAGATATGTACCATGGTTTTCCATTTAGAAAACCTAACACTTTCTAAGATAACTCTCACTTTAATAACTAGTTATGTTTACAATTGTCTTCTTTAAAAGTACTGAAAGAGCCGGGTGTGGTGGCTCACGCATTTAATCCCAGCACTTGGGAGGCAGAGGTAGGAGGATCACTGTGAGTTCAAGGCCACCCTGAGATTACAGAGTGAATTCCAGGTCAGCCTGGGGCTAGAGTGAGACCCTACCTCAAAAAAAAAAAAAAGTACTGAAAGGTGGGGACAGGAGAGATGGCTCAGTGGCTAAAGGCACTTACTTGTAAGGCCCTGCAGCCCAGGTTCAAATCTCCAGTATTCACGTAAAGCCAGATGCACAAAGTAACACATGAATCTGGAGTTTGTTTGCAATGGCTAGAGGCTGTGGCTTGTCCATCTTCCCCCCACCTGCTTACAAGTAACAAATAAAAAATTTAAAAAATTTTAAAGAAGTACTGCCAGTACTTGGGAGGCAGAGGTAGGTGGATCGCCATGAGTTTGAGGCCATCCTGAGACTAGAGAATTCTTGTTCAGCCTGGGCTACAGTGAGACCCTACCTCAAAAAAACAAAAGAAAAAAAAAGTACTGACAGGAAACCCTATTACAAAAGTAAGTTAGCAAGTCCATCATGGCACTATGTTGTATCTGATATGGAAAAAAGACAAATATAAAAAGATTCCAGGGCTGGAAAGATGGCTCAGGAGTTAAGGCACTTGCCTGAAAAGCTTAAGGATCCAGGTTTGATTCTCCAGGTCTCCTGTAAGCCAGATGCACAAGATGGTGCAAGCATCTGGAGTCCATTTGCAGTGACTAGAGGCCCTGGCATGCCTATTCAATTCATTCTCTTTCCCTTTTTCCCTCTATGTCTCAAATAAAAATAAAAATAAAAAAGATTCCAAACATTTAGAAGACTCTAGAAGATTTAAATTTCCTTGTACTTACATGGCATAATAAACTCCTGTGAGAAGTTGCACCATGAATTCAGGATCCAATACTATTCGACCACAGAGTTCCTTCCATTGTTTTTCATGTTGCCGTGGAAACCCACTCACACAAACCCTAGGAAAATATCATATTCAACATGTGAGATTTCTTGATTCACTAAATACAGTAGTTTGTGTTTTCATAAATTCAGTTATTCATTACTCAGACATTTATACCTGCTATATGCCAAACACTGTTCTGGGCCTAGAATATAATCATGAATAGATTAAAACAAAACAAAAAATTTTGCCCTTATTCATAAAGCATCCATTCTAGTAGGCTCTATCAATAAAATAAATAAACAACTTTCCTCAAATAGCTAACAACTTCTTTTAACATCCTTTTCCTCTTCTCTGTCTTTCACACAAACATACACAAATGTAAATGTATGACTGTCATTCATCTCAAAGTATATCCATGTGAATTATTAGTACAGAGACATTTCAAAATACTGTTATCTGGAAGCCATTAGCATTTGCTTTATATTTTCATTTAGTTAAAATAAAATAGACATATGAACTGGGTGTGGTGGCCCAAGCCTTTAGTCCTAGCACTTGGTGGCCAAGGTAGGAGGATCACTGGGAGTTCACGCCAGCCTGAGACTACATTGTGAATACCAGGTCAGCCTGGCCTAGAGCAAGACCCTACTTTGAAAAACCAAAGAGAGAGAGAGAGAGAGAGAAAGAGAGAGAGAGAGAGGGGAAGACAGACAGACAGACAGACAGACAGAAAGATATGAACTATCTATTCATTGTCTTTGCTACAAAACTTAGCGTTGGAATTAGTAATTCCCATGCTTGCAGGACTGTTCTTTTTACAATGGACTGTGAACAATCTCTAACAGCAAGATTTGTGGGCACATCAACACCACTTCTAGCTTCTGGAAGCCAGTAGGCAGTATATATATATATATTTTTTTTTTAAGTTTTTTTTTTAATTAATTTATTTATTTGAGAGCAGCAGACACAGAGAGAAAGACAGATAGAGGGAGAGAGAGAGAATGGGCGCGCCAGGGCTTCCAGCCTCTGCAAATGAACTCCAGACGCGTGCGCCCCCTTGTGCATCTGGCTAACGTGGGACCTGGGGAACCGAGCCTCGAACCGGGGTCCTTAGGCTTCACAGGCAAGCGCTTAACTGCTAAGCCATCTCTCCAGCCCGGCAGTATATTTTTATTCCCATAACCAAGTTCTCACTCTTGCATCTTTTCTTCACCCCTTCATCAATACTGTTAGGTTTCTTTCACATACAATTAATTTTAGCATATCATACTGCCTGATGTCAAATGGATTTCTTGGTTCTCTATGTGAGGTTCTTGGGTTTCACTAGTGGTCTGAGGGTGCCCATGATACCAAAACAGGAGATGCTGAGACCCCCATAGGCAGTGACAACAAAGAACTGTTTAGCTATCTTTAGTTAAAGTGCAGCCATTTCACTGAGATGCTTTCAAAAAGTTATACTTAATGATTATCAAAAATAGGGACATGGCTGGAGAGATGGTTTAGTGGTTAAGGTACTTGCCTGCAAAGCAAAAAGGACCCAGGTACGATTACCCAGGACCCTCATGAGCCAGATGCATAAGGCTGGAGTTCGTTTGTAACAGATGAAGGACCTGGCATGCACATTCTCTATCTGCCTCTTTCTCTCTCTCTCTCTGTCTCAAATAGATACATAAAGAGAGATGGCTTAGCAGTAAAGGTGCCTGCCTGCAAAAACAAAGAACCCAGGCTCGATTTCCCAGCACCCACATGTAAAGCCAGATGCAAAAGATGGCACATGTATCTGGAGTTTGTTTGCACTGGCTAGAGGTGCTGGTACACCCATTTTCTCCTCTATCTGCCCCTCTCTGTCAAGTAAATAAAATAAAAATTGTTGGGCGTCGTGGCGCATGCCTTTAATCCCAGCACTGGGGAGGCAGAGGTAGGAGGATCACCATGAGTTCAAGGCCACCCTGAGACTACAGAGTGAATTCCAGGTCAGCCTGGGCTAGAGCGAGACCCTACCTCGAAAAGCAAATAAAATAAAATAAAATAAAATAAAAATAAATTTTTAAGCCAGTGTGGTGGCACACGCCTTCAATCCCAACACTCGGGAGGCAGAGGTAGTTTGCTATGAGTTCAAGGTCACCCTGAGACTACATAGTGAATTCCAGGTCAGCCTGAGCTAGAATGAGACCCTACCTTGGAAAACCAAAAATAAATAAATAAATAATAAAAAAATTTTTAAAGCCCCAACTTCCAGATCCCCTGTGCCAGAAGGAGGCCAGAGCTCCTGGTTAGTTTCCTGGCCCTGGTACCCCTGCTGCTAGCATGAGGCAGCCTGGACCTGTATGCACGCCGCAGAAACAGGCTTTTTTTTTTTTTTTTCAAGATAGGGTTTCACTCGAGTCCAGGCTGACCTGGAATTCACTCTGTGTTCTCAGGGTGGCCCTGAACTCATAGCAATCCTCCTACATCTGCCTCATGAGGCCCAGCAGAAGCAGGCCTTTGGATCCAGCTTCCTGATTGACCAGCCCCCGACTCCCAACTCTGGGTTCCCTGCTTTGGAGGGTGAGGAGTGAGTAGGTCAGAGCTCCCAGTTAGTTCCCCATCTCCCAGTTTCCAGGACCCAGTAACCACGCTGCTGGTATAGGGATGCCTGGACCCTGCATGTGTGCTATGGGAGCAGGCCCTTTGCTCCAGTTTCCTGATTAACCCATTCCTGGTTCTCCAACTCCCTGTTCCCCTGAGCCAGGGGTACAGGGACCACTGTAGGAGCTGGCTTTTTGCTCCTGACTCCCCTGCTTCCTAGGTTCTGATTCCCCAATCCCCAGTTCCTCTGTGCTGAAGTGGGCACAAGGGGAAGTGAATAAGCCTGAGCTCCCAGTTCCCCACCTCCCAGTTCTCCAGTACCCATGCTGCACTTGCAATCCCCACAATCTGCACATATGCAGTTATAGACACATCCTCCTTCAATCCTGTTTACATTTAAAACAGAACACTCACTGAAGATTCTACAAAGACAAATACTTGCTTCCCCCTTAATAAGACTTTTACCCTGAGGTTGGTAGTCCACAATGCCAAAAATAAGTAAATAAAGTCAGAAAACAGAGATCTCCAAGGATACCTAGTCTCACAATGGAAGCCTCCAATGAAAACAGAGAAAACAATAGAAATTGAATTCCAAAATGAAAACACAACAAGCTATGTGATCTTGACCAAGAAAATTGCTGAACTGGTAGTAAATCATCAAAAACCAACAAATACATAAATGAAATTGAGCAGAATCATCTCTTAGAGTACATAGCTTTTGTCACTAGGCTTAACTTAATTGAAGAAAACCTGTGAAGCCTCAAAAGACATATAGATGAATTGAAGGTGAGTCAACAAATAGAGGATCTCAATAACCAGCTGATTAAGCTTAATGAAGACATGATCAAATGCAAGAATGAATTCTAGGAAGCATCAAGAAAAATCAGTCCCTAACTTGAAACCATACCTCAAAAAAGAGATGAACATGATGCAGAAAAACACACCAGGAAATACAAATCAAATACAGATTTTTCCCCCTTTATTGACAGCTTCCATACTTATAGAAAATAAACCATATTTCCCTCCCTTCCCTCATCAAATAAAGCTTTTAAAAACCTCTCCAGAAGCCATCATTAACAGAATCACTCATGTGGAAGACAGAACCTCTGAGTTCGAAGACATGATAGAAGAAACTGATTGGGAGTCCAAAAACTTTGCTAAATTCAAAAAACCATGTCAGGGCTGGAGAG
Source organism: Jaculus jaculus (assembly GCF_020740685.1). Classification (NCBI taxonomy): domain Eukaryota; kingdom Metazoa; phylum Chordata; class Mammalia; order Rodentia; family Dipodidae; genus Jaculus; species Jaculus jaculus. The sequence goes on along the minus strand of NC_059105.1, from coordinate 39,143,944 downwards.
ATGGCTTAGCAGTTAAAGTGCTTGCCTGGTGAAGCCTAAGGGTCCAGGTTCTACTCTCCAGATCCCATGTTAACCAGATGCACAAAGGGGAGTCAAATGCAAGGTTGCACATGCGCACTAGGTGTCACAAGCATCTGGATAATGTAGAAGATATGGATGAATTCCTAAATACATACCATTTACTCAAACAAAACTCAGACCAGATTAATCTACTAAAAAAACTATGACATCCATCAAGATTGAAAAGGTAATTTTAAAAAACTCCCCAAAAAGAAAAGTTCAGGATTGGATGGCTTCTCAGCCAAATTCTATCAAACCTTCACAGAAGAGCTGAAACCAGTTTTTCTCAAACTGTTTCACAAAATCAGAGAACAGGGAATGCTCTCCAACTCTTTTTTTTTTTTTTTTTCTAGGTAGTATCTCACTCTAGCCCAGGCTGACCTGGAATTCAGGATGGAGTCTTAGGGTGGCCTTGAACTCACGGCGATCCTCCTACCTCTGCCTCCTGAGTGCTGGGATTAAAGGTGTGCGCCACCATGCCCAGCCTCCCCAACTCCTTTTATAAAGCTAGTATCACCCAACAGAGATACAACAAGAAAACAACAGACCTATATTCCTAATGATCTTAGACACAAAAATCCTGAACAAAATCCTTGCAAACGAAATTCAACAATACATCTACCTTAATCAAGCAGGATTCATCCTAGGGATGCAGGGATGGTTCAACATACAGAAATTGGTCAATGTAATACACCACATAAATAAACTAACTCACAAGAACCACATGATCATCTCAACAGATGCAGAGAAGGCCTTCAACAAAACGCAACACCAGTTAAGAAGGAGACATAAAGGGAAGATAAAGGAAGGGAGGAGGGTACTTAATGGGTTGATATTGTATATATGTAAGTACAATGATTGAGATGGGGAGGTAATATGATGGAGAATGGAATTTCAAAGGGGAAAGTGTTGGGGGGGAGGGAATTACCATGGGATTTTTTTTATAATCATGGAAAATGCTAATAAAAATTTAAAATAAAAACAAAAATGCAACACCACTTCATGCTGGGGAGAATAGGCATGGAGTGTTTATATCAACACAGTAAAGACTACATATAAAGCACCTAAAGCCAAAATAATACTTAATGGGGAAAGACTTAAGGAGTTCCCATTGAGATCAGGACCAAGAAAGGGTTGTTCACTCTCACCACTGCTTTTCAATGTAGAACTAGAAGTCCTAGCACAAGCAATAAAACAGGAAAAAGAAATAACATGGATACAAATCGAAAGGAGAAGTCAGAACCAGGTGTGGTGGTGTACACCTTGAATCCCAACACTTGGGAGGCATAGGTAGGAGGATTGCTGTGAGTTCAAAGTAAGCCCCAGACTACATAGTGAATTCCAGGACAGTAAGACCTTACCTTGAAAAAAAAGAAAGGAAGAAGTCAAATTAGCTCTCTTTACAGATGATATGATCCTATATATAAGGGATCCTAAATCTCCACCTCAAAACTTCTAAAGGTGGGGGTGGAAAGATGGCTTAGCAGTTAAGGCACTTGCCTGCAAAGCCAAAGGATCCAGGTTTGGTTCCCCAGGACCCATGTAACCCAGATGCACAACGTGGCACAAGCATCTGGAGTTGGTTTGCAGTGGCTGGAGGCCCTAGTGTGCCCATTCTCTCTTTCTCTGTCTGTCTGCCTCTCTCTCAAATAAATAAAAATAAATTTAAAAAAACTTCTAAAGGTGATTAATTCCCTTAGCAAAGTGGCAGAATTCAAAAATCAACACACAAAAATATGTAGCCTTTCTTATATGAAAAGGACAAATATACAGAGAAAGAAATCAGCAAGGCTGCCCCATTTAAATAGCCACAAAAAGAAAATATCAAGTATCTTGGAATAACACTAACCAAAGATGTAAAAGACCTATGTAATGAAAACATAAAAACATTCAAGAAAGAAATTGAGGAGGACACGAGAAGATGGAAAGACCTGCCGTGTTCCTGGATAGGTAGAATTAATATTGTGAAAATGGCAATTCTACCAAAAGCAATATGCAGATTTAATGCAATACCAATAAAAATTCCATCACCATACTTCAGAGATAGAAAAAATGATCTCAATATTCATATGGAATGGCAACATGCCTCGAATATCTCAAGAGATCCTCAGGAAAAGAAATACCTCTGGAACTGGAGAAATGGCTTAGTGGTTAAGGTGTTTGCCTGCAAAGCAAAAGGACCTGGGTTTGATTCCCCAGAACCCATGTTAGCTAGATGCACAAGGGGGCACATGCATCTGGAGTTCATCTGCAGTGACTGGAGGCCCTGGTGCACCTATTCTCTCCCCACCCTTTTCTCTGTCAAGTAAATAAATAAAATATTTTTAAAAAGAAAGAAATACCTCTGGAGGTATCACCATACCCAATCTAAAGCTATACTACAAAGCCACAGTAACAAAAACAACTTGGTACTAGCATAAAAACAAGCATATAGACCAGTGGAACAGAACTGAAGACCCAGCCTTAGGTCAAATAACTACAGCTACTTGATCTTTGACAAAGGCGCCAATAATGTAGCCTGGAGAAAAGAAAGCATCTTCAACAAATGGTGCTGGACAAATTGAATAACGACATGTAGAAAAATGAAACTAAGCTGGGTGTGGTGGTACACGCCTTTAATTATAGCACTTGGGAGGCAGAGGTAGGAGGATCACCATGAGTTTAAGGCCACCCTGAACTACAGTGAGACTCTACCTTAAAAAATCAAAAAACTACGGGAAAAAAAAAAAAAAACTAGACCCACTCATCTCACCATATACAAAAATCAATTCCAAATGGATTAAAGACCTCAACATAAGACCTGAAACTCTCCTACTGCAAGAAAAAATAGGAGGAAATCTCCATGAGATAGGAGTGGGGAAGGATTTCCCAAACATTTCCCCAGTGGCCCAGGAAATTAATCGCTCAACTAATGGGATCTTATGAAGCTAAAAAGCTTTTGCACAAACATACCATAAGCAGAGCCAACAGATTACCTACCAAATGGGAGAAAATTTTCACTAGCTATACCACTGACAGAGGCCCAATCTACAAAGAACTCAAAAAACTAAATAATATAAAAAAATCAAGCAACCCACTCAAAAATGGGGTAAAGAATTTAATAGGGAGTTTTCAGAGGTAGAAATACAAATGACTAATACACACTTAAATAAATGTTCAACATCCTTAACTATCAGAGAAATGCAACTTAAAACTACCATGAGATTCTACCTTACTCCAGTAAGGATAGTAATCTTTAAAAAAAATCAAATTATGGGGAGGGGAAAGGCCTACACAAGGCCAGGGGAAGAGATTGTGTAAAAGAAGGGCTGGGAGGAAGATCAATCAAAATTCAAGATATTCTAAATAAGACATATGAAAACCTACTTTTTTGAATAATGGCACATTCAGAAGCCACAGATTATTACTAGATAATTTTCAGTGCCAGGAATGGGATACCTCCAGTGACTTGTTGGCTAGGGAGGTCCCTATTGCCTCTAAAACATTCCAGGCTATTGCCAAGGCCCTTGGTTTCCCTTGAGAAACAGATGGTAAGACCCTTTTGCTGAAGACTACCTGAGTGGCAAAGTCACTGAGAAATCAAGCTGGTGCTGAGCTGAAAACCTTCTCCTTGTAAATGAGCCAACTGAAAGCTGAAAAAAGCTTCAGTGTATGTAGCCCTATGGGAGACAGAAGTCATCACTGGTGAAAACACTGGAAAACACTGGAAGCTTCAAGTTTGGTCAGACGGGCCAAATGACTGAATGGGTACAATAGTGGTATGTCTGCTCTGGGGGAAACCAACTGCTCTCTAATTGGACTGAAGGCCTATATGGGAAGGAATACATGCCTGGTACTGAAAACCTAATCAAAAGCCTATGGCAGGCGAGGTCATGAACCTTAGGGGTATAAAGCCTGTTCTAGGCTGGATAAATGCATATATTATTCTCACCAACTGCCCTGAAAGCACTACACTTAATGTTCGTTCATGTTATGTTAATGCTACTCTCACTTCTGGTTAGAGAAGCTTCTCTTTTTCAGATGGCGATGACCACTGGGATGACCCAAAAGGCAACATAGTGTCAAGAAGAAGGGACAGAGGAGTGTCCAGCACTGAAACATCTCACACCCTCCAAGGCTCAGGGTCCACTGTGGAAGAGGTGGTGGAAAGAACGTAACAGCCAAAGAAGGGTACCATTCCTTACAATGCAACTGTCTAGACAGAAATTAGCCTCGCTATCCATGACCTCACAGTGCCTAGCAATACCTACAGAAGACCTTCATAATAGGAGAAAAAGATGATGACATCAAATTCAAAGAGAGACTAATCGAGAGTGGATATGGTGGAGAGCAGAGTTGTGAAGGGAAAAGTGGGGGAGGGGAGGGGAGGGAAAGGAAATATGGTTTATTGTCTCTAAGTATAGAAGTTGTCAATAAAAAAAAAATCAAATGACAGCAGAGTATGGTGTTGCACACCTTTAATCCCAGCACTCAAGAGGCAGAGGTAGGAGGATCACCATGAATTCGAGGCCACCTTCAAACTACATAGTGAATTCCAGGTCAGCCTGGGCTAGAGAGAGAACCTACCTCAAAAAAACAAATCAAATGACAAGTGTTGGCAAGGATGTGGGGAAAGACGAATCCTCATTCACTGCACTGGAATGCAAGTTTGTAAAACTGTGATGAAAATCAATATGGAGATTCCTGAAGATGATGAATAATAGAGTTATCAACTGACCCAGTTATTCTCTTACTGGACATTTACCCTGAATGCTCTTCACTACAGAGATCATGTTTATAGGTGTTCGATTCATAACAGCTAAGAACTAGAATCAACTCAGGTGTCCATCACTGGACAAATGGATGCAAAACTGTGGTACACTTACACAATGGAATTCTACTCAGCAGTAAGAAAAAAACAATACAATGAAATCTGTAGGAAAATGGATGGACTTAAACAGATCATACTCAGCGAACATACATCATCACAGAAAAACAAAAGGCTCATGCTTTCATTCATCTGACATCCTAACCTGGATTAGCTTGAGTTGCCGGCATACCAGATAGGCAACTTGAGGCCCAGACAATAGGGGTGGAAGGGTTTGTGGGGAGGGGAAGAGGAGGCTGGGGGGAAATAAACACAAAACTAAATCCAAAATGAACTGGCACCATAGAAACCTTTCTCCTAGAAGGCAGACTAAAAGATTTAATCCTCAACAGGAGTACAGGGGAAGCATCTGAAAAGAAGGGTCTTGGAGAGGGTGGGATAAAGCCTACCTTGAAAAAAATTTGGTTCTGGCCTATAACTCCCAGTACCAGAATTTAATGCTACTCACATTGAGCTGTTGATCAGAGAGACCTACAAAGTCCCCAAAACAAGACAGATTTCTGTCAAAGTACTTGATTACCCACCTAAGATAAAAAGTAAGACCCTACTGCTGAAGACACCATATGCTGCTGACACCTAGCATGAAGTGAACTGGCTGGAATCCTAAAGTTAGCCAGTCTAGGGCTACATGAGCTACTGGAGGAAGTGGCCAATGATGGTGTGAGCAAGCAGAGGTCTAAGCTACTCAGAAGTAAACACCCTAGCCGGGTGTGGTGGCGCATGCCTTTAATCCCAGCACTTGGGAGGCAGAGGCTACCCTGAGACTACATAGTAAAGTCCAGGTCAGCCTGAGCTAGTAGCAAGTACCTCGAAAAACAAATAAGCAAACAAACAAACAAAAAATTAACATTCAAACTTAGCTGACTTAACCTAATTAACTCCTTGTTCATTTAGGAACTACTGCTGATAGGCTAAAAATAATTTTCAAGAAATTATAAGAGAAGTCTGGTGTGATATACACCGTTAATTCCAGCACTTAGGAGGCAGAAGTAGGATTGCTGTGAGTTCAAGGTCAGCCCAGAATTACAGTAGAGTGAGTTCCACATCAGCCTAGGCTACAGAGAGACTACCTTGAAAAATCAGTCCCCCCCCAAAACAAAAAGAAATGATAAGGGATTATAGGTACAGGGATTTAAGATCCATGAGTTATATTTACTGCTATACCATGATAAATTAGGCCACTCCCTGACATATAGAGTATGCTCAGTAAATACCACATAATTGAATAGTTATGAAAGTTAGTAATAATTACTCTTCTCACCTGGAGCCCATCCGACAAAGAGACTGGTAAGATGAGGCAGGCATATATACAATAGCAGAATTATAGCATAGCAGGAGAAAACTCAAGACTTCAAACCTAGAAAAATCAATGAAAAATAATTGCTATCAATTATTTCTACTAGATAGCATAGTAAATGATTTATTCACTGAATCATTGTAACAATGCTTAGGGATTAAGGTGCTTATCTGCCAAGCCTAACAACATGGGTTCAATTCCCCAGTACCCACATAAAGCCAAATGCACAAAGTGGCACATGCATCTGGAGTTCATTTGCAGCAGCTAGAGGCCCTGGCACACCCATCCTGTCTCTGTCTCTCTCCCTCTATTTCTCTCTGCTTACAAATCAATAAATTATTTAAAAATTGTTTTAAAAATACATTATATAATGCCTTAATATTAATGTTCATGATGTCTCAATCAGATTACTATAGCATCCTTCTCATAGTTAATGTTTGCACTCTCTTTATTATGGGTCACAGTTCTTGTTGCATGCTATATTTTCTTATTTAAAAGAAAAAATATAGAAGCCAGGAGTGGTGGGACATTCCAGGAGTTCAAGGCCAGCCTCAGCTACTTAGCAATTTCGAGATCAGTAAGGACTACATGAGATTACATCTACAAAACAAAACAATAACAAAAAAAATCAAGATGGTGATAGTGGCTCATATCTATAATCCTTGCACTTGGGAAGCTGAAGCAGGAAGATTGACATGAGCTTCAAGGCCAGTTTGTGTCCCAGAGCTAGGCACAAGTCTTAAATAAACAAAACAAAACCTTGAATAAACTGGGCGTGGTGGCGCACACCTTTAATACCAGCACTCAGGAGGCAGGATAGCACCCTGAGAATACATAGTGAATTCCAGGTCAGCCTGGACTAGAGTGAAACCCTACCTCAAAAACACTACCACCAACAACAACAAAAAAGAAAACTTTGAATAGCTAATGACAGTGCTCTAAACTCAACTATCTTCCAACTGACTGATAAAATTCAAATTTATCACAAGATCCTTTAAAACTCTCCTCCACCTACCTGCCTCCGGGCTATTACTGCTGCTGCTATTCTGACAAAGGACCTGACAAATTAACCTTGGGAAAGACTTTATCAATTACAGCCCCACATGTCATAGAGACTATTTTAAAGAGACCCCCAGATCAATGGCTCCAACTCTTGCATAACCCACTATCAGGCCTTGCTCTTAGATCAACCAAGAATACAGTTTTGCAACCATTCCATGAATATGCCATAAACTTTCAAAATGCCTTACTTTTATGCATACTGCTTGAATATACTCTTCATTTGGAAATTCCTGCTAAGGTCTCAAGTCTCAGTTTAATTTGATGAGGCAAGAAAGTAGGGTTAGGGATGAACCCACTACCTTATGTATGGTAGACAAGTGTTTTACCACTTAGTCTTAAAACCATTATATATTTATTGATTTTATTTTTAAAAATATATTTTATTTATTTATTTGAGAGGGAAAAAGAAGCAGAGAGAGAGAAAAAAAGAGAATGGGTGTGCCAGGGCCTCCAGCCACTACAAAGAACTCCAGGTGCATGTGCCCCCTTGTGCATCTGGCTTATGTGGGTCCTGGAGAATCTAACTGGGATCCTTTGGTTTTTCAGGCAAATGCTTTAACCTCTAAGCCATCTCTCCAGCCCCTATTTTGTTTTTTATTGAGATAGGGTCTCACTGTAGCTCAGGCTGACCTGGAATTCACTATGCAGTCTCAGGATGGCCTCAAATTTTCAGTGACCCTCCTATCTGTGCCTCCCAAGTGCTAGGATTAAAGGTCTGTGTCACCACGCCCAGCCTTTTATTTATTTATTCATTCATTTTTTGATTTGAAATAGAGAGAGAATGTGGGCATGCCAGGGCCTCCAGCCCTGCAAATGAACTCCAGACAAGTGGCTTTATGTAGGTTCTGGGGAATTGAACCCAGGCTAGCAGGCATTGCAAGAAAGCACTTTTAACCACTGAGCTATTTCCCCAGCCTCATATTCAGCTTTTTACATGAATTCTGGGAGTTGAAGCTGGTGGCCTCTGGCCTAAGAGACCCTTATGCTTAAGCAGCAAGCCCTCTTAACCAATGAGCTGTCTCCCCAACCCACAAGCATGTGTGTGTACACACTTTTATATACACAGCCCAGAATTAGTGTGTGTGTATTTTAAAAAGGACTTTGAGCACCATATGTACATCCAAGCCAAAGATCCACTTTTCTTACCTTTTCTTACAGAATATGAAGCTTAGAAAAGCATGTATTCATGAAGTAAATTTTTTTTGCACTAAGTAAATTTTTATTAAACAATTACATGTTAGACACAGCTGACCACTAACAATAGAGATGAAGATATCAACATCTGTCTTAAAATTACTTATTACTGAATGGATGAAATGGGTTGAAGTAGAATATTAAAGTTCAGTGGAATAAGTACTCATTTAGACCTATAAGCACATAAGGGTCCAATTTTCTTCAGATGGGATAATTAAGAATGGTTTTAAGGGCTGGAGAAATACTTTAGCAGTTAAGGAGCATGCCTGAAAAGCCAAAGGACCAGGTTCAATTCCCAAGGACCCACATAAGCCAAATGCACAAGGCAGCACATGCATCTGGAGTTTGCAGTGGGTAGAGGACCTGATGCGCCCATTCTCCCCCCCACTCCTTCTAATAAATAAATTTACAAAAATAAATTTATTTTTTTGATGTTTTTTTTTTGGGGGGGGTTTCAAAGTAGGGTCTCACCCTAGTATAGGCTGACCTGGAATTCACTCTGTATTCTCAGGGTGGCCTTGAACTCACAGTAATGCTCCTACCTCTGCCTCCCGAGTGCTGGGATTAAAGGCGTGTGCCACTGCGGCACAAAAATAAATTTAAAAAGGCCTTTCAAGCTATCAGGGCACAAGTGGAAGGAAATATCCATCAAGTGGTGAGCTACCCTCACTAGACACAAAAGATGACGGTTCTTCCATCAAGCCTCTGGAGGTGTGAACAATACTTTTCTCTTGTTTATAATTAACAAAAAGAAAAATTCTGTTGCTGAGGTATTTTGTTGTAGCAATGCAGAGTAAGAAATCAGCACTACTCACTTACAATAGCCAAAAAGGAGAAGTAACCTAAATGTCCATCACTAATGAGTACAGAAACAAAAGGTAGTATATTAAGACAGTGGAATATTGTCTGGCCATGAACAGAAAAGCTGGTATATACTACCATATGAATGACTCTTGAAAATGTTAAGTAAAATAGACCTCATACAAACGGCTACATGTTATAGGAAACTGACTGTAATGGCTGTGGATTATCTTTATTTCTAGTGCATTCTCAGCTCATGCTTTATTGCTAAAAATATATAACACACATAGATACAGAGTTCTTAATTCTCATGGTTCCATTTTCATTAAGGAATAAAAAAATGCTCCAGTTCTCTCTACAGATTGAGAGGATATAGAAGTACAATCGTTTCCCAGTTAGGAGGGGGTTCTTCCCTCAGCTTAGGAGGTTCTCTGCTTAATTTCTACTCCTTTTTAAAATAAATCTTTCATAATTAAAACTTTTTTTTGATCAGATTAAGGTCAAAAGTTGAATGGACTTTGTGAAATGGCTTTATTTCCTTTACCTGAATAGAAGTACTAGTAGGTCTTGAAAATATATTCCTTAGTATCTGAGGGGGACTGGTTCTAGGAATCCTACTGAGATGGAAATTAGGGTAAGGAAATTTAGAGACCCCTGCCCCAAAGTTATGTCTTGTTCTATAATAGACTTCTATATTGGTTATGTCCCATACTGCATAGTCTTCTATTCTGACTAACATTGTAGTTTTTATACTGAAAAGGCTATGATCTGTATTGTAGCTCCTACTGTAAATCATCTTGCGCTTCTTTTTAATTATTTATTTATTTATTTGAGAGTGACAGACACAGAGAGAAAGACAGATAGAAGGAGAGAGAGAGAATGGGCGTGCCAGGGCCTCCAGCCTCTGCAAACGAACTCCAGACGCGTGCGCCCCCTTGTGCATCTGGCTAACGTGGGACCTGGGGAACCGAGCCTTGAACCGGGGTGCTTAGGCTTCACAGGCAAGCACTTAACCGCTAAGCCATCTCTCCAGCCCTTGTGCTTCTTTTTTTAAAAAAAAATATTTATTTGAGAGAGAGAGAGAGAAAGAGAGAGTCAGAGAGAGAATGGGCATGCCAGGGCTTCTAGCTGCTAGAAATGAACTCTAGATGGATGTGTCACTGTTGCAGTCAGGTTTTCACTGCTGGCAGAAATCATCCAGCCAAGAGCAGCTTGGGGGGGGGGGGGGAAGGTTTATTTTTGCTTACAGATTCAATGGGAAAGCTCCATTATGGCAGGGGAAAACAATGACATGAGCAAAGAGTGGACATCACTTCCTGGCCAACTTTAGGTGGACAACAACAGGACAGTGTGCCAAATACTGGCAAATGGACACTGGCAATAATACCCATAAAACCGCCCCCAACAATACACTGTCTCCAGGAGTTAATTCCCAAACTGCTACCAGATGGGGATCTAGCAGTCAGAACACTTAAATTTATGGGGGATACCTGAATCAAACCACCACAGCCACCTTGTGCACCTGGCTTACATGGTTCCTGAGGAATTGAACCTGGGTCCTTAGGCTTTGCAGGGAAGTGCCTTAACTACTGAGCCATCTGTTCAGCCCACTGTGCTTCTTTTTATTTCCATAGCATAGCTGTAGGTGTCTGTCTGCTAACTAATCATTTTCATTTTTGTTTCTATAAAGCTTGCCCATCATGTACTCAAGGTCTCTGGCACCAGGCCTGGGCTCTGAGAATTAACAAAAATAAAAATAGCCCAAGATAAGGTTTATAAGCTCCGAACCACCAAGAATTGGGGTCCAGGCTCTGGAAGAGGTTCCCCTGGGCACATGCTAGCATGAAAATAAACTGATTGACCACTCAGTCTCTGGTGCCGGTTCTGTGAGCCTCAGTGTCCTATATCCCTATGGATACCAAAATCCACAGAAGCTTAAGTTCCTCATGTAAAACAATATAGTGTCTGTATATTACCTATGTATGACTACCTCTTCACTTCTAAATAATCTCCTCCTCCCTCTCTGTTCCTTCCCAGTACAATGTCTTTAATTTTTGGAGTCTTCTCACATCGACCTTGAACTAAAGTAATTATAGTCAACAATGTATTAAGCATAAATTCACAATTGTTGCTGTGTAATTTTGATCATTACCGGTTTTGTGCAGTGAATGTTTCCCTCTGAGGATGAAGATCACTATATACAACTCTGATGAGATCATGCTGACACAATGCCCCTTCTGTCAAAGCCATGGATCCAATTGTTGAGGGCTACAAAAATTAAGGTATGACATTAGAGAGTATCTCTAAAATGAAGTAAAAATCTTTATCATATAATCATACTTAATTTTGTTTTAATAAACAGTAGTTCCAAATAATGTTTTTCTTTTCAAAATATTTTGTTCTTTAATTATATTCTTCAATTAATTTGAGAAATTATGTAGATAAAATATGTAAAACTAAAAATATACTATTATATTTTTGAAAGATTATAGTATGACTCCATACTTAGGGAAAAGAAAGAAAAGTTGCTGAAAACATTAAGGACTAAACAATATTAAAAACTATGATCTAGCATGGTGGCACATGCCTTTAATCCCAGCATTCAGGAGGCAGAGGTAAGAGGATCACTGTGAGTTTGAGGCTGCCCTGAGACTACACAGTGAATTCCAGATCAGCCAGGACAACAGCAAGACCTATGAAAAACCAAAAAACATCAAAACAAACAACAGGGGGCTGGAGATATGGCTCAGCAGTTAAGGCACTTGCCTACAAGGCCAAAGTATCCAGTTCAATTCTCCAGGACCCATGCAAGCCAGATGCACAAGGGGGCACCTGTGTCTGTTTGCAGTGGCTGGATACCCTGGTGCGCCCATTCTCTCTCTCTCTCTCTCGCTCCCTCTTTCTCTCTCTCAAATAAATAAATAAATTAAATATATTTTTTTTAAACTATGATCAAAAGTCTCCTTCGCCGGGCGTGGTGGTGCACATCTTTAATCCCAGCACTGGGAGGCAGAGGTAGGAGGAGCTCCATGAGTTCAAGGTCACCCTGAGAATACCGAGTAAATTACAGGTCACTTTGGACTAGAGTGAGACCCCACCTTAACCCCCCCCAAAAAAAGGTCTCTTTAATACTGACATAATTGATTTCATGCTTTTCAAGATAGAAGAACTGTCTATTCATTAGTGCTTCACCACCACTCATTTTATTTCACAAAATGATACAAAGAACATAACTGCATATATGCTAAGGTGGAGTACAGATACTTGGATCACTGGGGCTTTCTGGTCAGCCAGTTTAACCAAAAAATAGCAAGCTCCAGGTTCGGAGAGATTCTGTCTCAAGGAAAATAAACCCAACAGGAATGTGGGAGGGCACCTAGCATCCTTCTCTGGTTTCCCCACACATGTGCACAGTGCACACATATCTGCACCCACACATACACATAGAACACCACACACATTACACACACACAGAATTCAACATCATCCTCAACTACAAAGTTTGAGACCAGCTGAACTACATGAAACCCAAAGTGAAAAAAATAAGATGTATGGGGTATATTTACCTCTAGCAAAAAATTGACTTTTTATCTCTTTCTCAACATAATTTTAAGCAATTTCACCTTCCCATTGTTACTTACTTCATGGTATATTGAAGGCTTGGATAAGGAGGGGATAGTGAAAGACAGCACTTTATTGTTTCCATCTTTATCAGCAATTTCCTATATTCAAAAAACATTGAAAGATAAAGTAGTAAGTCTATTTTTCCCCCTGAGGTAGAATCTCACTAGAGCTCAGGCTGACCTGGAATTCACTCAGTAGCTCTAGACTGGCTTCAAACTCACAATGACTTTCCTATCTTTGCCTCTTAAGCGCTGGGATTAAGGGTGTGTACCACCATGCCTGGCAATTAAGTCTATATTATAGGAAAAAATAATTATGTCCTTAATTTTAAAAGTATATAAAAAGAATATATCAAGGAAAATAAGCAGAAGGAAGGCTTATAAAAACAAATAGAGGGCTGGAGAGATGGCTTAGTGGTTAAGCGCTTGCCTGTGAAGCCTAAGGACCCTGGTTCGAGGCTCAACTCCCTAGGGCCCATGTTAGCCAGATGCACAAAGGGACGCACGCCCCTGGTTCGAGGCTCAACTCCCCAGGGCCCATGTTAGCCAGATGTACAAGGGGACGCACGCGTCTGGAATTCATTTGCAGTGGCTGGAGGCCCTGGCACGCCCATTCTCTCTCCCTCTATCTGCCTCTTTCTCTGTCTGTCGCTCTCAAATAAGTAAGTAAAAATATTTAAAAAAAAATAAAAAACAAACAGAGGGCTGGAGAAGATGCCTTAGTGGTTAAGGCCCTTGCCTGCAAAGCTGGTTCAATTCCCCAGGACCCATGTAAGCCAGATGCACAAGGAGGCGCATGTATCTGGAATTTGTTTGCAGTGGCTGGAGGCCCTGGTGCGCCCATTCTCTCTCACTCTCTCTCTACCTCTTTCTCTCCCTCAAATAAATAAAGAAAAAATATTTTTAAAAATAGAAAAATATTACAAAAAAGAAGAATACCATTACCCTATCATACATTTTTAATTTATTGGTAAATTTCTTTTTCTTCTTTTTTTTTTTAAGGTGGGGTCTCACTCTCTAGCACAGGCTTACCTGGATCTTACTCTGTAGTCTCAGGCTGCCCTGGAACTCACAGTGATCCTCCTTCCTCTACCTCCTAAGTGCTGGGATTAAAGACATGTGCTACCATATCCTACTAAATTTATTCATTTTGATGGTATAGTTATAACAAATAGATATAATACTTTGTCACTGTACAATAATAATATACTAAATTGAATACAGCATGATGGCAAAGGCCAAAAGCAGGCAAACAAATCAATATTTTTGTTACATTTTCATATAAAACAAAGATATTAAAAGTGATTAGTTTTGTTGGGTGTGGTGGCACAAGCCTTTAATCCCAGCACTTGGAGGCAGAGGTAGGAGGATCACTGAGTTCAAAGCCACCCTGAGACTACACAGTGTATTCCAGGTCAGCCTGGGATAGAGAGAGAGATCTTACCTCAAAAAAACTAACCAAACAAAAAAGTGATTAGTCTTTAAAGGAAAAAAAAAAAAGTAATAAAAATAGAGACAGCAACCTGGTATGGCTCTTTTCCCAAGCTTCTAGGAAATTTTTCTGTCTCCACAACCCTTCTCCCCATAAGCGCACTGGGATTACAGAAGCCCTGCCATAGCTTCTGGCTTTTATATGGGCCTGGACATCCAACACAAGCATTCTTATCCACTGAGCCATTTCGCTGACCTCCATTGTGTTTTTGCTCAGACTTCTACGTTATAATATACTATAATAGTATATTATGTATAATACATCATATATATTCTATATCATAGTATATAAGCCAGATGTGGTGGTACTTGACTGTAATTTCAGAACCCAGGAGGCTAAGGCAGAAAGATCTTGAGATCTTAGTCAGCCTGGACGACACAGTGAAACTATCTGGAAAAAAAAAAAAAGAAGTATGTTAAAGGGGTTGGGGAGATGGCTCAGCGGTTAAGGAACTTGCTTACAAAGCCTAACCACCTGGGTTTGATTTCCTAGTACCCATGTAAAGCCAGACACACAATGCATCTGGAATTTACAGTGTTTATAGTGGTTGGAGGGCCTGGTGCACCCATTCTTTCTATCTGTCTCTCTTCTCTCTCTTTGCTTGCAAATATAAATATAAATATAAATATATATATATATGAAATATTTTATTTATGAGAGAACGAGTGAGCGAGAAAGAAGCAGATAGGAAGAGAGAATGGGCATACCAGGACCTGTAGCCACTGCAAATGAACTTCAAACGCAAGGGCCCCCTTGTGCATCTGGCTTACAGGAGTCCTGGGGAATCAAAGTGGAGTCCTTAGGCTTCACAGGCAAATGCCTTAACCACAAGCCATTTCTCCAGCCCAAATATATTTTAAAAGTATGTTAGATTTTCCCCTAACTGATACCATCTAATCAATGAAACAAAAATACCATGTCCCAGCTGGATGTAGTAGTGACACATGCTTTTAATCCCAGCACTTGGGAAGCAGAGGTAGGAGGAGCACTGTGAGTTCAAGGCCACCCTGAGACTATATAGTGAATTCCAGGTCAGTCTGAGCTAGAGTGAAATCATACTTGAAAAAACAAAACAAACAAACAAAAATTCCATGATCCATTCTCTATTTTTTTTTTCAAGAGAGAGGGTCTTATTCAATAGCTCAGGCTTTGACCTTATACTCTTCCTGCACCAGGCTCTTGTATGCCTATAATAACATATAAAGGCTTCAAGGAATGGGGACTATGTTCAATTTATAATCTTAAATTCTCTTTGCAAACCACCACTAGATTTATCTTCCTCTTAAGTAACATAATCCTTCTGTTCAAAATCCTCATTGTTTTCTAAATGACTATTACATATTTGTTTTCTAAATGAGTATAACAGAAAACCTAAACTCTTAACATTAAAAACACTTTCTAGGGCTGGAGAGATGGCTTACAAAGCCAAATGACCAAAGTTCGATTTTTCCAGGACCCATGTAATCCAGATGCACAATGTGGTGAGGCCCTGGTGTGTCCATTCTCTCTCCCCCAACTCTGCTTCTCAAATAGATAATTTTTAAAAATATTTTTATTTTTATTTATTTATTTGACCGAGAGAAATAAGGAGAGAGAGAAAGACAGAATGGGCGCACCAGGGCCTCCAGCCACTGCAAACGAACTTCAGATACATGAACCACCTTGTGCATCTGGCTAACGTGGGTCCTGGGGAGTCGAACCTGGGTCCTTTGGCTTTGCAGCCACGCACCTTAACCACTAAGCCATCTCTCCAGCCCTGAACATTTTTTTTTAAAGGCTTTCTAGCCGGGTGTGGTGGCACACACTTTTAATCCCAGCACTTGAAAGGCTGAGGTAGGAGGATTGCCGTGAGTTCGTGGCTATCCTGAGACTACAGAGTGAATTCCAGGCTAATCTTAGCTAGAGCAAGACTCTACCTCAAAAAAAAAACAAAAACAGACAAAAAAGGGCTTTCTGATTGAGCACATTATCTAGGAAGTATTTATAAACAATGGTTAAATAAAATACCTTATTTTGTTTATTTATTTTTGGTTTTTCAAGGTAGGGTCTCACTCTAGTCCAGGATGACCTAGAATTCACTATGTAGTCTGAGGGTGGCCTCAAACTCATGAGGATCCTCCTACCTCTGCCTTCTCAGTGCTGGGATTAAAGGCATGTGCCACCACACCCGGCTCAAATAAAATATTTTTAAAAATAATAATTAACAATACTATACAACTTTATAAAATGCTATCGTTACATATCTCTGTATTCAATTCAACTCAATAGATAATTTAAATTATTTTTCTCTAAATACTCTGTACACATTTTTTCACAGTACTTTTAAAATATTTTCAAATTTGTAAACTATCATTTTCTACTCACCAAATTATAAATTCCTAGCAGAAGTGCTTCAATGCAGCCATTACTCTGTCTGTCTCGGCTAACTGTAAGCCGTAAATAAACCCACATCAATTCTGGTAAAAACTGTAGTGTGAACCTCTTAAGTCGAACTTCAGAGCTACGGTAGAGCTCAAACAGCTGATGGCAAACAGGTTCCAGGAGCTGAAAGGAAAAAGGACACTGATTACTTTCATTCTTTTGGCTATAACTGCATTTCTTCTTTTTTCCTGAGGTAGGGTCTCATTCTAGCCCAGGCTGACCTGGGACTCACTCTGTCATCCCAGGCTGGCCTTGAATTTACAGTGATACTCCTACCCTCCTGAGTGTTAGGATCAAAGGCGTGTACCACCATGCCCAGCCATTGTACTAATTAAAAGTAATAGATACCTTTAAATGTTTGTATGGCCACACTCATCTTGTCTAGCCCAGGCTGATGTGGAATTCACTATGTAGTCTCCGGGTGGCCTCAAACTCACAGCAATTCTCCTACATCAGCCTCCCAAGTACTGGCATTAAAGGCATGTGCCACCATGACCAATTAAAAAAATTTTATTTGCTGGGCATGGTGGTGCACGCCTTTAATCCCAGGGAGGAGGCAGAGGTAGGAGGTTCGCCATGAGTTCAAGGCCACCCTGAGACTATCAAGTGAATTCCAGGTCATCTTTGGCTAGAGCGAGACCCTACCTGAAATAAATAAATATATATATATACATACATGAATGACTCAGAGAGGGAAACAGAGACAGAGAAAAGATGGGCGTGCCCGGTCCTTCTGCCACTGCAACCGAACTGCAGATGCATGCACTACTTTGTGGGAAGTTGAATCTGGGCCATCAAGCTTTGCAAGCAAGCACCTTTAACTGCTGAGCCATCTCTCCAGCCTCACACACAGCTTTTATTTTTCTATTTTTGTTTTTTTTTTCTCATTCAGCTTTAAAAAAATTATTTCTGAGAGAGAGAAACAGGCAGATAGGAAAGAGAATGCGCATGCCATGGCCTCTAGCCACTGCAAATGAACTCAGATGCATGTGCCCTTTGTGCATCTGGTTTACATGGGACCTGGGGAATTGAACCAGGGTCCTTAGGCTTCACAGGCATGCACCTTAACCGCTAAGCCATTTCCCCAGCCCCACATTCAGCTTTTTATGTGGGTTCTGGAGAGTAGAAACCTAGTTGGTCTCAGGCCCTGCCATGTCTTCATGCTTATGTGGCAAGCACTCTTAATTGCTGAGCCATCTTCCCAGCCCAGTTTCTCCATGTTTTAACTCAACCAAAGCCTTTAAAGAATCTCTGTTTACATAAAGAGACCACATATTAAATTGACCAATCCACTAACTATAGGTACTTTGTGCCATGTACTATGAGCCAACTTTACAACATTTACTATACTAATGAATTTATTAGTAATTGGTCCTTTGGCCAATGTACTACATTTATATTTGGTGTGTTTCCCTTTCTGTGCTTACTTTTACTAACTTTGAGCTTTTTTGTTTGGTTTTGTTTTTGGTTTTTCGAGGTAGGGTCTCACCCTGGCTCAGGCTGACCTGGAATTCACTATATAGTCTCAGGGTGGCCTCGAACTCATGGTGATCCTCCTACCTCTGCCTCCCAAGAGCTGGGATTAAAGGCGCGCATCACCACGCCCGGCTAACTTTGAGCTTTTAAAAATATTTTAATTTATTTTTTGTTAAATATTTTTGTTTATTTGCAAGCAGAGAAAGGGAGAGAGACAGATAAAATAGGTGTGTCAGGGCCTCTAGGCACTACAAATGAACGCCAGACACATGTGCCACCTTGTGCATACAGCTATCTGTGGGTACTGAGGAAATCAAACCCAGGTCATCAGGCTTTGCAGACAAGCGCCTTAGCCATCTCTCCTGCCCCCTACCCTCCATTTTTTCTTTCCTTTTTTTCTTTTGAGGTAGGGTCTCACACTAGCAGCCCAGGCTGACCTGGAATTCACAATGTAGTCTCAGGGTAGCCTTGGACTCATGGTGATCCTTCTACCTCTGCCTCCCAACTCCCAAGTGCTAGGAGCCACCACGCCAGGCCCATTTTTAAGTTTCTTATTTGAGCTGGGTTGGTGGTGGATACCTATAAATCCTGCACTTGAGAGGTAGAGATAGGAGGATTACTTAGCAAATCTTTTTTTTTTTTTTTTCTTTTTTGGTTTTTTTTCGAGGTAAGGTTTCACTCTAGCCCAGGCTGACCTGGAATTCACTATGGAGTCTCAGGGTGGCCTCGAACTCACGACGATCCTCCTACCTCTGCCTCCCAAGTGCTGAGATTAAAGGCATGCGCCACCATGCCCGGCTACTTAGCAAATCTGAGGTCAGCTTGGTGTATGTGAAACCTTGTCTCAAAACAACAAAAGTTTCTATTTTTAAAATTTTTTTATTAACAACTTCCCTGATTATACAAAATATCCCATGGTAATACCCTCCCTCTCCCTACTTTCCCCTTTGAAACTTCATTCTCCATCATATACCCTCCCCATCTCAATAGTCTCTTTTATTTTGATGTCATGATCTTTTCCTCCTCTTATGATGGTCTTGTGTAGGTAGTGTCAGGAATAAAATAATTTCAAATCTTAAGTAAGAACATGATGTAAACATATTATATATAGTACTCATTAAATAAGGAGGTTTTTCGATACACACTATTTGAGTATCCAAAAATCTAGCTAATACACAACAGGCTCAGAAGAGACTGTGACCAGAAATGGTCGCTTTCCTCTGTGTGGCCCTTTGAGGTCTTCAGAACACAGTCAATGGAAAGTAAAAACGTATCTTTGGAAGCAAGAACTCTGGAGGTTATGACACCTTGACTAGATTATTTTGGCAAAGTTCAACTATGAAAATCTAGTCATTGCTCTTAGCTTGCTACTGTTGTCAATGGCTCTCTCACTGAATTAGTGGACTTTCCTTCTTTGGGATGTGTGTGGCACAGCACAGGACCTGCAGTCTCTGCATGGAGCCTTCCATGAGTGCCTCTGCTCCCTTAATCCTCTTCCCAGGCATGGTTGAGTTAGTTTCTGATTCCTCCAGTTTCATTGCCACCATGAGGCTGCTTGAGCCACACTGGGGCCAGGCTGTTAGACAAAGGGATGCCTCTGTTCTGCTTTGGGCAACTTGCTTTCAGGAAATGTCACTGTTACTGTCTAGTTTCTTGTACTTCTTAAGCATGTGTGCCGAAGGCCTATCACTTGTCTTGTACCATTTGTCTATACAATGAAATATTCTTACCTAATCTTTCACACTTATTCAAATAAACATGCAATGATAGGGAATTTCAACTGCCTGTATAATTCAGAAGTTCCGTTTTTGAATTGAAGCTATTCTGTGACTTTTTATGTGGGTGCTGGGCATCCAAGCTCAGGTCCTCATGTTTGTGCATAGAACACTTCACTGATGAACCATCTCCACAAAGTAAAGCTATTCTTTAATTTAAAAAAAATCTAGCTAATATGTTAAATACATATAAGTGATGCAAACTGGTTACCTTTATGTTTTAAAACAGATGTAATATTTCACTTATATTATTTAAAAAAGATTTTTAAGCCAGGCATGGAGGTGCATGCTTTTAATTCCAGCACTTGGGAGGCACAGGTAGGTGGAGTGTTGTGAGTTCAAGACCACCCTGAGTGAATTCCCCTGGCTAGCCTGGCCTGGAGAGCAAGATCCTACCTTAAAAAAATTAAAACAACAACAACAAAAAACAAACAAACAAAAAACAAAGACTTTTAAGGGCTGGCGAGATGGTTCAGCATTTAAGGCATTTGCCTGCATTGCCTGCAAAGCCTAAGTTCCCGGGTTTGATTCCCCAGTACCCATCCAAAGTCATGTGCATCTGGGATTTATTTGTAGCAGCCAGAGGCCCTGGTGTGCCCATTCACTCTCTCTCAAATAAAGTGTTTTAAAAGATTTTTTTTAAAAGCTTTTTGTTTATATTTTACTTTTATTTGAGAGAGGAAGAAAAAGACACAGAAAATGGGCATGCCAAGACCTCCAGCCACTGCAAATGAACTCCAGACACATGTGCCACCATGTGCATCTGGCTTATGTGGGTTCTGGGGAGTTGAACCTGGATCTTTAGGCTTCACAGGCAAGCCCCTTAACCACTGAGCCATCTCTCCATTCCCCTCCCCTCCCCGCCAAAATGATTTTTTTTTCCCCAAGGTAAGGCTTCACTCTAGCTCGGGCTAGCATGGAATTCATTATGTAGTCTCAGGGTGAGCTCAAACTCACAGGGATCCTCCTACCTCTGCCTTCTGAGTGCTAGGATGAAAGATGTATACCACTAGGCCTGGCTTAAAAAAGATTTTTAAGGGCTAGAGGGATGACTTAGTGGTTAAGGTGTTTGCCTACAAAGCCAAAGGACCCAGGTTCTATTCCCCAGGACCCATGTTAGCCCAGATGCACAAGGTGGTGCATGCATCTGGAGTTTGTTTGCAGTGGCTGGAGGCCCTGGCATGCCCATTCTCTCTCTGTGTCTTTCTCTCTGTCAAATAAATAAAAATAAAAAAATATTTTTAAAAAGATTTTTAAAGGGAGCAAAGCATATGTAGCTTTTTCAGTGTTTATCTAGCTAATTATTCCTTTTTTACCATATGGAATGACCTGAGGTACTTCACAACCATGAAAACTTAAGGCTTTGCTAGAACAACTGCAGAATGAATAAAACTGGCTATGACTTTTCAATGTATATAACTGACCAAAATATGAGTTTTGTTTTTAATATTTTATTTATTTTAGAGAGAGAGAGAGAGAGGCAGACACAGAGTGAGTAAGTATGGGCATGCCAGGACCTCCTACTACTGCAAACAAAATCCAGATGCATGCACCACTTTTGTGTGTCTGGCTTTACATGGGGAATTGAACCCAGGCCCTAAGACTTTACAAGCACGTACCTTTACTGCTGAGCCATCTCTCCAGCCCGAGTTTTTAAAAAATAAAAATGTAACATTAAGCCGGGCATGGTGGCGCATACCTTTAATCCCAGCACTCAGGAGGCAGAGGTAGGAGGAATGCTGTGAGTTCAAGGACACCCTGAGACTTCATAGTGAATTCCAGGTCAGCCTGGGCTAGAGCGAGACCCTACCTCGAAAAACCAAAACCAAAAAAAAAAAAAAAAAAAAAAAAAGTAACATTAACCCCTTAATAATCCAACACTATAGAGTGAAGCCACTCTTTTTTTGCATTGTATATATGTATAATGAGTGCATTTGTATATGTAGATGCCCTTGTGCACATATATGCTAGCAGAGCTTGATGTCGAGTCTCTTCCTCAATTGCTCTGCACCTTATTTTTTGAGGCAGAGTCAGCCTACCATTGAACAGAGAACTTAGCAATTCAGCCAGACTGGCTGGCCAGCAAGCCCCAAAGATCGTCCTGTCTATACCTCCTCAGCACTGGGATTTCAGGGGCAGGCAGCCAATCCTGGCTTATAACTTACGTGGGTACTGGAATTTGAACTCAAGTATACTTGTGCTGCAAACATTTTAGTGACTGAGTTATCTCTCCAGCCCCAGAAGTCACTACTTTTTACACTGTAAAATTAATTCAATAAATCTTTGCCAATTGTCAGGGTAATATTTAATAAGCTAACATGAAAAACAGCTCTAAAGGTTAAAAAAAACTACACACACACACTCTCTCTCTCTTTCTTGTCTAGGAAACACTAAGCCTACTATGTAAAATTGCAACCAGGAAATTTCCAGTGTTAAAAAAAAAATTCGGCATTGGAAAAGAAAAAAAAAATTCAACTATTCCCTTACCTGGAAGTCTAGAATAATCAAACAGTTTGTTGAAGAACACAGAAATTAGTGATAGAGGAAGATGATAACTCAGGTTTTCTTTTTTCTTTCTTTTTTTCTTTACTTATTTTTTCCCCCATGGAGGGTCTTACTTTACACCAGACTGACCTGGAATTCACAGCAATCCTCCTCCTAACCCTGCTTCCTGAAGGCTGGAATAAAAGGTGTGAGTCACCACACCCAGCCTAAATGCAGGTTTAAAAACTTTATATATTTTAGAGAAGAAGAGGCAGAAAGGGGGAAAGAGAGAGAATGGGCTTGCCAAGTCTTCCAGCCACTGCAAACAAGCTCCAAATGCATGTGCCACTTTGTGCATCTGACTTACGTGGGTCCTGGGGAATAGAACCTAGGTCCTTAGGCTTTGCAGGCAGGTGTCTTAACTGCTAAGCCATCTTTTCAGCCCCTAAATACAGGTTTTCTAACATCAAGTTGATTTCCAGTTTAACACATTTCTTAAGCTAAACTTGTTGGTAAAAGTTGTTTAAATAATAAACTTTAAAAAATAGTTAATTATATATATCCTCCTTAAAAGATGACAGCACTATTCTTAGGAATTAATGATTGTGGCTATCACTTAAGGAGACTGAAGTAGGAGGGTGGCCATGAAATTCAGAGTGAATTCTAGGCCAACCTAGGCTAGAGTAAGACTTTCAAAAAACAAAGTTGATCAATCAATATGACAATCTTTAAAAAAATAAATCAAGCTGGAGAGATGGCTTAGCGGTTAAGGTGTTTGCCTGTGAAGCCTAAGGATCCAGTTGTAACTCCCTTGAACCCATGTAGGCCAGGTGAACATGGTGGCACGTGCATCTGGAGTTCATTTGCAATGACTGGAGGGCCTGGGACACCCATTCTTTCTCTCTCACATAAAAAAATAAATCAAATTTTAAAAAAGTCAATGGGAGATCATGAATCCAAAGGGAAAAAGTCAGGGGTTAGGGAGAAGGCTCAGTGGTTAAAGGCATTTGCTTACAAAGCCTGACTGCCCAGTCTGATTCCTCAGTATCCACATAAAGCCAGACGCACAGTGATGCACGAGTCTGGATTTGGTTTGCAGTGGCGAGAGGCTCTGGTGCACCCATACTCTCTCTCTCTGTCTGCCTTTCTCTCTTTGTCTCTCTCAAATAGATAAATATATTTATGTTTTTATTTATTTATTTGAGAGAGAGAGAGAAAGGCAAATAGAGAGAGAGAATGGGCATGCCAGGGCTCTAGCCACTGTAAACAAACTCCAGATGCATGCGCCACCTTGTGCATCTTGCTTATGTGGACCATGGAGAATTGAAACTGGGTCCTTTGGCTCTGCAGACAAACACCTTAACTGCTAAGCCATCCCTCCAGCCCTCTTTTTTTTTTTTTTTTTTAACATTTGTGTGTGTGTGTGTGTGTGTGTGTGTGTGTGTCTGGCACTATGTCACAGTATGTGTGTGGATGTCAGATGACGTCCTTTGAGGTGTCTGGGGCTCTGAGGCGTCTGTGCTGTGCTCCCTTCATTGTGACAGAGCTATTGCTGGTGCACATGAACTGACAAGACAATGCCAGGGCAAATGACTTACGAACTTCACATTCTCCTGGTTCTGCCTACCACTGACATAGGCACACTGGGATCCAGATGTATGGGCTAGTTTGCATCCAAGTTTACATGGATGGGTACTAGAGAATTGCATCTGGGCCATCCAGCTTTGCAAGCAAGCACCTTTAACCATTGAGCCATCTCCCCAGGCCCAAGTATTATAAATTTATTTGCTAAAAATACATACTATAATCCAAATTCCTTCTACTCTTTTAAAAATATTTTTATTTTACGTGCCACCTTGTGCATCTGGCTTACATGGGTCCTGGGGAATTGAACCTTTGGCTTTTTAGGCAAGCGCCTTAATTGCTAAGCCATCTCCCCAGCTCCCTTCTACACTTTTTTTTTTAAAGTATTTTTATGTATTTGCAGAGAAAGAGAAGGTGTGCACTAGGACCTCTTGGCACTGCAAATAACTCCAGACTCATGTACCATCCCATGCATTTGGCTCCACATGAGTACTAGGAAATCAAACACAGGCCTTCAGGCCTTGCAAGCAAGCACTCTCAACTGCTGACCCATCTATCCAGCCCCTTAGTGTACTCTTTACCTCTTTCTCAGTAGTAAGAAGTACCTTGGTATACGGAACATTTGCTATGGATACCAAAGAAGTACAAAAATCTCCCAAAGTATTAATCTCTTATTGTTCATTTATTTACATTTTCTTGAAGACGTTATAAAGAACTTTAGAACTTTTAGAACAAAGTCCTAAATACCTGAGCCACGATACCTGGCACTCTGTTGTTTTTAAATAACTGACAATCTAATGGCTTTTATCAGATATCACTACAAAATAAGAACATTAAAAACTTGCCAATGGCCAGGCACGGTGGCTCATGCCTTTAATCCCAGCACCAGGGATGGAGAGGTAGGTGGACCATGGAGAGTTCAAAAGCCACCCTGAGACTACACTGTGAATTCCAGGTCAGCCTGGGCTACAGCAAAACCCTACCTTGAAAAACAAAACAAAACCAAACCTAGGTAATTAAAAAGAAAATAATTATGGACCCCTCTCACTCATATGCATTACTTAAACCACCATCTTTGTTTATATAATTTTATAGGTGGAGTGGCAAGCAACCATATTCCTTCAAAAAACATAACTCTCCTCTTTTAAAAAAATATTTATTTATTTATTTATTTCTTAGAGACACAGAGAGAGAAAGAATTAGAATGGGGCTGGAGAGATGGCTTAACAGTGAAGCTGTTTGCTTGCAAAGCCAAAGGACCCCGGTTTGACTCCCCAGGACCCACGTAAATCAGATGCACAAGAGGTTGCATGCATCTGGAGTTCATTTGTAGTGGCTGGAGGCCCTGGCACACCCATTCTCTCTCTTTCTCTGTGCCTCTTTCAAATAAATAAAATATATATTAAAAAAAAAAAAAGAAATCAGGTGTGGTGGTGCATGCCTTTAATCCCAGTACTCAGGAGGCAGTAGTAAGAAGATCATTGTGAGTTCAAGGCCACCCTGAGCTAGAGTGAGACCCTACCTTGAAAAACCAAAAAAAAAAAAAAAAAAAGAAAGAAAGAAAGAAAAAAAGTGAGAATGGGCACACCAGGGCCTCTAGCCACTGCAAACGAACTCCAGATGCATATGCCACCATGTGCATCTGGCTTATGTGGTACCTGGAGAATCGAACCTGGATCCTTAGGCTTCATAGGCATATGCCTTAACCACTAAGCCATCTCTCCAGCCTCCCCTTTCCTTCTATTATCAACTCCATTTCTCTGTTACTATTCACAAATGAACTTCATAAATTATTACTTCTTTATAGCTTTTATGTTCTTGTCTCTATCTCATCACTTTACATTATTTATTCCAATCAAGTTAGGCTTAAGTCTCTAGTATTTCACCCAAAATGCTCTAAATGTATTCTCTAGACATGTTTAGCTGCTCAGGAATAAGAATGAAGAATATGGTTGGCTGGGTATTAACTAGTGTTGAAATTTTTGTTGCATGTATGTTTGTGTACACATTTGTGGGTGGGGGGTTGTGCACATGTGCATGTTGGTGGAGGCCAGAGGAGAATCTTGGGGGCAATCCTCAGGAATGCCATCCATCACATTTGAGACAGGGTCTCTCATGGGCCTAGAGCTTGCCAATTAGGCTTAGTTTTCTGAAGTCTGACTACATGATTAAAATCTCTTTTTTTTTGGTTTTTCGAGGTAGGGTCTCACTCTGGTCCAGGCTGACCTGGAATTAACTCTGTCATCTCAGGGTGGCCTCGAACTCATGGCAATCCTCCTACCTCTGCCTTCTGAGTGCTGGGATTAAAGGCATGCGCCACCACGCCTGGCTACAATCTTTTGACTTGACAAGTGAAAAGAATGGAAAGCTAGTCCTGCCCTTGCAACTTGTTAATCATAATGAATGCCAAGTCTGAACTTGGATCTCTTCAGCTATATTTTCTTTTCTTTTCTTTTTTTTTTCTTCCTTTTTTGGTTTTTCGAGGTAATGCTTCACTCTAGCCCAGGCTGACCTGGAATTCACTAGGGAGTCTCAGGGTGGCCTCGAACTCATGGTATCCTCCTACCTCTGCCTCCCAAGTGCTAGGATTAAAGGCATGTGCCACCACGCCCGGCACTTCAGCTATATTTTCCATTTTAAACCATGAATTCAAGATTCCACACATTAATATTATGAAGCCTGACAATTCAAGAATAAATGTTAAAAATGTCAAATGTTTTTGAAAAAAAGAAAGATGAGCCGGGAGTGGTGGCACACGCCTTCAATCCCAGCACTCAGGAGGCAGAGGTAGGTGGATCACCGTGAGTTTGAGGCCATCCTGAGATTACATAATGAATTCCATGTCAGCCTGGGCTAGAGTGAGACCCTACCTCAAAAAACAAAAAAAAACAAAAAAAAAACAAAACAAAAAAAAAAAAGAGATGAGATGGGTACAATGGCACACGCCTAAAATCCCAGCACTTGTGACATGAGGTAGGAAGAATACTGTGAGTTTGAGGCCAGCCCGGGCTATACAGCGAGTTCCAGGTCAGTCTGGGCTACTGAGATGCTGCCTCCAAAGTGAAAAAAGTAAAATGCTTTTCAGACCTTGAAAGTCTTAAATATTTATAATCTTATTGTCTTACAGTTTTCTAATCAATATTTACTATAGCTATTTATGCTAACATTGAACCCAAGTCCTCAGATGTTAGGCAAGCACTTTACTGCCCCAGAGCGACATCTTCAGCTCAATCAGTATTTATTACATGTTTATTATGTACATAATACTACATTCTAGGGAAGTAAAAAATACAGAATATATAAATACTGCCCATGAAGGGCTTACAATCTAAACAGAAAAGCATCAAACAAATTTTAATAAGCAAAGCTTAAATGTTAAGATAGTGCAAAACCAGGGGTAGGGAAAACACACAATATTAAGACAAAAATTCAAAAAAATACTCCTGACCAGGAGGACATACATTGCTCATACTTAAATTTTTAAAAATTCATGAATACAATGCAAGAGAAAGGAAGCAAAAGAAACCTGTTACTTCTGCTACACATATTACCAGATACAAGTTTAACTGGGAGCCAATCCAAATGTAAGAGACAGGAAAGAAAGAGGTCAATAGCAAACTTTTAGTGATAGGACAAAAGTGAGATGCACTTTTAAGTTAAGCTGCTGGTTAGAAAAGGATTACCTGAACTTCTTCAAACTCACTGCAGTACACAGCAGCAGCTCTCTTGGAGGCTGTATCTGGGAAGATAAGAAGCTACTTTCCTGTGTGTTCCTTTCATTTTCATTTTAAAGCATACATGAATCCCCATGGGATAAAACAGTATGTTATACTATCGTGTTAATGGAAAGATAATGTGTGTATTTAGCATAAGTTAACATATAGATTCAATAGTTGCTTTTTTTCCTTCTAGCACAGGTTGAATAATTATTGACTATGATTCTAAATTTATTGATCTTCATTACTTACATTAAAAAACTACTTCTGCTCATTTTCTAGACAAGCAATAAATAGCAACATAATGTTATATTCTAAGTTTAATTTCACTGATCACAGTAGTTATAAATGGTTCTACATTATGAATAAATTAACTGTAAACACTATAAAAGAAGAGGGCTAAATCAGTATACAGTTAAGATTTGGCTTCCAGAGCAGAAAACACTATAGAACATAAAGCAAAGAAAAATTTCAAATTAAATAACCCATTGAGAAGATAGTGACTCGAGTCAGGAATCAAACATATTGTGTCCTCAGTGAGAAAAAAAAAAAAAAAAGCATCATAACATTTAAAATATAAAAGGAGAGGGAATGGAGAAAGCCAAAGCAACTATCAGATAAAAAATAGCAGAACTTTTCTAGACCCACAAGTACAGAAGCATAAAACCTACAAGCATGTAGTTTTAGTACACATGCCAGAAACTGCTTTTGTTAAGATTTTTCCTACCTCATTGTCTGAATCTTGAATAACTTTATAGAGGGCTGGCACAAGCGTTTTTTTCCGGTGTAAAGTTGCTGCATAATTGGTAATCTGAGTGTCAGGTAATGCCTATAAGAAATCACCAAAGGACAGCAAAGTGAATTTAGTATTTGGGAAATGAAGAAACTGATTTGACATGAATGCTTTTTTTGGTTTTATTTTTCGGAGGTAGGGTCTTACTCTAGCTCAGGCTGACCTGGAATTCACTATGTAGTCTCAGGGTGTAGTCTCAAACTCACAGTGATCCTCCTATCTCTGCCTCCCAAGTGCTGGGATTAAAGGTGTGCGCCACCACACCCAGCTCATGAACAATTTTTGAAGAGTCAATTAATAAAATTAAACAACAAATAACTATGAGCTAAATAGGTTGAGATGTCATATTATAATCTTACCATTCAACCATGAAAAATGATTATAAACAACATATTATACTTAGATTTGATGAAAATAGGCCATCTTAATCTAAGCTTAAAAAAGGTTTTTATACTTGTGTTTTAAACAAAAAAATTATTCCATAATATTCATATATTAGTTTTTATTTAAGACTACATGACTTTTTTTTTTTTTTCAAGGTAGGGTGTCACTCTGGTCCAGGCTGACCTGGAATTAATTCTGTCATCTCAGGGTGGCCTTGAAGTCATGGCAATTCTCCTACCTCTGCCTCCCGAGTGTTGGGATTAAAGGCGTGCGCCACCACGCCCGGCTAAGACTACATGACTTTTAATGATGGGAAATACAAATGGCACAAATTCTATTTTTATATCTCATTGAGACTGAAGGCTCTTATCTTTTACTAAATATATTTTAATCCTAACAACTATTTTTTTTTTTTACATAATCCCTTGGGCCTTCCGTCATTCACATTTGTGCTACTTGAAAGAACCACAATCAGAAAGAGATGCTATGTTGTGCCACTTCTACTTCATAGTATAATTGTACTTTTTTTTCCCATAGAACAAAGAGTCACTGTTTAAATTATTGGTAAATAAAATCATATAATATATTCTTATCCATAATACAATTTACCTTGAATTCTGATAACCATTCTTCTACAACACCACGTTCTGAGCCCAGCATCTTCCTTTACCTTCTAATCTTCTCTCTCTAAAAAAACATAATTTAAAAATAACACACTGAACCTGAAGATGGCATTACTTACAGAAACTACCACAGGTACAATATGTGCCTTACACTAAGGGAGAAATTCATCTAGTCTGTATTTTAGATGAAGACTTTGAATTTGGAGTGAAATTAAAATAGTTTTTCAGAAATAAATCTATTTTTAAAAATAAATTCTATTTAAATGATATATTTGAAACCTGTTGTCATTCTTTTATGTTTTCCTCACTTCACAGTGTCAAAGAAAGGGTCCTGAAGGGGATCACGAGACTCTACTGGCAATTAATAGTTGCTGGGGAAAGGGCGTCATTTTCTTTAGTGGTGTAGCCACTTGTAGGTTACCCATACTACAGTAAATAACCCAACCCATGCAACTATAATTAACTCTGACCTCCACACATACATGGTGTCATGCACACACCTGCCTGCATTCACACAAGTACACACATTAAAAAAAATTCTAGTAGGGCGTGGTGGCACACGCCTTTAATCCCAAGGAGGCAGAGATAGGAGGATCATTATGAATTCAAGGTCAACCTGAGACTACATAATGAATTCCAGGTCAGCCTGAGCTAGAGACACTAACTCAAAAAACAGTGGGGGGGCTCAGTGGAAGGAGGATAGGAGAAGGAGGAAAAAGATGGGTGTATAAGGATTTTTTCCTGAGGTAGGGTCTCATGTTAGCTCAAGCTGACCTGGAATTCACTATGTAGCCTCAGGGTGGCCTTGAACACTCAGCAATCCTCCTTCCTCTACTTCCTGAGTACTGGGATTCAAGGCATGCTCCGGCTTAAGGATTTTTTTTTTTTAAGTAGGGCCTCACTCTAGCCCAGGCTAACCTGAAATTCACTATGTACTCTCAGGTGGCCTTGAGCTAGCTCATGGGGATTCACCTACCTCTGCCTCCTAAGTGCTGGGATTAAAGGCAACAACAAAAAATGGGTGATCATAATACTGCCTATTTAATATGATAATTGATTATTTAAAATAGTTTTGAATGACAAGGTGTCTTTTCCAAACATTAATGCATATGTATAATACATATAACATAATTAATCTTCATGATTATCTTTACTATAAAGTACTTATTATTTCAATATAACTTAATTCTTTAAAAAGTGTAGAGGTTGAATAACCTATATAAGGTAATACCATTTGAGTGAATTTAATGCCTATTGAGAGATGTAGCTCAGTGGCATAGCTTTGAGTTTAAGAGAGGAAGAAGAGGAGGGAGAAAAGGAGAGGGAGGGGTAAAAAAGAGAGAGATACCTAATAGCTTATAGTGTTGCTTCACCCCACTGCTTTCGATGCTGTGTTCATAGTCTCCTTAATACAGGCTGTCTCAGCCCAGTATTCCATCTTGCTCCTGCTACACGGACAGTGCCCTCTCATTCTTCCCTTAAGTCCCAGCACCCTTTTCCCAACCACTTCATCTAAACAGTAACCCTTTTCTCTATTCCTTACTATTTTCTATTGTTTGTATTTTTATTTATGAGGCAGAGAAATGTATACCTTTCCATATGACAAGGACAATCAGGCTGAATTTTGAATCCTGTGTGTCACCTACTCTTTCCATACACAGGATCTTCACACTCAAGTCAGTATCATGGATCTGCTGGGTTCTATGATAGCAAATTCATGTCTGCATCTAGTCAAGGTTTAAGCTGGTGCAAGTGAGGACTATGATTTTGAGCCCCTCTTGATTATAGCTATTCTGTAGATTTCAGGAAACACTTCAGTAAAAACAGATTTCTAATTTTCATGCATACCTCTGTGTGTGTGTGTGTGTGTGTGTGTGTGTGTGTGTGTGTGCGCGCGCGCGCGTACTTAATTGCCTATCTCATTTTTATGTGGGGGGAACTGAACCCAGGCCATCAGGCTTTGCAAGCAAGCACCTTTAACCACTGAGCCATCTCCCAGCCCTATGACCAGTTTTTGTCAGCATGATAGGGCTGCCGGTCACACTACACACAGTTCTACCTTTGGGAATTCTCTTGTTCTTTACCCCAATTTGGAACCTTGTGAGTATGAGGGCTTCAGCAACACTGCCCTGCTAGCCACTTCTGAATTCTTACCAATCCCATTTCTCTTTCATATGACTTGGCATGAGTTGTCTATGAAAAGAGTGGATAAGTTGGGTTTAGGGTAAGATCTTGAGTTACAGCCAAAATGGATTTGGGGGTGCATATTTTCTTTCTCTTTTGATTTTGTGTGTTTGTCCATTTTGTTACTATTTATTTTGTTTTTAAGATAGGATCTCATGTAGTACAGGCTGGCTTCAAACTTTCTGTGTAGCCAGGACAATCATGAACCCCTGATCCTCCTGCCTCTACCTCCCCAGTACTGGGATTAAAGGTGTACACCAACACTTCTGGCTATGATTTTGTTTATTTTACACATTAATAATGAGCAATTGAAAGAGCAACAGTATATTTTTAAATGAATAAATAAAATTAAAATTTTAAATTCCTGACTTCACCAGCCACATTTCAAGTTCCCAGAAGTGACATGTGGCTACTTTCTCATACCAGACAGTACAAATATAAAATACAGCTATCATCACCAAGGTTCTGTTGGACAAGAGTATCCAGATGTGCTTGATATCACAATCATGCTGAATAAAATCAATAACTAAATAAATGTAAAGTTTAGGTAATAAATATTTTAAAATATAAATACCAAAATAACTCAAAAATTGAAATGAGGTGGCTGGAGAGATAGCTTAGTAGTTAAGGCTCTTGCCTTCAAAGCCTAAGGACTTAGATTCAATTCCCCAGGACCCACATAAGCCAGATGCTCAAGGTGGCACATATGTCTAGAGTTCTTTTGCAGTGACTGGAGGCCATGGTGCACCCATTCTATCTCTCTCACTCTCTCAAATAAATAAAGTATTTAAAAAATTGAAATGAAAGGCAATGGGCCAGATATAATTATTTCAGGTAAGAATTCATAACAAAAGGTATGTACTAAAAATTACCGAAAACTCAGACATGCCTTTAATCCCAGCACTGGGAAGGCAGAGGTAAGTGGATTGCTTTAAATTCTAGGCCAGCCTGGGACTACATAGTAAGTGCCAGGTCAACCTGGGCTAGAGAGAGACCTTACCTAGAAAAAACCAAAAATTCAACATATATAGATACACATGAAATTTATTCTTCGTCTTTTAACAAGTTAAGGTCATAATTTTACCTGCTTTGAGATCAGTTTTCTAAAGGAGGAGGTGGCACAGGAATGAGGCAGAGTTCAAGTGTGGAATTCATTTGTTGAGAATTAAATATTTTCCAAGTCTATAAAAAATAAAAAGGAAAAACTGAAGTATTAAGAAAATATTCTTAAGACTGATACAAAGAATAGTTTAAATGGCACATTCATAATATAGCTAGTCTAATTAAAAATAATTATGTACCTTTATTAAATCTACAGAAAAGGCTGGGCATGGTGGCACACATCTTTGATCCCAGCACTTGGAAGGCAGAGGTAGGAGGATCACCATGAGTTCAAGGCCACCCTGAGACTTCGTAGTGAATTCCAGGTCAGCCTGAGCTATAGTGAAACCCTACCTCGAAACCCACCCCCCAAAAAGAACACCAAGAAAAGAAACATTATTTTGAAGACACCAAGTTTCAATTTCAGTTTCAAATATGCCATTAATTATCTATAAAGACCTTGGGTATGTTAAATTATCTAGAAAATAATTTGAATAATCTATAAAACTGTCCTTTTCATAAACACTAACTCCATTTCTGGAAATATATTACAAATATGATTCTCATTCTTCTTCTTCCACATTTCCCTTCCTCTCACCCCTTTCTCTCTGTTTCTTTTTCAATCATTAAAGAAATACTTATGAACATTTTAATATACAATGCTGGGGACACAGTATAGTAGGAAAATGTGTGCTGAGCAAGTGTGAGGCCCAGAAACACAAAAATAAAGAAAAGAATTGCTGCAGCATAAAAATAAGACTTAAATATGGCATCAAAAGCTACAGGGCAGTGGGCTGAAGAGATGGCTTAGTGGTTAAGCGCTTGCCTATGAAGACTAAGGACCCTGGTTCGAGGCTCAATTCCACAGGACCCATGTTAGCCAAATGCACAAAGGGGTGCACATGTCTGGAGTTTGTTTGCAGTGGCTGGAGGCCCTGGCCACCCATTCTCTCTCTCTCTCTCTTTTCTTTCTGTGTCTGTCACTCTCAAATAAGTAAGTAAAAAATTAACAACAAAAAAAAACTACAGAGCAGGCTGGGGAAATGGCTTAGTGGTTAACGTGTTTGCCTGCAAAGCCTAAGGACCCCAGTTTGATTCCCCAGGACCACATAAGCCAGATGTACAAGGGTTGGGGGTACATGCGTCTGGAGTTCACTTGCAGTGGCTGGAGGCCCTGGTGTACCCATTCTCTCTCTCTCTCTCCACTTCTTTCTCTGTTACAAAAAAATATGTCCTAGCCGGGCATGGTGGTGCACACCTTTAATCCCAGCACTCGGGAGGCAGAGGTAAGAGGACTGCCGTGAGTTCATAAGTTCAAGGCCACCCTGAGACTACATAGTGAATTCCAGGTCAGCCTGAGCCAGAGTGAGACCCTACCTCGAAAAAAAAAATGTCCTAAATTATACAGTACAAGTAAAAAGAAACTAATGCATATTTATTTCATGTTTTAAGAACTCACACCATGAGAAAAATACAGCTGACTGAAATTTATATCACAGACATAAAAGTGATCGGCAAATGAAATAAACGACATATTTTTCATTGAAGTGATAAAGTCATTAAAATTTTAAATCACTTTGCTTTTTTGTTGTTTTGAATTAAGCATCTGTTCTACCTTCCTACAACAAAGATTATTCAACAGAGCTTTTCATTGTTTCTCCAAACTTAGAACAGTCACAAGTTTCTTAATGGCACTAAAACTATAAAAGAATTATGAGAAATCTTCTAGAATAAAGCAATAGTACCATGTTGACTACAAATAATCTCTTGACATTTAAGAGGAAACCTTTGTTTTGACACAATGAATGTTTTGTTTAAACTAATTCATTCTTTTCACAAGCGTTTGTTGTTTATTAAAGGCCATTCTTCAAACAATTCTACTCAGTACCATGTACTTATGAATTAAAATCATTAAACGCACAATATTATTTTCCTCCTGCTCTAAAATAAACAACATTGTCCTTTATTTCTTAGGTTGTGGTAGATTGTTACATTGAGAGTCCGCAATGAGTCACGCCTTCTAGCACTCACGCCCATGCCTTTATGCTCTCCAACCACAATAGCTCTGGAGTTGGCCATATAACTTATTTAAAAAAAAAAAAAACAACAACTTCATTTTTATTTATTTATTTGAGAGGGAAAGATAGGGGGAGAGAGAGACATAATGGGTGCACCAGAGCTTTCATCCACTGCAAATGAACTCCTGATGCATGCACAACCTTGTGCATCTGGCTTATGTGGATCCTGGGGAATCGAACCTGGGTCCTTTAGCTTTGCAGGCAAGTGCCTTAACTGCTAAGCCATCTCTCCAGCCCATATGTAACTTATTTTACCAATGAAATATTAGTAAATGCAATGCAAACATTTCAAAGGTGCTTACATATTAGAGCTTGCTCTTTTCCTTGCTATTTTGAAAATCTAGCAGTCAGGTGAAAAAGTCAGAGTTAGCCTAATGAAGAGTTGTAGGTCAACTGACAGCCAGTATTACCAACAAAAGTGTAAAATAATCTTTTAGACAACAGTCCCAATCAACATTAACAATCTTAAGGTAGACCAGAAACAGAATCACCCAAATGTTCAAATTACTGGCTCATAACTGTGAGCAAATAAAATGGTTGGCACATTAAGCCACCAAAATTTTGGTATTATACAGTAAAGGCTAAAATGTAAGGTTTTTTTGTTGTTTTTTGTTTTGTTTTGCTTTGCTTTGCTTTGTTTTGTTTTTAAGGAGGGAGATTATAGGGGAGGGCAGTGGTAGAGTGCTTCCCAAGCATGTATGAGGTCATAGGTTCAATCCCTAGCACTGAAAGGAAAGAGGAATCATTCATGAACCTATTACAAATGCCATTAAGAACTGCTTATTGGAAGCCAGGCATGGTAGTGCACACCTTTAATCCCAGCACTAGGGAAGCAGAGGTAGGTGGATCCCCAAGAGTTGGAGGCCACCCTGAGCCTACATAGTGAATTCCAGGCCAGCCTGAGCTAGAATGAGACCCTACCTTGAAAAACAAAACAAAACAACAAAAAACAAAACAAAACAAAACTGCCCATTAGGCTGGAGGGATTACTTAGAGGTTAAGGTGCTTGCCTGCAAAGCCAAAGGATCCAGGTTCTATTCCCCAGGACCCATATTACAAGCATATGCATCTGGAGTTCATTTGCAGTGGTTGCAGACCTTGGTGTGCCCATTCTCTCTCTCTCTCCCCCACAATAAACAAAAATAAAATAATTTTTTACAAAACTGCCCTTTGCTTGATAATTTTCAAAACATCTAATTACCAAGATATTCTGAGAAACACTGAATGACAGGAACTAATAAGCAGTGCTTGGTCAAAATGATACAGGATTGATTCAACATTAGAGATCAGCCTACCATCCATCCCTTCCCCACGTGTTCCATGTTGGGAGGAAGTTAGGCTACTATAGAAAAAAGTAATGAAAACAATGAATACCAAAAATCATGACTATTCAGTGACAGGTCCTAGATGTCAATGCTTTTAAACTATAGAACTTTAATAATGCCAATTACATTTTCCTTTCTTGGATTCACTAAGCTTCAACCACATTTTCTTGCTCTCTCTTAAAACATACAAATAGATTTTGCTTTGTGTGGTCATGGCCATTGTGTTTTGTTACTTCATTCAAGTCAGCTCAAAGGATATAAGGAGAAAGCCTTGCTCTACGATTACCATATGTTCTCAATCACTCTTTTTCTAACACACACACACACAATTTGTTTGCAAGCAGAAAGCAATAGAAAAGAGTCACAGAGAGAATAGGTGTGCCCAGGCCTCTGGCAACTGAAAACAAACTCTAGATGCGTGCATATTGTGGATCTGGCTCTATATAGTTACTGGGGAATCAAACCTGGGTTGTTAGACTTTGTAGGCAAGTGCCTTAACAGCACCTTTATCACTCTTGATCCCAAGATCATATTTACTGTTCTCAGTGACATTTACTATTGCTTGCTTATTGCTTAGCAGGCTGTAGCTGTAGCTGTAGCTCAGGTGCAGAACGCTTGTCTAACATGTACAAGGACCTGTGATAAATCCCCAGAACTGCAAAAATCAGAGACACAAGAGCCTAGAAATCTTTGCAGGAGCCCAGACTCTGATATATGCCATGACAGTAGCATACAGAGGTCAGTGAAATTAGCAGAGTAATGATTCCAGAAAATCTTTTCCTCCATAAAAGCAATGAGGTATTAGTAAACATTGTCAGACTAAAAATTTTCAAGAACTTTGGAAATTAACCAAAGACTTAAAGCTAAGTGAGAAGTGTATATTCAAGAAAAGTAGGTGGATCTTGGAAATAGACAGCTTTGTAGAATTTTAATCTGCGCTATTTCTATTCTATTTCCCCAGCTCCACAGTAGCTTTGAAAACAAATAGCAGAGCTGGAGAGATGGCTCAGCAGTTAAGGCACTTGCCTGCAAAACCTAATGACCAGGGTTCAATCCCCCAGGACCCACATAAAATCAGACACACAAAGTACGGCATGGATCTGGAGTTCATTTGCAGCAGCTAGAGGCCCTGATGTGCCTGTTCTCTCTTTCTCTCTCTGCTTGAGAATAAAATAAGTAAAAATAAATCCAGCCCACAATTACAATGAAATCCATAGTTGGCAACAACTAAAGGAGACAAAAAGAGGTTAAAGTGTATTCAAAACTTTATTCCCAGGGCTGGGAAGATAGCTCCCATGTGCAATGTGCTTGTAAGCATGCAGCCTGGAGTTCAATCCCCAGTACCCATGTAAAACGTTTAGTGTGGCAGCCTGTATTCTCAGCACTGGGAAGGTAGTCAGGAGGATCCCTGCCAGGTTAGCCTAGCTGGTGCATTCTAGTCTAATGAGACCACCTCAAAACAAGACAGGTAGTGTTCTTAAGGGTAACACCTAAAGCTCTTCTCTGGTGTGTGCATGTGCACACACACACACATGAAAATGCATACAAACATACATACAGAACACAAACACATGTTCAAAAAAAAGAAAAAGCTTAATGCCCAGAGAATTGTAATCATCAGATCTGTCAGACCACCTTTCCCCAGGTGTATTTGTGGAGGTAAAGTTGTTTAACATCATCACAGCTACCTGAGGTAATGGAAAACAAACAGAACAAACATTGGTTAAAAAGAAAAGCTGGAGGATGAGTCAGGTGTGGTGGGTGGTACATGCCTGTACTCCAGCATTTGGGAGGTTGAGGCAGAAGGATCAGAAGTCTAAGGTCATACTCAGCTATACAGTGAGTTTAAGGCCAGCCTAGGCTACATGAGACCCAGTCTCAAAAAGCCAGGGAAGGGTAGGGAGAGCTACAGAAAAGTGAAGGGAGAAGGGGAGGGATAATAAAGCTGGTGAATGTCATGTCCATAGAGAGCTTTAAAAATTATATTTTTTAAAAATTATATTTACATTTTTTTTTATTTTAAAAGATTTTTATATTACAAATCAGGTGTGGTGACATATGTCTATAATCCCGGCACTCAGGAGGCAGAGGTAGGAGGTTTGCCATGAGTTCAAGGCCACCCTGAGACTACATAGTAACTTCCAGGTCAGCCTGGGCTAAGGAAAACCCTACTTTGAAAAATCTAAAAAACAAGCAAACAAAAAAAAATTGTATATTACTATGTGGCTTATTCTTATTTTTATTATTATTTATTTTATTTTATTTTATTTTATTTTATTTTATTTTTTGGTTTTTCGAGGTAGGGTCTCACTCTGGTCCAGGTTGACCTGGAATTAACTCTGTCATCTCAGGGTGGCCTTGAACTCATGGCGATCCTCCTACCTCTGCATCCCGAGTGCTGGGATTAAAGGTGTACAACACCATGCCCGGCCTGGCTTATTTTTATTAACTAGTATTTTATAGTATTTAATATACTGCTGCTATTTCAAGAAGTTTATATAACCTACACATGGACAGCAACCCCATATAACAGGATTGCTATTATGCTCATTTTATAATAGAAACAGGTACTGAAAGGTTCACTCATTTGTCCAAGGTCATATAAATTAGTAAGTGGAGAAATCAAGACTGAGACAGATTCTTAAACTATCTAGCACAGACTGGACTGAAACTTTAAATCCTCTGCTCTCCAAGTGCTCAATTTAAAAAAAAAAATTATCTTTGT
Source organism: Jaculus jaculus (assembly GCF_020740685.1). Lineage (NCBI taxonomy): Eukaryota > Metazoa > Chordata > Mammalia > Rodentia > Dipodidae > Jaculus > Jaculus jaculus. The sequence continues at coordinate 39,104,879 of NC_059105.1, read as the reverse complement.
TTATTTGAGAGTGACAGAGAGAGAAAGAGGCAGATAGATAGAGAATGGGAACACCAGGACCTCCAGCCACTGCAAACGAACTCCAGAGGCATGCACTGCTTGTGCATCTGGCTTACGTGGGACCTGGGGAATCGAGCCTTGAGCAGGGGTCCTTAGGCTTCACAGGCAAGTGCTTAACCACTAAGCCATCTCTCCAGCCCCAAGTGCTCAAATTTTACAGACATGCACCCCCATATCTGGCAAGACTACACAAACTTTGAACATCTCACTAACCTACATGATACCACATGTGTCCATTATACTGAGAACATCACGCTACATTCACCTGGTCAGCAAGATACCTTAGTCAAAGTTAGCTGTATGTTATAGAACAGAAGAAAAATTTAGAAGCCTTCCATTTTTGTTGTTTATTTATTTGAGAGCTACAGAGAGAGAGAGAGAAAGAAGCACAGAGAGAGAGAGAGAATGGGCGTGCCAGGGCTTCCAGCCACTGTAAACTCCAGATGCGTGCGCCCCCTTGTGCATCTGGCTAATGTGGGTCCCGGGGAATCGAGCCTCAAACCAGGGACCTTAGGCTTCACAGGCAAGCACTAAACCGCTAAGCCATCTCTCCAGCCCTTTTTTTTTTTTTTTTGAGGTAGTGTTTCACTCTAGTGCAAGCTGACCTAGAATTCACTATGTAGTCTCAGGGTAGCCTTGAACTCATGGTGATCCTCCTCCCTCTGCCTCCCAAATGCTGGGATTAAAGGCATGCAAGACCACGCCCAGCTTTTTTTTTTTTTTTTGAAGTAGTGTTTTGCTCTAGCCCAGGCTGACCTGGGATTCACTATGTAGTCTAGGATGGTCTTGAACTCATGGCAATCCTACCTCTGCCTCCCAAGTGTTGGGATTAAAGGCATGTGCCACCATGCCTAGCCTGAATCCTTCCATCTTAATGATATCTTTAGGAGTTTGGTGATCTAGACTATGCCAAAATATGCTCTTGACAATGAAGGACAAGTTGCTATAACTCAGGGATCTACCACCACTTGGAAAGAAGCTGTTATGGTGAAACTTTATTGTCAATTTGACTGGATTTACAATCACACCTCTCTCTGGATATGTATATGAGGATATTTCCAAAAAGGTTGATTAAAGAGAGAAGACCCACTCGAATGTGCATGGTACTGTCCCTTGAACTGAGGAACCAGACTGAATAAAAGGAGAAAGTGAGGCAAGCACCAGCTTTCATCTCTGCTTCCTGACTGCAGATGCAATGTGACTAGTTACCTCATGCTCCTGCTACCATGGCTTCCCTGTCATGATAGACTGTACCCCAAACCATGACCCAAAATAAATCTTTCCTTCCTTAAGTTACTTTCTTCAGATATTTGTCACATCAATGAGAAAAGTAACTAATACAGAAGCTATCTGATGAACCACTTTAAATTCTAGAAATAACATAAACTGTATCTTTAAGGTGTGCTGCTTTGCCACATTTCCCAAATAACCTGAAATTCATATCATATGGCACTGCTGGGGGTACAGAAGTATGGGAGCTCACCCAGATTTTTTTTTTTTCAAGGTAGAGTCTCACTCTAGCCCAGGCTGACCTGGAATTCACTATGTAGTCTCAGGGTGGCCTTAAACTCACGGCAAGCCTCCTACCTCTGCCTCCTCAGTGCTGGGATTAAAGGCATATGCCACCACGCCCGGCTTCACCCAGATTTAAAAATAATGGTGTGTGCTAGGACATCTAGCCATTACAAACAAATTCCAGATGTGTGCACTACTTTATGCATTTGGTTTTACGTGGGTACTAGAGAACTGAACCCAGGTCATTAGGCTGTAGGCAAGCACTTTAACTGCTGAGCTCCAGCCCTCATCCAGATTTTTACATGGTTGCTGGAGATCAAACTCAGGTGCTCATGCTTGGGCAGCAAGCACTCTTTACTCACTGCGCCATCCACCCCCCCCCCAATCCCCAACGAGGTGATCTTCAGAATGGAAGTTGCAATCTAATAAGGGCAATGGAAGACAAAAGAAAGAGTCTGGGTCATAGACAACTCTAGAGTTACTGGGTCACCTCTAGACTACTTATTTCTGATTTTATAAATTTATTTATTTATTTGCAAGCAGAGAGAGTTATAAGACAGACAGAATGATAGAATGGGTATACCAGGGCCTCCAGCTGCTGCAAACAAACTCAGATGCATGCACCACTTTGCGCATCTGGCTTTATGCGAGTACTGGGGAATTGAACCTGGGTCATTAGGCTTTGCAAACAAACATCTTAACTGCTAAGACATCTCTCCAGCCCCTATTTCTGACTTTTTTTAAAAGATTGTTTTGTTTATTTTATTTATTTCAGAGCGACAGACAGTGAAAGAGAGAAAGAGAGAGAGAATGGGCACACCAGGGCCTCCAGCCACTGAAAACGAACTCTAGATACATGCACCACCTTGTGCATCTGGCTTAAATGAGTCCTGGGGAATTGAGCCTCGAACCGGGTCCTTTGGCTTCACAGGCAAGCGCTTAATCGCTAAGGCATCTACCTCTCCAGACCTATTTGATTTTTTGAAACAAACACGAATTATCTTTTTAAAGCAATGATTACTATTTCTTTTTCCTTTTTTTTTTTAACTTATTTGCAAGGAGAACAGACAGGCAGGCAAGGGGAGGGAGAATATGGGCATGTTAGGGCCTCCAGCCACTGCAAAGGAACTCCACATGCATGAGCCACTGTGTGCATCTGGTTTTATGTGGGGGAACTGAACCTGGGTTCTTAGGCTTTGTCAGCAAGTGCCTTAACCTCTAAGCCATTTCTTTAGCCATCTGCTCCCCCCACCCAATTCCTAACTGATAAGGCAGAAAGTGACTCCAGCAACAAATCTTGGCTACTAGGCACCCACAGCCATCTGGGCTATGCCTCAATTTAATGCACATGAAGTGCCAGCTATTTCTACTGTAATGGAAGGGTGGTGTAGGAAGCAAGGCTGAATGAAGAGCCGTGACTGTTTGAGGGCACATCATAATTACAGTTCAGCTGGATGAGTGTTGAAAGTAGTTTAGTACACTGACAAATTTTATAATATAGTACTGTATTCCTTAACAACATTGAGGTTATGGTCTAGAAAAGTAATTTGGCTTGAAAAACTTACTAGAAAGACAAAACTGTAATTAAATAAGGGTTAGAGAAACAAACATTCTAATGAAAAATGTTAAATAAGCTATTTAAAAGTTGTTCTAATTTTTATTTTAAAAAACATGACCCTTGCTGGCATGGTGGCACATGCCTTTAGTGCAAAGTTTCATGGCTAGAGAGATGGCTTAGTGGTTAAGGTACTTGCCTGCAAAGCCTAAGGACCCAGGTTCAATTCACCAGAACCCACGTGGTGCATGTGTCTGGAGTTTGTTTGCAGTGGCTACAGGCCCTGGCACATCAATTCCCTCAAACAAATAAATAAATAAGCATATAAAAATATTTTAAAAAATCAGTTGGTAATCCAACAATTCCATTACTGAATGTGTGTGTACACACATACATACATATCTATCCATATAAAGGAAATAAAATTACGTGGTTGGGGAGATGGCTCAACAGTTAAACACACTTTCTTGCAAAGCCTGCCAGTCTAGGTTCAATTCCCCTGCCACCCACATAAAGTCAGATAAGCATTAATTTCCAGTAGCAAGATACCCTGGTATGATCATACATGCATGCACACAAGGAAATAAATAATGCTTCTTATTTCTTCTGACTCTCCCAAGCATCTCAATAAATAAATAAATATCCTCAAAAAAAAGGGGGTTGGAGGGATGGCTAAGTGATTAAAGGCACATATTTGCAAAACCTGTTGGCTGGGGTTCAATTCTCCAGCACTCTTGTAAAGCCACATGCAAAATGTGGTGCTATAAGCATCTGATGTTCACTTGCAGTGGTAAGAGACTCAGGCTGATGTGTATGTGTGTGTGTGTGTGCACGTGCGTGCACGTGTGCATACACACACACACAAATAATTTTTTAAAAAGGAGAAAACTAGGTAGAGATAGGAGGATTGTTGAGTTCTAGGCCAGCCTGGAATCCAGAGTGAGTTCCAGGTCAGCCTGGGCTAAAGTAAGACCCCACCTTGAAAAGAAACAAATAAAAATTTTAAAAAGAAGAAAATCAGTATAAAGAGACATTTGAACTCCATGTTTATCACAATACTATCCACAATAGACAACAAACAATATCAATGTGTTTACTAACTGATGAATGAATAAGAATATAGCATGTGTATACATGTGTGTATATACGCACACACAAATATACATGCAATTTGTTGAATTATATTGAAATGACATAATAACAAAGGTGATGGATAAACATTATTCAAACTTTTTTGAAGTCCATTGTGTCTACACTAGAAGAAAATTACTGTTCTGTAACCCATGCTTTACCATTTAATGTCACTGCTCTTTATCAGATTTTATTTTATTTTTATCTTTTCTGGTTTTTCGAGGTAGGGTCTTGCTGTAGCCTAGGCTGACCTGGAATTCACTATATAGTCTCAAGGTGGCCTTGAACTCAGGGCAATCCTCCTACCTCTGTCCCCTAGGTGCTGGGACTAAAAGTGTGCACCACCACACTTGGCTCAGATTTTATGACTACTACTTTGAGAGTTATATCTCAAACCTAGAAAGTATTATAAATGTGTGAGTAATTAGACACACCCCTTCATATATAACATACTTGAGCTTTTACTCCTTCCTCAGAATTAACGTTTACTCATTTACCTTTTCTCATGTAAATCTCCCCACAGTGAAATGTCTAAATAGAAATTTTAGAGTCCATGAAGATGAACCATGAATTTATAAACTTGATCCATGTCAAGGTCTACACATTTGTAATTCCAAGTTGTAGTGCCCATTATTGAGTGGATATTCAAACATTAATGTATATACCTAAATCAAAGATCTTTAAAAGAAGAGGTTATTGTCTTCCTTATCAGGGAGGACATAAAGACCTGGAAACAAAAAAATCAGTGTACTGTCTGAAATACTGAGAAGAAATCAGTCCTGCAGGCTTCCCAGAAGAGGGAAGGCCACTTGGTCAGCATAGCTCTGGCTCCTCCTAACAAACACTAGTACTGTCATCCTAACACTAGTACTGGAGAAGCCAAAGCACTCTTCCCAGGTCCCTAGAATCTCCTTTGGAGAGCCATTAATGACTTCTAAAAACACATCCTTGATTAAATTTTAGCTACCTGCTTGGTTGTAAATACTCAGAGAGAAACATAGAACAAAGGGGGGGAGGAGCTGGAGAGATGGCTTAGTGGTCAAAGCACTTGACTGCAAAGCCAAAGGATCTTGGTTTGATTCCCCAGGACCCATGTAAGCCAAATGCACATGGTGGCACATGAATCTGGAGTTCGTCTGCAATGGCTGGAAGCCCTGGTGCACCCATTCTCTTTCTCTCTCCCTAATAAATAAATTAAATTAAATATTAAGAATATTTTTAAAAAGGAATACCTCAAACATATGAATGGCCTATTAAGTCTACCAGAAATGAATAGAGACACAAGAGTGTTCCAAAAGGGAAAACAGACAAGGCCTTAAGGCATGTTGGCCCTCTTTCTAGTAGTTCTAATTTTATAAGGAAAACAACTACAGATATCAAGACGGTTACTTTCAAATCTAAAATACATATATATGTATATATACATATGCATATATACACACATACACATATATGTATACACACATACACATTCATATATGTATAAGTCTCTGACCAAAGGAGACTTAAGTGAGAGGGCTTATGTCAGGAACAATGGTGAGTACCTTCTAACTTCTGCCAAAACATCACTATGCTTCAATCATCAGAATGGTTTGTTACTGAATGAGTACTGAGGCCAGAAGTACACTGGGCAGCCCCTAAAGACATCCAGGGGCTTTCTGGCCACCCCCCCCCAAAGGCAAGAATGTCCTTTAAGTATGCCCTAACAATCTCCACTTTGCTAGAGATCAAAGGATGATCTGGGATCTTATCTCTTGCCTAAAGGAATTCCCTAGATCTGTTTTTCCACCAGAGCCCCTCCTGGAATGGAGGTCCCTTTTCCTAAAATTTAAATCTAATCCTGACATTATGGCTGGTCAAGTTCAACCCCCAGAACTTGGAGTCATGGCTGAGCCAGCCTCTAGCCCAGACCAATCAGCTGTCTCTGAGAAGGTAGAGTCCACCACAATAAGGTTATACACAGATGTGTACTGCACCAGGAGACAAGCTCTCTCTTGGCTGGCTCTTGAACTCTGAGGTTCTGGTAAGCTTCCCTCTGTTACTCCCATCGCCCGCCACATGGCAGTGCTCTTTGCACTTTGTTCTCTTAATCTAATAAAGTCTCCCTAAACCTTAAAAAGAGAGAGATCATGTTATAAGTAAATGTTTCTCAAATTAATTAGCACATGGCTAAATTGTAAAGGTAAATAACTTGATTTGTGGAAAACAGGTGCCAAGTAAAAACTAATCCAAACAATTCTTATTTCTGGCAACTTGAACTTCTGGCTAGGAAAGCTACTCTGTAGCATTAAGTGGTAGCAATCTACTAACCAATAAAACACTGGTAGATTTGGCCGCCTTTTAGCTCAGCAAAACTTCTATTACTGGTTCATACCCCAAATGTCAGAGCCTTAAATTAGATTAATGATTCTGAAGTGAAAGCCAAGCCAGGTGTGGTGACATACACCTTTAATCCCACCACTAAGAAGGCAGAGGCAGGCGGATCACTGTGAATTTGAGGCCAGCCAGGGACCACCAGTGAATTCCAGGTCAGCTTGGGCTAAAGTGAGACCCTACCTGGAAAAAAAAAAAGTAAAAACCAGGTGTGAACCAAGTTATCAGAGATTTTTTTTTTCCAAAGTACATCTACCTCCTTCTGTATTATTTCAATAATGTACATCTACATTACTTCAATAGCTAAGAATTTTACAGCTTTTTATATTTTATTATTTTACTTATTTATGAGACGGGGGGGGGAAGGAGGGAGGGAGGGAGTAGGGAAGGAGGGGGTAAGAGAGAGAGAGAGAGGGAGAGAATGGGTGTGCCAGGGCTTCTATCCACTGCAAACTATATTAAGTGCAGTTGTAAGCCATCTCCAGAGATTTCTGTGCCTGCTCTCTCCAGAATACATTATATTACAGTTTTTAACATTGAGTGATGTTCAGTTCACTATCCTGAGAAAAGCAGTTTATTAATCAGACAAAACTGTGAAAGGAAGCAATTCTGAGGGCAGAATACAGGAAACAAGCTACAAACAATGAAACAAAAAAAATTTTGCAGTTCTGGTATAAAATAATAAACTTATTTTGTGCTTCTAATAACTTGGTTAAAGACTTCTGCGCATATTTTTAGTTTAGTTTTTGATTACATGTTACTTGTTTTTCTATGATAAAGCTTAGTCAAGATGAAAATCTCAGTCATGCTAGAACTTAAACTACTGTAAGATGTCAAAGCTGTATAATAATATAAAAAATAAATCCATATCATATGGCTTAAGGGATGGATTATAAAACAAACTTTCAAAATCCATTTTTTTTTTTTAGCCCAGGTTGGCCTTGAACTCCTGATTCTCCTGCCTCCAGCTCTTCAGCAATTTCCTACCGGTACATACCATCACTGCTGACTCAAGATCCATTCTGAAAGAAACAGTAATCACGACCACTGTTTCAAATTCCCTATAAACAGCTTTAGAACTTAAATTTTTCAGAAGAGAGAATTTCTATGATTTATAATCATCCGGCTACTATTATATGCTAATCTGGATGTGTTTCTTAAATTACGTGGTAATTTTTCTACTCCATCCTCCATTTATGGCATTCTACAATGACACCTACTGGCCATTTAAAATCAGCCATTAGTTCTCTAAGAAAACTCCAGCAGGCTGGTTACATAAGAGAAACACACACAGTACATAAAAACAAAGATTTACTCACAAGTACTCAAAGCACTATAGAGAATTTAACCTAAAACAGAAATGTAAGTTATCTTTGTTACTGAGATAGCAAGACAATAAAACACAAAGTATCATTTAAATTTTTAAAGTACTGTCTCAGTATGCTGAACTCTTCAGAACAAACTAATTGTCCACTTATGCCCAAATGACATCTTGAGAAAAAAAATTAGTGTTTATATGCATTAATATAAACAAAAAAGGAATCATTTTATAAAGTTTCTCTAACATGTAATTTAAAAACAAGTCTTGAAACATGCTGCACTTACTGATATTTTATTTGTCCTCATCAGCTAAAGGTAACACTGCAAGCAGCTTACATTTTAGTAACTTATAATGCTGCTTTATAAATTGTCACCTTTGTTCAGTCTTTTAAGATGGTTTTTCAGTGAGTTATAAAATTAAGTCTCCTTCCATAATGCACAGTGACTGGAATTTGTTTAATCTCACAGTGAATTGTGCAAAATATGAATTACAAAGACTTTGTAAAAACAAGATACTTCGTTGGTTTTTAATCTGTAAGTACACATTCTAAATGCAAGAGATTGAAAGAGCACATTTTTTTAAAACCTAAGAAATAAGTAACTTAGCTTCTCAGACTCACAGAGCCAACCAACCACTCATTTAAAAGTTGACCCCCCCCCCAATTCAGATCTCCGTCTTATTTTCAGTCCCCAACATCCGTGTTATTATTTAATGTGGGAAGGATGCCTACCAACTAATGTTTCTGGTCATTTCCCAACTTGCACTTACCTCCACGTTCCCGAAGATTAAAAATGCTGTGATCAGCCCTGACCCTCAAAACAAATTCAGAAGCCACTGAACACGATTCTGACGACTACGCTCCTCTCAAGCTAACATCGTATCTCTCAAGCCAAGTCCATATTTGGGATAAGCTCTTCGTGACTACTCTTTCCTTCACGCTATCTACGGCCCCCTTCCCCCATCTCCTAACAGAGCCTGTCTGGGGAGAAAGCACCCGAGCCAGCAAAAGTGTTCAGCCACACATCAGTACGTGGCGAGAAGTCCTTTTCCACGAGGGTCAATCTAGGTGTTTGGATCAACAGCCCGAAGAAGCGACCCCTGGGATCTCGCTCAGGTGGCTGCAATGCAATGCCGCGTCCTTTCGTCGCCCGGGGCTTCCAGCGAGCGATTCCTTCAAGCCCTCACTCCCTCCAGCACAGCCTCGCTCGAGCTCCCCGAAGCCCTGGCGCCCTACCTAGGGACCCCCCCCCAACCCCCATGTCGTCCCCACAAGACTCAGCCCGCACCCGCCTCGGCTGCCGCCCTCTCCTCACGACCCTGGCAAGCTGCTACCTGTCTGAAACGGGGCTCCGCCACCACCGACGATCCCGCTACCGCCTTCGCGGCTCAGCTGCTCGCCATGCTTTCTGCAGCCGGGGAAGAAGAAAGCCATCCAGCACCTGCCGTCACCCCCCCGCCCCACACACACCCCACCCCAACGTCAAGACAGCACAGCCGCCTACCTGTCACCCCACTGCCTCCGGCTTCCTACCGCCACCGCCTCCCGCAGCAGCCTGCCAACTGCAGCGCAACAAGCGGCCCTCTCATTGGGGGAGCCCACGCTCTCAACAACGGCCTCTCTCATTGGCTGCCGCGCGCCCTGGGCCCGCCCCCTCAGTGCAGCGCCTAAACAGTCCGTTTCCAAACAAGGGGAGGGGAGAGAGAAACCTGTCTTCTCCGCTTTTCTCTCCTCTACGAAGCCTCTCACCTCAGCCCAACTTCAGGGGGGCAAGATGTGGAAATGATACCGACCTCCGGCTTCCCTTATGTCATCCCCGCCTGCTCTAGGAATGTGCGATCCGGCCCCGGAACGCTAAATATCACGCCCGCGTTCCAGCCGTGAGGGAGTCGAGGTGGCAACTTCCGTTTCCGGTTGGCTCCGCCTGGAAGGTTGAATAGTGAGTGTCCTGAGAGGTCAGATTGCTGTCAGGTAATTTTAGGGAGTTGGTGGGAGACCTCCGGATTAGGAACACACACTAGGCCCTGTTGTGGAATGTAGAAATAGAGGATTCCGTGGCGGGAAGCTCCGGCGGGGAGGAGGTGAGGCAGCTAGCGACAGAGCTGTAGTGCAGGCGGGGTGAGGGGGTCGTGGATGGAGAAGGATGCTGTGAGAATTAAAAGACTGTACCTGAACCCTGCTGCTTTCTCCCGCCTCTATCAATGTGTACCCATGGATCTAATAAAAACAGAAGAACAGTTCCCAATTCGAAAATATGTAAAATTGATATAATTCCAATATCAGCTCGTGTAGTCTTGGGATTCTCCCCCCCCCCTCCGGTGTAAATGTTTAAGTGAAAAAAAGCCAGTTACAAAATCATGTCTGTTGAATATAGCTAGGGTCAGGGACTGAGCGCTAAAAGTGGCAGCAATTCACTTGTCTTTTTAAATCTCATATTCTTAACAGTAATCTCTGCTTTTAAATGGTGGGAATTTAGGTCTTAGTATATTTGAAAGGCTTGGGAAGCAAAAGTTACATGTGGTGAACGTCACTTTTTAAGGAAAGTGTGTCAGCTCATTTCCTATGCTAGAGCCAGCCAGCATAGTTGATCTCCACCAGACTTCTAAATTCAACCCAGACATAGTTAGATAGCTTTTAGATTTTACATAACTATGTATTCTTCCTGTGTTGGACCGCTTTCCTTAATGTTCTTATTTGAGAAGCTCTGAAAATGAAATACCCCTTGAGTCCTCAACACAGTATAACTGACTTCTGATTTTATATTTTAATTATCAAGTACACCTAACAAGAGTATGTGAAACAAAATGGCATTTTGTAGAATTTCAGCTAAGCAAACATTTATGTAGCCACCTCACGGGTTAGAAAACAAAGCATTGCAACACACATTGTTCAAGGAGGTGAAATTGATTGGGGGAAGGGAATTACTTCCTGTAGTGTTTTGTGTCCCTTCAAAGGGCTACAGGACATAGATTTGCAGTATATCTAATGCAAAAATTTCATTGAGGTGAGGGAAAATGATCAGGAAAAAAAATCTAACTGGGCTTCTTAAGGGGATAATAATTTAAAATTGTCTAAAAAAAAAAAGGAAAAAAAAAAAACCACACCAAGCTGGGTGTGGTGGCACACAACTTTAATCTCAGCACTTAGGAGGCAGAGGTAGGAGGATTGCTATGAGTTCAAGGCTACCCGGAGAGGTATATGTTGAATTTCAGGTCAGCCTGGGCTAGAATGAGACCCTACCTCGGAAAACAACAACAACAACAACAAAAAAAAAAAACCCACCTTGGAGCTGGAGAGATGGCTCAGTGGTTAAGGCACTTGTCTGCAAAGCCTAATGACTGGGGTTTGATTCCCTAGTACCCACATGAAGCCAGATACACAAAGTGGCACATGCATCTGGAATTTATTTGCAGCCACTAGGCCTTGGGGTACCCATTATATGCAAATAATAAAATACTTCAAAAAATTTGAGTAGTATAATTTAACCCAGAATATTTAAAATACTATTTAAAGATGTATTCAGTATCATTAGTGAAATTTTTAAATTCAAAATTGATGTTCTTTAGGGCTGGAATGATGGCTCAGTAGTTAAAGTGCTTGCTAGCAAAGCCTGATAGCCTGGGTTCAGTTCCCCAATACCCACATAAAATCAGATGCACAAAGTGGTACATGCATCTGGAGTTCTTATGCAGTGGCAGGAAGCTTTGGTGTGCCCATACACATACACACACACTCTCCCTCTCCCTCTCCCTCCCTCTCTCTCTCTCTCTTCTCTCTCTCTCTCTTCTCTCTCTCTCTCTCTCTCTCTCTCTCTCTCTCTCTCTCTCTCTCTCTCTCTCCCCTTACAAATAAAAATAGAAAAAAAGATGTACTTTACATGTACTAAATAAGTATATTCTATTTTCATAAATACAAGCATTTGGCCTGTTGGGATTTCATAAGATGTATAGTTGTAAGTCAGGTGTAGTGGCACATGCCTTTAATTCCCAGCACTCGGGAGGCAGAGGTAGGTGGATCAGTGTGAGTTCGAGGCCAGCCTGAGACTACAGAATGAATTCCAGGTCAGCCTGGGCTAAAGTATGTCCCTTCTTTGAAATAAACAAAATAAAACAACAAAAGATGTGCTGTTGTAAGGTTGTAATGCTGTATTCATGTGCCCAAATAGCTTCAAACTCTAGTTTTTGTTTTTTGTTTTTTTTCCTTTGGTTTTTCAAGGTAGGGTCTCACTCTGGTTCAGGCTGACCTGGAATTCACTCTGTAGTCTCAGGGTGGCCTCCAATTCACAGTGATCCTCCTACCTTTGCCTCCCGAGTGCTGGGATTAAAGGCGTGTGCCACCACGCCCAGTATTTTTTGGGGTTTTTAAGGTAGGGTCTCTAGCCCAAGCTGACCTGGAGTTCCCTAGGTAGTCTCAGGGTGGCCTCAAACTTGTGGCGATCCTCCTACCTCTGCCTCCCGAGTGCTGGGATTAAAGGCAGGTACCACCACACCTGGCCTGACTCTTTAGTATTTTCATAATAACTGATTTAAGAATTTATTTGGGTCTGGGGAAATGCCTCAGAGATTAAAGGCACTTGCTTGCAAAGTCTGTTGGCTCTGGTTCACTTCCCCAATACCCATGTAAAGCTTGTTTGCTATGGCAAGAGGCCTTGTGTGCTCTTTTTATGCCTCCCAAAATAAATAAAATTTCTTTTTAAAGATTTCATTTTGAAATTATTTATTGGAGAGAGAGAAAAAAAAAGGAGAGTGAGTGAGAGAGAATAGGTGCACCATGGCCTCCAGCCACTGCAAACAAACTCCAGATGCATATGCCACCTTGTGCATCTGGCTTACAAGAGTACTGGGGAATCGAACCTGGGTCCTTAGGCTTTGAGGCAAATGCCTTAACCACTAAGCCATCTCTCCAGCCCCACGTTATTTTTTAAAAGAAAAAAAAATAGGCTGGGTGTGGTGGCACACATCTTTAAACCCAGCACTTGAGAGGCAGAAGTAGAAGGATCAGAATGAGTTCAAGGCCACCCTGAGACTACTAAACTCCAAGTCAGACTCGGCTAGAGTGAGGCCCTATCTTGAAAAACCAAGAAAAAAAAATTCCTAACTCCCCAGGTTGCATAGCCACATTTCAAAAGTTAATGACGGGGGCTGGAGAGATGGCTTAGCAGTTAAGGTATTTGCCTGCAAAGCCAAAGGATCCCGGTTCAATTCTCCAGAACCTGTGTAAGCCAGAGACATACAAGGGGTCCATGCAGCTGGAATTCATTTGCAGTGGTTGGAGTCCCTAGCATGCGTGACTCTTTCTCTCTTTCGCTACCTCTTTCTCTCAAATAAATAAATAAATAAATAAATAAAATATATTTAAAAGTTAGTGGCTACCTAGTAAAACTGTGACTCTCAAGTGTTTGTATGTGGAAGAGGTGTTCGAAGGTCCAGATCTTCAAGGTCATGCCAGTTTTCAAGGTGAGTGTGCTAGTCACATTCTCACTGCTTCAAAGTGAAAGTGGAAGGCATATTGCATTGTGTTCTCCACAGTCCTCCTAATCTTGCAAGATAGATTTTGTCCTTGTTATGTGAAGAAATAGAAGTCACAGAAAGCAAGTGATTTTTCCTAGGATTTTATAAGTGGTAGTGGCACAAAATAAGAAAATTCTGCCGGGTTTGGTTGTACATGCTTTTGGTCCCAGCACTCGGGAGGTAGAGGCAGGAGGATCACCATGAGTTCAAGGCCACCCTGAAACTATAATAGTGAAATCCAGATCAGTCTGGTCTAGAGTGAGACCCTACCTTGAAAAACTCGAAAAAAAAAAAAAAGATTTCTAAACTTTTCCTTCAAAAAGTTGGGATATTGTAGACAGGATCTCAGTGTTGTCCATGACAACCTTAAACTGTACTCAAGTGGCCCTACTGAATAGCAGAGGGGGCTTAGAACATGGCACTGTACCCAACTGAAAAAAAACATATTACAGCCAGGCATCCTGGTGCAATGGTGCATGCTTTTAACCCCAGTACTTGGAAGGCAGAAGTAGGAGTGAATTTGAGGCCACCCTGAATAATGAATTGCAGGTCAGGTCAGCCTGAGCTAGAGTGAACCACAACCTCGAAAAACCAAAATAATAATAATAATAATAATTTTACAAAGAAATGCAAAGTTCTGTAGAAATAATATTCACATTTTATATATATATCTATTTTAAATTTTAACTTATTTATTTGAGAGAGAGATAAAATGGTCATGCCAGGGCCTTCAGCCACTGCAAAACAAACTCCAGACACACGTGCCACCTTGTGCATGTGGCTTACATGTGTACTGGAGAATCAAACCTGGCTCCTTTGGCTTTGTAGGCAAGTGACTTAACCACTAAGTCCCACTCAAGCCCCAAGGAAGTCTTTTATATTTTTTAAATTCTTACAGAAGGAACCTTTTTTTTAAAAACAAAACAAAACAAGTTTTTGATGTAGGGTCTTGCTCTAGCCCATGTAATCTCAGGGTGGCCTTGAACTCCCAGTGATCCTCCTACCTTGGCCTCCCAGAGTATTAGGATTAAGGCATGTGTCACCATACCTGGTCTAGATGAACTTTATTTTTACATGATTTAAAAAATAACACTAGTAAAAGCAATTTCTATATATAACTCTTGAAGACATATTCTACTGAGGATACAGACTTAATAATTCAAGAGTTATAACATCTATTGGTTAGTTCTTGACTTAGTAAACAGCAGCTGGTGGACCAAATCTAGCACAATGCATAGTTTTGTAATGCCCATGAGCTAAGAATGGTTTTTACAGATGTACAATCTTGATGCCAAGGAACACTGGCTTTAAGCTACAGCTAAGGATAATGCTATTTCTAAAAAGTGAAATTTCACTTTTTCATCCCAGTATTATGAAGAATGTATTCAGCTAGTGTTTTTCTTTTTTTTTTTCTTCTTTTTGTTTTTTTGAGGCAGGGTCTCACTCTAGCTCAGGCTGACCTGGAATTCACTGTGTAGTCTCAGGGTGGTCTCAAACTCATGATGATCCTTCAACCTCTGCCTCCCTAGTGCTGGGATTAAAGGCATGTGCCACCACACCCAGCTCAGTTAGTGTTTATTATATTTTAGATTTTATCAATGAAATGCTGTTTGGAAATATATCCCCCCCCTCTCTCTGTGTGTGTGTGTGTGTGTGTGTGTATGTATTTGTAGATGTAGATATATTCTGTAATTTTACCTCTTTTGCCCACAAAGGCTGAAATATTTATTATATAGCTGTTTACAATAAACTCTTGTAATCATGTGCATTTAAAAGGCTTACACTGTATTTTTAGAAGAATCAGCTAAAGAATGATAACAAGCCAGGCATGGTGGCACACAACTGTACTCTTTTGTTTTGCATATTTATGCATTAAGACTGAAGAGAGGGGCTGGAGAGATGGCTTAGCGCTTGCCTGTGAAGCCTAAGGACCCTGGTTCAAGGCTCGGTTCCCCAGGTCCCACGTTAGCCAGATGCACAAGGGGGCACACGCGTCTGGAGTTCGTTTGCAGAGGCTGGAGGCCCTGGCGCGCCCATTCTCTCTCTCTCCCTCTATCTGTCTTTCTCTCTGTGTCTGTTGCTCTCAAATAAATAAATAAAAAATTAAAAAAAAAAAAAAGACTGAAGAGAGGTAAACAGTGTTACTTAGAAATTAAAAGTAGAGGTTCTGAAACCAAACTACAAAGTTTAAATCCCAGTTGTACTATTATTGTTTTCAATTTGTGTCTCACTCTAACCCAGGCTGACCTAGAACTCACTCTGTAGTTCTGGGCTGGCCTCGAACTCTTGGTGATTCTCCTACCTCTGCCTCCTGAGTGATGGAATCAAAGGCATGTGTCCTCGTGCTCAGCTGGGTTTTCTTTTCTTTTTCTTTTTTTTTTAGAGAGAGGGAGAGAATTGGCACCCCAGGGCCTCGGCCACTGAAATTGAACTCCAGATGCATGTGCAATCTTGTACTTGCCTCACCTTTGTGCATTTGGTTTACATGGGATCTGGAGAGTTGAACATGGTCCTTAGGCTTTGCAGAAAAGTGCCTTAACTGCCAGGCCATCTCTCTAGCCCAGGTGTTTGCTTTTTAAATTCAGATTTGTTGTAGAAGCAATACACTTAGTACATGTAAAACATAGTATGCCTGGCACATAAGGGCTCAGTTAAATCTCAACTCAGAAATTTTTTCAAGTAGGTTTAGTTACCATTTTATAAAACAGTATTTTTCTTAAAACACAATATGAAATTTGATTTGTAGATATCTACAATATGTATTTCTCCATCATGCTACTCTTTTCTGATAGACATGGCTCCTGGACATGGACATGGACATAGTAAACTGGAACTTCCAGATTATAAACAGTGGAAAATAGAAGGGACACCATTAGAAACTGTTCAGGAGAGGCTGGCTGCGCGAGGGCTGAGGGATCCATGGGGCCGGTAAGATGAATTATGTTCCTTTGCAGTGTAGTTTCCTGAAAGAATTGTGAAAAATAGAGCTGGGTGTGGTGGCGTACGCCTTTAATCCCAGTGCACAGGAGGGTCACTGTGAGTTTGAGGCTGCCCTGAGACTACATAGTGAATTCCAGGAAAACCTTACCTCAAAAAACAAAAACAACAACAACAAAAAAAATTGTGAGAAATGGCTTTTTTATTAAATTTTTAAATCAGCTTTATTGAAGTTTCATTTGCATACAGTAACATTCACCTACTTTAAAATTAATTCACTATAATGTTATTTATTTATTTATTTTTTACCAACATGCATTTATGGAACCACCACCAAAATCATGATACAGCCGGGCGTGGTGGCGCACACCTTTAATCCCAGCACTTGGGAGGCAGAGGTAGGAGGATCACCGTGAGTTCAAGGCCACCAGAGTGAGACCCTACCTCGAAAAACCAAAAAAACAATAAAAATAAAAAATCATGATACAGAATATTTGTTAGCCCACAGTTTTTTCCTGCTCATTTGCAATAAATGCTACCCAACTCTAGCTCTTGGAAACTACTGACTTGCCTATATAGTCTGTCATTCTGACCTCTTTCACTTACCCTAATGCTTTCGCTTTTCTGGGGATGGAGCATTCAGTAGTAGTAGAGGTAAGAGGATCACTGTGAGTTCAAGGCCACCCTGAGGCTCCATAGTGAAATCCATTTCAGCCGGGACTAGAACATGACCCTACCTCAGAAAAAAAAAAAAAAAAAGAGAGAGAGAGAAGGACTTCTTAATTATGTGTTAACTGTATAGTTATTTTTATTTTAAAATTGCCAAACAATTTTCCGAAGTGATTAAATATATGAAAATTTCAGTGGCTTAATGGCCTCATCAGTAGTGTTACCAATCTTTTCATTTTAGCCATTGAAACAAATGTGGTAGGCAAGTACCTTAAAGAGCTTTAATCTTCTTTTCTATAAATAGAGATGAATATATGAATCCTCTTTTTAAAAAATATTTTATTAATTATTTATTTATTTGGGAGAGAAAGAGGCAGATAGAGAGAGAATGGTGTGACGGGGCCTCTAGCCACTGTAAATGAAACTCCAGATGCATGTACCACCGAGTGCATGTGGCTTACATGGATATTGGGGAATCAAACTTGGGTTCTTAGGGCTTCTCAGGAAAGTGTCTTAACTAAGCCATCTCCAGCCTCCTCTTTGTTTGTTTGTTTGTTTTTTTTTTCTCTTTTCTTTTTTATTTTTTTTTCTGGGAAAGAGAGATTTATTTTGGCTTACAGCTCGAGGCTAGGTTCCCTCCACTATGGCAGGGAAAAACGATGGCATGAGCAGAGGGTGGACATCACCCCCTGGCCAACATAAGGTGGACTACAGCAACAGGAGGGTGTGCCAAACACTGGCATGGGGAACCTGGCTATAAAGCCCTTAAGCCTACTCTCAACAATACGTTCCCTCCAGGAGGCATTAATTCCCAATGTTTGTTTGTTTTTTGAGGTAGGTTCTCACTCTAGCCCATGCTGATGCAGAACTCACTCTATAGCTCCAGGCAGGCCCTGAACTCACAGCAATCCTTCTCAGCCTATCCCAGTTCTGGGATTAAAAATGTGCACCATATGCCTTGCCTGAATCCTTTCTTGTATATATTTGCTCTTGTATCTATTCTTTGGTAATAGTATCTTCAAACCTTTTGTTTATTTTATTTATCAGGGTATCAGACCTGTTGTTATGAGCTATAAGAATTCATTTTGTGTAGTCTTAGGGGGCTGAGATTACCCACCATATAGTCTTGTTTTCTTAACACATATCATTCACTTTGAGTTAATTTTTATATCCTTTGAAATAAGGAGAGAATTTAATATTTTTGCATATGGACATCCACTTGACCCAGCACCATTCATTTAAAAATTATCCTCAGGGGCTGGAGAGATGGCTTATTGGTTAAGGTGCATGCCTGCGAAGCCTAAGGACCCCAGTTTGATTCTCCAGGTCCCACATAAGCCAGTTGCACAAGGTGGCACATGTGTTTGGAGTTTGTTTGCAGTGGCTGGAGGCCCTGGCGTGCCCATTTTTCACTCCCTCTCTCTCTCCCTCTCTCTGTTTCTAATAAGTAAATAAATAAAAATCTTTTAAAAAAATTATCCCCAGTTGAATTACTTTGATAAATATGTCAAAAATAATTGACCATATATATGTATTTCTGGAGCCTGTCTTCAATAGGGTAGTGGTGTAGGTTCTCCAACTTTCTAAAATTGGTTTAGTTGTTCTAGGTCTCTTTCATTTGCCTGTAAGTTTTCAAGTGAACTTACCTGCAAACAGCCTGCTTGGATTTTGTGATCACCCAGTTGTGGTGGTACATGCCAGTAGGAAATTGCTAAGATGAAGCAGGAAGATCTGGAGTTTGGCACAATAAGTGTGATCTACAGTGTTAGGTAATGTAGTATTTGAACCAGGCACGGTGGCTCACACTCTGCAGTCAAAGCTGAGGCAGGGTCTCAGTGGCTTAAGGGCCAGCCTGTACTACAAAGTGAGACCATGTCTCATAAAAACAGATAATGATAATAATGTAGCATTTAAGTATTTTTAGAAAAATCAAAATCAGTTTTGCTTAGTGAATGTGCATGAATTGTGTTTGATTATAAAAATTTTCTCTTTTTTTTTTTCTTCTAGCAATGAAGCTTGGAGATACATGGGTGGCTTCGCAAACAATCTTTCCTTTACAGGTATACTGTTAAAAGGATTCAAGTGGGGCTTTGCTGCATTTGTGGTAGCGCTGGGAGCTGAGTATATGCTGCAGTCCCAGAATAATGATAAGAAGCACCACTGAGCAACAGTGCTGAAGTTATCTTGTGATTTCCTAAGCCTCATAAAAATATTTCTTCACTGTGGCCTGTTTGTCTGGTCTGTATGTTTGCCCCTGAAAGAATAATGGCATAGTTCAATAAAGTAAGAAAATCATTACTTTGTCTCTTTTGTAACTTTAACCAAAAAAAAAACAGGGTTGGAGAGATGGCTCAATGGTTAAAGCCCTTGTCTGCAAAGCCAATGGAATCAGGTTTGATTCCTCAGAACCCACATAAGCCAGCTGCACAAGGTGGTGCATATGTCTGGAGTTCATTTGCAGTAGCTGGAGTGTTCCCCACCCCACTTCTTTCTCTCTCAAATAAATAAAAATAGAATTTTTTAAAAAAGACTGTACTTGCTTATAATCCCAGCCCTTGGGAGGCTATAGGTGGGGAATCATGAGTTCAAGGCCAACCTGGACTACGGAGAAGTCTCAGACTACATTGTGTTTTGTTTGGAATACATGGTGGAGGGGGTGGTTGGTTGCCATCAACAATGCATTCTGGATGTCACAGGCAGCCATCAGACTTTTATTTATTTATTTTCAAGGTACGGTTTCACTGTAGCTCAGGCTGACCTAGAATTTACTATGTAGCCTCAGGGTGACCTCAAACTCACAGCGATCCTCCTACTTCTGCCTCCCAAGCAGCCATCAGATTTGACTGAACAAATGGATTGGATTTGGCCTTGCTGGTTTACCACCACCTGCAGGTAGTTTAAAGGGGCCAAGATTACACTATAATCCAGTTCTGATTGATGGATCCATATATCATGTTCATTTTTCTTTATTATACTGTTTTCTACTCCTAGTCCTCACTGTGTTCATGTTGTGAAAGCCCTGCATTATTTTTGTTGTTTTGTTTTGTTTTTTCAAAGTAGGGTCTCACTCTGGCCCAGGCTGACCTGGAATTCACTATGTAGTCTCAGGCTGGCCTCAAACTCATGGCAATCCTCCTACCTCTGCCTCCCGAGTGCTGGGATTAAAGGTGTGCACCACCATGCCCGGCAAGCCCTGAATTTTTTTATTTTCTATTTCTAACAAGCTGAACATTCTCCCCTACATTAACTTATAATTTTAACTAATTAAATCTCTAATTACAGGTAAAATAAGCTAATATAAGGGACACTCTCCCCTATATTAACATAATTTTTTAACTAATTAAATCTAATTAAAAGTTGAAAAAATGGGAACTGGATAAGTGGCTCCAGTAGTTAAAGGCACTTGCATGCAAAGCCTGCCAGCCTGGGTTCAATTCCCCAGCTACCTACGTAAACATGCACACACATGCAAGTGAATAAACTCAGCTTCTTGAGAATGAATAATGAAGTTAAGTTCAAGTGATTTGTGTGTGATTTTTTTTTATTTATAAATGTAAGCTTGAGGAAACATAAATAAGTGAAGTTGATGAGTTTCTAGTAAACTTCTGGTATAAAATGGAATCATTTTGAAAAAAGTGCAAAGAGTATAAGCAAAGAGTTAAAAGGAACAAAATGAGCCAGTAGAAATAAAAAGATGATGGGGCTGGAGAAATATCTCAGTAGGTAAGGTGCTTGCTTACCCAGCCTGATGGCATGAGTTCAGTTCCCCAGAACCCACATAAAGCCAGATGCACAAAGTGGTGCCTGCATCTGGAGTTTGGTTACAGGGGCAAAGGCCCTGGCATGCCCATTCTCTGTCCTTGCAAATAAAATATTAAAATTTTTTTAAAAAAGATGATAAATTTAAATGAACTTGGGCTGAAAGGCTCAGCAGTTAAGGCACTTGTCTGCAAACTCCAACCACCCAGGTTTTGTTCTTCCATACTCATGTAAAGCCAGATGCACAAAGTGACCCATATATCGAGTTCATTTGTAGTGGCAGGAGGACCTGGTGTGCCCATTCTCTCCCCACTCCCTCTTTCTGTCTTTCAAATAAATAAAAATATTTTTTAAGGGCTGGAGAGATGGCTTAGCGGTTAAGGCTAAGTCTTGCCTTCAAAGCCAAAGGATCCTGGTTTGATTCTCCAGGACCCACACAAGCCAGATGCACAAGGGGAGTACATGCATCTGGAGTTCATTTGCAGTGGCTGGAGGCCCAGGTGCACACTCGCTCGCTTGCTCTCTCTCTCTGCCTCTCTCTCAAATATTTTAAAAAATACATTAAAAAATTTTAACTCTGTAATTAAATGTAAAAGTTCCAAAATTTAAAACATTCCAATCAGAAGTTGCTCTGGGGGGGTCACAGTGTTGTGTACCTATAGTCCTAGCCACATGAGACACTAGCAGGAGGATAGCAAGTTGGAAGGCAACCTTGGCGGCACTTGAGATTCTGTCTCCAAAAGAAAATAAAAGTGTAAGCTTGACTGTATGCACAGAGCTTAAAAATGAATAGAGCCAAAAGGAAGAAGACTTAAAAAGTCATAGCTGGAGACTGTAACACTCTCAGTACTTGATAAAACAAGTAGTAAGGCTACGAAAATCTTGAACTCTTAACCAGCTTGATGTAATATTTATAGACACTATGGAACAAAAGCAGAGCACACATTCTTTTCAGGTGCTTGTGGAAAATTTCCCATAACCAGCTATATTCTGGGCCCTGAACAAGGCTCAGAGTTAACATGACACCACATGCCCAGAACTCAAGGACTAAAATCACAAAATATCAGGCCATAAGGAAATCAATATAATTAACATTTGAAAATTCTACAAATACTTGGGAGTTGGAGAGCACACATGTAATACCAATTGCTCAGAAAGAAATCTAGGGGCGCTGGAGAGATGGCTTAGCAGTTAATGCATTTGGCTGCAAAGCCAAAGTATCCTGGTTCAATTCTCCGGGACCCATGTAAGCCAGATGCACAGGGGGCATATGCATCTGGAGTTCCTTTGCAGTAGCTGGAGGCCCTGTTGTGCCCATTCTCTCCCTCTCCCTCTCAGTCTCTCCCTCTCTCAAGTAAAAAAAAAAAAAAAAAAAAAAAAAAAAATATATATATATATATATATATATATATATATATATATATTTAAAAAGAAATCTAGAGGAAAGCTGATAATTGGTTAAAATGAGAACACAGGCCTGGGGAAATGGCTTACCAGTTAAAGGCATGCTTGCTTGTAAAGCCTGTAGGCCTGGGTTTGATTTTCACAGTACCCACGTGTTGCAGTCAGGTTCGCATTGCTGGCAGAAATCACCTGGCCAAGAGCAGCTTTGGGGAATGAAAGGGTTTATTTTGCCTTACAGACTCAAGGGGAAGCTCCACAATGGCAGAGAAAATGATGACATGAGCAGAGGGTGGACATCACCCCTGGCTCACATAAGGTGGACAACAAGAACAGGAGAGTATGCCAAATCCTGGCAAGGGGACACTGGCTGTTAATACCATAAGCCCACCCACAAAAATATACTGCCCCAAATCTCCATCAACTGGGAATCTAGCATTCAGAACACCTAAGTTTATGGGGCACACTTGACTCAAACCATCACATTCCATCCCTGGCCCCCATAAACTGTTAACCATCCATGATGAAAAATGCAATGTATTCAGTCCAACTTTTCAAGTCCCCACATTCTTTTAATCAATCCTAATGATGTTCAAGGACTTCCGGTTAAGATGGCGGCGTAGGTACCACGCCAAAACAGCCTGGGGGGGGAAGACCAAAAAAAACTCAGCAAAATACACACTTTTACTAAAAAGTGAGGTGTATAGGAAGTTGAGGCGGCAGCGGAGAAGTGGAAGAGTTATAGAGCATCCAGAGCCTGCACAGGCGGGAACAGCGGCTTCGGGGCGGCTCGGCTACCCGCCGCAACCGCGGAGCGGCAGAAAACCGCCGGACTCTCGGCTCGAGCCGCAGGACAAGCCAGGTGCGGGATTTTCCCCTCACACCGCGCTCTCCGCAACTCGGGAAACGTGAGGGGAGAGCGGCAGCGAGCAACGGAGGGAGGAGCAGACCGCGAGGTAAAAGCACACGTGGAGAAACGATACAACCAGAACAGCGCGGCTCCCTCCCCTCCCCTGCCACCTGAACCCAGCTCCAGCGAACACAGCAGCGGCCCGGGACCCGGCCACGCCAACTTGGGCTGACGGTGGGACCCAAGCAGGAGCAGAATTTGGCAGCAACTTCAGCGGCTCCAGCACCGGTACCAGTGGCCCCAGCAGCAGCGGACCCAGGAGCGGCAGCGGTGACAGATCCCGCAGCAGCGACTTCGGGGTGAGCAGCAGCGGTGGACACGGCAACGGCAGCTTCAGCAGCGGTGGGGGCTCCGGGGGTGGCATCTACAACAGCTGCAGAGGCGGCGGCAGCGGCTCAGTTTGCCCCGTAGGAAAAGCAAGTGCCCAGCTCCAGAAATCAGAACAGCAGCCCGACGACCCAGGCAGCAACTTGACTGAGACCACAATCACCCAAGGTAACTGGGATTGCACCAGGGAAGGGTCTCACTTGGTCACAAGCTGACTTGGATACCCCAACAGACCAGAAATCTAAACCTCTTTGTTGATAGAGGATCTGGTCATTATAATAACTACTCTTGCATACATACTCGGGGCTGTTTTTGATGGAATGGGTACAGTGTTTAGCTAAATTTTAGAATCTACCAGTATATTATTCCACTCAGCCTGCTTGAATACTCCTATAGCAGGGAAACTCAACCCCTAAGAACATCTTTGTAGATACTCTGAAAGTCTTAAGAGCCACACCTAATACCTTAAGGTCCTACCCTGAAAATATATTACACCAAATCAATTGATACAGCTAAGAATACACAGCTAGCTAGAAAATCCAAGCATTAACTTAATCCAAGATGCAAAAATATATACATTATAACACAAGAAACACTAAAAAGCAAGACGATATAAATCCACCTAAAAGTATTAATGCATCAGAAATGTCCTCCAGTGAGAAAGAGTTAGAGGAAATGCCTGAGAAAGAGTTCAAAAGAATAATTATAAATATGTTCAAAGAGGTCAAAGAACACATGAAAACAATCAAAGAAGAAATCAAAGAGGAAATCAAAGAGGAAATCAAAGGAATTAAAGAAGAGGCAGGACACCAATTTAATGAAATAAAGAAGGCAATACAAGACATAAATAGAGAAATAGAAATAATAAAGAAAAACCAGTCAGAATTACTAGCAATGAAGAACACAGTTAATGAAATAAAAAACTCTGTAGAAAATCTCACCAGTAGGATGGATGAGGGAGAGGACAGCATATCTAAGCTAGAAGATCAGGTGGCAGACCTAATGCAGTTCAACAAAGAGAAAGACAAACTTATAGAAAAGTATGAGTGGGAATTTCAAGATATTCGGGACACTATGAAAAGATCCAATATAAGAATTCAGGGCATAGTAGAAGGAGAAGAATTCCACTCCAGAGGCATAGTAGGCATCTTCAACAAAATCATAGAGGAAAATTTTCCCCAAATTGGGAAAGAGGTGCCAATACAGATACAGGAAGCCTTTAGAACCCCAGCCAGACAAAACCCAGAAAGAAACTCTCCTCGCCACATTATACTCAAACTTCCAAACACACAAACCAAAGAAAAAATATTGAAAGCAGTTAGAGAGAAAAATCAAGTTACCTACAAAAGCAAGCCCATCAGGATTACAGCAGATTATTCAACACAAACTTTTAAAGCCAGAAGGGCCTGGAGTGATATATTCCAAGTTCTGAAAGATAACAACTGTCAACCAAGGTTACTTTATCCTGCAAAGTTATCCATCCAAATAGATGGAGAAATAAAGACATTCCATGACAAAAGCAGGTTAAAGGAATATCTGAAGACAAAACCAGCTCTACAGAAAATACTTGATAGAATCCTCCATGCTGAACAAAAGGAAAAGCACACATATAAGGAACCTAGAAAAAACCAGCCATACTCAAATACCAGTTAACAGAAGAGAGCACAGGTAGAACAAGTAACACACACACACACACACACACAAATGGCAAACATAAATACACACCTTTCAATAATATCTCTTAATATCAACGGTCTCAATGCCCCAACGAAAAGACATAGATTTGCAGACTGGGTTAAAAAGCAGGATCCTACAATTTGTTGTCTTCAAGAAACTCACCTTTCTACAAAGGATAGACATTATCTTAGGGTGAAAGGTTGGAAGACGGTGTTTCAAGCAAATGGGCCTAGAAAACAAGCAGGGGTTGCTATCCTAATATCAGACAGGGTGGACTTTAGTCCGAAGTTAGTCAAAAAAGATAAGGAAGGTCACTTTATATTGATTAAGGGCACACTCCAACAGGAGGACATTACAATCCTAAACATATATGCACCTAACATGGGGGCTCCCAAATTCGTCAAACAAACACTATTAGAACTAAGGTCACAGATAACACCAAACACGGTGGTGGTGGGTGACTTTAACACCCCACTCTCATCAATTGACAGGTCATCCAGGGAAAGAATAAACAGAGAGGCATCTGGACTAAATGAGGTCATAGAAGATATGGACCTAACAGATATATACAGGACATTTCATCCAAAGGCTGTAGAATATACATTCTTTTCAGCAGCACATGGAACATTCTCTAAAATAGACCATATATTAGGACACAAAGCAAATCTTAACAAATTCAGGAAAATTGAAATAATTCCTTGCATTCTATCTGACCACAATGGAATTAAACTACAAATCAGTAGCAAGAAAGGCTACAGAGCATACACAAAATCATGGAAGCTAAACAATACACTACTAAATGATGAGTGGGTCAATGAAGAAATCAAAAAGGAAATCAAAAAATTTATAGAGTCAAATGATAATGAGAACACAACATACCAAAATCTCTGGGACACAATGAAGGCAGTTCTAAGAGGTAAATTTATAGCCTTAAGTGCCTATATTAAGAAATTAGAAAGGTCGCAAGTAAACGACCTAATGCTTCGCCTTAAAGCCTTGGAAAAAGAAGAACAAGGCAAACCAAAAAGTAGTAGACGGGAAGAAATAATAAAGATTAGGGCAGAAATTAATGAAATAGAAACAAAAAGAACAATCCAAAGAATTAATGAAACAAAGAGTTGGTTCTTTGAAAGGATAAACAAGATTGATAAACCCTTAGCAAATCTGACCAAAAGAAAGAGAGAAGAGACACAAATTAATAAAATCAGAGATGAACAAGGTAACATCACAACAGATTCCAGAGAAATTCAAAAAATTATAGGGACATACTATAAAAGCATATACTCCACAAAGTATGAAAATCTGAAAGAAATGGATGATTTCCTTGATCTATATGACCTACCTAAATTAAATCAAAATGAGATTAATCACTTAAATAGACCTATAACAAACATGGAGATCCGAGCAGTTATCAATAATCTCCCAACTAAAAAAAGCCCAGGCCCGGATGGATTCACTGCTGAATTTTACCAGACTTTTAAGGAAGAGCTAACACCATTGCTTCTTAAGCTTTTCCAGGAAATAGAAAAAGAAGGAATCCTAATGATGTTCAAACATTCCCATACTCAGAGATCTTTTTTTTTTTTTTTCTTTCCCCGAGGTAGGGTCTCACTCTGGCCCAGGCTGACCTGGAATTCACTATGTAGTCTCAGGGTGGCCTCAAACTCACGGTGATCCTCCTACCTCTGCCTCCCGAGTGCTGGGAGTAAAGGCGTGCGGCACCACGCCAGGTTTCTCAGAGACCTTTTAACTGAGCCATAACACCAAAAAATCCCTCTAAAACCCATAATGGCACAGAATAAACATTCATACTACAAAAGATGGCACTGGGCATAGCAAAAAAATAGTCAACCAATACAAGATTTGAAACTACCAGGGCAAGCATCAAACTCTGTAGCTCCAAGTCCAACAACTCTAGCCAGTGACAAGTCTTTAAATTCAGTAATCCTAACCAGCAACAAGTCTCTGGAGTTCTAATTCTGCCCCTCCAGCTAGACTACTCACAGTCCTAGAAAACTTCATCTTGGGCTGACAGCTCTCCTTAGCAGTCATCTAGTGGTCTTGGCATCGCCACTGGGTCTCCACTACAGTCCACAGTTCATCCTTATGGCCCCATGGGGTCTCCATGCAGGCAATCCTGCTTCACACTGCCCATGACCATTTCCAAATACAAGACCGTGTTGCAAATCCAATGACCCTCTCTTTCCTGCATTTCTTATACTCCATAAAACCAGGTAGGGTGCCCATTTGTTAATCAAGGGGGGAAGGGAATAAAGCTGACTTTGAAGAACAGGACACTTCTTCAGCATTCAGTTCCCTTCAAAAGACTGCATCCATTCTGTTGTCCCAATGCAGGTCAGCTGGCCCAGTCTCCATGATTGTGATCTCTCATACAATGGCAGCTGAACAGGCAGTAGTTTCAACCCAAAGATTTCTTTCTGTGCTATATCCCTCTACACACACCAGTCTGTTTCTACACACTGCAACCTTGCACGAATTCTCAGGACATAGGCATAACAGCAAGCTTCTCACACAAACTGCTTCTAGCCCAGTCCAGACAAAGCTATTTTTCACCCTCATAAGCCAAGCCTCACAATCCATAGTTTTTTCTGCATTTAGGTCTTGCAACTCTGACCAGATTAATCCATCAAGCTGTACTTTCAGCACTGCAAGGTGTCTCTTAGGCCAAGGTTTCAAATTCATCCACATTCCTCTTGAAAATCAGCTCCAAAAAGCCAAAGCCATAGTCAGGTGACTAGCAGCAGATGACCCCACTCCTGGTACCAACATTTCTGTTGCAGTCAGGTTCGTATTACTTGCAGAAATCACCCAACCAAGAGCAGCCTTTGGGGAAAATTGTTTATTTTGGCTTACAGACTCAAGGAAAAGCTCCATGATGGCAGGGGAAAATGATGGCATGAGCAGAAGGTGGACATTATCTCCTGGCCTACATAAGGTAGACAATAGGAACAGGAGAATGTGCCATACACTGGCAAGGGGACACTGGCTATAATACCATAAGCTCATCCCCAATAATATGCTGCCTCCAGGAGGTGTTAATTCCCAAATCTCCTTCAGCTGAGAGCCTACCATTCACAACACCTAAATTTATGGGGGATACTTGACTCAAACTACTACATCACGCAAAGCCAGATGCACAGGGTGACACATGGGTATGAAGTTTGTTCACAGTAGATGGAGGTCCTGGAGCACCCATACTCCCCTCCTTTTCCCTCTCCACAAATAAATACAAATTTTTTTTTCAAATATTTTTTAAATTTTTTTTATTTATTTGAGAGTGACACAGAGAAAGAGAGGGAGAGAGAGAGGGAGAGAGAGAGGGAGAGAGAGGAGAGTGGGCACGCCAGGGCCTCCAGCCACTGCAAAAAAAACTCCAGACTTGCACCCCCTTGTGCATCTGGCTAATGTGGGTCCTGAGGAACTGAGCCTCAAACTGGGGTCCTTAGGCTTCACAGGCAAGCGCTTAACTGCTAAGCCATCTCTCCAGCCCACATACAAATATTTTTAAAATGAGAATACAAATACAAAAATTTGAGAGCTACATCTATGATTAACCCTAAGGAGGGAGAAAGACAGAAATGAGAAGTGTTAGTGTTGAAAGAGAGGATACCACTCAAGGTCCTAGATACGTTAAGATAATAAAGGCACTTGGCAGAACACTTTAAACCAATAAATTTTATACTTATGATGACACTGACACTATCTTTGTTGTTTTGATTTTTTTGTTTTGCAAGGTAGGGTCTTATTCTAGCCCAGGCTGTCCTGGAAATTACTTTGTAGTCTCAGGCTGTCCTTGAATTCACAGCAATCCTCCTACCTCTGCCTCCCAAGTGCTGGGATTAAAGGCTTGCCCCACCATGCCTGGCTTGTTATGGTTTTGAAATAAGAGTTTGCTATGTAGCCCTGGCCAGCCTGGAGCTCACTACATAAGCCAGATTGCCATGCAATTTGCAGCCATTCTCTTTTGTCTCCCTCCCTAGTGCTGGGACTTCAGCACAGTGCCACCCCATCAGCCACACTCCCTTTTATAAAACAAACTGCCACAGTGGGGATATGGCTGTGTTGACCTCATCTGACACTGCATTTGATCCTCAGCATCCCTGAGGGGAGGGGGGAAAGCCCACTAAAGAGAGGACGTGGGCTGTAGAGATGGCTCAGCAGTTAAGGTGCTTACCTGCAAAGCCTAACTACCTGGGTTTGATTCTCCAATACCCACTAAAAGCCAGATGCACAAAGTGGCACATGTGTCTGAAGTTCACTTGCACTGGCTGGAGGCCCTGCTTTGCCCATTCTGTCTGTCTCTCTTCTTTCTTTCTGCTTGTAAATGAATAAATATGTTTTTAAAACATTTTATTTATCTATTTTATTTATTTGAGACAGAGAAAGGGAGAGAGAGAGAGAAAGGGAGTTTGAGTAAGAATGGGCGTGCTAGGGCCTCCAGCATCTGCAAACAAACTCCAGTTGCATGCACCACCTTGTGCATGTAGTTTATGTTGGACCTGGAGAGTCCTTAGGCTTCTCAGGCAAGCACCTTAACCACTAAGCAATCTCTCCAGCCCTAAATAATTTTTTTTTTTAAGAGAGAAGCCAGATGTTGTGGCGCAAGCCTTTAATCCCAGCATTTGGGAGGCAGAGGTAGGAGGATTGCCATGAGTTGAAGGATACCCTGAGACTATGCAGTGAACTCCAGGTCAGCCTAGGGAAGAGTGAGACCCAACCTCAAAAAACTAAAATAAATAAATAAAGAGAGAGAGGACTTTCTAGTTAACCATAAATTCACTGAAGCTTAAGTAGGAAACAAAGCCAAATGC
Organism: Jaculus jaculus; assembly: GCF_020740685.1. NCBI lineage: Eukaryota > Metazoa > Chordata > Mammalia > Rodentia > Dipodidae > Jaculus > Jaculus jaculus. The sequence continues at coordinate 39,074,904 of NC_059105.1, read as the reverse complement.
AGTGCTTGATAGATTGAAAGTAAACACTAACAACTGTTTTGCTCTCCTACTTTGGAGCTTCTTTGTCTTATTTTTTGCTGAAAAAAATCAAGAATGAAGTTTTCCTGCTGTTTTGTGAATTGGAAATTACTACTTCATTCCCTAGAGTAAAGTTACAAAGTAGACAAGCTCATATCCTCTTAGCTGTTGCCATTACTTAAATTGGTGTCAAGTTAATGGGATTTTGGTTTCTAAAACATGCCCAAAGTACAACCAAATGATGCGGATTACATGTGTCTCCTCTATAAGTAAGCACTGTAATTGATAACAGAGAAGAGTAGCATCAGGCCGAGTTTGTGTGGAGGACAGCTCTAGAACGAAAGTAACAGAAAACAAGATGGTGTTGCTAGTTAGTCCCAAAGGTAGGTATTGAGTCCAAGTCTCCTTTGGCAGCTCACACACCACTGCGTTACGTTACCTACCACGTTGTGCTTTATAAATGTCCAAGATCATCCACTGAAGTGAAAGCAGCAAGTGCTTAAATTTTCATTTATACTTATTTTCATGTCTAATGAAGATGAATCAATTTTTTTTTTTGTGGTCCTGGGATTGAACCCAGGATTTCATGCATGCATGCTAGACCAGGTACACTACTTTTGAGCTAGTTCTTTTTTTAAAAAAAATATTTATTTATTTATTTGTTAGATTCAGAGAGCGTGAGAGGGAGAAAGTGTAAGAATGGGTGTGCCAGGGCCTCTGGCCACTGCAAATGAACTCCAGTGGCATGTGCCTCCATGTGCATCTGGCTTACGTGGGACCTGGAGAATCGAGCCTGGGTCCTTAGGCTTCGCAGGCAAGCGCCTTAACCACTATGCCATCTCTCCAGCCCTCTTTGAGCTAGTTCTATCCTCAGCTGGTCTTTTTACTTTTTATTTGTTTTTAGATTTTTTTGTTCATTTTTATTTATTGAATTGAGAGCAACAGAGAGAGAGAGAGAGGTGAGGGGGAGAGGGAGAGGGAGAGAGAATGGGTGCGCCGGGGCCTCCAGCCACTGCAAACAAACTCCAGACGCATGCGCCCCCTTGTGCATCTGGCTAACGTGGGTCCTGGGGAATTGAGCCTTGAACCAGGGTCCTTAGGCTTCACAGGCAAGCGCTTAACCTCTAAGCCATCTCTCCAGCCCTTTACTCTTTCTTTTTTTTTTTTTTTGGTTTGTTTTTGTTTTTTCTTTTTTTTTATTAACAACTTCCATGATGATAAAAAATACCCCATGGCAATACCCCCGCCACTTACCCCTTTGAAACTTCATTCCCCATCATACCTCCTCCCCATCTCCATCAGTCTCTCTTTTACTTTTGATGTCATTATCATTTCCTCCTCTTAGGATGGTCTTGTCTAGGTAGTGTCACAGCCCTTTACTTTTAAGACAGGATCCCACTAAATTCCCAGACTGGCTTTGAACTCATTCTGTATCCCAGGCTGCCCTTGAACTTTTTTATTTTTGAGAGGGAGGGAGGGGGAAGGAAAGAGGGAGAGAGAGAGAGAAAGAGAATGGGTCACCAGGACCTCTTTACTGCTGCAAACTCACTCCATAGGCATGCACCGCCGCGTTTTGCATCTGGCTTTATGTGGGAACTGGGAAATCAAACCCAGGCCAGCAGGCTTTGCAAGCAAGCACTTCAATGGCTGAGCCATCTCCCCAGCCCCATGGTCTTGAACTCTTGATCTTCTTACCTCAGCCTCCCAAGTAGCTCCCAAGGGATTATGGGCTCAAAACTGCTGTTTAATATACAAATTTACAGTGGGTGTGGGTAGTCTTTCCAAAAGTGGATACCAACTGGTTAGATGGGATTCAGAAAAGCAGGCTATCCTGAGGGAGAAGCGAGCTCTAACCTCCAAAGGAGAAAACAAAAAAGACTGTCAACAAATTGCTTAGATTGTACTTTATAGGTGCTTGGTTTGTGGAATCTATGATTTTTTTTTTTTTTTTTTTTGAGGTAGGGCCTCACTCTAGCCCAGGCTGAAATGGAATTCACTATGTAGTCTCAGGGTGGCCTCAAACTCATGGTGATCCTCCTAAATGCTGGAATTATGGAATTAGAGGTGTGTGTCACCACAACTGGCTGATCTTTTTTTTTTTTCAAGGTAGGGTCTTACGCTAGCCCAGGCTGACCTGGAATTCACTATGGAGTTTCAGGGTGGCCTCAACTCAAGGCAATCCTCCTACCTCTGCCTCCTGAGTGCTGGTATTAAAGGTGTGTGCCACCACACATGGCTTACTATATTTTTTATTTTATTTTTATTTATTTATTTGAGAGCGACAGACAGAGAGAAAGAGGCAGAGAGAGAGAGGGAGAGAATGGGCACACAAGGGCCTGCAGCCACTGTAAACGAGCTCCAGATGCGTGCGTCCCTTGTGCATCTGGCTAACGTGGGTCCTGGGGAATCGAGCCTCGAACCATGGTCCTTAGGCTTCACAGGCAAGCGCTTAACCACTAAGCCATCTCTCCAACACTGATCTACTATTTTTAACTAAACTAGCCTTTGTGACATAGGTAAGTGGATTTGAATTTTACAAAGAAACTGCCAATTGGAGCCTGGAAGAAAATAGCACAGCTATAAACTCTGCCAACAATGTTGCTTATGTTTTCTAATGGGAAAGCCACCCCACCCCCCAAAATCAGGAAGACTGAAACATGGACTTAGACTTGCTATTGGAACAGTGAACCTTGCCCTACATGTTATTGATCTGATAGCTTAATGAATGATAGCATGACATCATGATTAAAGAGGCTTTAAAAAATATGTTTAATCTAGGCCCTGCCTTCAATCTCTACACTTGTTTATTTTGATGTACATGTATGATAACATATGCAAAATGTTGTCACTGGTAGAGATTTACTCTAGTTTTTACTCACCAATATTCAAGGGACATATCAGATTTTGGGGGTGGGGAATGGGGTGCAGGATCTCACTGTAGCTCAGGCTGATCTGGAACTCACTCTGTGGCCCTGGCTGGCCTTAAGCTCATGGCAGTCCTCCTATCTCAGACTGCTAGGATTAAAGATGTGAGCTACCACACCCAGCTAGATTTTATTTACTTAATATTTGCAAAGGGAGACAGAATGAGAGAGAGAGAGAAAGAAGAAATGCCAGGGCCTTTAGCTGCTGCAAAGAACTCCAAATGCATATGTCACTTTATACATTAGCTTTGCATGGGTACTGTAACTGAACCTGGATCGTTAGTGTTAGCAGACAAGTGACGTAACCACTGAGCAATCTCTCCAGTCCCCCCCCATCCATATTTTTAAGCATTTTCTAAACATACCTTTTTTTTTTGTTTGCTTGTTTGTTTTTTCAAGGTAGGGTCTCGCTATAGCCCAGGCTGTCTGGAATTCACTATATAGTCTCAGGCTAGCCTTGAACTCATAGCAATTTTCCTACCTCTGCCTCCTGAGTGCTGGGATTAAAGGCGTGCACCACCATGCCTGGTTTAGACATACAGTTTTTTATGAAGGACAACCCAGGTAACTGAGCATCAAAAATTAAATGTTATTTCAGGGCTGGGGAGATGGCTCAGTGGCTAAAGTACTTACTGTGCAAGCCAGACAATGTGAATGCAGATTCCCCAGAACCCATGTAAAGCCAAACACGTAGCACGAGCATCTGTAATCCAGGTACAATTCTGGCAAGAAGGGAGGCAGGGACAGGAGAATCCAGAAGCTCCAGGGCCAGCCAGCCTGGCAAATACAGGGGTGGGGTCCTGCCTCAAGCACTGGCTGAAGACCAACACTCAGGGCTGTCCTCGGGCCTGCACACGAGCACGGTGGTAGCGCTCTCATGCTCCCAACCACACGCAATAAAATAACGTAATTTCTTTCAGGGGGGTTGGATTTTCAAGGTAGAGTCTCGCTCTAGCCCAGGCTGACCTGGAATTTACTATGTAGTACCAGGCTGGCTTCGAACTCACAGCGATCCTCCCACCTCTCCCTCCCAAGTGCTGGGATTAAAGTCATGCACTACCAGGCCAAGCTAAAATACCATACTTTTAAATTAAGCTTGTACTTCCATTGGCAAAAAGAGTCTGGCTAAATGCATATATTATTCTCACCAAACTTCCCTGAAAGCACTACATTTAACGTTCATATTTATATATTAATATTGCTCTTACTTTTGGTTAGAGAAGCTTTTCTCTTTAGATGGTGGGTGACCTCTGGGATGACCCAAAAGGCAGCATAGCGCTGAGAAAAAGTGACGAAGGAGTGCTCAGCATTGAAACATCTCTATCACACCCTCCAAGGCTCAGGGTCCAATGTGGAAGAGGTGGCGGAAAGAATGTAAGAGCCAAAGGAAGGGCACCACTCCTTACAATGCAACTGCCCAGACAGAAATTGGCCATGATATCCATGACCTCGCAGTGCCTAGCACTACCTTCACAAGACCCTCATAATAGGAGAAAAAGACCATGACATCAAAATAAAAGACTAATGGAGGGAGGGCGGGGGTATGATGGAGAGCGGAGATGTGAGGGGGAAGTGGGGGAGGGGAGAAAAATATCATGGTTTATTGTCTGTAAGTATAGAAGCCGTCAAGAAAAAATGTTTTAAATACTGTATCTCAAGATTTGTATATTTTTCTGTTTAATCTCATGTGCAACAAAATGAAGTAACTCTTTTGAAATATACCACAAGTTACAAAACTAACTGGAAAGTAATTTGGTTGTTGCTAAAGACTTATGGTTCTGGGAATTCACATTGCAAATAAGAACATTATATACTCTTAAGATATAAATCAGAAGGCTTTGTGCTACTCAAAAAATATATATATTCCATATATATGGCTGTATATATGTGTGTGTGTGTGTGTGTATATAATTTGGGGGTACAGAAGCAATGGCAGATAAAAGTGCTTGCTTGCAAAGCCTGACAGCCTGGGTTAATTACCCAGTACCCACTTAAAGCCAGACACAGCACAGGTTGGTGCATGCATCTGGAGTTTGTGTTTGCGGTGGTAGGAGGCTTGGTACTCTCATATTCTCTCTCATAAATAAATGCTAAAAATAAAAAATACTTTTATTTATTTGAGAAAGAGACGGAGGTATTTATTTGAGAGAGGAAAAGAGAAAGAGAAGAAGAGAGACAGAGGGAGGGGAGTATGGCATGGCAGGACTTCTTGCCACTGCAAACGCACTCCAGATACATGTGCCAGTTTTTATGTGGGTTCTGGAAAGTGGAACCCAGGCCTTCAGGCTGGGTTACAAGCAGGCTCCTTTAACCACTGAGCCATCTTTCTCACCCATGAAAGAATAATTCTTTTGTTGTTTTTCAAGGTAGGTCTCACTCTAGCCCAGGCTGACCTGGAACTCACTCTGTAGTCCCAGGCTGGCTCTGAACTCACAGCGATCCTCCTACCTCTGCCTCTCAAGTGCTGGGATTAAAGGTGTGCACCACCATGCCTGGCTTAAAAGAATAATTCTATTTTTAATTAATTAAGTAAGTAAGTAATTTTGCAAGCTGAGAGACAGAGACAAAAAAAAAAAAAGAAGAATGTGACTGTCAGAGCCTCTGACTGTTCAGATGCATATGCTACTTTGTGTATCTGGCTATATGTGGGTACTAGAGAATTAAATCTGAGTCATTAGGCTTTGCAGGCAAGTGCCTTAACCATTAAGCCATCTCTCCAGGCCAAGAATAATTTTTGTTTGTTTATTTTTCAACGTAAGGTCTCACTATAGCCCAGGATGACCTGGAGTTCACTGTGTAGTCTCAGGGTGGCCTCAAACTTGTGGTGATCATCCTACCTCTGCTTCCTGAGTGCTGGGGTTAAAGGCATGTGCCACCATGCGTGGCCCAAGAACAATGCTTAATCATAGACCAAACCATACTCCTGAAAACATATTATGGCCAAAAAGAAATGTTTTTTAGGAGACAGAAAGAGTAAGAGAGAGAGATTGAGGATTGGCATGCTAGGGTCTTCAGCCACTGCAATCAAACTCCAGATGGGTGTGCCACTTTTTGCATCTGGCTTGTGTGGGATCTGGGGGGTCAAGCATTGGTCCTTAGGTTTCACATGCAAGCACCTTAACCACTAAGCAATCTCTTCAGCCCCCAAAATAAATATTTTGTGTTTACATTTTTACCATTTACGCCATTTATAAATCATTAATTATACCATATTATATATTTAAAAAAGCATTTTTATACTCTGTGAATGTTTCACTGACTTTATTTTTAATTACTCAACTGCCAATAAATTTGCCAATGAACATTAAATAGGAATAGCAGTTTACAAACATTTTTCTGCTATTTAATAATCAAATTTCATTTCATATATTAAATAAAGTGGTCAGGCATTTTATCTTATATGCAATAACAAATATATATGTAGGTTTTTTGTTTTTTTTTTTTGAGGTAGTGTCTTGCTGTAGTCCAGGCTGACCTGGAATTCACTATGTAGTCTTAGGCTGGCCTTGAACTCACAGCGATCCTCCTACCTCTGCCTCCCGAGTGCTGGGATTAAAGATGTGTGCCACCACGCCTGGCACAAAAAGGTATTTTCAAATGTTTGAATTATGCATGTAAGTGAATGTTCTGTGACCATATTTATTGTGCTACGTATATTGATGTTATTTCACTTATTATCTTGCTTTGACATTTTCTTGGGTTATACTAACGGCTCAGGGGCATAGTATTGAAGGCCAACTCGGTGGTTCACAGTAACCATAGCAATAAGAGTCCTAAAAATAAAGAGTGCCTTCATCGGCACAGATGGAATCATCTTACTGAGGAAGAATCAGGTTCACAGGCAGCAGGATCACCTGGACCTGAGAATTCCATGTGATAGTCACAAGATGCCACATCATGGGAGTTAATAGGAATATAAAGGCTTAAAATTAGATATTATGTTCAGACAAGACTTTGTAGTGAAATATAATTAGAAACTAAAATGAAATCTGTAAATAATAATTTCCAGTGCCACTCACATATCTAATAATAGGGAAATTTCACTAAAGGTGTTAATACCTGAATCAGAGACCTACATAAGATCACAAAGGGCCTGGGTAGCAACTTGGACACAGATTGCAGGAATAGGATGTACTCCCTATTAGGTCCGAGGTAGGCTTAAGCATTCTGACTTTCCTTTGCTCATTAATGTGCATCTGGTTTACATGGGTACTGGGGAATGGAACCTGGGTCCTTAGGCTTCACAGGCAAGTACCTCAGCCAGCCAGCAATCTCTCCAGCCTTCCTATGCTCATTAATGATAAAAACCACTAGCTAGGGGGCTAGAGAGATGGCTTAGCAGTTAAGGCACTTGTCTGCAAAGCCCAAGGACCTAGGTTCATTTTCTCAGAACCCACATAAGCCAGGTGCACATGGTGGCACATATATCTTGAGTTCGAGTTTATTTGCAGTGACTAGAGGCTCTAGCGTGCTCCTCCTTCCTTCCTTCCTTCCTTCCTTCCTTCCTTCCTTCCTTCCTTCCTTCCTTCCTTCCTTCCTCTCTCTCTCTCTCTCTCTCTCTCTCTCTCTCTCTCTCTTTCTTCCTTCTTTTTGTTTTGGATGTAGGATCTCACTCTAGCCCAGGCTGCCCTGGAATTCACTATGTAGTCTCAAGCTGGCCTTGAACTCACAGCAATCCTTTTATCTCAGCATTCCAAGTGCTAGGATTAAAGACATGCACCACAATGCCCAGTATCCATTTTTATCCGTCTCTTTCTTTCTCACTCACTCTCATAAATAAATAAATAAATAATTTAAAAAATATACTAGCTAGCAAAGATCAAGATCAATTTATGTTAAGTCCAACCAATGATCCCTTGGTATTGCATATCATATAATAAACATTTCTTCTTTCATAGGTTTGTCTTTTTTTTTTTTTTTGACTTGTCAAAATTATAAAAAATAGAATTTCTGGAGCCAGGCGTGGTGGCACACGCCTTTATTCCCAGCACTGGGGAGGCAGAGGTAGAAGGATCGGGTTGAGTTTGAGGCCACCCTGAGACTACAAAGTTAATTCCAGGTCAGCCCGGATCACTGGACCAGAGTGAGACCCTACCTTGAAAGTAAAACAAACAAACAAACAAATGAAAGAAATAGGATTCCTGCATGTGAATCATGAGGCATGCTTGCTTGCTCAAACTTCCTTCAATGTCAAAGTCAAGGAAGCTCCCTGGAATTGCATCTAGAATAGACCTGGCAGCAACTTTGTGTTTTGTATTTCAAGGTAGGGTCTCACTCTAGTCCAGGCTCACCTGGATTCACTATGTAGTCTCAGGGTGGTTTTGAACCCACATTGATCCTACCTCGGCCTCCAGAGTGTTGGGATTAAAGGTGTGTGCCACCATGCCCAGCCTTTTTTTATTTATTTCTTTTCTTTTTTTTGGGGGGGGGGCTCTGTCAGTAACTGTTCCTTGAACTCATTTAACAAGTATTTACTAAGTTTGAGAGATGCTCATAGCACTTAGGACACATCAATGAACAGAACAGATTCCTTTTCTCTTGGTGTGGGGCTGATGTTGATCTCTTTTTCTGATTCTGACCTTGGGGACTGGGAGTATTTAGCAAGCCTCAGAGAGTTTTTGTCTTCATGGTGAATTTTACTATCTGTTTTTTTCTCCTGAAAATAAATTTGATATTATATTCTGAATCAGGAAGGTGATATTTTCTTCTATTTCCTCCTCATCCTTCTTTCTCTATATCCTTCTCCCTCTCCTTTCCTCTCTCCTCCTCTCCCTATTCTTTTTTTTTTTTTGATCTTTAAAAAAAATTTTTATTAGCATTTTCCATGATTATAAAAAATATCCCATGTTAATCCCCTCCCTCCCCTGCTCTCCCTATTCTTGTTTATTTTTATTTATTTATTTGAAAGTGACAGAGAAAGAGAGAGAGAGAGAGAGAGAATGGGCACGCCAAGGCCTCCAGCCACTGCAAAAGAACTCCAGATGTGTGTACCCCCTTGTACATCAGGTTAACATGGGTCCTGGGGAATTGAGCCTTGAACCCGGGTCCTTAGGCTTCACAGGCAAGCATTTAACCACTAAACAATCTCTCCAGCCCATTCTCTCTCTATTCTTTCTACCTCCTGCTCATTCTTTTTCTTGTGTCTTCCTTCTCCTTTCTCTTCCTTCCTTCTTCCTATAAGACAAGTCTGCCTATATATGACAGGCTGTCCTCAAACTCTTTATTCTGGGGAATTGAACCCAGGCTGGTAGGCTTTATAAGCAAGTACCTTTAACAGCTGGACCATTTTATATGATCAGAAACCAGTGTATATGGAAGGATAATTGTTTGGGAGGGGGTTTTGAGGTAGGGTCTCACTCTAGCCCAGGCTGACCTAGAATTCACTTTGTAGTCTCAGGGTGGCCTCAAACTCACAGCAATCTGCCTACCTCTGCCTCCCAAATACTGGGATTAAAGGCATGTTCCACCACACCCAGCAAGAGTAATTTTATTGAAGATAGTAGAAGAGGGCTGGAGAGATGGCTTAGCATTTCAGGCACTTGGCTGCAAGGCCTGATGGCTTGGGTTCAATTTCCTATGCAAAGCCAGATGCACAAAATGGTGCATGCATCTGGAGTTCATTTGCAGCTGCTGGAGATCCTGGTGCACCCATTCTGTCTGTCTCTCTTCTATCTCTCTCTTTGCTTGCAAATAAATAAATACATAAATTTAAAACAGAAAAAGAAAATACTAGAAGAAAATAATTTTAAAAAGCATTTTGTAGTAATTTAAATGTCCAAAAATTCAATTTGTATGTAATTGTCTTACTATTAGTTGTTGCTCAATATTGGTTGAGGCACTAAGCATATATTATTTCTTCTATATGTCATATTTCATGTGACAGTATATTTCTTTTTTTTGTTGTTTCTTCTTTTGTTTGTTTGGTTTTTTTTTTTTTTTAGAGTTTTTGATACCTCATTTTTAATAATGGATAGATCAGCCATACTATTAAAAAAAAGGAAAGATGGGGCTTGAACTATATCATCCAGAAATTGATCTTAATAGACAAGTACCTTATACATAGAAAATCCTGACAATTACACACATACATTTCTAGAAACAAACTCAGCAGTTGGGGATATAAAAGCAACACAAAACAGTTGTGTTTCTGTATACTAACAATAAGCAAACATAAATGATAATGAGGTGATCTCATTTGCAATAGCATTAAAAAAATACTTTTTTTTGGTTTTTTGAGGTAGGGTCTCACTCTAGCCCAGGCTGACCTGGAATTCACCATAGAGTCTCAGGGTGGCCTCGAACTCATGTGACAGTATATTTCAATTCAGGCTATAAAAGAAATGCAATTGAAACTCTCAACTTTCAACTATGAAAGTTTCCTAACACCCAGATGGATCCTAACACTGAGAGTTTGGCCACACATGTTCAGAACTTTTGAAGTTGTTTCTGGAAACTTTTTCACAGAAAAACTCATAGGACACAGGTCTGGTGTTTTGGAAACAGGTGATAAAATCTGGGGCAGAGGCTACTTATCAAATTATGTTAAGGGAAAGTACTGAGATCCAAAGCCAGAAAATCCTGTCCAAATGGGTTGGATTGTTCAAAGGAGATTGTGCAAGGACGTGGGAAGGTATTAGAAATCAGGTGCTCACCAAGCCAGGCAGAAAGAAAAGAAAAGAAAAAAGTAGAACAACGCCGAATAGTCAATGGCAGGAAATACAGAGGACAGCTAGAGACAGCTGCTGTTACCTGGTGCCGAATCTCAGGTTTTAGGGAGATATGAATGATTTAATGGGTCGACACTAAGCTTCGGGTGTTGGGAAAGTCCCAGGACTACTGTGTCTTTGGCTCAGTCCACCTCTGGCCAAAGGGAAAGATATAGGACAGATCAATCATGTGCAGGGAAACATCACTGTCTTTAAGCAGCTGGATTACCATGCTCATTGCTAGACTTTTACTTGTGTTTTTTGTACATGAAGTTTGTTGAGTGTCTTTGAGTTTATACTTTTGAATCTAATTTCAGAAAATTCCAACCATTATCTCCTCAAGTATTTTTTTTTCCGTCCCTGTACACCTGCCTCTGGGAGCTCCAGTTACACAGGTATCAGACTGCTTGAAGTTCTGTCAGCTTTCCTGGTATTCTGTTTATTTCATTCAGTCCACCTTCTTCTAGGCTTCATTTTCATGCATTTTCATGTAGAAGTGCATGTGTGTGTGAGTAGACATACATGTGCATGTGGAGGCCAGAAGACAATTTCAGGAGACATCCTCAGAACTGCCGTGCACCTCCTCTGAGACAATGTCTTGTCATTGGCCTGAAGTTCACCAAGTAGGTCAGACTGCCTAGCCAGCAAGCCTGGGATCCTCTTACCTCCGTCCCCCCAGAGCTGAGACTACAGACCTGTACCACCACACCTGGCATTTTACATGGGTACTAGGAACTGAACTCAGGTTCCTCAGGCTTGCAAGGCAAACACTGTACTGACTGAGCTATTTCCTCAGGTCTTCTAAGTTTCATTTTTGGTAGTCTCTATTGTGTCTTTAGGCAAGCACCTTTAAATTTTTTATTTTAATATTTCTGTATTTATTTATTTATAAGCAGCGAGAGAGAGAGAGAGAATGAGAAAGAGAAAAAGCACACCAGGGCCTCTAACTGCTGCAAATGAACTTGAGAGGCATGTGCCCCTTTTATGCATCTGGTTTTATATGGATGCTGGGGAATCAAACTCCAGTCATTAGGTTTTGCAGGCAAGTACCTTAACCGCTGATCAGTCTCTCCAGTCCTATTGTATCTCCAGGTTCAGTACTATATTCTTCCTCAGTATCTAACCTGTGTTAAGTTCATGTGATCTATTTTTCATCTCAAACAAGTGTCTTTGGTCACTAAGCCATCTCTCCAGCCCTGTGTTTTTCATCTCAGACATGGTATTTCCTTCTAGAATTTTAATGTTTTTATAGCTTTCATGACTTGACTTAACATACCCAGTCTTTCTTCTGTCTTAATATCATGTGAAAATGGAATAGTATTTTTTTTTTTTTCCTGAGGTAAGGTCTCAGTCTAGTCCCAGGCTGACCTGGAATTCACTATGTAGTCTCAGAGTGGTCTTGAACTCACAGCGATCCTCCTACCTCTTTCCCAAGTGCTGGGATTAAAGGTGTGGGCCACCATGCCCAACTTTCTTTCTTTCTTTCCTTCTTTCTTTCTCTCTCTCTTTCTTTCTTTTGGTTTTTTTTTTGAGGTAGGGTCTCACTCTAGCTCAGGCTGACCTGGAATTCACTATGTAATGTAGTCTCAGGGTGTAGTCTCAAACTCGTGGTGAATCTCCCGAGTGCTGGGATTAAAGATGTGCGCCACCATGCCCGGCTCCAACTTTCTATTTTAATATTTTTATATATTAACTCAAATGACTGTGACATTTCTGGGCCAAATTCTATTGATTGCTGTTGTTCTCACTATGGGTCATATTTTCCTGATTTGTGCCACTTTATAAATTTTAAATTAAATACTAGACATTGCAAATTTATTGTGTATGCTTTAGTAAAAGGCGAAAGATTTATACGATTTGAAGAGAAACCAGAGTATTTGTGTATGCTTTATACTTTTGTATTCCTGTAAATATTCTGAGCCTTATTCTGAGGTGCAGCTTATAAAGACTTACATCTTTTGGATGTGTTTAAGGGACTAGAATGGCCTTTAGTCTGGGCAAATCATTAGTTTGCACCATTTCTAAGTGACCCTTGAATGTTAAGATTTTCCACTCTGTCTAGTACAAGCTGTTCCTGTCCCTGGGTGAACTTTGAGACTCGGTTCCTCTCCTCTGGTCAGGCAGTTCTTTCCCTTATTCGTGGGCTCTGAACATGTGAGGATGAGTTGGGAGATTCCTAGAGCTCTTTGTACAGCTCTGTCCTGTCTGCTACTTTGCCCTGCACCGGAGCCACCTGGGACTCTTCATGTGAAGCCCACTCCTAGTCTTGGCCTGAGCTCTCCCTCCTTCACCATGACCTGGGGAATCTTTCCAGAAGGCAAGCTGCGGTAACCACCAGGCTCACCTCTCTCAGAGCTCAGTGTTTTGCACTCTGTTGCCGCCGTCTGGAAACCGTGGTTTCATATGTAATGTGCATCTGGGTTTTCAGTTGTGCGGTGTAGGAGAGGTCTCCGGTTCCTGTTACTTACTGTAGCTTGCAGAGCAGAAGGTAGGTGTCAACAGAACCCCTGGTTTAAACCCCGCATCCTGAGATTTGGGGGGCACTACATTTGCAGAGAATCAGGCAGTCCCAGAGATCCGCTTCACCTATTCATCCAACGAATGGCCAACACTGTGGCAGAGATGACTAGCTGCCCATTCACAGCTGGTCACTTTCCACATTAGGGAGCTGCTCTTGAGAAGCAGTTGCCGCACCAGAGACTCGGCTTGCCCAACGCTCACTGCGCACTGCACTGCGCTGTGACTAGTTTTCACCAATAGAATATGAATGACAACGTGTTGTGTCACTTTTAGAACAAGGCTTTCAACACGGAAGTATATCGAGCTGGGCGTGGTGGCGCACGCCTTTAGTCCCAGCACTTGGGAGGCAGAGGCAGGAGGATCACTGTGAGTTTGAGGCCAGCCTGAGACTACAGAGTGAATTCCAGGTCAGTCTGGGCTAGAACGAGACCCTACCTCAAAAAACAAACAAGCAAACAAACAAACAAAAGTTTGTCTTCTTCTTTGTCGTCGTCGTCTTCTTCTTCCTCTTCTTTTTTTGGTTTTTCGAGGTAGGGTCTCACTCTGGTCCAGGCTGACCTGGAATTAACTCTGTAGTCTCAGGGTGGCCTTGAACTCATGGTGATCCTCCTACCTCTGCCTCCCGAGTGCCGGGATTAAAGGCTTGTGCCACCACGCCCGGCCCTCTTCTTTTTTTTAAATGGTGAAATGAGAAGTTACATCATTTTACTCAGTAGTGGAGATTGAACTCAGGGCTTCCTGTATGCTAAAGCAAGACACTCTTCTGCCCCTAAAACATCAATTTCTTTTTAAGCCTTGTAGGAATAATAATCTACAATCAAATCATTGATGTATATATGTCATTAAAGTAGAAGCAACATCAGGGCAATGAAAGGGATTAGTGGGTGGGTGGAGGGGTGTGGGGTGATCATAATTAAAGTACATTATATCCTTGTATGAAAATACCTTTACAAAACCCATCACTATGTACAATGAATATATTCTCATAAAACATAATGTGCAGAAAGCCAAGAGAGATTATTGTTCTGTAGACAAATAAGTGTGCTTCCTTCCGCTGCAGTCAGTTCTCCACTGATGTTACTTTTTCTCTAAAGGAAAACCAGGAAGGCCATCTCGTGAACCAAGAAACCATCCCCGGTGCTTCCAGGCACTTCCTTTTTGCACAGTAAATTTTTTCTCTCTCTCAATGTTTTTTTTTTTTTTTTTTTTTGTGGTAGGGTCTCAGAATTCACCATGTAGTTTCAGAGTGGCCTCAAACTCATGGTGATCTTCCTAGCTCTGCCTCCCAAGTGCTGGGATTAAAGGCGTGTGCCACCACGCCTGGCTTTGCACAGTAACTTCTGAGAAATTGTTCTGTTGCCACATTAAAGTTATTTTAAAAACCAAGGGCCTTGGCAATGTCCTATAATGTTTTGGGGGCATCAGGTACCTCCCTGGTCAACAACTCACTGGAAGGTATCCCATCCCTGGCACTGAAAATTTTCTAGTAACAATTCATGGCTCCTGAGTGTCAGGAATAGATGGTAAGACCCTATTGCTGAAGACTCCACATACTTGCGCTGCAAGGTCACTGAAAAATCCTGCTGGAGCTGAGCTGAAAACCTCCTCCATGTAAACTAGCTGACAAAAAGCTGGAAAGAGCCATACTACATGCAGTTCAATGGGAGAGAGAGAAATCACCAATAGAGATATTCAAGAGTGGACACTACAAGCTTTATATTTGGCCAGCCAGGCCAAATGAGCCAATAGGTGCAATAGTGGCACATCTGTTATGGGAAACCAACTGCCCTCTAATTCGAGGCCCACTCCATGGGAGGTGTTGCAGTCAGGTTCACATTACTGGTAGAAATCACCCAACCAAGAGGAGCTTGTGGGAAAAAGAGGTTTGTTTTGGCTTACAGGCTTGAGGGGAAGCTCCACAATGGCAAGGGGAAATGATAGCATGAGCAGAGGGTGGACATCACCCCCTGGCCCACATAAGGTGGATAATAGCAACAGGAGAGTGTGCTAAACACTGGCATGGGGAAACTGGCTATAATGCCCATAAGCCTGCCCCCAACAATACACTCCCTCCAGGAGGCGTTAATTTCCAAACCTCCATCAGTTGGGAACCTAGCATTCAGAACACCTAAGTTTATGGGGGACACCTGAATCAAACCACCACAGGAGGGAATACATCCCTGATACTGAAAACCTACAAAGGGGTAGTCATGAGCCCCAGGTGTAACGTCTGCTGCTGTCTGGCTAAATGTATATACTATGCTCACCAAACTGCCCAGTAAACATTTCTCTTACTGTTCATACCCATATATTAATGTTACTCTCACTTTTGGTTAGAGAAGCTTTTTACAGGTGGCAGTGACCTTGGGATGACTCAGAAAGCACCTTGGTGCTGAGAAGAAGTGACAGAGGAGTGCTCAGCACTGAAATATCTCTATCACACATTCCAAAGCTCAGGGTCCATTGCAGAAGAGGTGGCAGAAAGAATGTAAGGGCCCAAGGAAGGGTAGGACTCCTTACAACGTGCTCCTCCAGACACAAAATGGCCTGGATATCCATGACCTCACAGTGCCTGACACTACCTACATAAGACCATCATAATAGGAGGAAAAGATTACGATATCAAAATAAAAGAGGGACTGATTGAGAAGGGGATGGGAATGGAGTTTCAAAGGGGAAAGTGGGGGAAGGGAGGGAATTACCATGGGATATGGTTTACAATCATGGAAGTTGACAACAAAAAAAAAAAAAAGAAAAAAAGTGATTTGAGGTGGTTGTGAATCTTTCCTTCACTCCTTCTCTTATTTCTGGCAGAAATCAGTAAGAGATTTCTCAGGGAAGGGCACTCAGGAATGGGGTGGTGCACATCTCCTCTGAAAACAGTTATGTCTGTGCAGTTTTCTTCTCAGGGCCAAATTCACTGGCCTCTGTCAGTGGATAAGAAGAAGGCTAACCATAAAAATAAAAAATGATTGAATGCTCACTTTGCATTTTCTTTCTGCAAGTGGAGCAAATAGCTCTGAAAGTAAGCTAAACTGTCAGTAAGAAGTCTGAACAGGTGAATAGGTGTGGCTGGCCTTACATTCCAGAGATGGACCTCATAGAAACGCCAGCTGCATTTTCCCAAAAGCTTAATGATCACATCAGACAAGGTTCCTGGTTGAAGGCTCTCTGTTGTTTTTTTTTGAGGTAAGGTCTTGCACTAGCCAGGCTGATCTAGAATTCACTCTGTAGTCTCAGGGTGACCTTGAACTCATAGCGATCCTCCTGCTTCTGCCTCCCAAGTGTTGGGATTAAAGAAAGGTGTGTGCCACCACACCCAACCTTGTTTTCTTTTCTATTTTCATATAAGAAAAATGTAGTTCAGAGCAATTCATGTATCTAAGGTCACACAGATATTCTTTAAATCTGTGAATCACAGGCTGAATTTGGATCTCTGGCTTTGATTTCGAAGCTCATGTTACTTTAGCTACAAACACTATACTGTATCAAATATATATTACTCTGACTAATGGAGTAATAAAGTTGTTTAAATGAGATATGCATTTTTACTTATATGATAGAGTTTAAAAACATTTTTATTAATTAATTTTGTAGTCAGCAAATACAGTCAGTTTGGTACCATTATTAGGCTCATTCATGACCTACCCCCTCTCCTTGGCCCCTCTTTGTTGAGGTATATGGGTCATGCATTGTGGAGTTAGCCCACAGTTGTGGGTAGGATAAATGTCTCTGCATATCATGACCCAACACATGGCTCTGACATTCTTTCTGGCCCCTCTTCCGCAAAATTTCCATGAGCCATGTTGCGTTCATTTTTTGGTCTGCTTCAATGATGAGGTGTTGGGGGCCTCTGGGTCTCTGGCTCTCTGATGTGGTAGGAGTTGACTTTTCTCTGTGTTGAACTCCTTCACCCTTGTGCTGGTACCCAGTTCACCAAGGAAACAGCACCCTTGCTTGTTTCGCCAATTATTCTTAATTTCAGCTGGGGCCCTTTTGAGGTGTGATGGGGTGGCTCTCTCCTTAGGATCTACATCTATCTGAAAAAGAGAAGCAGATTCTCCAATGGAGAGTAAGTTAGTACCAGGAAAAATGAGATAACCCTTACTTTTTAATAGAGAATTTAATAGGTGTAGGCCCTCTCGTAGCCCACGATTGATGGTAGCTTGATAATGGAGAGTGGGCTTATGTTTGGATATGTTTCTGACTTGTTTCCCAGCTCCAGCTATGGGTCCCGTACCACTGATGGGATCAGTTAGCCGAATCAAGAGCAGTTGGTTCCCCACCATGGCTGTGTGCCACTATTACACTTGTGTGGGCATCATGATAGTTTATTTGCTTCTAAGTAGGTTAGACCATCAGTCGCTTGGACAGATATTGGTCATTTTCCCCCAGTCGCCTATGTAGCACCTTCTGGCACTAGACGCGCTGACTGTTAGGGGACTGACTCTCTTCCAGCTTCCAGCCATGCCATTCCATTTTACGTGTCGACCACATAAGGTTTCTTCAGCAGTATGATAGAGTTTTTTTTTTTAATTTTTATTTTTTATTTATTTGAGATATACAGACACAGAGAGAAAGGCAGATAGAGGGAGAGAGAGAATGGGCGCGCCAGGGCTTCCAGCCTCTGCAAACAAACTCCAGATGTGTGCGCCCCCTTGTGCATCTGGCTAACGTGGGACCTGGGGAACCGAGCCTCGAACCGGGGTTCTTAGGCTTCACAGGCAAGCGCTTAACTGCTAAGCCATCTCTCCAGCCCTGATAGAGTTTTTAATGATAGTTCATAGTAGTCTGCCTTCTAGAACATCTTTGAGAACAGCGTCCATCTTGTAATTGGACATACTCTAGCCAGCTAAAATACCATCTGACACAGGCTAGGGGCTCAATGAATTCATACTGGATAAAGGCATCTAATTAGTCTAAGTACACATACACAGAAAGGAAATATAAAGGCATATTTTTCAAATTGATTTTCAAATCCAGCAAAGTCTGTAAAAAATTATGATTAGGGGCTGGAGAGATGGCTTAGCGGTTAAGCGCTTGCCTGTGAAGCCTAAGGACCCCGGTTCGAGGCTCGGTTCCCCAGGTCCCACGTTAGCCAGATGCACAAGGGGGCGCACGCGTCTGGAGTTCGTTTGCAGAGGCTGGAAGCCCTGGCGCGCCCATTCTCTCCCTCCCTCCCTCTCTCTCTCTCTCTCTCTCTCTCTCTCTCTCTCTCTGTCGCTCTCAAATAAATAAATAAATAAATAAAATTAAAAAAAAATTATGATTAGAAGTTGGTCAAACTGTGGCTTATTCTGCTGGATTTTACTATATTTGTTGATAATAATTGCCTTATTGAGATCCTCTTTTAATCTCGCAGTCATGCTTTTGTTCAAGCAGTTTTCAGAGCTGGCGTTAGTCTCTAATCTTCCTCCCCCAGTGACCACAACTTGAGTCTTACTTTTGTTCTTCTCTTTTTACCTTAAAAATAAAACTTTTATTATATGTTATTTGTTGTAGAATTCACTGTTCTATGTTACTAATAATCAAAGGCAGCATTTTCTCATTTGATTTCATTATTTAATTGAATCTCTAGATAACTCTACAAAATTTAAACTTTTAAAATAGATTTATTTTTATCTTTATTTTATTTCTTTCTAGCAAGTGTGAGAGTGCGAGAGAGAATTGGCATGCTAAAGCCTCAGCCACTGAAATTGAACTCCAGAAACTTGTGCAACCTAGTGGGCATGTGCAACCTTGCACTTGCCTCACCTTTGTGCAATCTGGCTTAGATGGGATCTGGAGAGACATCAAACATGAGTCTTTTGGCTTCACAGGAAAGTGCTTTAACTGCTAAGCTGTATCTCCAATCCTATTCCTTTTATTTTCAAATAGTTTTTACTTATTTGCAAGAAAAGAGAGAAGAGAAAGAGAGAGAGAAAGAGAGAGAGAGAGAGAGAGAGAGAGAGAGAGAATGGGCCAGGTGTGGTGGCACACTCCTTTAATCCCAGCACTCGGGAGGCAGAGGTAGGAGGATTGCTGTGAGTTCAAGGTCATCCTGAGACTCCATACTAAATTCCAGGTCAGCCTGGGCTAGAGAGAGACCCTATCTCAAAAAACCAAAGAGAAAGAGAGAGGGAAAGTGAGAGAGAGAGAGAATGGGTGCACCAGGGCTTCTAGCCACTGCAAATGAACTCCAGATGTATACATCACTTTGTGCATGTGGCTTTACATGGGTACTAGGGAATGAAACCCAGGTCACTAGGCATTGCAGGCAAGCACATTAATTGCTGAGCCATATCTCCAGCCCTGAGATTTTTATTATTTATTTATTTATTTTTGTTGGTTTTTCCAGGTAGGGTTTCACTGTAGCTCAGCTCAGGCTGACCTGGAATTCACTATGTAGTCTCAGGGTGGCCTTGAACTCACAGTGATCCTCCTACCTCTGCCTCCCAAGTGCTGGGATTAAAGGCGTGTGCCACCACACCCGGCCTGAGAGTTTTATTTTTTAAAAAATATTTTTACTAAAGCTGGGTGTACTTGAGCTACAGTGAGACCCTACCTCGAAAAACAAAACAAATAAGTAGATATATATCTTTTTTTTGAGAGAGAGAGGTATGTGTGTGTGTGTGTTATTTGGAAGGAGAGAGAATGGGTATACCAGAGCTTCTTGCTGCTATAAACAAACTTTAGATGCAAGCAAGCCCCTTTGTGCTTCTGGCTTTATGTAGTTATAGGGACTAGAATCCAGGAGGCAGCTTTGCAAGCATGCCTATTTTTTTTTTGTTTTTTGAGGTAGGGTCTCACTCTGGTCCAGGCTGACCTGGAATTAACTATGTACTCTCAGGATGGCCTCGAGCTCGTGGTGTGATCCCCCTACCTCTGCCTCCTGAGTGCTGGGATTAAAGGCGTGCGCCACCACATGTGGCTCAAGCATACCTTTTTTTTTTTTTTTAATTGTTGTTTTGTGTTTCAAAGTAGGATCTTGCTATAGCCCAGACTGACCTGGAACTCACTATGCAGCCACAGGCTGGTCTTGAACTCATGGCAATCCTCCTACCTCTGCCTTCCAAATATTGGGATTAAAGGTATGCGCCACCACACCCGGCCTTTAAAAAAAAATGAATCATTTTGTACAAAAGCCTTTTAAATAATTTTATTCAATTCATTTTATTTATTTATTTGAAAGAAAGAGAGAGAACAAGGCAGATAGAGAATGGGCACACCAGGGCCTCCAGCCACTGCAAATGAACTGCAGATGCATGTGCCACCTTGTGCATCTGGCTTTATGTGGGTCCTGAGGAATCAAACTCAGGTCCTTAGGCTTTTGCAGGTAAGTGCCTTAACCACTGAGCAATTTCTCCAGTCCCCCACCCCAAAGCCTTTTATTTATTTTTTGTATTTTATTTTTATTTATTTGAGAGAGAGAGAGAGAGAGAGAGAGAGAGAGAGAGAGCGCAAGCGAGCTAGGGCCTCTAGCCACTGCAAATGAACTCCCGATGCATGAGCCACCATGTGCATCTGACTTATGAGGGTTCTGGAGAGTTGAACCTAGGTCCTTAGGCTTAGCAGGCAAGTGCCTTAACCACTGAGAAATCTCTCCAGTCCCCCAAAAGCCTTTTAAAAATACATTCACCATTTTTCTTCTTAAAACAGTATGCACAGAGCACCCTTTAACCTTTGTCTGACTCAGGCCCTGGTTGAAAGCAGCTGTTACTGTACTGGTCCATGGCACAAAGCTGCCCGGACACTTGATGACTCCAGATGTTTTTTTTTTCTGTCATTTTCATCATATATTAGTTTGCATCATTCACAACCAGCTGCCAGTTCTTGCTCCTGATCCAGCTCTGGCAACTCTTTTTCTAATTCTCAGCTTGTAATAATCTAGGAAACCAGCCAAAGAACTTGCTAGCATTCAGGGTAAAAATAACTGGACCCCAAGGATCTTAGAAATAAACTGAATTAATGTAGTGGTTCCTTTCTTACACACTTCAATGCCTCTTTTTTCTTACTTTCCAATTCTCGCCTAGCTTGTTGACAAAAAAAAACACATTTCCTGATAAAGTATTAATATCATATGTATATATCACATGCATTATCAATAAAATTTTATGTATAAGTACATGCAAACACATGCATAATGCATTAGTCAATAAGTTTTATCTCTCCATGTCCTTCTTAGGAATTCATCAATGACAAGGACTATTTCACAGTACCTGGAACATAATAAGTGCTCAAAAATGTTTGTTTAATGAATTAATGGATGTTACAGTTTAGCTTCCTCATATGACAAGGAAAATTTTTAAATACTTTATTTATTTATTTTTGAGAGAGAAAGAAAGAGGCAAATAGAAAGAGAGAGAATGGATGCACCAGGGCCTCCAACCACTGCAAATGAACTCCAAATGCATGTGCCACCTTGTACATCTGGCGTTATGTGGATATTGGGTAAATGAACTTGAGTCCTTAGGCTTTGAGGGCAAGCGCCTTAACTACTAAACCATCTCTCCAAGCCTTCACCTGAAATTTTGTTTGTAGGTGGGTGGGTAGACAGGACATGGTTTGATTAGATCAATCAGATTAGATCAGTTGTTCTGAATCTTGACTGTACAGTGACATCATCTGGGGGCTTTAAAAGCAAATCCCTTAGTCTCCCCATCAGAGATTCAGACTTAATCAGTCTGGGATGGTCCCCGGTCTGAGGTCTCTGAAGCTCCCCAGCGACAGTCTAATGTGCAGTCAAGGTGCATAATGACCAGGTTCAATGAAAACATGAGTATTTGCTGTTTTTTCATGAGGTATGGCAAGAGAAAGAGCCTCTGGGCTCTGGAATAAGGGATTTTGCCAGAGCCTGATGTCAAGCTCAGTTAGCAGAACGCTTACCTAGGGTGCACAAAGCCGCAGCACCACATAAACTAGACGTGGTGGTGCACAGCTATAATTTCAGCCCTGGGGAGCTAGAGGCAAGAGGATCAGAAGTTGAAGGTCATCCACAGCTACATTGTGAATTCCAAGCCAGCCTGAGCTACTGTCTCAAAAAAGGGTTTGGGAGGCTGGGCATGGTGGTCCACACCTTTAATCCCAGCACTCAGGAGGCAGAGGTAGGTGGATCACCAAGAGTTCAAAGCCACCCTGAGACTACATAGTGAGTTCCAGGTCAACCTGGACTGGAGTGAAACCCTACAATAAAAAACCAAAAAAAAAAAAAAAAAAAAAAGGGAGTGGGTTGGGGTGGTTGGGGAGAGCAATGTGGGTCAGTAGAGAAGTAGAAGTGCCCAATTCAGTCACAGTTGTAGCTGGACCCAGTGGTACATACATGAAATCCCAGCACTAGGAAGGCTACGCCAGTAGGACTGCTGCAAGTTTGAGACCAGCCTGGACTACATAGTGAGCCCAATCAACCTAGCATACCAGTGTATGCTGGAGTAGTTAGAACCAGGAGGCAGGGTAGGTGTGTATGAGTTAAATCTACTGAAATGATCCCACTGACAGCCACAGTTGGAGATGGTAATAGAGGTATTAAGCCTGGAGTTCTATAACAAGTGCTTTCCAAATTAAGGACAATACTGATTTATTAAAAAAAAAAAATCCCTTCATGCATGGGAAAAAATAAGAGATAGCTGTACACATAGTGAGTTTTACAATAAAACTCAATGTATCAATCAATATAGAAGATGACTCATACTTTAGTTACTGTTCTTCATATTATTTAATTTTTCCCTTTTATGAATTATAGAGATAGTGGATAATATATAGGACATATATTTATCCTTAAAGTCCTTACCCTAAGCTGGGCATGGTGGCATGCCTTTAATCCTTGCACTCAGGATGCAGAGGTAAGAGGATAGTTGTGAGTTCAAGGACAATGTGGGAGTGCAGAGAGAGTTCCAGGACAACCTGGGCTAGAGTGAGACCCTACCTCAAAATAAAATTCCTTAGTTTACCCAAAATTTGGCAACCATATGCTTCCATTGCAATACTTTTCCCACGAAAACCAGCAGTCTGGAACAACCTGCTTTATGAGATAGAGGGAATTGACCTGGAGGCTCAATGGCCTGATTCTTCAGAGGGTCTAATGCCTAGTGTCCCTCCATGAAGCAGAGGTGGAAGTGTCTCTATCCTCAATATACTCTGCTTAACAACACACGTCAAGTTTGTCCCATAGCATGGCTCTAGAGTCAACTCCTCTGGCTTTGAATCTCAGTCCTGCCAATTTTTGCCTATATGACATTAGGCTTTGGTTACTTGATTGTTTGGCCTCCCAGGCCCTTAGTTTTCCCATTAGCAACCTGGTAATAATGGAACTTGAGGGTTGCATGAGATAATTGTGTATAAAGCACATATTAGTATGTCTAAGACATAATAGCACCCATTTACTGCATGCTTGCCTTCAAATCGTAGCTTCTTTAATGAAGGTGGCTTTGTTGGTCCCAGAGGGGGACTGTGTTCATGAGAGACTCCCCCATGGAGCCTGTGTCCTGAGCCATGGGGAAGCAGCACTATTTTTAACTGTAGCATTGGGCACAGAAGTAGTACATATTCCTTTGTGTCTAGCTTCTTTTATTTATCCCTGCATTTTTCTCCCCAACCCTTTTATTATAAAAATGTCCAAAAATAAAAGAGGGGAAATCAGAGTGCTCAAGCACTTGCTTTGTGTTAAGAAAGGGCTCCCCTGCTTAGCACAGCAGAATGCAAGTAGGTCATTACATATACAGAGCAGCAGTGTGACACAAGCATGGCCCATCTATAGCTTGTCTTTGTCCCCATCTGTGGCAGCACCTCCCTCCAAGCCTGGGATATTGCTGAACCAGCTGGTGGCTGTAGGGCTCTGATGATTTTTCTGTCCCCTGACCTTGACTGCCTCTCTTTATCAAATATTCCACATGTTCCTTTGGCATTTCACAACGGAAGGCAAGAGACAGGACCCTAGCAGAGCATGGCACAGCTTGGGTGGATGCAGAAACTAGAGAAACATGACGAGGAATACGTGATCGGGGGAACAGACATAGAATTCAGTTCTGCTTGGCAACTGAGGATTGTCAAAAATAGAACTAGTGGTTAAAAGGCAAACCAAGGAATTGAAACCTGAAAAGAAACTCAGGAGTAATAATTAGAGGGGCGAGGTTGTCTGAAGAAAGTGGAGTCATAGAAGCAAAAAAAAAAGAAAGGATTTCTATTAATAAGAAGAGAGAGGCTAAGACTGGTCAACTACGGTAAATGCTGGATTAGGAAACATCATTCATCTTTTTCTGCTCCCCATAGGGAAATCCTGGCAGGCACACCTTCCCTGTGTAGACAGGAAATTAGAAGAAGAGTCTCCTAAATCTGAGTAATTTAAAAGAAAAAGTGACCAGCCTGGAGAGTTTTCAAGGTTATAGCATAGCCTGGTCACTGAGTGCCTCGTGATGCATTGGATCTATTCAGGAGCTCAGGGCATCCAATCTGCCTCATTTTCCTGTTTGTTCTTTTTTGAAAAAATTTTTGTTTGTTTATTTGTTTGAGAGCGACAGACAGAGAGAGAAAGAGGGAGAGAGAGAGAGTGGGCATGCCAGGGCTTCCAGCCACTGCAAATGAACTCCAGATGCATGCGCCCCCTCGTGAATCTGGCTAACTTGTGTCCTGGGTAATCGAGCCTTGAACTGGGGTCCTTAGGCTTCATAGGCAAGTACTTAACCACTAAGCCGTCTCTCCAGCCCTTCCTATGTGTTCTAAATGAGCTTCATGGATGTATAATTTAGATAAACAAATACATTCATTTTAAGTGTTTGGTTGAGCGACTTTTGACAAACACACACCATCCAGTGAAAATGTAGAATATTTTCATCAACCTCAAAGTTTTATCCTGCCCCTATTTAATCAATATTTCTTCCCCACAAAGCCATTAATATATTTTCTGTCACTGCAGGTGTGTGTTACTTGAACTAGAATTTGGTACAAATATATCATATCGTGTGTGCTTTATTGTGTTTGCATTCTTACATTCAACACAATCTTTTCTTCCCAAAAAATTTAGTAGAGGGGTTGGGGAGATGGCTAGTTTAAAGGCACTTGCTTGCAAAGCCTGTCAGCCTGGGCTCAATTCTCCAGTCACCCACATAAAGCTGTGCATTCGTTTTCAGTGGCAAGAGTCCTTTGTGCCCACACACACACATTTATACATTAAATCATTTTAAAATTAGTGTAAAAATATTAAATGCTGGAGAGATGGCTTAGTGGTTAAGAGCTTGCCTGTGAAGCCTAAGGACCCCAGTTTGAAGCTTGTATTCCCCAGGACCCACGTTAGCCAGATGCACAAGGGGGCACATGCGTCTGGAGTTCATTTGCAGTGGCTGGAGGCCCTGGCATTCCCATTCTCTCTCTTTGCCTCTTTATCTGTCTATCACTTTCAAATAAATAAATAAATAAACATAAAAATATTAAGTTATGGGCTGGGGAGATGGCTCAGCAGTTAAGACATTTGCAAACAATCCAGGTTTGATTCCTCAGTACCATGTAGTAAAACCAGATATGCAGAGTGGCACACGCATCTGGAGTTCATTTGCAGAGGCTAGAGGTCCTGGCATGACCGTTACATCTCTCTCTTTGCAAATAAATAAATAAATATATTTTTCATTTGTATTTATCATTTAGGAATTTGAGAGAGAGAGAGAGAGGGAGAGACAGATAGAGAGGAAGAGGCAGATAAAGAGAAAAAATGGGCACTCCAGGGCCTCCAACCACTGCAAACAAACTCCAGATGCATACGCCACCTTGTGCATCTGGCTTTTGTGGGTACTGGTGAATCAAACATGGGTCCTTAGGCTTCAAAGGCAAGTACCTTAACCATTAAGCCATCTCTCCAGCCCAGTAAAAAAAAATATATTTTAAATCCTAAATTAGGGGCTAGGTGTGGTGGTGCACGCCTTTAGTCCAAGTACTTGGGAGGCAGAGGTAGGAGGAGGATCACCATGAGTTCGAGGTCAGCCTGAGACTACATAGTGAATTACAGGTCAGCCTGAGCTAGAGTGAAATCCTACATCGGAAAAAAAAAAAATCCTAAATTAGGAAGCAAAGTGGAGAGAAATTTTCAATGAATGCTCATATACTTACCACCAGATTTTATCAGGAAGTTCTACCATTTTTGTGTCGGTACATTCATTTGTTTATCCATCTTATTTTTTAATAGTTTATTTTAAAGTTTTATTTTATTTTATTTATTTGAGAGAGCGAGAGAGAGAAAGAGGTAGACAGAGAGAGAGTGAGAGAGAATGGGCCTCTGGACACTGCAAAGGAACTCCAGATGCATGCACCACCTTGTGCATCTGGCTTTCATGGGTCCTGGGGAATCAAACAAAGGTCCTTTGGCTTTGCAGGCAAATGCCTTAACCGCTATGCCATCTCTCCAGCCCTATCCATCTTATTTTTGATGCATTTTAGATTCTCCCTAAATACAGCATGTGTAGAGAGCCACAACCAGTAGGAGCTTTTGACATAGGCACAGCCATGTCTCCCTCCAGTTAAAATGGCAGAGACAGGAGCAGAGCATTGCCCTACATTAATTCCTCCTCTTGGACTGTTTGTATGGGCCTGACCTTGTGCAAAAGACAGTATGTGCAGAAAAACAGTCTGCAGCTGCCTCATTCCTACACCGTCTGACCTTGTCCCCCTATTCCCATGCTTTTTCTTTTTTTTTTCTTTTTGAATTTTTGGTTTTTTGAGGTAGGGTCTTGCTGTAGTACAGCTGACCTGGAATTCATTATGGAGTCTCAAGGTGGGCTTGCACTTGTGGCCATCCACCTACCTCTGCCTCCCCAGGGTTGGGATTAAAGGTGTGTACCACCACACCCAGCTTGCTTTTTTCTATATTTGATAAAAGAAAGTTATTGCCAGGCTGGAGAGATGGCTTAGCAGTTAAGGCACTTGCCTGCAAAGCCAAAGGACCTAGGTTCGACTCCCCAGGACCCACGTAAGCAAAATGCACCATGGTGCATGTGTCTGGAGTTTGTTAACAGTGTCTTGAGGGCCTGGCGCACCAATCCTCTCTCTCTTTCTGTCTGACCCTGTGTCTCTCAAATAAATAAATAAAAATAAAATATTTTTAAAAGAAAGTTATTGCCAATGCTTTTCTGCTTGTGTGTAAATTAAACCAATGCTGGTTAGGAGAAGCTGCAGTGTCAACAGTGGGACCTGTAGACCAGCCGGTCACAGCTTTCACTCTTACTCCTTCCTCCCCTCCTTCCCTCCCTCCTCCTCCTTTTCTTTCCCTTCCCTTCCCTTCCCTTCCCTTCCCTTCCCTTCCCTTCCCTTCCCTTCCCTTCCCTTCCCTTCCCTTCCCTTCCCTTCCCTTCCCTTCCCTTCCCTTCCCTTTCTCTTTCTTTCTCTGTCCCTTCCTCCCTCCTTTCTTCCCCCCTCTCTCCCTCCCTCCCCCTTTCTTTCTCCCTTTCTTTCTTTCTTTCTTTCTTTCTTTCTTTCTTTCTTTCTTTCTTTCTTTCTTTCTTTCTTTCTTTCTTTCTTTCTTTCTTCCTAATCCTAGCATCACCCCTAGCAGGTCCTGGCTGAGCTGGTGATGGCAATCATGCAAATCAAGCACACTCTCTGTTTCACTGCGTGAAGCACCTGTTTGCTTTCTTTTACTGCTGAGTAATAATCCATTGTATGAATAAATGGTCATAAATGGTCTATTTACTTAAATGACTCGCAGAATTTGTGATCATGAGTAAAGTTGTCAGGAACATTTGCATACAAGTCTTTATTTGTGTCTAAGTCTCTGTACAGTCATATGTTTTTCTTCATCTTGAATAAGTACTCAGGCAAGTTTTTGTGGGGTCACATGGAAAGTATAGCCAGAGGCAGTCAGACCATTTTCCTGCCAGCAATGTTCTAGCATCATTGGTTCCACATTCTCACGGGTACTTTGTATTGCCAGTCTTTTTGGTTTTACTCATTCTAGTAGCCTTTTGAGCCACTGAGTACGTTCTGTTGTATCTCTTGGCCATTTGCCTATCTAATTTTGTGAAGTGTTCCTATCTTTTGCCTATTTTAAAAAATGGGCCATTTGACTTATTATTCAGTTGTAATAATTCTCTATATATTTCATTGTGAGATAGCTATTGAAAATATTTTCACTTAATCCATTCATTTTATTAAGAGTAGTCTTTGAAAAACAGACTTTTTTGTTTTGTTTTGTTTTGTTTTTGAGGTAGGGTCTCACTCTAGCCCAGGCTGACCTGGAATTCACTATGGAGTTTCAGGGTGGCCTCGAACTCACGGCAATCCTCCTACCTCTGCCTCCCGAGTGCTGGGATTAAAGGTGTGTGCCACCACGCCCGGCCCAGACTTTTTTTTTTTTAATTGAGACAAGGTCTCATATATCTCAGGCTAGCCTTAAACTCACTTTGTGCCAAGGATGACCTTGAACTTCTGATCATCTTGTCTCTACCTCCCAACTGCTGGGATTAATAGGCATGTGCCACCACACCTAATTACATGATGCTGGAGGTAAGACTCAGAGTTTATGCATATTTTGCAAGCATGCAACCAACTGAGCTACATCCCCATTCCAAAATCTGGGCTTCTAAATACTAAATGATTCATTAAAAGGAATCAAGGGACTGGGAAGATGACTCAGTGGCTTAAAGCTCTTACTTGAAAAGTCTCCTTGTCAGGGTTTTGAGAAGGGGGTACAGTTAGGGTGACTGGACCCCTGAAAGTAAAAAGGGCAGGAAAATTTTCACTTAATAGAAATCAAAGATGATCTAATTTCTTATCTCTCTTGCTTAGTGCCCCAGACCTATTTTTTTTCACAAACAGCCAGAACCCCTCCTGGGAGGGAGGTCTTTCATAAGATTTCAACACTGTGGCTGGTCAAATTCAGCCCCTGGAACTTGGTGCCAGAGCTAACCTCTTCCTGAGATAGCCCCTAGTCCTAACCAGCCATCTGGCCCTCTGGTTCACCTGAGCAGGAAGACAGCCCACCCGCCTAAGGTTATAAATACCTTTGCGGGCTGGAGAGATGGCTTAGTGGTTAAGCACTTGCCTGTGAAGCCTAAGGACCCCGGTTCGAAGCTTGATTCCCCAGGACCCACGTTAGCCAGATGCACAAGGGGGCGCACGCGTCTGGAGTTCGTTTGCAGTGGCTGGAGGCCCTGGCGTGCCCATTCTCTCTCTCTCTCTCTCTGCCTCTTTCTCTGTCTGTCACTTTCAAATAAGTAAATAAACATAAAACAAAAAAAAAAAATTAAATACCTTTGCAATCGGAGGGCTGGCTCTCTGACCACTTGGGAACTTCCAGCTGTGGATGAGTTTTTTTCCCTAGGCTGGGCCTAGGTTTGCTTGGCCCAGGCCCAGGCCCAGCCTGGAGGGTCCCCTAACCTTTACTCTCCGCATGGGTTCTTTATCCCCTCCAGCTCCCAGGTGGCAGGAGCTCCTAGAACTTTCTTTTCTCTTTCTTTCCATGCTTTTTATCCAGGCCCTCCTCTAGCCATGAGAGTGCCTTTACTGGGTTCTGTACTTTCCTCAGTAAATATAATTTAATAATTATCCTTCTTAGTCTTCTTTTTTATTCAATTCTTTGATTAAAATTAGAAGCGAACCTGGGGTTTGGAGTGCAAGGACTTTCTGAACCCTTAGCACCCCATTACAGTTTGATTCCCAGTGCCCACATAAAGCCAGATGTACAACATGGCACGTGCATCTGAAGATCACTTGCAAGAGGCCCTGGTGCACCCATACTCTTTCTCTCTGTCTCTATCTCTATCTCTTTCTTTCAAATAAGTAAGTAAAAGTTGTTTTAAAAAGGCATCAAATCTGGGCCTGATGGCACATGCCATTAATCTCAGCACTGGGGAGGCAGAAGTGGAAGGATTGCTATCAGTTCAAGGCCAACCTGGGACTACAGATTAAGTGCCAGGTCTGCCTGGGATAGAGTGAAACTCAACCTCGAAAAAACAAGACAAAAAAGGCACCAAGGGCTGGAGAAATTGCTTAGCTGGTAAGGTGCATGCCTGAGAAGCCTAAGAACCCAGGTTAGATTCTCCAGGTCCCACATAAGCCAGATGCATATGGTGGCACATGCATCTGCCCATACTCTCTCTCCTTCTCTAAATCAATCAATCAATAAATCTGGGGCTGAGGAAATGGCTTAGTGGTTAAGGTATTGTCTGCGAAGCCTAAGGAACCTGATTTTATTCCCCAGGACCCAGGTAAGCCAGATGCACAAGGGGGCACATGCGTCTGGAGTTTGTTCACAGTGGCTGGAGGCCCTGGCCCAGCCATTCTCTCTCTCTCTCTCTCTCTCTCTGCCTCTTCCTCTCTCATAAATAAATAAATAAATAAATAAAAAATAAATAAAGGAAAGGCGGCACCAAGACTCCTTGAAGAAATAACTGATTCCAGCACTAAGGCGAGGAAAGGCTAAGCTAGGGGCAGCCATTTAGCTATATGACCTAAAAGAACCAAAGGGATATGTCAAAAGGACACAGGGCCAAACTTGGGCCTTCTCTGGGTCCATTCAGGAATAAGCTGAATTCCAAAACCAGTACTGATTGGCATATATTTTAGCTGGTTGTTTAAAGTAGAAACCCATGAATCAATGGTAATATATATGGATATCAGCACATATCTGTGGGTCCCCACTCACGGAAAGTCTTCTGCAGCAGTGACACTTCAAAGAAAACAGTCTGAGGGCTGGAGAGATGGCTTAGCGGTTATGCGCTTGCTTGTGAAGCCTAAGGACCCCGGTTCGAGGCTCGGTTCCCTAGGTCCCACGTTAGCCAGATGCACAAAGGGGCGCACGCGTCTGGAGTTCGTTTGCAGAGGCTGGAAGCCCTGGCGCGCCCATTCTCTCTCTCTGCCTCTTCTTCTCTCTGTCTGTCGCTGTCAAATAAATAAATAAAAATAAACAAAAAATAATAATAATAATAAAAGAAAATAGCCTGAGAAGGGCTCATGTGGGCTCAGAACTTCTACGGGAGAATACTGTCGCCCAAAGATTTACAATGGAAGAACGTTAGATTAACTACGTGGTTGGCAGTTAGAACAATGAAACCATCAGGTAGTCTTACAGAGAATGCAGTACTCTCAGGTCTGATGAGCTTTTTGGAGCTGAAGGTGGTTTGGGGCCATTTCTTTCTTTAAAAGAAAAAAATTTTTTTTTGTTCATTTTTATTTATGAGAGAGAACGAGCAAACGAGCGAGAGAA
This sequence comes from Jaculus jaculus, assembly GCF_020740685.1. Taxonomy (NCBI): domain Eukaryota; kingdom Metazoa; phylum Chordata; class Mammalia; order Rodentia; family Dipodidae; genus Jaculus; species Jaculus jaculus. Next base: position 39,043,576 of record NC_059105.1, on the reverse strand, counting down.
AGAATGGGCGCGCCAGGGCTTCCAGCCACTGCAAACGAACTCCAGACGCGTGCGCCCCCTTGTGCATCTGGCTAACGTGGGTCCTGGGGAATCGAGCCTCGAACCGGGGTCCTTAGGCTTTACAGGCAAGCGCTTAACTGCTAAGCCATCTCTCCAGCCCTGGGGCCATTTCTTAAAAGAATAGGCCAGAGCTCCACCTGTCCTCCCCAGTGTGCTCGGCCCGCCTTCCCGTAGCGCGAGCTGTGGGCTGGGATAAGCTCGGCGAACGCTAGCTTCCGCAGCATCCCGGTCCAAGCCGAAGAGGTTTCTGATGGAAAACGCCTGGTCACTCCGAGTTGAAAGCCGGCAGAGTCCCCGCATTGCTTTGTGGGGTTTCCTGGTCTCTTTCCTGGACACCACAGGGCTTCTTAACAAGCAGTCACCGTCAGTTTTTGGCAGCGTTAGGACCATTGAAAGCATTTTTGGATGGTATGGAATAAATCGATGAGACCTGGGTGCCTGCGCCAGGTCTTATCTAGAGTGCAAAAGCAGGCAGAGTTACAGGAGGGAATGACGCTTCCCCAAATGCAGAGCAGTCCCAAGGCGAGCTTTCCTGGAGTTGACTGACCGCGTGGAAAAGACCTCTGGAATTAAGAAGAACATACATTTGCGGGATACAGAAATTAGTTTGTTTACAACAGTTGAAAGTTGTTCTGGAAACAAAAATTTCAGTTCCTGCTATCCTAGAAAAGTCTGATTTTACTATGGATTGTGGAATTTGTTCTGTTTTTGAGTCAGTGACTCCATATCTGATCCATCACATAACAATTGCCAGTATCGACAAGCGCACTATCAAATATGCTTCTCCTCATTAGAAGGCAAAGTTTCAACATCACACTTGGTGATGTCCATATTTTATGCCAGTTACCTTGAAAATGTCTTGGAGGAAACCCTGAAATAAGAAAGTAACATTTCTGGGGCTGGGGACATGGCTCAGTGGTTAAAAGCACTTGCTTGCCAAGCCCAAGGACCCAGATTCAATTAACCAGTGCCCTCATAAAGCCAGATGCACAAGATGGCACATGCGTCTGGAGTTTGTTTGCAGTGGCTAGAGGCCCTGGTGTGCCCATTCTCTCTCTCTTTCTCTCTCTCCATCCCGAGATACTCATAAAATAGATAAAAGAAAAGGATCTTGAGATGGCTCATGGGCAGAAAAAAAAATGACAAAAATAAAGTATCTATTTTTAAAAAATAATAAAAAGAATGTAACATATTTATATGAGCTGAAAACTTAAAAAAATTAAAATTAATGAACTTACTAAGTGTGCATGAGTGTGTGAATGTAGTTGCCCATGTGGCAGAGTTGCAGGCAAGCAATTTTTCTACTGAGTCATCTCTCAAGCTTCCTAACATGGAAGCTTTAAAAGTTATCAAAAGGATTTTCGTTTATGTCTTAAGAGGAAAATATATAACAAGGAATACTGTCAACAACAGGAAATATATATGACCAGGTTTGATGGCTCATAGCTATAATCCCAGGACTTGGGAGGTTGAGGTAAGAGGATTGCCATGAGTTGAAAGCTAGCCTGGTCTACAAAGTGAGATATAGGTCAGCCTGGACTAAAGTGAGACCCCTGCCTCAAAAATCAACAACAAAAAAGATCCTGACCAAGTAGGCTTTATCCCAGAGATGCAGGGATGGTTCAACATATGCAAATTGATAAATGTAATACACCATATAGATGGACTGAAGGACAAAAATCATATGATCACCTCAATAGATGTAGGGAAAGCATTTGACAAAATCCCACAGCCTTTCATGATAAAAGTCCTACAGTGACTGGAAATAGAAGGAACATATCTCAAACATGATAAAGGCTAATTATGACAAGCCTAAAGCCAACATAATACTAAATGGAGAAAAATGTGAAGCTTTCCCACTAAGATCAGGAACAAGACAAGGGGGTCCACTGTCCCTGCTTTTATTTAATATAGTACTGGGAGTCGTGGCCATAGCTATAAGCCAAGAGAAACACATAAAAGAGACACAGATTGGAAAGGAAGAGCACAATTTATCATTATTTGCAGATGATATGATTCTATACATAAAGGACCCTAAAGACTCTACCAGCAAACTGTTAGAGCTGATAAACACTCATAGCAATGTAGCAGGATATAAAATAAACACACAGAAATCAGTAGCCTTATATGCTAACAACAAACACACAGAGGATGAAATCAGAGAATCACTCCCATTCACAATTGCATCAAAAAAAGTAAATAAATAAAGTACCTTGTAATAAACCTAACCAAGGAAGTGAAGGATCTCTACAATGAAAACTTTAAAACACTCAAGCAAGGAATTGCAGAAGACACTAGGAAATGGAAAGACATCCCTTTTTCTTGGATCAGAAGAATCAATATCGTGAAAATGGCAATCTTAAAAGCAATCTACACATTTAATGCAATCCCTATGAAAATTCTAATGGCACTCTATTTTTTTCTCTTTCTTTCCTTCTGTCTTTTTTTGTGAGGCAGGGTCTCGCTCTAATCCAGGCTGACCTGAAATTCACTCTGTAATCTCAAAGTGGCCTTGAACTCATGGTAATCCTCCTACCTCTGCCTCTCACATGCTGGATTAAAGGCATGCACCACCATGCCTGGCTTCAATAGTATGCTTCACAGAAATAGAAAAAAAGATCCAAAACCTTATTTGGAAGCTCAAAAGACCTCAAATGTCTAAAGCCATTTTGAGCAACAAAAATAAGGCTGGCGGTATCACCATATCTAACTTGAACCTATATTATACAGCCACAGTAACAAAAACAGCATGGTACTGGCACAAAAATAGTCATGTAGATCAATGGAACAGAATAGAGAACTCAGCTGTAAGTCTGGGTAGCCACAGCCATCTGATTTTTGACAAAAATGCCCAAAATACTCATTGGAGAAAGATAGACTCTTCAGCCAATGGTGCTGGGAAAACTGGATATGTATCTGCAGAAGGATGAAAATACATCTTTTTCTCTCTCCATGCACAAGAACTAAGTCCAAATGGATCAAAGACCTTAACATCAGACCTGAAACTCTGAAATTGCTGGAGGAAAAAGTAGGGGAACCCTTCAACATATTGGTCTTGGCAAAGACTTTCTGAATATAACCCCAATTGCTCAGGAAATAAAACCATGAATCAACCGCTGGGATATCGTGAAATTGCAAAGCGTTTTGTACAGCAAAGGACACTATGAATAGAGCAAAGAGACAACCTAGAGAATGGGAGAAAATCTTTGCCAGCTATATATTTGACAGAGGATTAATATCCAGGCTATACAAAGAACTCAAAAAACTAAATAATAAGAAAACAAGCAACGCAATTAAAAAAATGGGTCATGGAACTAAATAGAGAGGTCTCAAAAGAAGAAATACATATGCCATATAAACATCTGAAAATGATCTGCATCCCTAGTCATCAGGGAAATGCAGATTAAAACTATGTTGAGGTTCCATCTCACTCCTGTTAGGATGGCTATCATCATGAAAACAAGACAATAAATGCAGGTGAGGATGTGGAAAAAGAGGAACCCTTCTACATTGCTGGTGGGAATGAAATCTGGTCCAGCCATTGTGGAAATCAGCGTGGAGGTTCCTGAGACAGCTAGAAATAGATCTACCATATGATCCAGCCATACCATTCCTAGGAATATATCCTAAAGACTTGTTTCACTACCGTAGAGATACTTGCTCAACCCTGTTTATTGACGCTCCTAGTTACAATAGATGGAAAATGGAACCAACCTAGATGTCTCTTAACTGATGAGTGGATAATGAAGATGTGGCACATTTATTTATTTAGCCTTAATTTTGGCCAGCCAGACCAAATGAGCCAATGGGCACAATAGTGACACAGCTGTTTTGGGGGAAACCAACTGCTCTCTCCCATCCAAGTACTAACCAGGTCCAACCCTGCTTAGCTTCTGAGATCACATGAGATCAGGCATGGTCAGCATGGTACGGCTGTGGACCCAACTGCTCTCTAATTGGATTGAAGGCCTACTACACGGGAGGGAATACATCCCTGATACTGAAAACTTATGATGGGATAGTCATGAGCCCTAGGGGTGTTAACGTCTGCCGCTATCTGGCTAAATGTATATACTGTGCTCACCAAACTGCCCACTAAGCACTTCTCTTAATGTTCACACTCAGATATTAATGCTACTCTCACTTTTGGCTAGAAGAGCTTCTCTTTTCAGAGAAAAAGATGGGATGACTCAGAAGGCATCTTGGTGCTGAGAAGAAGTGACAGAGGAGTGCTCAGCACTGAAATATCTCCATCACACCTTCCAAGGCTCAGGGTCCATTGCAGAAGAGGTGGCAGAAAGAATGTAAGAGCCAGAGGAAGGGTAGGACTCCTTACAATGTGCTCCTCCAGACACAAAGTGGCCTGGATATTCATGACCTCACTATGCCTGACACTACCTACACAAGACCATCATAATAGGAGGAAAAGATGATGACATCCAAATAAAAGAGAGACTGATTGAGAGAGGTAGAGGTATGATGAAGAGTGGCGTTTCAAAGGGGACAGTGGGGGGGGGGAGGGAATTACCATGGCTTTTTGTCTATAATTTTGGAAGTTGTCAATAAAAAAGTAAATTTAAATAAAATAACTGAAAAAAATAAAGAAGGTACTGAGGTGAAGAAAGGAAAGGCATGGTGCTGGTTGAATGTAGTGGGGCGAAACCCACCACACCCAGCATTTTTTTGATAATGTATAATAAAAGGTGTTCCTTTTTGGAAAATAATATTAATAATAAAAATCATAACTTCCTCTTTCCTTTTCTCTTTAAGACTAAGTCTTAAAATGTAGCCCAGCTGATGGCCCAGAGCTAACTAAGTAACCCAGCTTGGCACTTGTGATCTCATGAGAGCCAAGATTCTAGATAGATAGTTATACTACCATATCCAGTTAGATTTTCAAGTTTTGATGGGTTTATTGAAACACAAGCACATCTGAAATCTAGGAGCATCTGTACTTGTTTGTTGGTAGACTATGCTGGTGAAGTCAGCCTTCCCCTGGCCCAGTATGCATGCCCCTGTTCACAGAGCATTGTGTTTTCATGTTGTCACCTCGGAGGTGGTAGTAATTTAAAAAAATATATTTTTAACTTTTACTTATTTACTTAAGAGAGAGAGAGAGAGATAATGGGCACACCAGGGCCTCCAGCTGCTGCAAACGATGCAGATGCATTTGGCATCTGTGCCTCTGGCTTACCTGGGTTCTGGGGAATTGACCCTGGGTCCTTTGGCTTTGCAAGCAAGTGCCTTAACTGCTAAGCCATTCCTCCAGCCCTGATTTTTATTTTATTTTTTAATTTTTTTTTTGATAGAAGGTCTTTTACTGAACTCGGACCAACAAGCTAGCAACACGTAGGTCCTCTTGTCTCCAACTCTCCTTTGCCATCTGCCATGCCCAGCTTTTATGTGAGTTCTGGGGATCTGTCTCAGATCCTCTTGCTTGCATGGCAAAAGCTACCCACTAAGCAATCTCCCCAGATATCTTCTCCTGTTTTGTTTTTTTTTTTGTTGTTGTTTGTTTGTTTTTTTCAAGGTAGGGTCTCACTCTCTAGCTCAGGCTGATCTGGAATTCACTATGTAGTCTCAGGGTGGCTTTGAACTCTCAGCAATCCTCCTACCTCTGCCTCCCGAGTGCTGGGATTAAAGGCATGCGCCACCATGCCTGGCTCTCCTTCCCTTTTTGAGACAAGTTATTATGTAACCTGTATGAGATGTTATAGAGCACTATTGATGAAGGACTTTGAGGTCCAGGGGTCCCTCAGACCTGTGAACCCCAACTTTTGGGTCCTTATACAATTTAGCAAAGAAATGATAAAACAGACTCTGAGAAGGGTAAATTATTAATTATGGGGTTTATTAGTGGCAGTTAAGATCCAGGGAGGAGGCTAGCTGAAAGACTCAAGCCAGAGGAGAATTCTCCTCTTTGCCTGGCTGGAAAGAGAAAGGAGAAAAAGAATCTCCACTGCAGAAACATCTATCTCTAGAGGTGAAAGGGATCTGGAAGAGGCACATATACTCACATGTGGAAGGTGATGATGCATAAGAAACAAAAGATCCCCTTCTCATAAAAGACCAGAGAGGATTAAGAAATAGTGAAGGGTTCAGAGTTGAAAGAGAAATCATACATGTGACAAAATGAGAAAGTGCTTCCAAAGCGAGACACATGTAGAAAGCAAACAGAAAAATACCCAGGTTGAAAGACATGCTCTGGGAAGGAGAGAGGCAGACTTATACATGTGTTCAGGGAAGATCACAGGAAAGAGAGTTGGCCATGTGGTTAACCTATGTAAGGATGAGACATCTAATTAATGTGAGCCTTGTTATCTAGGGGTCAAGACCGTATTGATTCATGGCCTCAGGGGGGCTGACCCAGAGACGTGAGCTGAGGGAAAAGTTCCTGCTAGGCATCGCCACTGGCAGCTGTCTTGGATAAGACAGGATCAGATGAGACAGTTCTAGTTTTGCCAGGACAGTTCGAATGACATCTCCTTGTTCTTTGAGCTTCTGTCCCTGACTAACTGCCTATAAAAAGCTATTTTACTTCTCTTTCTCCTTCACTATGGTGCTAAACTATGGAGTTCAACTCTATAGGTCTTATTTTGTAGCCCAGATGACCTCAAGCATGTGATCTTGCTTGTGCCTTACAAGTGTTGGAATTTGGGCTAGTGATGTAACTCAATTGGTAAAAAGTGTTTGCTTAGCATGCACAAAGCAAATTTTTGAAAAACTTGCTCAATATCATAAGCCATCAAAGAAATGCAAAGCAGAACTTCAGTGAGAGATCATCTGGCCCCAGTGAGAATGGCAGTTAATGAAAAGACAAAAATAAAGCTGGGTGTGGTGGCAAATGCCTGTAATCCTACTGCTAGGGAGGCTGAGGTAGGAAGATCACCATGAGTATGAGGCTATCCTGGGCTACAGAGTGAGTTAAAGGTCAGCCTGGGTTTGAGTGAGAGCCTATCTTGAAAAACAAATAAACGAACGAACAAACAAACAACAAAAAAAAAACAGAAAACATAAATTCTATTGATAGGCATGGTGGTTCATGTCTTTAGTCCTAGCACTAGGGAGGTAGAAGCAGGAGAATTGCTCTACAGAGAGAGTTCCAGGTTAGCCTGGGCTAGAGTGAGACCCTACCTTGAAAAAAAACAAAGGGAATAGAAAGGGAGGGGGGACTTAATAGGATGGTATTGTACATATGTAAGTAGAAGAACAGATTAATAGGGGTGAGGCCTAAGTGAGGTCAGGGGAAGAGACTGAGTAAAGGAGAGGTGGAGGGAGTGTTAATCAAAATCTAAGAGGATATAAATAACGCATATGGAAACCTACTTTTTTGGATGATGGAACACTCAGAAGCCATAGATTGTTACTAGAAAATTTTCAGTGCCAGGAATGGAATAACTTCCAGTGAGTTGTTGGCCAGACAGGTCCCTGATGTCCCCAAAACATTACAGGTCATTGCTGAAGCCCTTGGTTTCCCACCAGGAATAGATGGTAAAACCCTATTGCTGAAGACTCCACATACTTGGGCTGCAAGGTCACTGAGAAATCTTGCTGGAGCTGAGCTGATAACCTCCTCCATTTTGATCAGCTGGCAGAAAGCTGGAAAAAGCGATGCTGCATGCAATTCAATGGGAGAGAGAGAAATCACCAGTGAAGATACTCAACAGTGGACACTGCAAGTCTTATATTTGGCCAACCAGGTCAAATGAGCCAACAGGTACAATAGTGGCACATCTGTTATGGGGGAAACCAACTGGTCTCTAATTCCCGACTCTGTAAGCTTCAATAACTATCCCTTCCTCCATAACTGCCTGGTCTGGAAGTTCATCTCAGCGAACCTGAAGCTGTCTGCTACACACTCTTTGGTCTACATAGTCACTTTGCCCCAGGAATCCCCTGTCTCTGTTCCCAAACACAGACTACAAGGGGGAAAATATGTAAAGCTGTGGATACACTTTAGTGGTTATAAGGCAATATAGAAAGACAGATAAAATTAAGGTATATGAGAAGAGAAAGAAGCCCTTCACCTTGGAATCTAATTTGTCTTTTCTAACACAACATATAAAACCAATATTGTGCACAGAGAAAATACCTATTTTCTAAAGACATCTCAAACAAGGCTGTTAAAAACACCAAACAATATAGTGAGGCCTTACCTCGAAAAACCAAAACCAAACAAACAATCGAACAACAACAACAAAAACACCAAACTATGCTTACTTAGGGCCAGAATGGTTGTAGCCCATTGTTTTACATTGTTTAGCATCTTCTCTCATCCCTCAAGCTAAGTAAAACATCTTCTAAAACCACCTTATGTTTTCACTTACAGAAGGAAATTCTTTAAGATAAAGAGACATAAAACCAGCTCATATATTTTTGCCTTTAAGTTTTATTTAATTTTTTTCTTTTTAAGTTTTACTTAACTTTTTTGTTTTCTTTCTTTTCCTGTTTTTTTTATTTTATTTTTTAATTTTTTTTTGTTTATTTTTATTTATTTGATAGTGACAGAGAGAGAAAGAGGCAGATAAGGAGAGAAGAGAGAATGGGCATGCCAGGGCCTCCAGCCACTGCAAACGAACTCCAGACGCTTGCGCCCTCTTGTGCATCTGGCTAACGTGGGACCTGGGGAATCAAGCCTCGAACCGGGATCCTTAGGCTTCACAGGCAAGCGCTTAACCGCTAAGCCATCTCTCCAGCCCCTTTTCCTGTTTTTTTTAAAAAAATATTTTTATTAACTTGACGGCAGGTGGGGGGAAGAGATCAGGAGAGAATGGGCACGCCAGGGCCTCCAGCCACTGCAAACGAGCTCCAGATGCATGCATACTGGCTAATGTGGGTCCTGGGGAATCCAACCTGGGTCCTTGGCTTTGCAGGCAAGTGCCTTAACCGCTAAGCCATCCCTCCAGCCTCTCCCCCCCTCCCTTTTTAGGTAGGGTCTCACTTTAGCCCAGGGGGAATTCACTGTGTAGTCTCAGGGTGGCCTTGAACTCATGGTGATCCTCCTAGCTCTGCCTCCCCAGTGCTGAGACACTACGCCTGGACACTGGAATTTTTTTTCCGTGTGTGTGTGTGTGTGTGTGTGTGTGTGTGTGTGTGCGCGTCTACCCTGCCAGGGCCTCTTGCTGCTACAAACCAATGCCAGACTTGTGCTCCTTTTTGTACCTGGCTTACATGGGTGGCTGGGGACTTGAACCCAGCACTCAGGAGGTGGAGGCAGGAGGATCAGAAGTTCAATGTCATCACAGTTTGAGGCCAGCCTGGGCTATAAGAGTCCCTTGTCTCGCAATAAAACGATGAAATAAAGTTCTAAGTCACAAGAAAACAGCTGCTAGGAGGGGGTCTAAAACACAGCACATTCACAGTTGCAATTTGTGATTTCCATACGCTGGGAACAGGCACTAGCAGGGCTCATAAAAGAGCACGTAGGGCTGGGGAGATGGCTTAGCGGTCAAGGCGCTTGCCTGCGGAGCCGAAGGACCCAGGTTCGATTCCAGCAGAGGCTGGAGGCCCTGGGGCGCCCATTCGCGCTCTCCCCCCTCTCCCAAACAAGCAAATAAATGAAATAGACTTCATTCGATGTGGTATCACAGCACACTGGGCTCGCGGGGCTGGCGGGCGGGGGTCACAGGGCTGGCTGGCGGAGGCCTCGCCGAGGGGAAGTGCCCCGCCTGGGCTGGCCACGTCCGCGTCGCGCTTTCGGTTTCTCTCCTCCATCTTGCGTGTGCGCAGCTCGGCTCTGGGCGAGGGGAGCTCCGACCCGGCGCCGCGAGCCCCGGCCGCGGGCAGACGGTACGTGCCACGCCCGGCGACCCGCCGCGTCCTCGGCCCGAGCCCCGGTCCCGAGGCCGCTCGCTGCCCCGCGCCTGCCCAGCGACGCAGGGCAGGGATGGCCGCGCGAGGCCGGGCAGGGCTGGGCCTTCGGCGGGGGCCTCCTCGCCTGCGGTCCCGAGAGCTCTCCCGGCGCCGGGCGGCCCGAGCGCCCGCACCCCTGCGCGCGGCCCGGTGTGGTCCCGACCCGGATCCCGGAGAGGTCTGGCGCGCCTCGGGAGGGACCCGGCCGCCCGGCCCCGCAGTAGTCCGGGTTAGCCCAGAGCCCCCTGCATCCCAGAGGGAGCACCCTGAGTGCCAGAGGAGGCACCTTGAGCCTCGGGGGGAGCCTACATGCATTCCAGAGGGAGCACCCTGAGCACCAGTGGGGCCACCTTGATCCTCAGAGGGAGCCCCCCTACATCTCAGAGAGAGCATTTAGAGCCTCAGAGGGAGCCTCCCTACATCCCAGTGGGAGCACCTTGAGCCTCAGAGGGAGCCCCCCTACATCTCAGAGGGAGCACCTTTTGCCTGAGCCTCCCTACATCCCATTGGGAGCACCTTGCCCTCAGAGGGAGCCTCCCTACATCTCAGAGGGAGCATCTTGAGCTTCAGAGGGAGCATCATGAATACCGGAGGTAGGAAGTCTCAGCTTTGCCTAGACACTCTGAGTGGGGGGTGTGTGTGTGTGTGTGTGTGTGTGTGTGTGTGTGTGTGTGTGTGTGTGTGTGTGGTGTCCTTGGCTTTGAGCCATCTCGGCCTTTTAAACCTTTTAAACTTGTTTCCAGGACTTGGGAGAAGTTGATGAGTTGAGGAGGACTGTTTTCTTCTGAACTGCATCTTTGTGGCAGTGTGCTCATCCTACTCAGGAGAGACTGGTCAGGCGGGAATTTTTCCTCTTTCTCAAGAGCATGGTGAAGTGGGTCAGGGTTGTTATTTCCTAAAGCAGTTTAATTTGTGTTTTGACAAATGACGGGTTCTGATCCAGTTAGAATGCAGAGGCGCCAAAAGGGGTTTATAGGTGGACTGTGTTGATTGACACCAGCTACTCCAGGGTAAGATGCTCCTTTCATAACCTTTGAGGGCAGAGGTCTCTAAGGATAAGGCTTTGCTACCGGGTGCAAATGACTTGGGTTATTAGTGTCAGAGGCTGGGAGAAGGCACAGTGTAGATTACAAAATTATAAATCAAATATTATCTGGTCCCAATGTAAAAGGCTGGGATCAGAGGGAACTGCAGGGGCGTGGCTATTTTGTCTTCATTGGCCTAACATCTGTCCCCTTAAAGGAACAGTGCTAACAAGGAAAGCTTTCTTTGAGATTTCAGAATAAGATTTAAAAAAAAAGTGTTCTGCTTACTCCTTCCCATGCTCTTGGAAAGGACAGAGAGCTGTAAGACTATTTCAGAATGTTTTCGCTAGACAAGGTCTGGATTTGGACTGAAGGTCAAGTTCTCTTTCTCATTAACAAAGGAATGCAATAAAGCAAAGGCCACTGGAATTCCAAGCAAGTGGTTCATGGGAGCTGGAAGTAAACTCATACACTTTAAAGCTCTCTGGACTAGTAACTTTGTTGTTGTTATTATTCAAACAGCAATTTATTGCTGATCCTAGGCTTGCCTGGCTTTTACATTTATGTAGAATTTACACTGTTTCCACAAATAGCAGCTGTCAATACATAAAAAGCTTAATAGTAACCTGTTCAATAAGGCAATCATCTTTGTAGCAAACTTTTATTTAAATCTTACATGAAACTCAAGCTTTATAAAAGGCCAACATAAAGCCGGGCGTGGTGGCGCATGCCTATAATCTCAGCACTCGGGAGGCAGAGGTAGGAGGATCGCCACGAGTTCGAGGCCACCCTGAGACTACATAGTGAGTTCCAGGTCAGCCTGGGCTAGAGTGAGACCTTACCTCGAAAAATCAAAAATAAATAAATAAACAAAAGGCCAACATAATTGAAAATTGGTTTCTCCTTCTAAGGATTGAAGTCTCCAGAGCTTGAAACAGTTTAAAAATAAGCAAACAAATAAAACAACAAATACAAAAGTTATTTTAGCTCAAAAGCTATACAATCAAAGTTATCTTAATTCTACAAAGAAGGGCGAGGACTTCATACCATTTTAGAATATCATCTTCCTCATTAAATTTGGCCACATATCAAATTTCTGGGTACCCTGTTTTCAGGAAATCCTCTTGAAGAGGCTAAATACAAACATGGAAGAGAAACTGCCTACGCAAGTAGGAAAGTGTTCTGTAATAGTGTGCAAAGAACGGAGAGTTCGGTGTTGACCTCTGGAACCTTTGAAGTTTGTGCTTACACAAGGAGAGACAGAGCCAATAGGGATGTTCTAAGACCAATTCTGTAAGAGTACAGACAAAAAGGAGTAGAATTTCCCCCTCTGGTAGCTCCCATAAATTATTTTGCAAAATAGTCAATTCTTTGAATGTAGGAAGAGGCTAAACTCCCTGATTAAAATAGCCCCTCCACCACTTTAATTTGAACATGTAGCTCAGGCTGGCCTTGAACCTTGAATCTTCCTGTCTCAGACTCCCAAATGCTGGCAGTGTGCCACCATGACAGGCCTAAAATGACTTTTTTGTTTGTTAATTTCGAGGTAGTCTTTTCCTAGCCCAGGCAGACCTGGTACTCATTCTGTAGTCTCAGGCTGGCCTCGAACTCACAGGGCTACTCTTACCTCTGCCTCCCAAGCGCTGGGATTAAAGGCGTGCGCCGCCACAACGGGTTTTAGAGACTCTTTGATGTTGGGTATTCGGTTTGTAATTGCTATTTTCGCCTCCTTTGGCACTAGGTGAAGCCACGTAAGGGTCTGCAGGGAGGTGTTTCCTCTTCTATGGGAGTCACGTGCCACATGCTTAGGGGGCGAGTCCTAGGTAGGTGGCTGTGTACCCCAAGCTGAGGCGGAAGTAGATTTGTCCCCGGAGCTTCTTGCACTCCCCCCAGACCTTCCTGTTAGCACCTGCTCAGTCTGGTGGCTGGGCAACTCTTGCATTTCTGCGTGCACACGGGTGGACTCCACTCAGGGCGCGGGTTGCCACCGGGAGGCACACTCGTGGCCGGTCTGATCGGCATGGCTGGGGAGGGGGGCGTGTCCCACACCTTATTCTTGAACCTGCTGGACTCGCTGAGCTGGTTCCCTGGCCAGCAGGGTGGAGGAGGCGCTCAGGGTCCAGCGGAGCAGGCCGTCTTTCCCGGTGGTGGCCAGCCAGGGACGCTGCCTCTCGAGGCGTTCATTCTTCCCCAGGCTCAGCTTTCCGGAGCGTATCCAGTGTGGGCGCGCGACATCCTGGGCCGCTGTCCAGTGCATGAGCCGGCGCTCGCCCGGTGTGAGTACACAGGGGACTCTGCTATCTGTCCGCCCTGGTGGTGCTCTGGGCTGGGGATGTGTTGGGTCCCCGGTCCCCGTTCCTGCAAAAAAAGGATCAAGTCCCCTGCTTTCTGCCCTTGGTTCCTTCTGTGAGGGTTTTGGAGACTCACCCGCTGCACCTCCAGACATAGGGCTCTTTTAAGTCCCAAGAATGGATTCCATTCGCCGATGCCCTTCACGCCTTTTTATTTCTTGTAGCGCTCCAAAACTGAATTAAACTCTTGTTATTGGACGCAAATGCCTCTTTGCCTTTAATTCGATACAATCCAACATTTATTTTGCCACTTTGGGCCAGGCTGAGTTCTGGACATTAAACTTCGTTCCTGTCCCCATAATCTCCAGATGGAGAGACCTAACAAAGGTTATCTTACAGGGACCTTTTGGACAAAGTCCACCTACAGTCTGATCCAGGAAGCTGGCTGTTGGGCATGTGTGTTGAGGTAATTTCAGGGCTGGGAAACCAGCCTGAACTCACATGCACCCTTGCTTTATTTCCTCGCGGAGGCAGGAGGTACTTTGGTTCTTGTGATGCTCTGTCTCTTCCTTAGGTGAAAGATTTATTTATTTATCTTTACATTTTACTTCTGTCATGCCTCACCTCTATGAGTGTCCTTTCCAAAGCTCCTGCAGCTGTCTCTGCCCTCAACACAGGATTTCATTTCCTTCTCTGCAGTACCATACTTCAGAATCCATTCAGTCGGGCTGGAGAGATGGCTTAGCAGTTAAGGTGCTTGCCTGCAAAGCCAAAGGACCTTAGCTCAATTCCCTAGGATCCACCTTAGCCAGATGCACAAGGTGGCGCATGCGTCTGGAGTTCATTTGCAGTGGCTGGAGGCCCTGGCACTCCCATTCTCTCTCTCTCTCTCTCTCCCTCTCTGCCTCTTGCTCTCTTAAATAAATATTTTTTTCTTTTCACAATTTTTATTAACATTTTCCATGATAAGTAATTTTTTTAAATATTTATTTATTTATTTATTTGAGAGCGACAGACACAGAGAGAAAGACAGATAGAGGGAGAGAGAGAGAATGGGCGCACCAGGGCTTCCAGCCTCTGCAAACGAACTCCAGACACGTGCGCCCCCTTGTGCATCTGGCTAACGTGGGACCTGGGGAACCGCGCCTCGAACCGAGGTCCTTAGGCTTCACAGGCAAGCGCTTAACCGCTAAGCCATCTCTCCAGCCCGATAAGTAAAATTTTTTAAAAAGGATCCGTTCAGTCAATTGTAGTATAATTGTCTGGGCTTAATACTTGCAAAGTAAATAGAGAAAGCACCTCCCAGCGGTCCATTTCCTAGAGATAGCCAAACATTGCATTTCTGTGTCTTCTCCACACTTGTGCACACAAATGTGGTCTTTCAGGTACTCTAAGCTTATACTAATTATGCACAATAGGTTTGGTCATATTTTTATGCATGTATATGATGAATTTTGCTCATATTTACTACCTTCCCTTACCATGTCTTGCCTTTTTTTACTCCTGCTGATCCTCTTTCTTTTCCCAAAAAAAATCCCCCTTTACTTTTATGTCTTCTTTTCACTAGGATTGTTTACAGGAGCAGGGGTGTCTTAGCAGTGGCAGCCCATTGAAGAAAATGCTTCACTCTTTTCCAGTCTCCATTAACTGCTTATAGATCCTCAGGGCGGGGGTCCTTGTGGGCTCTGCCCTCCTCTATCCTGTTTGTTTATTTGCTTGAGAGAGAGTGAGGCAGATAGAGAATGGGCACAGCTGAGCCCCTAGCAAACTCCAGGTGCATGCGCCTCCTTGTGCCTCGTGTGGGTACTGGGGAATCGAACCTGGGCCCTTTGGCTTTGCAGGCAAGTGCCTTAATTGCTAAGCCATCTCTCCAGCCCAGCTCCTGTCTTGTGAAAATAGTATCAGCTGCTGAGAGTTCAAGAGTGCAATGGCCATGTCTTGCCTGGAAGTCAGTGTTCCATAACAGTCCTCCCTTCCTCTGTCACTTTCATTCTTCCCTGTGATATTCCCTGATCCTTGGGCGGAAGTGGTACAGGTGTCCCATTTATACTGAGCCTTCCATTTGCATCATTTTCCCGTGTTGTCTCTGTGGTTACTGCTGCCCACTGTAAAAAGTTTTTCTGACCAGAGCTGACAGTGGCATCCCTCTCATTTTTGTATGCTGCTGTTTTCAAGCTGTCTTTCAGAACTGATGCTTTATTAGTATCTCTGCTTTGCTCACATGCAGCTTTTCTTCCCTTGGCTTCATTGTTTCTAATGAAAGATATCTTTCTGTAATGACCACTTTTCCATTTTTTCCATTGTATTATTTTATTTGCAAGTTGAGAGAGAGAGAGAGGGACCTCTAGCCACTGCAAATGAACTCAAGATGCATGTGCCACTTTGTGTGTCTGGCTTTACATGGGTACCGGGGAATCAAACCTGGGTTGTTGGACTTTGCAGCCAAGTACTGTAACTGCCATCTCTCCAGCCCCTCTTTTCTCTCTCTCTCTCTCTCTTTTAAAATAGATTTTTATTTATTATTTGAGAGACAGAGAGCAAGGCAGATAAGGGGAGTAGAAAGAGAGTAGGAATGCACCAAGGCCTCCTGCCACTGCAAACCAACGCCAGGCACATGTGCCGCTTTGTGCATCAGGCTTCAGGTGGGTACTGAGGAATCGACCCTGGGCCATTAGGCTTTAGAAGCAAGCACCATTAACCACTGAGCAATCTTTCCAGCCCTTTTGGAGTCGTTACCCCAGCCCAACAAGCGCTTTTTGCATCTGGCTTATATAGGTGGCTGGGAAAGTGAACTTGGCTTTGCAAGCAAGTGCCTTTAATTGCAGAGCCATCTTCCCAACCCCAATGACTACTTTTCTTCTTTTTGGAAATGGTACCTCTGGAATTTTTGCTGGTTCAGATGCCCGGATTTCCCCTCTTCCCATTCAGTTCTTGCCATGCACATTTGAAAGAAAAAGATCATTTCTATGTGTGTATATGAACATATGTATATATAAAATTGTAAGCCAGGTGTGGTGGTGCACACCTTCAATCCCAGCGCTCAGGAAGTGGAGGTATGAGGATCACCATGAGTTTGAGGCCAGCCTGAGACTACATAGTGAATTCCAGGTCAACCTGGGCTACATTGAGACCATACCTCAAAAACATTTAAAAGAAAGTATGTGTTCTTGAGTCTTTTCTTTTTAGACAAAATTGCATTTGCCACCTTTTGTATCTTGTTCTGTATTTCTTTTCCTTTTGTGTTCTCCACTTGTGGCCAGTTTTTCTGCCCTACTTGGCCATGTAAATTTTTGGCCAAAATCATTCATGCATTCTTTCCCTGAATTCCTAAATACCTTTGGTAATTCATTTCTATCAATTTGATATCATGCTCACCTGTATACTCAAGATGATGTCCTCTGCAGTGCACTCTTAAATTGAAGAGTCAAATCCTTAGTGAGGTGCCCTACAGTTCACTGTATGTGCACAATTCCCCGGAATATTGGCCAGAAACTTTCTTGTGGGTGCAAGAGAAATGGAAATGCACCTGACCTTGAATTTGCAGCAATCCTCCTGCCTCAGCCTCTCATGTGCTGAGATTCCAGACATGAGCTACCACATCCTGCTCCATCATTGTTGAAAACTTTTGTAGCCATTTGTCCTAAGGTTTAATACGTTTTGCTTTATAATGATTTTCATCAATCACCTAATGTTACTTCCTTATCTACTTGTGAAATTTTGAGGTTTGGCCTCATGTCCAGGCTGGCCTCTAATGCCCGCCTCCAGCCCCCCAAGCACTAGGATTACAGACATGTGTCACCATGCCTGAGTGAAAGTAGTTTTTAAAGTCAGGTCTTTTCTTTAAAGTATATGGGTGTTTGACAGATATCTTTCTTGTACACCTGCTGGGGTGTTAGGGGAGCCAACCAAACTCCCTGGAACATTATCAAAAAGTCCTTATAGCCAGTAGGAAATGGAAGTGCTTAGATGTCTCTCTGCTGACTGGAGCTCCCCTTTTAGTTAAGAAAGCCAAGCCAGGCATGGTGGTGCATGCCTTTAATCCCAGCACTTGGGAGGCAGAGGTAGGAGGATTGCTGTGAGTTTGAGACCACTCTGACACTCTATAGTGAATTCCAGGTCAGCTTGGGCTAGAGTGAGACCCTACCTCAAAAATGCAAAAAAAAAAAAAAAAAAAAAAAAGCCAAAAGTAGTATCAAAAGTTAAGCTTGGCTGGGCATGGTGGCGCCCACCTTTAATCCCAGTCCTCGGGAGGCAGAGGTAGGAGGATCACCATGAGTTCAAGGCCACCCTGAGACTACATAGTGAATTCCAGGTCCGCCTGAGCTAGCGTGAGACCCTACCTTGAAAAACCAAAAAAAAGTTATGCTAACCTGATATGGTGACACACACCATTAATCCCAGCACACAGGAGGCAGAGGTAGGAGGGTTGCTGTGAGTTCTAGGTCAGCCTGGGATTACAGAGTGGGCTCCAGGTCAGTCGGGCTAGGGTGAGATCCTAGTTGAAAACAAAACAAAACAAAACAAAAAGTTAAGCTCAAAATCTTGGTCATGGTATATTAACTACTGAAACCTCAGAGTTTAAGTTTTATGCTTGACTTGAGTTCAACCCTAATCCCATGGCCAGGTTATTTTAATCTCACAAGTAATTATAATGCTGTGCTATAAATGCCTGTTGGACTTATTAAAGACACTGTGGTGGCACAGGGGAGTTATATACAGCATAAAGCTGAATCCCTGGAGAATCTATGCCACTGTAAACAAGCTGGCTAGCCTTCAGACTACATGTAGAAAAAGTCCATCTCTTTAACCTGAGTTGTCACCAGCAATATCAAGAACCTTAAAGAATGAATCAAATAGGTCAGAAATTAGGGAACAGCTAGACACATACCAGGGATGGTGGCAAGACTGAAGCAGATGAGAAAGTTTTACTTTCTTCTCTATTTTTCTCCATTTTCATATTTTCTTATAGCAACAGGTAGTGCTTTATATAGAAAAAATGTTAGACTGAAAAAAGTTTAGAAGCTTTATGTCCCTGGCAGGATATACAATTTCTGCTTTGAACAGATCTGTCTCCCTTTAGTTGTGAGAGAATCCATTTCATAAACTGAATAAATATATTTGCTAGGTTGAAATTTTATTTCAAGCCAGTCTTTTCTAGATGAACTTGAGGTTGTTTCTTGCTCCCCCTTTGTAAAGTTTTACTCTGTAGCTCAGGCTGGCCTTGAACTTGCTTCCTCCATCAGCCTCCCAAGTGCTGGAATTAATATATTTCCTTGACTGCCCCTTGGTCCAGTTCTATTTCTTCTGACAAACCTTTGAGGAGAAAGAATGTTGGTCTTCTTGACTATCACATGGAATATACATCCAGTTCTTCTGAACCTCATATCAGATGGCTTAGATACAAACAAACAAACCTGGCTGGCCACTTTGCTCCTTTATACTATGTAGAATTGAAATTTGGTCTCTGAACTTGGGTTTTACCAAAGCATTAAACTTTGAAATCTTGCTTAAAATTTAGGCAAGTTTGGTCTGTTGTTGTTGGGCAAACTCTGGCACTCTGGCATTTAAGAAAATGGCAGTTTATCAAGATTTTTTTGTTATTTAAAATATTATTTATTTATGAGGGCGGGGGAGATATTATGCATGTGCCAGGGCTTCTTGCTATTGTAAATGAACTCCAGACAATAAACTCCGGACACATGTACCACTGTGTGTGGGAGGCTTTATGTGGGTACTGGGGAATCAAATCTGGGCCAGGAGGCTTTGTAAGTAAATGCTTTTAACCACTGAGCCATCTCCCCAGCCCAAGTTTATCAAGATTAAATGTAAAGGACATAATTATTTTAGCAAAAGATACTAGGAGTTAAACCTTTTGTAAAAAGACCAGAGAATATCTGGTATGATGGGCCCAGCCTCTTTAGTCATACAGTAAATCACCCTCAAACAACACCTTTGTTATTTTATATAGTTATAAACACTTCCTTTTGCAAGCTCTCTCTCCTCATCTAATATCAGGTTCAAGTGTGGTATCTTTTATCCCCAACTCCATCTTGCTTCACTGTAGGTTGCAAAGGGATGGGTAGACATTATACTTGGGCATACCTACTGCAAGTGTGCAGCGATGGCTGGTCTGCTCAGGGGCCCTGATGGCAGCTTGGCAGGCCTGGCCAGGGTCTGTCACAGTCAACTGAAAGTTTATGAGAGCCTACATGTCAATAAGGACGCCACATACTAATTCTTGCACAGCATAAAATAAGAGGACTAGCAGAAGAGAGTACAAATCAGGAGCAGATTTAAGTATCAGGACAAGCTGTGGAGCAGGTACCTTCAAAGGTGGCATCAAATTCCAACCTGAAGAGATGGTGTGGGTCAGGGGCCTTCTAAATGGATGCAAAGATTGAAAAGCTGTCCAGGGAACAGTGAGGTAATGATTTGTCTGGAGCTAGATTAGGGTCTATGCACAAGTGAGGTGATACTCTTGGGCTGCCTATGACAGGTTTGTCTCAGCAAAACTTGAACTTTGGTTAGGGTAGAGCAGCCTGCTCCATCCACTGGACCGACGTCACTGCTCCTGGGCACTGCTTATTGCTGGGTCCATTTAGAAGATTCACCATCTTCCAGCCTAGATCCTTTGCTGCTCTGTGATCCATTCTCTCATCTTCTGCAGCCATTACATACCTGTTATGAACCATGGTGGTCAATGGAGGGAATGTTAGGTTGGAATTTGTGGGAGTTTCCCTGGGAGTCATAGGAAATGCTTTCTGTCTTAGTCCATGTTGTATACCCATGCCAAAATGCCACAGACTGGGTTACTGATAAAGAGCGGAAATTTCTCAAGATGCTGGAAGAGGGAAAGACCAAGATCAAGCTGTGGGCATTGGGTGAGGGCTGCTGTCTGCTTCCAAGGTGGTGTCTAAAACATGGTCCTGAGGAGAAAAGGAACACCACATCCTATGTGACAGGAGTGGAAGACAGTAACAAGGGATTTCCCTCTAGGAAACTGCTCTCAGTCACTAATTCCATTCACAAGGGAGGAGCTCTCATGGCCTAACCCCAACCCTTGTTGTGAGACAGAGTCCCACAGTCCAGGCTAGCCTCACACTAGCCATATAGCCAAAGCTGGCCTTAACTCCTTATCTTCCTGTCTCTATCTTCTAACTGCGGGGACTAGAGGCATATGCCACTATGCATGGCTCTACTCCTTAAAGTCTCCATTTTTTTTTTCTTTTGTGGTGCTATGTACATGCTAAACAAGTGATCTGTCACTGACCTACAACCTCCGTCCCTTTTTAACCGTTTTGACTTTGGTTTTGTTTTTCAAGGTAGGGTCTCACTCTAACCCAGGCTGACCTGGCATTCATTATGTAGTCTCAGGGTGGCCTCCTACTCATGGCGATCCCCCTACCTCTGCTTCTCAATTGCAGGGATTAAAGGCGTGTGCTGTGTGATCTCATGATCTCACTGAACTGCCCAGCCTGGCATTGAAGTTACTAGACCAAACAGGACTTTGAACCTGTGTTCTTCCTGCCTCAGCTTCCCAAGTAGCTAGGATTATAGGCCTGTACCACCAGGCCTGGCTTTGAAGTCCCTACTAAATTAATAATTCTCTCACCTTGGCAACACCTGAAGTTTGTTTATATACCATAGCAGTTTCTTCAAAGAACTGCATAAAATATGCCTTCTAATTTTATGTCATTTTTTTTATTTTTATTTTTTATTTCTTTTGAGGCAGTGTCCCA